>NC_051328.1:38629538-39276533 GCF_015220235.1 Choloepus didactylus
GCTATTTCATACGTTCCTACTAGTTGGGACCTGGATGTTGCGATAGCCAGAGATGCTTCCACTGCAAAGACTTTAAGAGAAGGTGAACAGAAGCTGGAACCCTTAGGTTAAGGCAAAGTAGCCATGCACCATGTTCAGATATCCTTCAAGGTACTCAAGGCATCGCAAAATGCTTGGGAGCAACGTTTCTTTCATTTTTTGTTTGAAGAGAATGGCTATCGATAGGATAAAGATATTTTGATATATTACTTAATAAAATGCTTTGGGGTCCTAAAAGACATAATCAACCTTATTGAATATATGGTACTCTGATGTCACATTCAACAATGGGAGAGACTTCAAATTATAGGATCATCTATTAGATTAGGGTTGGCAAATTTTCTTAAAGGGCCAGTAGTTAATATTTTAGGCTTTGTGGGCCAAGAGACAACATTGAGGATATTATGTAGGTACTTACATAACTATTTAAAATGTAACCATTAAAAAAAGTAAAGAAAAAAATTTAGTTCACGAGCCATCAAAACACAGGGAACAAGCCAGATTCTCCCATGGGTAGTAGTTGGCAAACTCCTGGTCTGTTAGATTGTAGGTCAAAATAGTGGCAGTTTCATACATTGACTGCTGTATGTCTTCATGTGTCCATATCTGAGTTTTGTGCTCAAAATATTGAGTTGCAGTTATTAATTATCACTTTTAACTTTGGTTATAGAGATGAGAAATAGGTCCTGAATGAGGGGTCTGGTTTTTTTTTGTTACTGGTTTTGTTTTGTTTTTTTTTGACAATATGATCCCTTTCCATTTCTCCCATGATTAAGAAACAGATAACCTCAAATTGTTGATAATTAACTCCAAATTTGGTTACGCTAATTGAGACAACTAGTTCAACCTAAAAATAGTAAAATAGAAAGTGCTGTCTAGACATAAACTACATATTGGATGAAGCCCTCCTGGAAAGGCTGTTTCTGTTATGACACAACTATGACAGCAGGAGAATCAGGTGCCAAGGGGAGGCAGGACCTGCTAGAGGAGGGAACCCGCCCTCGAGCTGAGACTTGGGTCCAGAGGGAATAGTTCACACTGGCTTGGGCTGAAATGAGAACTGGAGGGTGTGGGGTCATGTCCTGTTTCTAAAGGCTCTGAGGAATCTCGGAGTGAAAACTGAGATGTTTCCAGTCACCCAAAGACAAGAAACATCCTGCACCGGGCATCCTTTCTTTCCTTCCAGAAACTCTCAATGCCCTCTTCCATCATCCCCAAACTTGAGATCAGGGTCATGACAATAAAGAAACTGAAATAGCGTTTTTTTTTTTGTTTGAGCACTGGTAATGTATCAGTCACTGTCTTATGTACTTCATTTAATTCAGTCTTAAGAACACTCTAACGAGGTTGGTAAAGTGTCCCTAGTTTACAGTTGGACCTTTCCAGCGTCTCCCATTATATGACTCATCATTATTGATCTTATTTGGGTGGTATCCTCACAGAAGAAATAGATTTTGAACCTTCTTTTCAACACAGGAAAGGAAATACAGAAAGTTTTGATCCAACTTTTGTTCTGATAAAGCTGATTATGGGTTTCCATGCCTGCCATCCTACCATTTGGGGGGCTTTCTTCCAGGTTACAGACCCACATGGCTCCTGCAACTTAGAGGAGGGAGGGAGGCTACAGAGAAAAGGCTCTCTCCTGCCCTACCATCAAAATGGAAATCAGTGCAATTCAGCTGTTGGGTATTTTGGCAATCAGAGTCAGATGGCTTTAGAAAATGCCCCTAATACTCTTTGACCCAGAAATTCTACATTATCAGATATGTGTGTAAAGATCCAGCAACATGAGTGTTCTTTGAAGAACCAAACTAAATATCTAGGCATCAGGGATTTGCTATATTCCTATAACGGAATTCT
Source organism: Choloepus didactylus (assembly GCF_015220235.1). Lineage (NCBI taxonomy): Eukaryota > Metazoa > Chordata > Mammalia > Pilosa > Megalonychidae > Choloepus > Choloepus didactylus. The sequence goes on from NC_051328.1 coordinate 38,631,438, forward strand.
ATTAAGTCATTTAAAATGATGTGGTAAAAGAATATTTAATGATATGGACATATGTTCACAGTGTATTAGTGGCTTGCAAAATACCACATAAGCTCTGATTTTTTGTGTATATACACATACATGTACATGCACACTCTCATACACACATATATATGCAGACATATATCTACACACACACACATGGCCCAAGGAGTGGAAAGGTTTGTGTAAATATATTAAGAGTGGCCATCTCAGGATTTAAATGATCTTAAATTCTCACAATGCAGGGTTTAAGAAAACACTCTTCAGATCCAGGTTGCTTGAGCTGGAAGTTCAATTCCACTTCTTTCCAGCTCTGTGATACTGGGAACATTATTAGCTTTAGCAGCTAGTAGCCATCATTGTGATTTCCACGTCACTAAATACTCTTCTCCCACATCATTTTTAATCTAGACGATTCCATTGTATGGAAGAAGCATAATACAGAGAACGAATCTCTTATGGCTGGAACTGTGCCTCAGTTTCTGTGCCTGTGAAATGGGAATCATAGTGTTGCATCTCTCAAGGGGCTGTGGTGAGGAGTGAATTGATTAATTTGGGAGTGCCAGGTAAGGGTTAGTGATTGCTGCTGCTGCTGTCTGTGTTTTCTAGTTTGAATGCAACGACCATGTAGTAGTATCTTTGTATTGTACTTTGTATTTTTTGCTGTATTTTATGTTCCCCTTTTTAAAAAAGCAGTCGTACTAGTGGTCCTGGGGAGAGGGGAGTCCAGGTCATCAGCGCTTTAGGTTCCTGTCAACCAGCGGGCGGCAGCCTGGTCACCTTGAGATTCAAGGACTGGTTTCCCCATGGTTATTCCTCCACAAGACGCTGGACGTCACACCAGGCTCACAGCCTCCACCGATACTTGCTCTGATCCCAGATAAAGCGTTTCAGATGCCAGGAAAGAATGTTTTAAAAGGTGTGTTGAGGTAAATCTTGTCACAACATCCCACTTGAAATGATAAGCATTCTCATTTATTTAAGCGACACGGTCGCGGCAGTGGCTTTCCTCAGCTAAATATGACTGGCGTGTGCATGCTGACCATCCACTTTTCCCTTCACAGATTCCAACAGGCAGCTTGTGGATGCATTGTGGGGTGTGTTTCTACATTTTTAAGACAGCCATGGGAAATGATTTTTTTTTTTTTAACCTTTGAAAGAACCGTTATAGAAACAGCTGTTGGAATTCAATGAATGGTGTCTCTATTTACAAACCTCATAAGTGAAACTAAATTAGTTCCTTTAGATATTGTCTCTCTGGTATCTTCTGAGTTATTCTGTGGGCTCAATTTTTCTCTGAATCCTAAATTCCAGTTTTCTGGCTCTTCTCAGATTCTGGAATTCTGGGATAGGGAAGAGTTGAGAGGTTTTCCATTCTTACCTCTTCTTGCTGTTAGGATATCTAATATATGTGATGGAGGAGGCATGGCACTCAGTGTTGAATATCACAGCGCCAACAAGAATAACAACATCCATTCTGCAGCCAGGCATTATATTAGGTCCCTAGTACTTGCGAGACCCTACAAGACTAGAATGATTATGCCCATTTTCCTGAGGGGTAGCTAGGAGCCAAGGGCCAACATGACTTGTCCCAGTCATTAGCTGCAGCTCCAGGGAACTGGATTTGGGCCCGGGTCAGCAGACACCAAAGCCCGTGTTCTGCACACACCACGTGGTGCTAACCGAACAGCACAGACCTGACTGATGAAAAACCTTGACAGACTTATAAAACACACACTAGGGTTTTTGTATGTTCTTTGCTCTGACCATTTTCAAACATTTGGGAAGCTTGACTCAGTTTCCCTCCACTCTCTCATAAGAAAGGCCACGTGGTACAGCAGCTCAGGGTATGTTTGGGAATTCTAGAGCTGTGAGATGGAATCTGGGGTCTACATATTTTTAGTTGTGTGACTTTTGCCGCTCTGAGCCTCAGCTTCCATGAGTATAAGATGGAGCTAATCATTAATGTGACCTGTGGGGTTGACAGGATAATGACCCCCCATTCCCACCCCAAGAATCCATGTCCTAATCCCAGGAATCAGTGACTGTGTTCAACCTTACATGGTAAAAGAGGTTTTGCAGATGTGACCAAGTCAAGGATCTTGAGATGGGAAATTATCCTTCAATATCTGTTTGGACCCAATATACTCAGAGGGTACTTATAAGGGAAAAAGGAGGCAGGAGCATCAGAGAAGGAGATGTGATGATGGAAGCAGAGGTTGGAGTGATGTGATCGCTGGCTCTGCAGATGAAAGGGGTCCATAAGCCAAGGATTATGGGTGGCTTCTAGAAGACGGAGAAGCTAAGTGAATGGATTCTCACCTGGAGCCTCCAGAAGTAACACAGCTCTGCTCACACCTTGACTTTTAATCCAATAAAAATAGTTAAGACCTCTGCCTCCAGAACTGTGAGTCACTAAATTTGTGGTAATTTGTTACAGCAGTAAGAGCTAACTGATACACCCTGCTTTGCATGCATTATTGGGAAGATTGAAGGAGATGATGTGTGGAGTACATCAGCTTTAGCACGTAGAAAGCTCTCGGCCAATTGTAGCCATTGTTACCGCTCATAAAATAATGATGGGACTTGAGAATGACACAGGTGCCTTCTGACCACAGGTGGAGTCCACGTAAACAGGTCTATATAAGGCATATCTTTTGGCAGCCCAAGACTCCTTGGGAAGACTGGGTGGCTGCCTGCTGCCCCAACCAGCTCACCTGATTTGGTGAAAGGAAACACAGTCTTCCATTACCTCTCACACATTCTAGCCAGACCCTGTTGGTTCTATTTTCCCTGTGCAAACCCAGCCTTACAGACTCCACATAGAGTATGATTAATTATATATATATATATATATATTTTTTTTTTTTAAATGTTGGTGGGAGTGGTCACATCATCGTTGGTTAGGGGAATAGGGGAAGGGTGTGAAGTGAAGGTGTTGATTCCTGCAGGTAAATGCTGTGGTGTTGGGTGTTGGGAGCTGACGAATGGTTTTTCCTTTCCCTTCCAAATTAGAACCAGCTAAGAAATAGGACACTGGACAACTGGAAACCAAGACATGGGCTTTGTAACCATGAGGCTGATTGATGAGTAGAGCCATGAGCCTGTGCCCAAATAAACTACCTGAATTAGACTTGCCCCTGCCCTGTCAGGGCAGGGTGGGGGCAACTACAGGTCACCCCCATCTGGGTAGAGCCCACCCCAGGAATCCTCTGTGAAGTGGGAGGCGGACAGTAGGTGTCTTCTATGGGCACCCTGGCTCCAAGAGAGAGTGGGAGATGCCCCTGTCACCTGTCAAACACATCCTGCCTCCCCCAGAGGGGAGTGGGAGCAGGAGGAAGGAGCAGGCTGCCCCTAGCCCACAGTTCCCTTGATGCGAGAACAGGTGCCCGTTCCTCGGAGTGAACAGAGGTGTGACCAGGCGAGCTGACCCTGGCTGGGTTTCAGTCCTCACTTGCTCTCTTGGCCAAGCAACAGGGTAGGGGTAGAGCCTGAGTGTGCTCGAACTCAAGTCCCTCCAGAAAGAAAGCTGAAGCTGGAAAAATAGAAATTACAATCTAACCCTCCATCTTCCCTCCTGTCTTAGCTCCCTGGGGCTGCCATCCCAAAGTACCACAAACTGCATGGCTTAAAGCAGCAGATGTTTATTATCTCACAGTGCCAGAGGCTACGTCTGAAATCAAGGTGTGGGCAGGGTCCTGCTCCCTCCGAAACCGCAGAGATGGATCCTTCTGTGCCTCTCCTGCTCCTGGTGTTTGCCGCCAGTTCTTGGCGTCCGTGTCTCACGGATGCGTCGCTCCACCCAGCCCTGTCTCCATGGCATCTTCTTTCTTTTCTCCATCTTCACAGGGCCTTCTCCTCTCTCTGACTGTCTCTGTGCCCAGATTTCCTCCTCTTATAAGGGCACCAGTCACGTTGGATTAGAATTTACTCTCATCTAATTTGACCTCATCTTAACTAATCACGTCTTCGAACACTCCATTTCCAAACAAGGTCACGTTCGTGGGACCAGCGGTTGGAACGTCTTCACTCCTTTTGGAGGGACATAGTTCAGTCCATTTGACCTTCCGCAAGGGAGGTATTTTGAAGGGATTTCTTGAGCCCAGCACACAGTCAGTTTCCTGTTAAATATGTCAAAAGAAAAGGCATTGATGCCATCAGAAAGCACCCAGCGGGCCAGAGGTCCCTACCGTTGTGCAGGCAGCGAGGGGCAGTCGAGGCTTTGCTGACAACTTCTTCAGTTGTGGGGATGGAAACTGACCAGATGTTTATGACCCAAAGCTGCGCCCGCTCTGAACATGACCCGGGGCGAGGTGTGAGCGTGGTACACCCTGTCCGTCAGACACCCAGGCAGAGCAGCTCTCCCTGGACAGCCGCTGGCTGTGGGCACAGCCCTAGAGCAGGTAACGGGCTTGCCTGGTCTGCACTGGAGGATAACAGTAAAATAAACAGAATTGTATTTTAAAAAAGCATTTCTTTATTGTGTGCTTTAAACAAAAAAGGAAATATATTCATACAAACAAGCAATTAGTGTCCTATCAAATAAGCCTGGTGGTGACATGGGTGTAATTTCTTAACAGACAAAAAGCTGCCCCAAATAAAGCATCAAAATTTCCTGCTTTTGCATCTCCCTTCGCTGTAGAAAGATCCAGTACCTGTTCCTAGAACCAGGGGCCTAATCTGAAGTCTGTGGGCAGAATCCAGGCGGATCGTGAAACTGGATGTAGAAAACACTTCATGTTTTTTAATTATAATAATAATTATTATTATTCTTAACCACTTGCTGTAACTTCACATTTTCTTCTATTAGGAATGTAAACAGACCAGGATGGTGTTAACCCTTTTCATGACTGTTAACTACAGGAGTCACAAATATTTTCACATCACATCATGGTGAAGGCAGATGTACCAAAAATCATTTCCCATCACCACTATTTTAAAATTAATTTAATTATTGGATTTAAGACTAGATCTTGTTATTAATGAGTTAATAAGCACAGGTACTATCATATCAGTTTTATGGCTATTTAGAACATTACTTCAATCTAATTGACTTCCTTTGCAATCCTATGTTTTTATTTTATGTGTTTAAAAACATTGTTCTGAGAAGGGGTCTGCAGATTTCACTAGACTACTAAAGGGGTCCGTGGCCCAAGGAAAGCGTAAGACCCCACCCTAGAGGGACTCAGTGGCAGCTTCCTCTCTGGCTCGCCACCCCCTCTTCACCCTGGAGAACTTGTCCGTGCATCCTCCCACCCTCCAGCCCACTTGCGGGCTGCTGAGTGCCCCTTGGCCTCCGTGTCTGCCTCGCACAGAGCCAGCACCCAGTGGGTCCGTGGGGCCTGTTTGGCATATGACCCTGCAATGAGCAATTCTCTGAATTGATAAAAAAGGAAATGAGAAAGCACATTGGATTAAGAATTCTAAACTTCAGGTCTGTGTGATCCAAGTGATTCCACTGATCCAATCCAACAGTCAGTTCTAGAGAAAGAAGTATCCTCGATGTTATGTTAGCGTGGTATGTTGTTGGGTTGGCAAGTTTAGGGAAGGAAAGGGGCATCCACAGTTCACATGCCTACTCTGAAGGTCGTCAGTGGCTGCCTGGGATGCTGTGTTGGGCAGGATTTGGAGTCACATTTGAGTTCTGCAGTAGTTACGTAGTGATGGCTTCCATGGGAGTGGCGGTAGAAGTGGGGGCATTCTTGCCGTGTTACTTTCCATCCCCAATCTTTATGGATAGATCAGGAAATGCTGGCTGAGTCGGGTAATATTTAATGAGCTCATATTCCATCTGGCATGCTCTGAGCTGGGTGCTGGGGAGGCAGAAATGCCCCCCACCTTTGAGATGTTTGGCCAAACTACTAAGTCACAAATATAAAAAGAATTATAATATTGTACCTACATGCGTCCTGCTTTAATTCAGGCATGAGGGAAAGAAGAAGAAATTTGACAATCTCTCAAAGCATCAGAGATGTCCTGCTGGCCACATGAACCACTGAACTCTGCCCCCTACCCTGATATTCTAACTTGGTCACCCATTCGTTGTCTCCTACGCTGCTCCCTTCTACCCTCAGAGGCTCCCAGTGGTCCTTCGTCGGAGCACGGGCACGGAGAGAATCCGCACAGTAGCAGCACCTCCAGGAAAGAGAAACGTTAATTCAGTGAAATAATGGCTTCTAGAAAATGCCTTCTGCACAGTGTTCCTACTTGGTTATTTGCGCCTGTTGGTTCCAGTTAACAAGTCGGGGAAACTTGTTATCCACCCATAGATGCGCACAGGTATTCCATTCATTGTCTCTGTGAGTTTTCCCCTGGGAATAAAGGGGACTAGTGAAGGGAGGGGAGAGGACGAGCACTGTCTGGGGTGCTGATTTCTGCTCACAGTGACCCAGCCAGGCATCACCTTCACCCTGCCCCTCCTCCCATCCAGAGAAGAGGTGGAATGATTCTACCTGTCCTCAAACTCGGAACTTGGACATGAATTTGGATACCCTTGTCTCTACATTAAATTTAAACAAATCTGACCACTAGATCCTGGCTTTCCCCTTATCACTGTATCCAAGAAACAAGAATTCCTTTCCCGAGGATGCAGTTCTAACCGTGGTGGTACCCTAGCAGGACGCTTTCTTCCCATCTCCCCCTTGATGGCTGCGGGTGACGCTGTTAATGAGCAGAGCTTCACTCCTGACTTTGCGAGGGCAACGGAAACCCATGTACGTACCTCACCCAGAACCCTCAGGCCAGTCTAACGATTACTTTATAGGAACCACGGCAACGTGTTAGCACCCAAGGGAACACTTTTCGGTAAACGTTTCTTCCAAAAGACAGCAATTCTTGTTAGATTGGTGAGCTTTGTTGCAAACCCCCATCCCAGCTTAATGAGCTCATGGGAAGAGAAGAGAATACCATGGTCACGATGTGGAAACTTAAATGTTACCTATGTGTGTCAGAAATTGCCGATGCCTTATCGTATCCATTTATTCCTGCAACTGTTCACGGCATAGTATCGTTACTTCCACCTTACCCACGAGCAAATTGCAGGTCAGATATGGGCATTGACTTCCCCAAGTTCACACCATCGGGAATTGGGCAGAAATGGAGTTCACACCTAAGCATGGGTAAGCCCAAAGAGGTTCTCAAAATGGGTTTGCTGTTCCACTCATGGCAACCAGGAATGGAAAATTTCCAGACACAGGCTGTGCAGGAAGAGAAAGGCAAAGGGGAGGGAAGAGGTTGCTGTCTTCTGGGGCCTTAACATCTTAGCCTGGATCTAGTTGAGGCCAGTCAGCATGGAAGGTATAGAAAAGCTAGTCTGAATTGTCTCAAAGATGTGGAGCCGCTCAAGCTCTCTGGGTGCCAGTTCACGGCGAGGGGCTCCCTGCTGGGGAATCCAGTTCTGCTATGGGCACCCCTGGCTCCTGAACATGTATCCCAACAGATGAGGTGGGGCAGAGACCACTAGATGCAGGGCCTTTCTCTGTCTACCCTCCTTGGTCTAGAAGACAATCTGGCCACACTTTCTGCCTTTATCCTCTGCCATTATTTCATTAACTCACTCTATGTTCCGATGACATTAACCTTTCTTCTTTACCTCAAAAATAATGCACTGCCTATTTTTGCATGTTATGATAGCAAGCCTCCAAGATAGCCCCAATGACCCCCACTTTCTGGTATCCATGCCCATATATAGTCCCCCACACACACATTGGATAGCAGTAACTTGTATAGCCAATAGGATACTGCAGAGATGACTTTATGTGACTTCTGAGTCACATCTTATCCTTGCTCTTTCTTGCAATGGGATCCCAACTGCCATATTGTGAGGACACTCAAGTAGTGTCCCCCATGGCAAGGAACTGAGGCTTCCTGCAAAAAAAAAAAACAGCCAGCACCAACTCACCAGCAATTTGAGTGAAGAATCTTGGAAGCAGGCCTTCTAGCCCTGGTCTGGAACTCCCAGCTAAGCAGCTTCTACGTGGGAGAGAATAAATGTTTATTTTTGCTTTAAAGAACTGGGTTTGGGGTAGTGTGTTATGCAGCATTAGAAAACTAATACACATATGTTGTTTCCTCTGCTAAAATTCTCATTTCTGATACCCCTCTAGACCTGGTTCAGATATTTCCTCCTCTGTGAACTTGCAAGCCTTTCTGGGCTGAACAGATCACTCTATCTTCCAGTTTCACACAAAAAAAATTTTCATCCTATTAATGCAGTTATCACAAGGAAAAACAATACTTTGATTATATTCTCCCTTCTCTGTCAGCTCCAAGCTTCTTGAGAAGGTTCACAATGTATTCATCCTTCATAGAGTCTTGTTTTCAATAGGAGCTCAGAAGATGGTTGAATGGATAACAAATAAGTGTTGGAACCTGGGGAAACCTAAGCCAAATATCTTTGAAGCTACTAGTATTTCCAAAGCAAGTTTGCCTAGAAAGACTAAGTCCTGTAAGGGGGTTAGAAGCAGCATTAACTAGTGCATGGTCTTAATTCCATTCCTAATAGTGGAATAATAAAAATTGGTTGCTTCTTTGGAAGGGAACTGGAGAACCAAGAAAACTTGTCCAGGGGCAACTGGAATTCTTAACTGAGCTAGACGGTTACTATCGAGTGCCCCTCGTCTGTGGGCACAGTTCCCCGGATTGCCTGCTCTTGCCTGATGGCACGTTTTCTTAATATAAATTGGCCACCGAGAGACTTATCACTTAACTTAAAAATAATTTTTTGCTTAGTAGATGTAGAGTCTTCCAAAGCATGTTCAGTAATTTCCTTCTAGTGCCTTGGTTCAGTAACTGACTTATTGGGGCTCTGAAGGGGAGCAGTGAGGAGTTGGAATAGAAAATTTGAGTGGATTTGTACGTCCCTCATATCCGCTGTCTGGTCGGGAGCATCGGCCATCTGATCGTGCGTTGGGTAATGCCACAGTGGCTGTAGGTGACCCACCCAGGTCCCTTAGCACCCACCTCTCCCCTTTGGTCTCCTGCTTCCTGATCCCTGCAGCTGCCTCCCCAGGGCCTCCTCTGCCCACAGGAGTGTGCTCAGCCTGCTCGGGAGTCTATGCTCCAGGCGTGTCCTTCAACCATGGAAAGTCAAGAGTTAGTGGATAAATGTCCCTTCCTCACCCTGTGAGCAGGACAACAAGGAGATGTCATACCCAATCTCCTGGAATACCCGAGGGGATTGAACCCCAGCTGCTCACCTTGAAAACCTGCTTGTTACTGACCTGTGTATTGACCTTTTCCCACTTTCTTTATCACTTTTTCTGTTCCTCCCCTGGGTGTTTTGGGATCACCTCCAGAATAAAATGAAGACCAAGGACTAGCTGGATGTGTTCTTTCCACCTGTCCCACCATATCCAGATGTCCTACAACAGGCAAAATGTGCCGCATCGGGTTCAGGTGTGGAGACCCAGCTGATCTCTGTGAGTCTGCACTTTGCCATGCATAGGTGCATGGAATTGAGAGTGCTTTCCAAAGCATATACATGAGTTCATAGCTCTGTGTGTGCAGATGCACTTCTCTGTGCACAGGGACCAATGGGGTCTGTGTAGCTCCCCACATCACAAAAGCCCTCTTCCCCCTTTCTCATGCCCGTACTTAAAGCTGAGATTCCAAGATCCCTCCACTCAGCCCCCGTCTCCCCCGCCTCAGGCCCTAAGCACTGTGAGGATCTAGGATCTACCTTCTCCTACCCTGAAGTTATGAAGATCTAAGAATTCTGACCCAGCCCCCACCCCGATGGTGCTCACACAGTGTAACAAGGAGGCAGGTGTGAAGATGACTATAGCGAAGTGATGTGTGGGTGGGACCAGAGAAGTGACTTTGTCTCAGAGTGTCGGGGAAGGCAGCTGAGGATGGGATGACGTGAGCCAAGGATTGTAGGAGGCATCTGCAAAGGGCCAGATAGTAAATATTTTATTTTAAATATTTGCAGTCTTAGTCACAACTCTTCAACCTTGCCATCATAGCACAAAAGCTGCTGTGGACAATATGTCAATGAATGCATGTAGCTGTGCTCCAATAAAACTTTATTTTCAAGAGCTGGTGGAGGGCCAGATTTGGTCCATGGGCACCCTGATTTGGAGGGTGGGAAGGGGTTTCTGGGAAGAGAGGGAGGAAGACATACAAAGGCAGGGAGTAGGAAATCAGAGGGAATAAAACAAATTTGAGATATGGAAGTCATTTTTTTGGTAATCATAAATAATACTAATAATAGAATTAAATTTTATTGAAGGCTTAGTATGAGCCCAGTGCTGGGCTAAAAATGTCAGATAAATTCTCATTTAATCCTCTCAAAACACTGAGTTTGGGGAACAGTTATTTTCTTGATGGAATCCATGAGGAGACAGGGCCCAGAGAGCAAGGGAAATGGACCCAGGGCCACAGCGCTGCTGAGTGGCCAGGTGACAGGTCCTGGACAGAGGGCTGGGAGGATGGAGTGCTGCAGTAGGTGACTCTCCTCCGTGTCTGTTATCAAATCAACTTGAATGAATTTTTTAAAGCATTTTGCTTTGTTTTACAAATGGAATTTGATTTTTTGACTCAGCCCAGTAGTTCTGTGAATGGACAGCTGAGATGAATCTGATGGTTTCTCCTGGGGCTATTTTGTGGGAAATAAAAGAAAAAGAGTGAGATATTCAAATTCATCAGGGATATTGGTTTCAGGTGGATAAAGTGAAAAACACTTTTAGTCATTTTAGAAGTGATAGTTGGATGTGTGTAATTTTTTGCTCCCTGAGATGGAGAGAAAACACAGCTTAGATCTTAGGGTGTGAAATATGAATTTAGATGACATTTTGAGGAAACTGATAAACACACCATTCCACAATTGGACTTACCTTGCCAGTGAAAATCCTTTTGCAGCATATAAATGATATGGTACAATTTGAAATTATAGAGATAAGTGGACTAAGCCTAATGGAATATTAAAAATACACAACACACCAATGAGTGAATAGCCTTCTTTTGCAGAAGTTTCCATTTCTCAAAGTGCTATCAGGAAATCAGACGTATCTTGAAAGCTAACAGTAACCCTTGGAATAAGGAAATGTTGGGAGTAGGAGGGCCGCAGGTGTTGTGAGATGCGGCCAAGAACCCTGCCGTGGGGAGGAGGAGACACAGAGGATTGAGACTAGACGCCCCGTTTTCTCACCAGCCATGTCCCATTTCCCTCATGTGCATGCAGTATTTTCTCACTTATGGATGGAACCAGATTTTCTAACCCAAGTTGCATGCTTTTCCCATCAACCTATGCTTTAAAAAAAGGTGTGTCTGTGAGGTGTGTGAGGCGTGTGTGTGTCTTGGGAAAAGTCAAATGCAGAAAACTTATTGAGGATAATTACATATATAAAGGTCTTTCAGGAAGTCAATAATACAGGTCATTGGTTCCTGGGGTTTGGAATTTCATGTAAAATTTCTCCTTAAAAGTGGGCACAGAGACAAGCATGCCAACTTTTTATGTTGGCAAGTAAGGATATTTTAAAAAGAACTTCTGCCATTGATAGTACCTTCTTCTCCTGAAAGAAAGGATGGTTCACACACACACACACACACACGCACGCGCTAAACATTCACATTTGCTCATGCTCACACGTGCACACGATCACAGTCATTCACTCACACATACTCACCCTGGCTCACTCACGTGCATCTCACACACACACACGCACACACACACTCACCGTGGAGTGAGGTCATAATCTGGGTGTGAACAGAACTGAGTAAATGTAGCCATACACACAAATTCACCGTGGCCATTTTGCTGAAGGGTAGTAACAGTTGCACCTCTGGCCAGCACTGGTCCACACCCTGCTGTTTGGGAAACTCTAATATAGATCAACATGACAAAAATTAGTGTGAGATACTAAAAGAAGAAAAAGAGATATTACAGCCATCATAGGAAACAGAATGAAGAATCAAGTATCAAAATAAAAATGGTGCGGTCGCAGTTGACTCGTCTGGGGGGGGGGGGTGGCGGCCGGTTGCTAAATCCTAGGCTCCCAGGATTGCTCGGAGGGTACCGGCGGCGGGGGCTCTTTCCCGGAGGCGAGGGCGAGGCGGGGGACTTGGCCAGGTCCCCGGCGGGGTGGCGTGCAAAGTATGGAGGGCGGCGAGAAAGGAACAGGCGGGACACGGTTCTTTTAGGGTGAAGAAGCCAAGAGAGTTTATTAGGGGAGAGTACAAGCTTATATCGGGCGTTTAGAGGGCGGGGTAGCTGTAGAGGTTAAAGGCTTGGATTGGTTCTGAGAGGGCGCAGAGGTTGATTGAAAAGGGGCGAGAGTTGCTCCGGTAACGGTGTCTGGCAACAATGTATCCGCACTGGTGGTGATGGGAGTTGCACTGGCAACGGGGAGTGTCCGGGCAAGATAAGGGGGTGGGGAAAAGGCGGTTCCCTCCGGCAAGCCTCCCCTAACGGTGTTATTTTGGGTGAGGAAATGGGGCCTGCCTCCGGCCTCACTTTCCCAGGCCCGGGGGGCTGCGGAGGGCGCTGTCGCCCGTGCCCACCACCCTCCCCAGGGGCTGATCAGGTCCCCCAGCCCAGGCCCGCCAAGTTGAAGCACGTAATCAGTGTCCCGCAGAATGGAAGGGGTGAAGGTGAGACTCAGAGCACAGGCAAGTGGACTCGGATTGCTTACCGAGAAATAAGCCCGACAACTGCAGCAGCAGAGGCAGCCGCCTCTGGAGTCTGTGCCTTCTGAGCGTCGGGGCTGGAGCCCGTTGTGGGGCCCCTGACCCGCAAACGGGACTAATACAAGCACCTGCTTCACGGGGCTGCCCCGTGGGGGTGCTTCCTGCGTGCCCTCAGCAAGTGTGAGCAGCACTGGAAACTGCTTTTGAAAAAAGAGGAAGTGCTTGGGAAGGAAACCTGTTCCGCACAAACATCTTAGAGATGCTGCTCTAGAGCACTGACTCTCAAAGTGTGGACCTGGACGCTCGGCCTGTGTTAAAAGCGAAGTCTTGGGTCACACCCGGGACTTCCCGAATGAGACACTTCTGGAGTGGGCCCCACACGCTGAGCTCCCAAGTCCTCCAGGTGAGGCCAGTGCACACTGAAGTTTGAGAACCAATGATCTAACCCAGGGAGACTTTTAACCCTGATCCTGAGGCATCGGCCACATCCAGAAAATATATTTCACAGATTGAATAAAAATGAAGAAAGAAAAGCATGGTTCGCTTTGGGTTGGACCTCATTGTAGCTCCAAGATTATGCTGATAAAAGAATTTGAGAAGTTATCTTTGAGCCTATAATCTCTGTTGGTACCCTTAGGGTTCTGAGACAAAGTAAGTTGAATTGGATTCACCTGTTTCCAAGCTCCAAAGCATCAGGAAAAGACAAACAGTCAGGTCTGAATGTGACCTGTCACTCAGGATCTGACCGCACAATGCCAGGCGGCATATCTAAAAGTGCAGTTTAGTCCAAACTGTCAGAACCCCTTTAGCAGATCCCCTAATCGATGGTGGTTGTATTCCAGGAAAACTTCTCCAAAAACAGAAAACAAACTTCTTTGTCAGGTACAGAGACACATGCCACCGTGAATCAAGTTCCGTATCACTGTTTCTGCCAGCCCCTCTCCAGTCTCCCAATAGCTGATGAAGAAATAGACATAAAGCAGGGATGTGAAGGGAGAAGAGGTACGGAAACACTTTTGGCTCGGAGTGTCCAGTAGGAAATGGCCTTGGGGGTTAAAGGCTTGCCACTAGAAGCTGACAGCATTGACATTAGAATGAAAATCTCCTTTGTTCTGCCTAGGAATACAAACTGGGCTTCGAGTCAGTTAGTAATTCAGCCAACATTTATTGTTCTATTACAATGTGACAGTTCCTGGTCTTAGTTTTTTATTTCTATACATATAATCCTCACAGTCCTATAAAATAAGTGCTATTAGCACCCTCATGTGGAGATGCAGAAATGGAGGCTCAGAGAGGTTATCTCCTGCCCAAGTTCACACAGGCTGCCTGTGATGGATCCAGAATTGGAGGAAGCCAGGCAGTGTGAGTCTAGAACGTTCTCTGTAACCCTATTGCTATATTCGCTGCGTTCTGGGTTGGCTGGGTTGGCTTTGGGCAGGTCATTTCACGTTTCTGAGTCTCTGTTTTCTCTTCTGCAAAAGTCAGAACTTTCTACCTGAGAAGTCCAGCCTCTGCTTAGGGCTTGGATTGGACTTCTTCTAAGGTGTCTCCTAACCGCCCCTGAGCCTTTTGGACTAGAGTTCTGGAAACTTTGAAACCGTCACCCCAAAATTCATTTACACAGCACTTCCCATTGAATCATTGCTCTTTTCTCCACAGTAACGTTGGAGTTACTGTCATTTTATGGACATTAGGAAGAGGTAACTAGCAATCGTACAGTCAGGACTGGCTCTTAATTCAAATGTCTGCTTGTGTTTGGTCTTTTCAGTGACAGAATTGAAGGAGATCTTGTAATCAGGAGAGAAACCTCATAACGTATTATAATTTCCCTAGATGTAAGCTAGGAAAAGATACTGGTTTAGATTCACTGGGGTGAATGACTAGAAAATTGCCCAACTGTCAAAGGTTTGAATGTTAAAGAGCAAATGTGAAATTTCTTAAATGCTTAGAGTATCTAGATGTCACTACAGAGATGATAGCAAGATATGAGTGCCAGGGTTTTTATAAGAAGGGAAAGAAATACATTCTTTTTCCAAAAGCCACACTATGTGGTTGAGTGCATGAGGGAAAAAACCAAAACACCACCAAGCAAAGCATTCATTTGTTTAGAAATAAAGCAAATTAATAAGTTGCTTCTGGTAACGTATTCGTGTACTCTTCTATGACATTAAAAGATTGCCCATATATAGTAAATAAAACTGACAAGCCAGAAAAGGGAATTGAAAAGCTGAAAGCTGAGTGTAGTATTATCTTGTTATCCATGTTCTTCATATTACATGAATTGTTTCCACTTCTGTCCCAATCCAGGAAACCAACTCAAAAATTGCTCCTGGTTTATTTGAAAATTTGGCTTTCCAAGTCTCAATCCAAGAGTATTTGGCTAGTCCTTATCTTTATTATCAAAGCACATAACATAAAGCAGTGTCCTGTTGATTCAGAGAGATGGGTATAAAGTTTCCTTCAAGCATTTTGCACTGTTTGAAATTTTTCATTGTGCTTATAAGAGAAGCCAAGACAAATCAACACTGAGATTGTCTGGAGCACTTTGCACCGTTCCAAAGTTGTCTTCTCATCAGAATCAGGAGTGCTCTGTGATATTGAGATGTTGAGCCGGCTTTCATGCTATCTTTCTTTGTGGACACTCCACTGGTTTCTAATTCACAAAAATTGTGCTGACATCCAAGCAGGGTAATGTAGAATGCAGGATCAAGAAGTCAAGGATCAGATTTTATTTCAGTTTCAAAATGGAACTAAAATTTGGAGAAAGCAATTTATGGGAAGCTCTAGCCGGCTTTCATGCTATCTTTCTTTGTGGACACTCCACTGGTTTCTAATTCACAAAAATTGTGCTGACATCCAAGCAGGGTAATGTAGAATGCAGGATCAAGAAGTCAAGGATCAGATTTTATTTCAGTTTCAAAATGGAACTAAAATTTGGAGAAAGCAATTTATGGGAAGCTCTTCTTGACAGGGTGAGTTATGAACTGTCTCAAAGGAGAGTTATCTCCTCATTCTATGTGTGGGGTTTTATTGTGAGAGCTGACTCATTCACGTGGAGAAGGATGGCTGTCTGAATTGTTCTCCATCTTACTTCTAAGGGCATCGCTCAGTGGGTACTTTTTAAGCACCTATTCTCTTCCAGGAATGTATTTGAGGTTGAGGACATAGTGGTAAATAAGATAACTGCAGCCCCTGTCTTCATGGAATTCATAGCTCAGCAAAGAAGAAGTTAAACAAGAAATTTCAAATGCTCTGCGCTCTACCAAGCGCAAGTCTGGAATGTCAGTGGAGCGTACAAAGGTGGATGCTCTTCTAGTTAAGGAGATCAAAGAAGGCTTCTTAGAGGAAGTGGCATTTATTTTGTTATCTAGGAAAGGAGGCAAAGTTGTAGGGTAGGAAGAAAAAGACAATAGGCAGAGGGACCAGTGAATGAAGAAGTTGCTGGTACATTTAAAAAACTGTAAGAAGTCTAGATACATTGATTATCATGTTTGGTTTTTTTATGTACAAGATTCTAGTAATTCTTGTAAAGAAGCACATGAGGTGCATTCCTAGAGTCTCTTGTAGACCCCAGAATGACTCTTTTCCATCTCTGGCTGAGTCCAGATCTTTCATTTGGCACAGACAGTATGAGTGTAAAAGGAGGTTCAAGATGGCAGCCCTGCAATGTGGAATATGACTCCTGGGGAGGAATGTAGACCTGGCATCATGGGATGGAGAACATCTTCTTGACCAAAAGGGGGATGTAAAAGGAAATGAAATAAGCTTCAGTAGCATAGAGATTCCAGAAAGAGCTGAGAGGTCACTCTGGTGGGCACTCTTATGCACAATATGGACAACCCTTTTTAGATTCTAATGAATTGGAGTAGCTAGCAGTAAATACCTGAAACTATCAAACTACAACCCAGAACCCATGAATCATGAAGACAATTGTATAAAAATGTAGCTTATGAGGGGTGACAATGTGATTGGGAAAGCCATATGGACCACACTCCCCTTTGTCTAGGTTATGGATGAATGAATAGAAAAATGGGGGAAGGAAAACAAACAAACAAACAAAGGCACCCAGTGTTCTTTTTTACTTTAATTGCTCTTTTTCACTTTAATTATTCTTCTTGTTATTTTTGTATGTGTGGTAATGAAGGTGTCAGGGATTGATTTTGGTGATGAATGCACAACCAAATGGTAATGGTAATGGTACTGTGAACAATTGACTGTATGCTTTGTTTTGTGTGACTGCATGGTATGTGAATGTATCTCAATAAAATGAATTTAAAAAAAACAGATGGCGGCCCCGAGGGGTTTGCAGAAGGGTGGGATATATTCAGCCTGGGAGTCCCTCCAGGACAGTTCAAGATTGTGGACTGAACAAAAAAGGCTCATTTTCATATTGTCAATTTAAAAGCTAAGTTAGTGTGCCAGTTAGAGCTAGCCTCGGTTATGCTGTAGTAACAAATTAATCCCCCAAATCTTAGTAGGTGTAACACAATAAAGTTTCTTTCCTGATCAAGCAATATATCCAACATGGTTCTCCTGGGGGAACTCTGTTCCATGCAGCCTTTAATGGCTCCAAGCTAACAGAGACTCTACCGACTTGCAGTATGTGGAACATGACTTCCTTTGTGGCTGTGGCGGAGGAAGAAAGAGCTGAGGTTTTGGACACCAACGCTTAATGGTTCCTTCTGGAAGTGGAGCTTCCCATTGGCCAGGACTAGCCACGCGGCCCCACCTAACTAGGAGGAGGGCTGGAAGGTGAGGGAGCACGCGGGTAGTCAGCGGGAAGTTACTATTCCGTATTGCAGTCGGGGCCTGAGAAACAATGTAAACTCGCTGAGATGGGCATGAAGACGGATCTGAAGGGCAAAAATTCTAAAGGAGAGAGAGGATTGTTGAGAGTCCATATAATAAGATGGTTAGGAACAAAGTAAGGAATGAATGGAAGAAATGGGCTTTTTGGAGGCTTTTCTAGCATTAATAGTAATAAAAATGGCAGCTAATGTTGCGCGTACACACTAAATGCTAGACATTGGGCTTTACGTAGATGGTCCCATTTAATTTTCATCACAACCCTTTGAGCTAGGTGCAATTATGCCCATGTTTACAGGTGGGGAAACTGAGACTTAGAGGGGTGAAGTGACCAACCCAGGATCCCAGTTAGTGATGTTGAAAATGCGATTTGTTGATCCCAGACAGCCAGGTCTCAGAGCCACTAGACTTTACCATCATCGTCAGCCATGGTATAGAAGCCTGTAGAATTTGGAAGGATGGAGAATGAAGTTTTAAAAGAATGGGGACACTCTGGAAATCCAAGGTCCTTAGTTAGGTGAGGAGGCAGTTACCACATAGGGACGGAAGGAAGAGGGCCAGGAATCTGTCAACTAACAGGATAGCTCCAGAGAACAGAGCTGAGGGTGCGATCAGAAAGCGTTGGAGCCAAATGATCAACAAGGGCCTTTATAAGACAACCTGCAGCACGTGGACACACAACAGCCTCCATTTCACAGCCCCCAGAAGAACTGCTGACTGGCTTCAGTAACAGTCCAGCTACATTGAAAGAACTAATACTTCCAAAAAACAAAGGCTTGTAAGAAAATGAATTTTCATATCACACTTTTACTTTTCTCATTTGAAGGGATTTCAGCAAGCTAACAGAGAAATTAGCCACTTTGACTATAATACCTTTGAATATTAGACTAATCCAGTTATGAGTTTATAGGCTCTTTGATCAAGAGCCAGAGAAGTTACCTAGGAAATGAATAAAAGCCATTTCTACAATGTCCAAAATTAGCTGTTTAAAGAAAGCGTTTTTGTTAAATTTAGAACCTCCTAAGCAAGAGATAATGATGGGTAGACAAGGGCAGTGATGGTGGGGGTGGGGGAGAGGGACCCCAACCCAGGAGATATTGCAGAGATACAATCCTCCAGATTTGAGGGTGAGCACACTAGTGTGGGGGAGAAGTAGGGAAAACACAAGTAATTTTAAAAAATTGTGTGAGGAATTTAGCTTTCCTTGGGCTTATCATTCAAGATAGGGGACAGAAGAGTTGCAAATTGGTGGAAAGGAGATATAGAGACCCTGCTAGCTAAGTTGACTTTGAAAAAATATGTGAAAAGCATTCCAGTGGGGACAGACCACAAACAGTAACAAATAAGAATCTGAAGTTCAGGAGAAGTGTCAGGGTCTGCAGGTTTAGGCTTGAGTACCTTCCAGATATAAATGTTAACCAAAGCTAAAACTGAAAGGGCTAAAAATACCAAGTGTTAGTGAAGACTTGGAGCGTTGTCAGCAGGAGTATACATTGAACCACTTTGCAAGTATTTGGCGATATCTACTAAAAACCGAATAACTATAAGCTCTGTATTCCAGCATTTCAACTCCTTGGTACATCATTAAGAGACAGAATGCTTATATTCATGAAAGACATGTACAATAATATTTTCAGCAATATTTTCCATAGTATCCCCAAACTAGAAGCAACACAAACATCCATTAACAGTAGAATAAATAAATAAATGAGATCAGCAGTAATGGGAAAAAAAAAAAAAAAAAAAAGGAACTGCAGCTACACACAACGCTTAATTCTCATGGACGCAAATGTTGAGCCAAAGGAGCCAGCCATAAGAGAGTATGTCCCACATGACTCCATTTCTATGAAGTTCAGGAACAGGCAGAGTAGTGATGGCCTTGGAAGGATAGCAACATAAGAGCCTGTTGGGGTGCTGGGATGCTCAGTTTCTTGACCTGGTGGTGGTTACAATGGACTGGAGGGTTTGTTCTCTGAGATGTCCTCTGGGTGTGTTTAGTCTTGGTGACTATCAGTGTTACATTAACACAAAAATAATCTGTGTCTGGATGTTACCACAAGTATCCACTCTGAATGGCATTGGAGCCAGGTTCTTATCTGCATATAACCTTATTGTAATTCTGCATGGTTGCCACTTAGATGCCAATTTTGATTATGGCTTCTCATTCTATTAGATTGTACAGGAAGGGTTTAACAAAATGCCTTCAGGAATGTGGCATCATCAGTTGTAGAGCCAAGAGAGGACTTGGCTAAGTTTGCAGCTGACGGAGCAGACCTCAGAGGTTCCGAGGGCCCAGGGCTGGGAATTCGGCTCCGAGCCTTCATCCTAGCCGGAAAATCCTCAAAAGGAGAATGATGCCCTGGACCACCAAGAGGAGGCACCTTGGGTTTCAACCCCTGTCTCCCAAACATCATTTTTTTAGTTTCAGCTTCATAATTTTTGTCTTCTCTATCTAATACCTTTTCTAATATTCATCCCAAATGCTTTTTAAAGCAACACACATGTAGAATGTAAAAAATACATTTTACTTCAGTAAATGTATTTAAGTAGGAAACATCGTATCACTACTGCAAATGGAAAACCAGTGTTTTTCTAATACGTATTAAATTTAAATCATTGCATGTGCAGACTCACATGGTAGCTAGCAGTAATTATTTCTCATTCTCTTAGTTACCACCTGGCTTAAAGGCTTTAGGTTCTAAATTATAAAGTAATCTGTTACTGGGTGTGACCATGAGGAATCTTAAGGCAGAAGATACTGACTGTTGGCTCTTTGAAGTTAAAAGCAAACAAACAAAATGAACAGAAAAACAACAGTATATTAAGAAGTAATAGTAACCCTGAGTTCTTGTACTAGTAGCAGTATCAGCAGCCCTGGCCAGGTGACCCCAAGCAAGTTTCTTAACCTCACAATGTCGATAACAACAACAATAATAATAAAATGTGGGATAAAGAGAGCACAGCGCATGGGTTACTGAGAGAATTGGATGACAATATCGTCAGAGTTCCCTGTGAGGTATAAAGGGATATAAGAGTCTTACATATATTGAAGTGATCGTCTGGCTGATGCAGGGGATATTGAAGAAAGCAACCTTAAATCCTGTATGTACAGACCAGCCACCTTCCGAAAAGAACATGAATCAGTAATTTTACACCTGTCGATCCTCCCCACGGGATGCAAACTAATCCAGTGGAGCAAGCCCTGGCTTCAGAGTCAGTTAGTGTTGTTTCTGCCACCAACAAGCTGAGTGATCTTAAGTAAGAAATTTAACCTCGTGCATCTTCAACATCCTCATTTAAAATATGGGGCCCATAGTCCTACCCCATGGGGTTGTTGAAGTTTAACTTGAAGCAGCATAGAGTTTGTACAAGGAAAATGCTGTTATTCTTTACATGATTTTCTGAGAGTGGGGTCCCAGCGTGATTGATATAGAGGTAAGTCCCTGGGACATTAAATTCTATTAAATTCATGAAATTTAAGTACATTAAATTAAGGTGCTAGGCCACCTTCCAATCGAGTCCTTCCTTGCCCCAGAGATACCCCGTGGCAGCTCCCCTCCCACCCGGTGCTGCCTGCTAGGGAAGGAGTCCAGCTGTGCTTGATCACCGAGTTAGAGCACCATTCGTTAGACACCTCCTCCATTACAGCCTCCATATTTTTATTGCATCTTTATGGAAGGACCATAATGATTTCTTCAGGTCCATTGTAATGCATCATGTCAAAATGTAACATTTGTTTCAAGTGATATATTACTTACTTGATGGAGCATAGATGTCCAACTTATATCAATTCATCTTATGGATGGTCGAAAGTTAACGTAAGAAAATATAAAGCATTTTGGGGAAAAAAAGTTCAGCACAATATGCAACTGCGGATTTCCTAGTGTAAATAATTCAGCAGCTGCCAACAAGGCCTGGTCTCTCTCAGAAAGTTTAAGTTGATAATACTTCAGTTTTTAAAAATGTAATCATTTTTGAGTTACAGGAACACAAAAATGGTCCGTGGCCAATAAATGTCTAGTTTTATACCATTCTATAAATGAAAATGAAAAACACAGGAAGACAGTTGGGTGCACAGAGTTATAAGCACTGGTGGAGTCGTGTGTCATCAGCAGTGGGTGTCATGGCGTCCGGAGTCCCTGGGCCCTGGGGCTGACCGCCTGCAAATTCAGGAGCTGCCACAGTGTCAGGCTGGTCCAGTCTCCAGCCTCGGGGCTGTGCAGTCTCCGAGGACTTCCCACAGAGGCCATCTGGCCCCCACCTGAAGTGCAACCCCCCTCAGCCTCAAGGGCTTAAATAATTTTTCCCCCAACGCTTTAGAAATCAGCGTCACAATTCCACACACAGTGACCCCTGGTAGTCACACCAAGCCCCTCCCAGACTAAGGCCCTCGCATGTGCTGTTCCCTCTGCCTAAGACTTTGTTCAGGTGCGTCTTCACCTGGCTAACTTCTACCTGCCCAAGGTCTTGGCTGCATAGTCACTTCCTCAAGTAAGTGACCCTCAGGCTTTCCACTACCCCTCCCCAGCACCCTTTTGTGAAGTTCTTTTCCTTTTGGCACTTACCCTGCCCTATCTAAATACAGTCGGTTCTCGTTACTCATGGTTTGTATGTTCTGTAAAGTCACCGAGAACACTGGATTAGGGAACACTGAGCCACTGCCCCGAGGGGAAATAAGGGGTTAGGTCCTGAGAGCCTCTGGTCATAACATTTTCATCAACTGCTCAACACATAACCTTGTTTTATGTGTGTCTGTTTAAAGAACCCTTATTTTAATATATACTGTTGATTCATTAACCGAGAACTCACCTCCACCCGCACTATAGAACATGTCTGAATGAAGCTGATCTAACATATGTATTTTCTCAGTAAGGCACATCACAGCCTTCCTGAGCTTAGGAATGCTAGACAGCATATCAGCCCTATGCTCAGGGACATTTTAAGCAGGAAAATCACAAAACACAAAAATTTGAAAATGTGACATTGTGACATTACATGTATCACGAGAAGGATACTTGTTTACAGTGGGAGAACTGAACCAAGAAGGCAGAGTATCGCCTTGTTCGACTTGACCTGGGGACAGGAGTGTTAGATGACTCAAATTCTTCACCGCTCTGCACAGGTCCATGAAAGCACAACTAGTGTTGATTTGGGGGTTTCAGATAACTACAGGAATTCACATGTACTCCATCTGTGAATGAGAATCGACTGGAATACAGGTTTGATGTCTGTATCCTCCCCCAGTGGGGGATGAGAGCAGGATCCTTGCCTGTCTTACGTACCGTGTAGCTCTAGCACCCAGCCCTGGGCCTGGCACATCCCGAGTGTGTGCTCAGTTAATAACTGTGAAAGTGTCAGTGAATGTGTGGCTGGGGGGAAGCATGGTTGGCTGGTTGGCTGTCTTCATCTGACTCATACCTACTCCTGATGGGACTCATATCCCATCCCAGACCCCAGTGCTATGGCCTGGCCCGTACCTACAAATGATCCACATCCCAGGAATGTCTCCCACACACATGCATTCAGCAAACACCCCATTCCTGAGCTTGATTTTCCCCTTACTCCACATGGACCTCTGCTGTCAGTTGCCATCCATGCACAGGTATCTTCTGAGTGTCACTCCCTGGCAGCTGTCTTGGACTACCCCCTGCCCCTCAGTGTCCATCTGTCTTACTTACCCAGGGCCGTCTTAACAAATGACTATAAACTTGGTGGCTTAGACAACAGAAGTTGATCCTCATGGTACTGGAAGCTGGAAGACAAAATCAAGGTGTAGGCAGGACCATGCTCTCTACAAAGGCTCTAGGGAAGAATCCTGCCTTGCCTTTTCCAGCTTCTGGTGGCTCCCAGCCATCCTTGGCATTCCTTGGCTTGTAGACACATCACTCCCATCCCTGCCTGGGTCTTCACAGGGCATTTTTCCCTGCCTGTGTCTGTTTGCCCTCTCCCTCCTTAGAAGGACACCAGGCATTGGATTAGGGCCCTGATCATTAGGGTGGACCCTAGTCCAGTAAGACCTTTTCTCAATTAGATGACATCTGCAAAGATCCTATCTCCAAAAAGGGTGATTTTCATAGGAACCAGGGGTTGGAATTTCAATATGTTTTGGGGTAACACAATTCAGCCCCCAGCGGGCATGTCCAGTTCCAATCCCAGACCCTGTCCATTTTCCCTGTCCTGCAATGTTCCAAGTCCCACAGACGACATTGGGAGGGGGAGGCAAGGGTGGCACCAAACCCCATTCCAAATACTTCGGCTCTTAGAAGCATCCATTGTTCGAAGGATGTCAATGTCAGAGCCCATGTCAGGTCCCCAGATGGAGAGTCATCTTCCCTTGCCTTGGACTGAAGGGAAGGGCTCCTGAACCACCACCATCTTTGGAGTATTTGGAGCCTTCAAACCAAGATTCTCAGATCATAACTCTTAGTCACTCATCCTGCAACCCACCCACAGGGGCTAGGTATTATTTCAGTTGTACAAATTAATGGCACAGAAACTCAGAGTTGAAATGATACCATATCAGCCGTGACCTCACCATTCAACAGATTTGTTTTCATAGAGATTCTTGTGGCTTTGCATTATGTGCAGTTAAGAAAATGATAATGCATCATTAGAAGAATAAGTCAGCATACAATATGCATGAGTAATATATTTATACTAGGCATAGTGGAGAAGATATTTATTTAGTGTGTTCATACAAAAATAGATTTAAAGATGTTTAATCACATTGTTATGAGTCCTTTATAGTTGCAGAGGCAGAAAGTTCACAAGGGCCTCCAACCAAAAGTGAGGAGACAGGAGGCATGAGTTTTGCATCCATACCCCTTTCTCCTACACCCTGACTGCTGAGTGGCCTTGGCAAAGCCCTGAGCCTCTCTGAAAGTCAGATTCTTCATCTTTAAAAGAAGGTACAAGATGAACCTTGCAAAGCCATGAGACTCAAACAAGGTATCCTGAGGGCAGGTCTCAGTGAGCTTCAAATCCCAGGCCAGCGCAAGGTGGTGAGGCCCACAGACCTAGGCTTTTTTCTTGATAGAATCTTGCTGTGTCGTCAACTTGGACAAAACACAGAGGGTTTCAAGACCCTGGTTTTCTCATCTGTAAAAAGAAGGGGGGATTGATGCACACATGATGGAATCAGATAGCAATTTGTTTGGGATGACAACTACTGTCCCCCAACTTCCTTATAGCAATCCCAGGAAAGACTCTGATCGGCTCGGTTTGGGTCACATGTTCATTGTTTGGACCAGTCACTGTGGCTGGTAGAATGGAGTCCTGAGATTGACCAGGAAGTAAGTCTATACAGCTTGCATCAGTCTCCTGATAACTGCCATTTCCTGAGCACTTCCTGTGGGCTAGACCCTTTGATTCACATGCATTAACTTTGTTCACTTTTGGAACAACGCTGTAAGGTCAGCTCTAGGATGGCACCCATTATGCAGATAGAAACTGATATGAAGAGAGGTTCAGGAACTTACCTGAGGGTACACAGCTTGAAAGTAAAGTGATGGAGCTGACATTGGCAATCAGGTTTCTTTGACTTCAAAACCTACAGTTATAAAAGCTAGGTTATGCTGACACTGCTATAATATTGGCAGGAGAAGGGATCCTAAATGGCACCTGCTTGTTACCTAGCTCTCGTTGATTTAAGATCCTTTCCTAAATCTTGTCATTGAAAGGGGCTTCACATTTGTGGTGGGTGGAATAATGACCCCCAAAGTTGTCCAATCCTTGTCTCTGGAACCTGGGGGTGTGTTCCTCACCTGAGGGACAATGCAGATAGGATTAAAGGTATGGATGTGGAGATAGGGAGACTAGCTGGCTTTTCCAGGTGGACTCAATCTAGGCCAATGGGCCCTTAAAAGCAGAGAACCTTCCCCAGCTGGGTCAGAGAAGATGGGCGGCCTCGAGAGAGAACCAGAGAGATGGCAGTGTGGGAAGGAGTCTACCCAACGTTGCAGGCTTTGAAGATGAAGAGGCCACGAGCCAAGGAATGCTGGCAGCCTCTAGAAGCTGGAAAAGTCAAGGAAACTGAGGCTGCCCTAGAGCCTCTAGAAAGGAACACACCCCTGCCAACACCTTGATTTTAGCCCACGGAGACCCATGTTGGATTTCTGACCAATGGAATTGTAAGTTAGTATATTTGTTTGCTTAAGCTGTTGAGTTTCTGATCATTTGTTTCAGCAGCCATAGGGTATTAATACAGCACCCAAGACAGAACCAAAAACATGTGGAAGTGCTGCAGCCACTGCTCCCTCCCCAGGAGTCAGCCAGGTCAACAGAGGCTTCGTCTATTGTGGCAGAATTGTCAGGGGTAGGTTTTCTTGAGCAGAGTGGGCTTGTTTTCCTGCTGTATGCTGCCAGCTCTCAAGCAGGGGCCAAAAGAGTATGATGTAGCCCAGCTGATAAAATTTACAGCCACTGAGATCCATGACTTAAACATAAGAAGTGAAGGAATTGGAGTTTATATTCTCTATTTCTCAATGTTTGGACTTTAAAATTCTCACTACTCAGAGAGGGACTGTTGGTTGAAAGTGACGCTCTAGGAGCAGGCAGTCTGGGATCAAATCCCAGCCTTGCAGCTGACCTCTGGGCAGGTTATTAAGGTTCTGTGCCTATCTTCTCTGGGAGAGTGTCAGAATGCAGAGTGCTAACACATGTAAAGTGCGTAGAGCTGAGTCTAACACACAGTAAGCACTCAATTATTGTTGGCTACCATTATGACTCTACATACCCCATAATTCATTTCTCCCGATCTGCCAACCTCAAACCAGAGGCACACGGTAGCAATCGGCGCTTGTCGGGCATCTCACGGCAGCTATAACAGCCCTTGTTCATTCCGTCCCTGCAGCATCCCTACAAGGTGGTCCCATTTGATGCCTGTTTGACAAGTCAAGGCCAGCGAGTCAGGTAATTAAATCAGGGTCACAGACCCCGTTAAATGGCATCATGAGGGCTCAAAATCAGTAAATCCGTAAGAGCCAGGGGAGATGTTCGAGCACTGACTCTCTTGCCTTTCCCAGCCCCAGCCAATACAAATTTCTGCTTTTCTTTAACCCTTTATCACACTCATTTTAGCAGTGAAATTTCTCTAGCGGTCCCGATTACTGTCTGAAAGGAGAGTGGAAATTCAGAGGCAAAAAGACTGTCCTTAGTTACCTTAGTTAGAGTAGAGAAGGGGTAAACTTGGGTACATTGATAATTTTTCTAGCTGCATCTATCCACAGCTTTATAGATGGCCCTGGGCAACCTGAGTCTGTTCTCCTACTTGTAAGACAGGGATAATAAATACCTTTGCCTTCCAGGTTTGCTTAGAGGATCCAGGAAATGAACACTGAGACACTGCCCATTTAGAGGCTTGGTACCCATAAATGCTAACTCCTGTTATGATTATGCTCATCAATAGGGTGATAATAGCATTTGCCAAATTAAATACATTCCTGATCACAGGTATCAGTATCAGACTGTAAAATGGAAACAAGTCTTTATTTTCTCACAAAAAAATTTAATATTATTTTAACATTTAAGCACCAACAAAACTTCAAACAATATAAGAACCAGAAGATACTTGAAGGCTCTTTCTTTGGATGAGTTCGCTGACTTCCCCGAGGGCGCACAGGTGGTCACTGGGAAAGCCAGTGCTGGGGCCTCCAGGTTCCAACAGACCATTTCATTTAAGAATCCCGAGGAGCCACAGGCATTTTCCCACTCCCCAAACCCTGTGCACATAGTTAACTCCGTCTATATATCCAAAACTTGGACAAACTCCCTAATAATTCTCTTAATAGCCGCAGTAACTAAACACTCAGTTTTAATAACAGTTTCACACATGCCTTCTCCCTTAAATCTAAATAATGCCCCTGCCGCTATTCCAAAAGGAATACTATAACTGGCGATTTGCTGTAATAAAGATGGGGAAATTTTAGTTAATCACATTTTAAAGGGGGAAAGTGTATTTAGAGAGATATTAAGTTGCAAAATTAAAAACACAAACGTGAAATGATTTTCCCATTAATGCCTTCTCCTTGGGGAAATGTATCCTATTGCTGTCGGGCTGTTCGAGTGGGCTTGTGGCCCTCTGTGGTGTTTATAGTTAGACATCTGTTCCACTGAGGCTCATTCTCAGGTGCTGAAAAAATAACAGCCTCTACCGGGCTCTTTTAAGATCCTTCGTGATAGAATCCTGCATACATATTGCATGAATCTTGTTTCAGAAGGATTTATTGCTATAAATATGAGATCAGCAATGTCTAGATAATCTCACTGGTACTGAGATATTGCATTGAACAAAAGTAGCAATACTACATACCCAAAAGGAGTTAGAGTCCTGATGAGCTATTATTTTCAATCTTATTTCTAAATAATCCATTTCTAGTTCAGCATTGGTTTCGGTTAATAAAAAGACTGTTGAATATCACTTTCTTCTTTGTTATTCACTATGGTTGAGGGTACGTGGCCTTGTAGCTGTTCAATTAGCAGAAGAAGAATCCCCTTGAGAAATGTCTCGAGGGTGACCATGCTCAGTTATTAAGGGGATAGTTATTTCTATATTGCTTCATCAAACTGCCTGAAATAGAGTAGATGCATTTTAGGGAAAATAAAAATCTCAGCTTAGAAGAGAAGGTGGTAGACATTCCACCAAGCCCTCTCCTCATGGATTTTCCTGACTTTTTGCGGTTGTTACACGTCCAGGCAAGCTCGCTGCTTTGAGAAGGTCATGTCCATTATTGAGCATCTCTAAAGTTATAGAGGTAGCACAGGCTCTGGTGTCCAGTGCACATATATTTGAATTCTAGTTCTGCCACTCACAAGGTCACTGCCCTTGGACAAGTAACCTCACCTCCCTGAGCCTCAGTTTCCTTATATGAAAATTGGACATAGAGCATGGGGTATTTAAAGAACTAAATTTGGCCATGCAAAGCACTGACACAAAGTTAGAACTCATTAAATAACAGTTGCTATTTATTACTATTACCAGTATGTTGATTGTTACCATCATTAAGCTTTAGTCTCTTATCAAGTCAAGCTCTATATGAAAATTTGGCCACTAATTATGGTTCTGTCTTCTTGAACCATATCAAACAAGTCTATTCTGTTTACTTCATCTATAGCATCCTTTAAATAATCAAAGACCCTTCTCAACCACCCTAATCCTTCTCTTCTCCAGATTAATCATCCTTAGTTGCTTCAATAATCCCCTCAATTCTAGACCTCTTGGTGACTCAATGTCCCCTTTGGAAAAACATGTTCAAAATTATTCCATTGGCTAAGTCAAGATTGGCCAACTCAAGAAAAGAAATATATTTCAACTAGTGTGCTAACCACTAGTGGCCTAATGCTCTGTGTTGGAGTACGAGTCTGATGATACACCTGCCTGTGACCATCCAGATAGTTGGGGTTGATGCATGGGTAGAATTAACATCTGACCTCTTATTCAGTGTTCTTTCCTTAATAACTCTGTCTCTCCATCTCCACCACTCTTGCTTAAGTAATTGTTACATCCAGCTTGTTGGTTCCCAGCTAAGGTTATGCATTTTGAGCTGAGGTCTCATTGAGTTATTATTTGATTAACGGCATAACTAACACTTTGGCCTTCTATTGTTATCATATTTGATGAGCATATCTTCTTTGTCTTTCTCAGCATCATTGTCAAAAAGAAATAAGTTAACCAGGTCAAAACCAAGAACCCTAGGTTTCCCTCTCAGTTGACCAGAACCCACTAATCAATGCATTTCCATGCACAGCCATCCAGCCCATATTTATTCATCTTGTCCACAAGTATGTCCACCAAAGAAGATTTAGTCTAATGCATCACTAAGATGAAGAAACACAAGAGTGAATGGTATTCACTTAAACTCCTAAGGTGTTTTCAGAATCAGAAGGGAAAGGAGGACAATTCGGCGTGTCTCATTTGCAGAGTCCTTGTTGATTCCAAGTTCTCTCTTCAGTTTTCTAAATTCTTATAAGCCATCTTTGAATCTTCGAGAATTTTCTAGGCATTGTTTCAAAGGTTACAGATCTTTGGGTTCAGATGCCAGGTTCTCTGGTTGCTACAACATAAACAGGCCCTGCAAGAGAAGGAATTTATTGTAAACTGGAGGAAGCTGAGAACACAGGCTCACTTAGGAAAGGACAGGAACCAGAGCAGTTCCAGTGATGCAGGTGGCAGGAAGTGATGGACAGTCTCTGTAGGAGCCAATTGCAAGGAAGAATCTGCTTTGGATGCTTTTATTCTTTAAGTTCTCCTCTTCAAGATTGGGAATCCAGATTAGAGCACCTCAACAGCCATATGTGTGTCCCTTGCCCACCCTTAGCAGGAGGATGCCAGGATACTTGATTGCTGGAGGGAGAGTGGCTCCCCTCCAAAACAAAAACGGTGGCTTATCGGAAGAATGAAATCAGAGTCATTCCCTGCATAACTCCTTCCAATTTTTGGATAATTAGAACAGTTTTCATTTGTTCCTTTCCTGTATCTAATACCTCTCCTACTTTCCTTGCTTTTGGATCACTAATATGCTTCTACAATTAAATCTCCTGGATTCTGAGACTTGAGCTGTGTTAACAAGCACATCCCTTTGCTGTTAGGTGACTAAAACCTTGCTCCCATGATGCTTTCACAAGTTAATTTAATAATCGAACAGCATGTGTAGCAGTCTTATCAACCACACAGCAATCAGTGTGATTGCCTCTAGAGACCCTGGACTTGTCAATGCATGCAAAGGCAAAATATAAATTATTTCAGTATTTAAATTGTCATGAAGTATAATTTATACTTCTAAATGTTTTTATTTCTATGAAGAGTAGAAATCGGGTAATGTGGAGATAATACTTGTAGCAAGGGAAATTAAACTTAAAACAATGATAAAGTGCTACTTTCTGTCCAACAGATTAATAAAACTTAAAAAGCAGATAATAGTGCTATGAAGGATGTGGGGAAAGAGGTCCAGATAAGCATTGTTGCTGGAATATAAATTTTACAGCCATCTCAGAAGTTAATCTGGCAATATATATTAAAATTATTAACAGACATTGCCTTTGACCCAGCAATCCTACTTCTGGAAAGCTACTCTAAAATAATAGAACCCCAGTACTTGAGAAGATATGTACAAGGATGTCATTGAAGCACTGTTTTTTGTAGTGCAATAAATAAAGGAAGAGTTTAAGTGTTCATTCCCTCTATGTGGCTTTTAAAAAGAACTGGTTGATATCTGTGATTCTTTATTCAGCACAATGTATATGATTTAAGTGGAGAATTGCGTATACTGTTGTGTGTATAAAAAATCATAAAATTTATGAATTATATGTTTTTATAAGATTCTGTAAAGATAGGGATAAGGGTGATACATGCTACTGTTAACTCTTGAGTGGTATAAATGGAGATGGAGATAAAAGACAAGCAAGAAGGAAAAATGCTCATGGCATAATGTCACAAATGAACATTTTATGAATAAAACAACCTATATATGAAAACTATGAATATGCATATTGAAAAATATTAAAAAGCAATATCAATAAATAAAACATTTATTCGATTGGATGATTATGGAACTTAGCCACTATTTTTCTTAGATTTCTATTAACTTAATATATTTACAATAAAGTAATCTTATTGCAATCACTTATAAAGAGAAATTAGAAAATATAGTCCTATTAGCTAAATAGGGCAGCAAAAGGCTGATCAAGAAGGCCATTTTAAAGGGGGATGGGAAAGAGTTTAATGGCTGCCTTGGAATTGGAAGCCATGGGTGGTTGATCCCATGCTGAACAGAGCCTAGGAATGTTCTCTGATGATTAACGTCCATCTTCCATCCAACCCATGGTTCTGCATACTTGTTTCTGCTGGCCCTTAAAGAGATTCATGTATTTGAAATGAGCATTTTGGGGGTGTTCAGCTCAGTGCTATTACAATAATGTGTGATGGGTTAATACTTTCAATTAAAGCTTAAGACAGTGAAGCTCTCAGTTGAGAAATATCAACAACTGAGTGGGCTGTAAAATCATCTCCATAGGTCTCCATTGCTCAAATTTTATGAAGCTGCCATCAAACTGACCTTGTGCTCGGTTTTATGATTCTCATAGTGGACACTTCTTTAAACATTTAGATAGGGTTTCCAGTGGAGTGTCTGAAGTCTGTTTCACAGCCATCAATGAGACCTTGGAATAAAGAGCCAGAATTGAGTTTTGTTACATGGCAGCATTGTCATCCTTTCCTTGTGGACAGTTTAATGCTAAACTGCCCCCAATCTGTTCTGCAAGAAGTTGGACACCAGCTATTAGGATAAATTCTCTTCGTCACTCAACTTTGTCTACTCCCAACACTCCACCTGTCACTTCAACTGCTGCTCCAACCAGCTTCACAGCAGTTGCTTTTAATCTACCCATCACCTTGGTTACATGTGAAGGGCTACAGAATTTAAGAGTTAAGAGTAGAACTACTTAGTTGACTTCTTTATTCAACAGTTGGAAACTGAGGCCCAGAGAGGGGAGCCACTTGCCCACATCACTTGAGTTGTCAGTGACAGAGCTGGATTAGGCTGTGGGTCTTCGGACTCCCAAACTAGGGTTGGCCTGGCCATCCCTGACCCCTGCCAGCCACCTCCATAGTGAAATGACACGATGAGGGAGCCAATGGCAGGGAGTAATGCATCGGGAGGGTAGCACATGCAGGTTAGTTCAGAGGAGGGCTGAGGAATCCAGCTCCTCCATTCTTTAGCTTTGTGACCTTGGGTTAGGTTGCTTGGCCTCTCTCTACCTCAGTCTTCTATCCTGTGAAATGGAACTAATGATAGTGTATACTTCATGGGGCAGCCATGAGCATTCAATGATATTCCTCATGTAAAGTCCTTGGTGTACTATCTGGCATCTAATGAATGACCAAACGCCACTGTTGCTGCCTCCATTGCCATCTTCTTCCTCTGTGGTGGTCTATGCACATGTAACTAGATCCCTGGCCTCTGCCAACCCCAAATCTCCTCATTCCCCTGGCCCCCTCCCTCCCAGGTCTGCCCTGGCCTGAAGGCAGCACAACATGGCTTCATGGTTTGCTGAATAACAGCTCACAAAGATGTGCATGTCCCAACTCCTGGGACCTATGAATATGTTGTCTTCTATGGCAAAAGGGATTTTGCAGATGGGCCTAAGTTAAGGATCTTGAGGTGGGAGCCTATCTTAGATTATCCAGAAGGGCCCAAGGTGATCCCAAGAGTCTTTCCAGGAAGGAGGCAGGTGGGTCAGAGCTAGTGTGATTGGAAGATGCTCTGCTGCTGGCTTTGAAGACAGAAGAAAGGGGCCACTGAACAAGGAATGTGAGCAACCTCTAGAAGCTGAAAAAGGCAAGGAAATGAATTTTTCCCCTCGAACCTCCAAAAGGAACGCAACCCTGCCAACACTTTGATTTTAGGACGTCTGGCCTCCAGAACTGTAAGAGAATAAATGTGTGTTGTTTTAAAGTGCTAAGTTTGTGATAATTTGTTGCAGCAGCTATAGGAAACTGACTCAGGGGGCGTCATTTGGAAGAGCACTTAGAAACCATCCTGTCAAAAACTTGTCTTTATGGGTGGAGAAACCGAAGCCCAGGGAAGCTCATTGCGATTTGGCTCTCCAAGGAGAAACCACGTGAGTCTGAAACAGGAAGGTGGCCAGGAAAGTGATTCTTCCTGCCACTTGGGGTCAGGAACTGAAGACCTACAAGGTCTGAAGAGCCAACACTAAAGGCCACTATCCAGAGTCCACACGGCCCTGTCCTGCCTTCAAGACATTCCCCATATCTGTATCATCTGCATTCCACCTGAGCTGTCACTTTTTAATATTGTCCTGCAAATTGACAGTTTTGCTTCAGTGAGTTTGTGTGAAGAGGACAGTCTTGATCATTCTCGATAAAATCGTGCATTTGATGACCTAGTTGTATGTGTGTGTGTGTGTGTGCATGCTTGCAATGCATATTTAAATAAGTGCAACTACTGTTTAACTCTTGATGTGAGTAATACTTAAAACACTTAAAACATCAAAGTTCCGCAGCTTGGGAAGCAGCCCACTCCAAGAGCCCACCACCTCCCCATATTAGTATATTTGGTTTGATGCATGTGAATCACAACAAATGCCTAGGGACCACCAGCTCCATCTAGAAATACCAAGTGAGAGGCCTGGCTGCTTGTCTGTTGGCATCTGGCAGACACCTGCCCTGCAGATGGTGTTGATGAAGGGTGTAGGAGTCCCCTCTGAGATTGACCCTGGGGGGGGTACCCTGTACAAAGGACCATCTCTGGGCATCAATAGTTATCTACAGCCCAGCAGTTAGGTTGGGAGTAGCATCAAATTGCCTTTTCCAAGCACATTTAAATGCGAGCAACATGGACATAAATGGAGCATCACATCATGACCAGTTTGCCTGTGTTTGCCCTTCTCCAACCTGAGACCAAGTGCCATCATCTTCTGAACTTCTGGAGTCAGGGCCACTGGAGGCAGTATTAAGCACCCTGCTCCTCTCTCCTGAAATAAGAGCTGATGTTGGGGTAGATGATAATGGAAGCAGGCAGAATAGAACTGTAATCAGGAGCCTTTAGCAGTGCCTGGATCTTTGCATCCCAGCAATTGCATTTAGCGTCTCCTACAGAAAGCTCTGTCACAGTGGGTTTATGTGGGAAGCAACTGGTGGCTGAGGAACCAGTAGCTCAGAAACCACACTGCTCAGGTGCAGGAGAGGCCTATGGCTCTCCACCATGGCACTGCCAAGTTCCATCTGCTGGGGTGCAGTTTGGCACATGGTGTCACGTGCAGTGAGATTCATGTCGTTTGATGGGACAAAGCCTTTACTGCAAAGGGAGAGAGAGGGAGAGAATTGCTCAAGGCCTTACAAGCTCACATAGTCAGACAGATGGTCAATGGTCTTTGTGAAGCACTTGACAGACACCAAGCATTGTGCCAGGTGCCAAAGATCTAGTGGTGAACCACAGTGACACAGCGACTGTGGAGCTTATACTCTATTTGGGACGCCAGGTGGTCATTCATTCGTTCTTTCATTCAGCAGATATTTACAGAGAACCTACCATATGCCAGCATGTGCTGCCTACTGTGGCCACAGCAGGGAAGAGCCCAGGAAGCATATTGTCTCTCTGGGAAGACAAATAATCACTTAGGTTTTATTGAGCACCTACCATGTGCCGGGCCCTAGTTCTAGGACATGAGAGTAATCATCGCAAGTGTGATGTGCTTTGAACGTGAACTTCAAGGTGCAGTTTGCACATATCAAGGGAGAATCTCTCCCGCTCTTGGGGAGGAACTGGTGCTAACAGAAGTATCCCCTGAGGAGTGACTTTTATACTGTATTAGTTTCCTGTGGCTGCTGTAACAAATTATCACAAACTGGACAGCTCAAAACAACACAAATTTATCCTCTCACAGTTCTGGAGGTCAGAAGTCTGAAGTCAGTTTCCCTGGGCTAAGGTCAAGGTGTTGACGGGATTGGTTCCTTCTGGAGGCCCCAGCCGAGAATCTCTCTTCTTGCCTTTTCTAGTTTCTGGAGCCCATCCTCACTCCTTGGCCAGGACCCCTTCTTTGCATCATGTCTTCTACTTCTCCATCAGATTTCCTCTGCCTCCCTCTTAAGAGGACACTTAGGTTACATTTAGGACCTACCTGGATAATCCAGGATAATCTCCCCATCTCAACATCCTTAGCCTCATCACTTCTGCAAAGTCCCTTTTGCCATGAAAAGTCACATTCACGGGTTCCATGGATTAGGGCCTGGATGTCTTGGGGGGACCATTACTCAGCCTGTCACATATGCTGAGACCTGAAGGGTTAAGAGTATTAAGGGTTAACTGGTGACAAGACGGTGAAGGGTGTGCCAGGCAGAAGGCACAGCATGCCAAATGCCCTGAAGCAAGAATCCTGGTATATGCAGGAACAAAAGAGAGGCCAGAGCCAAGCTGAATTAAGGGGTTGGCTCAGTGTATTAAGGACGATGAGAAGCCCCTGAAGATTTTCTGGAAAGGGAGTGATGCGTCTGACTGGCATTTAGGAGTTGCTCTGGCTGCACTGGGAGTGGGTGAAGTAGAAGGAAGGAACCATAGAAGCAGGAAGAAGAGTTAGGAAGCTGTTGTGATAGTTCTAAAGAGAAGTAGCCATGGTGTAGATTAGTGTGATCTACACTAATTTGTGGAAACTAGTGTGTGACACAGGAAACCAAAAGAAGTGGGCAGTTGTGTTTTTTTAAAGTCTGTGGCTTTTGATTAACCAGCTCTACATCATTCATTCATTCCACAGGTATTTATTGAACTCTTAGCACATGATAGTTATTGTGTACAGTGCCAGGACTGTAAGGCTGGGCAAACTATGAGATCCTAGATGAAATCATTAACGTGTAGGCAACAGCTTCCCCCTCTGTGAAATGGAGGTATGATAGTGGTGATCTCTAAGGGTGCTGGGAGGAGTAAATGAATGAATGCATGCAAAGAGTTGAGTACAGCAGTTAAAAATCACCAGCACACACAGAAACAACCACTCAGCTTTGGCCTGCTTCACTTAGAGTGGTCAGTGAAAGCAGGTCACCCAGGAAAGCATTTGCAAAAACAAGCATGGATAGCTATGGGTCTCCTCAGCATTGTGAATCATTGAAAAATGCATTTCATAAGTATCATTTGAGTTTATCCTGAGTCAAAACTATGTCAGTTATTATGGAGAAAATGAGCAAAAATGAAACAGGGGGTGTCTTCATGGAGCTTACAGTCTAGTAACCCAGACCAGCATTAATCAAATAAACATACAAACCAATGTAACAAATGTTAAAAGGGAGATGATCGTGGCACCCAGAGAGTCTAGGGTAGGATGAGTTGACCTGACCAGACAAGCCATGGATGGCCTCCTTGCAGAAGTGATGCATCGTGTGAATCAGGAGGATAAGTTGGTGTTAGCTGAGCAAGAAGGGGTGGACTGAATGTCCGGG
Source organism: Choloepus didactylus (assembly GCF_015220235.1). Taxonomy (NCBI): domain Eukaryota; kingdom Metazoa; phylum Chordata; class Mammalia; order Pilosa; family Megalonychidae; genus Choloepus; species Choloepus didactylus. The sequence continues at coordinate 38,667,835 of NC_051328.1, forward strand.
AAGAGAGAGGAGTGTGAGTGGAAGTCCTGAGGCAGGTGTGAGCAGCGAGGCGAGGCCCTTGGACTGGAGCCCCGAGAACAACCAGAGCCCAGGTGTAGAGAAAACTAGGCTCTTTGGGGCCTGGTGGACCGTGTTGATGGGTTTTATCTTCGTCCTAATGAAAATGGGAAGCCCTAAAAGTATTTTCAGCTGAAGGGAGATGAATTCAGAGATGTATTTTGGAAAGATCACTCTGATTTGAGGGTTAAGAGATGGGAGAGAGGGGTAAGAGGGATATCAACTGGGGGACTACTGCAATGGTCTAAGTAGGAGATGACAGTGGCTTGAGCTAGCCTGATGGTGGTGGAGATGGAGAGAAGGGGGCAACTTTGAGGACCGTTGAGGTTATAAAATCAGCAGCACTTGTGATGGGTTGAATATAGGGGTAAAGGAGGGGTGGGTATCAAGGATGACACCAGTATTTCTTGACTTGGCACAATTAGAATTTCAGATGGGGAGGCAGAAAGTGGGGGAAACTCAGGAACCATGTCCTTGATCAGCTCAGTAAAGAAGAAGGCTGCCCACTTGCTGAGAGAGAGAGCATTGAAGGAGAATATGAGATTTTAAAGGCCTATGAACATTTTGGAATGGCAGTATGGGGATTAGAGTAACAAGACAACTTGTATGCTTTATATACATCGTAGGTACATATTAAGTGTTTGTTGAGTGAGGAGATAAAACCAAACAGCAAGATCTCATGATTTTCCTAAGCCAATTTGTGCTGGTATGTTTCTCTCTTGACAATCCTGATGTCGAACTTCAGATTGCAGCCTAAGAGATGAAATGCACTTTATTTGCTTTGAATATTTTATTTGAACTTTTTTATCAGTGAGAACTAAATATGCAATATATTAGAAACTGAATTCAGTAGATATATGGTTGTTTAATTCTTAGGAATCAGAATACAAAGGCGATGATAGGGAGCAAAGGAAAAGTGACCATTTGCCCACACCCTGGCTAACCTAAAAAAAAGGTTTCATTGCTGCAGGACTTTTCAGAACCTTTATTATTCTAAAATAGAAGCTCCAAAGGTGATAGGAATTCTAAGGGGAAAATGCATAATGAAAAAAAAAAAAACCTACATATAGCTATTAACTAAAATGGTGGCATTCTAAGGGGAAAAATAAGTCTATAGTAGACAGATTACCTTGAATTTAAATTTTATATTATCATGTTATAGCCCCTGAGGTGGGATTGTATTCCAGAATTATATCTTGGGACTATTTGATTAGGCCATTATGCTATTCTTCCCATGTTTTCCACCATATTTCTAAAAGAATATTATTTTATATGATAACCATATTCAAGATTGTGCCTATTTCTCTGTTGCCTTCCTAGGAATTTAATTTTGCCTAAATGGAGGAAGTCTGTTTTCTTTCCCAGTTATGGCCCAAATAATACATGTTGATGTTACTGTGCTATAAAAATATGTCCTCTATAAATTGCTTGGCTTGTCATTAAGATGTTTCCTAAACAAGTTGAATACGCACTATGTTTTTGTCAGACACTCGCAGCAATCTTAAATTACCTGCTGTGTCTATACATATTCAGAAGGCCGTAATGGAAGTGTGCCAAGTGGCTCAGGAGAAAATCATTTATAAAGATTAGGCAGGGACTTGGGAAGCTCTGGCTCTTGTTGCTTGGATTGTGCACAAATGCATTTGTTTCAAATTTATTTTGGTTTGCATAGTTTCCCAGTCATTAGTAGTCATCAGTATCAATACCACCTGAGGCATTTACATTCTCCTCATCTCCACAACCCAGACAATCTCTGAAATGACCAGTTAAGGCAGACAGACCAACAATCTGTTGACAGAGTAAAGAAAAACATACATATAGTCTCAACTGAAAGGACTTTTATGAGATTTCACCAGGTGGTCATGTCCAAAATTATACTCAAAATTTGAGGTGAAACGAGAGAATATTTCAAAAGACATAATCCTCAGATAACATGACACCCCCCCTGGATGGGATGGAGATGAATGGCAGGTCGGCAGAGGAAGAGTGTAGCTTGGTAGATCGGTGTTGAATTAGCACGATCCTGTGAACATTTTTATCCATGATTTTGATGTAGTCCCTGAAGGTCATGGTTATCATACTAGCAGATGAGACAAGATTGGGAAGATACTTGTCCAGTTTGAGCATATAATCTGTCTTCAAAGCCTTTTTAAACTGTAATAACCCATGCATGAGTATTTATAGAAGTCAGATACATAGATGTGGAACTGCTGGTTGAAAGGTATTCACCATTAAAAATATATGTATATTAGATAAAACCTAATCACCCATCAGAAATACCATGCCAGCTTACATTTCCACTAATACGGCACAAAAGCCTCTATTTTCACATACTTTCACCCATATAAACTGTTCTCAATACTGAGGACTTTGCAGAATATTTATTATACCAAGATGCATTGTCAGCCTTCAAGGGAGTTATCAAGTAAAAAAAAAAAAAAGCATTTCTGGACTTCCCACCCCTAAGGAACTCCTCCTGACATCTTGAGGATCAATTATCTGTAGAACACAATTGGAGAAATGCTGATCCAGTGAGAGTGAGATGCTGGGAACTTCCAGAGAAGGAGAAGCTGAAGAATCAAAAGAGAAATCTAACAGACGAGCAAAGCACGGAGAGACGTGAGAGCCATTTTCAGAGTTGTTGGCAGTGATAATCATAATGCTAGCTGCTATTTTCAGAGCACTATATGTGTGTCAGGCACTCATTTAGTCTTCACAAAAATTCCATGAAGGAGGAACTATAATTATTCCCATTTCATAGAGTATAAAACTGCAGCATCCAAGGCTAAGTAGCTAACCCAAGGTCATGCAGATAGAATTAACTTGTTCTCTCTGTGTGACCCCAGAGGACAGAACTCTGGCTGAAGTCCGAATCCTGAGAAAAAGATTTCAGCATCCTCTATGAGGAATCTCAAAGAGAATTCTTGTGTAACTCAGGCATTATCTATACAATTGGCTAACATTCCATCCAACCTTCATCTCTCCATGTAACTCATCCTTTGACTTTAGACCCATTTCTGTTGGTGCTCAATCTCTCTGATAATTTAAGTGGCTCTTCCTGGACAAGGCTGTTTAAAGATATTTTGTGTTATCATCAAACCATGACACCAATCTGGAATTTGGTAAAGGTAAATACAGGGACCACTGTAAAAAGATGAGGACTTTGCCTTAGCCTCCACTTGAGTACTGGTTGACGTCTTTATATTCACAACTGGTCATTCCAACTCAGATGCCAACATTGTCTCAGGCTCCAAGCTCAGCTCTCTTCTCCAGCCTCTGGCCTGTAGCAGTGTCCCACTGGTGATCAAGGGTGAGAAGAGGAAGTCCAGATATGTCTTACCAAATCCCTGTTAAATTTTAGGAAGACAGCCAACACTGTTCCTTATAAGTGTTTTATTATGCCAAACTATTGAGGCATTGAAGACATAGGTGGGTTAGCATATTATGCTCTTGTAAGGAAGATGATAACCAGAGAACCTATAAAGAGTTGATTGGTTTATGATCCTTTACCAAACATTCATTATATATTCCTGACACTCGATGCTCCAACCACCCCTTCCCTTTCTTCACCTGGGCGACTTTACTCATCCTTGAAGACATGTGGGAGATAAAATGTTCTTCAAACCCTGTTTCCTTTTCCTCTTTGGCCACAGAACTAGACTTCATTTCCCCTAATCCCTTATGGTTAGTCAGGGCCATGTGACAGAGACCACCAAATGTGAGGAGATGTCATTAGACCACTCAGAGGCTTCCTTATCCTCTTTCCCCATCCGCCATCTGAGCTGAGAGGACTCCAAGGATATAGAGGAGACATAGCAGAAGTTGGAAGGACCTGGATCCCAGAATCCCACAGCATTGACGACACTGGAAGGAAAAAATATTGATTTGTTAAGCCATTGAGAATTTGAAGTTATAGCAGCTCTGCCTATCATACAACTCAGCTCCCCCGTAACTGGTATCTTTGCAGATACACTAAGCTCCCCTTCTATGGGAATGCATAGTATCCTAGACAGACAGAACTCTCATCATAGAATTAGAATGTAAGCCCCACAAGGCAGAGGGCATGTCTTTCTCATCCATCCTTGCCTCCCAGCCCCCAGCACAGTGCCTGGCATTTGGAAGACACTCAGTACATGTCAGCTATTATTACTACTCATTTCTGCATTGATGTTACTCAACCCTTGCTTTTTAAAGTGTGAATCTTGGGCCAGCACTGATGGCATCACCTGGGAGTTGACCAGAAATGAGGGATCTCAGGCCCCACACCCGGCCTGCTCAACAGGAATCTGCATTTAACAAGGTCCCTAGGCAGGGCCGTTCCTGCTGAACTGTGCATACTAACATTTGAGAGACTCTGCTCTAGACCAAGGTTCTCGGGAGCTTTGGAAACAACCCTATCAGAATCCCTAAGACATGGGGCTTTTTTATTTGTTCATTTGTTTGTTTTGTTTTGTTGTTTATTTTTCTGTAAACCTGCCCAGGTGACTCTTCCATGCAGGCAGGGTTGAGTACAGCTGCTCTAGGTTAGTGGTTCTCCAGCTGCTTCAAAATTCCCAGGGTCGGGGTGGGGAAGGGGGTGGGTTAGAACACAGGTTGCTGGATCCCCTTCATTGCAGAGTCTGACTCCGAAGGCCCAAGGTGGGGCCCGAGAATTTGCATGTCTACCCGAGTCCCCAGTGATGCCAGCATGGCTGGTCCAGGGAACACTGATTTACTGTGAGCTACTGGAGTGCAGAGACCGTGGCCATTTCCTTCAGGGCATTCTACCCAAAGCCTAGCATGGCTCGGCTCATAGTAGGTTTTCAACAGCTTTAGGTTTTAATAATATTCCTTCCATGAGGCAACTTGGCCACCTAAGGCTTCCTATCACTTCCTGATGTCGTCAGTGACTTAATATGTGACATTTCATATAACAGGTTCTCGATAAATGTTGGGCAAGCAAACAGAGCTGTCATTCCTCATTAAAAATTTAAAGTAGAAACTTGCTCCTCAGGCTTTCATCCTACCTTGTGGAGTCAAATGACAGAATGCTTATTCGCAGACAGGCCTCCTTTAATGGGAAATTAACAACCTATAGAGTATTGTGGATCCAGAGCAGGAGTTTGACGAGCTAACTGGCTATGGTAATTTGTTGATTGCCCTGTGTTGGTTCCCCAGTGAAAATTCATCTCTATATAGCAAGTGCTGTGAACTTATGGAGTAAAGAGGCTCTCTTTCTTTGAACCCCAGGAACCTCTCATTTGGTCTTTGGCTTCATAAATCATTCAATTTTCACCTGAGTCTGTGGTTCTCAATGGGGGCAATTTTGCCCCCCAGGGAAATCTGGCAATGTCTGAACACATTTTTGATTGTCACAATCGGGGGTGCTATTGGCATCTAATAGAGTCCAAAGATGTTGCTAAACATCCCACAATACCCTGTACAGTCCCACAGAGAAGAGAATTACCTGGCCCCAAATGTCAAGAGTGCCCAGGTTGAGAAACCCTGATTTAAGCAAAACTAAAGTGGCCACACAGTTGCCTCCATGGACAAGACTATCCAGCTACCGTGACTTCTGAGCCACTCCTCTGATGCCAGTGGACATAGCAGGAGTTCTGGGGGGAGCACGGCTTTGTCACTTAGTGTCTACCTGTTTGGGGTGGAGGAAAGTTGCATCTCTCACAGATGAAGACAGCTTGTAGTCACTACTGCAATGGGGCGAAATGAACTGCAGCGAGTGGTTTCGAGGTGCCAGGCTTTGTACGAAGGATTTGCAGCACACCCTCTCACTCAACTCGCAGGCCCCCAAGGAAGGGAACATTACGATGCCCACTTTGCTGACAAGGAACCTGAGGTTTAGAAGCTCCATTGTCACCCAACACCACTCATTCCAGGTGGTGAAGACCTGTGGAGCCCACCCCATAGGCCACCTACGTCTGCATTTCTAATCTCTGTTATATTGTAGGTTTAAATTTGGGGTCAAATCCCTGTTCTGCTACTTACTAGCTGTATCTGTTTCCTCATCTGCAAAAATGAGAATTAATAACACTTCCAAAGATTTACGTTAGGGTTCAAGGTTACTTAATACCTTTGACAGTGGCTGCTCAGAGTGTGGGCTCCATACCCGGTCTCTACATAACAGCTGTTACATTTATAGGTATTAAGAAAGAGAGATTAATAAGTGCATTATGTAATTCTCTTAGTTAATGGAACTTTCTTGAAAGTAACTAGAAGACTCCATTTACTGGAAACATACTTAATGATAAAGCTTTCATTCTGTTCGCCTCCCTCAGAGAGTACTTAAAAATAACTCACAACCTCGCTGTTAGAAACCCATGTTCTTTGCCCAATCGGGACTTAATTATGCCTTCAGCTCCTTAGCCCTTCTTAGAAGTTGTTCAATTTTACAATCCCAGATGACCCTTGGTTGAGGAGATGTGGAAATTTTCCAAGCACAGTTCAATATGTACAGTGACTAAGAAGACGCTACAGTAAGAGTTACGGACTTTTAACAATTTCCCATGTCACCATAGGAGAAAAAATTTTTTGTGAATGTATTAAATTGGTTGCTTACCAGTTATGTTCCTCTCTCTAGGGAAAGATTAATTAATTTCCATCCTCTCCAGCTTCCTTCTTTTGGGTCCCCAGAGGAGGATCTGTGGATCAGAGATCTTGCCATGTCCTTCTCCTACTTAAGAATGCGTCATTATCCTTGGCTGTACGTAGAGGGAAAGTCCACTCTTTCGTGTGGGCTTCACACCTGTCCTGCCACATCTCGTCAGCTGTCCTCTCAGCACTACTATCCCTCTTCCTGCCACCTCCAAGGTTATGACCAACCATGTGATAAACTTTTATGGCAAGTGGCTCCTTCTTCATCCACCCTCCCTTTGTCAGCCAGGACAACTCCTTCTACAAGACCCAGTTCAAATAGTGCCTCCTTTCTGCAGCATTCCTCAGCCTCCCCAGGGAGAATTCACACTCCCTTTCTTCGAGTGCAGTCATTCGTTCGTTGGGTGGCGGCCGCCTGCAGGTGCTGCTATAGGCACCAGGTGTGGAGGTGAGCAAGTATAGAGCTCACACTCTGGCTGGGGAACCAATGAAAAACACAAACAAATACTTAGGATGAGTTCAACTGATACACATTTTGCAGAAAATAATATAGAATAACTGGAAAGCATGTAACTGGCAGAGGGTGATACGTGATAAAGTCATCAAAGAAGGCTTGTCTGACGTGATGTTTGGGCTGAAACCTGAATGATGAGAAGGAAGCATCCCTGCCCCAAGGAGAGTCTTGTAGGACATTTATGTGGCTCCTGCCTTCTTAAGAGGCTGTGAATTCCCTGAGGACAGGCTCTTGTTGTCCTTGTCTTGGGCATCCCCAGCACCTAGCTCAGAATCTGCGTTTAGCAGGCAACCACAGATGATTGCTCGATTAGCTGGATTCAATTTAACTTAAAGCTCTATTTCTAACTGTACCACTTACACATCCATTGACCATGCCACTAATTTTAAAATATCAGAGAAGAAAAAGTCTATGGTTCTCTATTTCTCTGGAGTCAAGACATTCTGAAAACAAACTTTGGAATTTCATTTAGGGAATACAATCAGAATGCCAAGATAATCCTGGTATTGGTGCCATTTCAACGAATTGATGGAGTCTGGATTTAATGACTGTTTGATGCCAGGTCACCCCATCTTCACAGAAATCCACCTCCTGCTTCCTGGGTGATTAAGCCTGGGAAGACACAGACACATGGAAGGCATGTCGGCTTCTCCTCCCCAGCCTCAGAGAACACACCGGCCATCTGCATACCAGCAACGTGCCCTCCACAGCACTCACTGGGCCTCTTTGTCCGGTCGATGTCTGTCTGTGCTGCTGGACAGAGAGTATCCCAACCACTATGACCATGTCTTCTTTGTCTGAAACACCTAAGACGCCAGTCCATGTCTGGCATATAGTAAGTGCTCAGGAAGAGTTGTAAAATGAATGACGAAAGGCAAATCTTGGTAAGCTTAGCACAGAAAAACAGGGACTGGAGGGGATGCATTCAGATCTGAAGAGTCCTTGCTCCAAGCTCAAACACGATTGCAGGCTTGACTTGTAATCTATTAGGCCATCTCTGTGTGTTTCATTCACTCCACACAGGTTTATTTGTCAGGTACGTTGCTGGGTGCAGGGGATGTGAAGGTGAACACTAATCACCTCCCTGCAAAGCACAGAGGTTAGAGTCTAATGGAGGGGGGTGGGGAGCAAACTCTAATAAAGTGGCAGCATAAATTAATATGGTATTATGATAAAAACTAAGAAGGAAAAATGTGAATTGCTTTGAGACTAGGTAGTGGGAGGTCTGACCTAATAAACCAAGGTCTGGGAAGCCTGGGACCCTGGGAAAGTGACTTTTGAGCCCTGGTCCGAAGGACTGAAGGAGGGGGAGGAGTGAGGAGGGTAGCTGAGGCACCGGAAGCAGCTGTGGCAGAGGCCTTGTGGCAGGAGGGGACGTGGGCCTCGAGGAACTTCCAGGAGGCAGGGTGGCAGGGGAACCAGTGTGGTTTGGGACAGGCAGGCCATGGCTGGAATGAATCAGTCTGTAAGGAATCTTCATCTGTTTCCTGGGAATGAAGGAAAGCTTCCCAGGGTTTCAGCAGGGAGATGATCTGAGCAGAGGTGATTCTGGAACCGTCAAGCGGGGCTGCTCCCTGGAGAATGGATTGGAGGAGGCAGGTTGGGATGGGGACATTTGTTTGGGGCATTGTAGGTTGTCCAGGTGAGATTTTGATTACTTAAACCTGGCGGTGGAGTGGAGGAGGTAGACAGGGTTCAGAGAGATTCAGGAAGCAAACTCAGATTTGATGACCATGAGAACGGACTGACGGGAGCGTGAGTTCTCATCCCAGTGATCTGGGCCCCAGGGGACATGTGGCACTGTCTGCAGTGACACTTTGTGATGATAACTTTGGGGGTTGGGGAGGACATTGTGGATCAAGTGAGTAGAGACCAGGGATGCTGCCCAACAACCCTACAATGTGTGGGACAGTCCCTTCCCCCAACAATAAACCCGGCCCTGAAGGTGGCAGGCTGAGGCTGCAAAACCCAGCGTTAGATGCGGGAAGAGCAGGGGTACCCTATCCAGATGACCCTCGGGGCTTGTCTTGGACACCAGGGTGAAAGGTTCTGCTGTTCCCTGAGATCTGGGGACCTCAGAGAACAAGTTTTGTGTTTTTGTTCCTAAGGGGTATAAGGGGAGGGTGTTGAAGACCATGAAACAGATTTTTGAAGGGTCTTAGACACATCCAAGTAGGGAGATGGCTTTTTCCGCTTCTAGTGTTGACCAGCCCCAGGAATGCAACCCTCTTTTCTCTATTAATGCTGTTTCCAGCTCCTCTGGATTTTTACCTCCTACACTCTACCCTCCCAGAGCCCACCCCTCTGTCCTTGCAGAGAAGCCTATGGCCATTTTCATTTTAAGGCTTTTTACTATGATCACTGTAACAAAACAGGCAGGAATTTTTTTAAAAATTTGTCAATAGCGTTTTCTCTTGAATGTTTTATTTGCCTGTGTGTCACTTTCTCCTTAAGAAAACTGAGGGAGGAGTGTGATTTTTTTTTTTTCCCCTCTCAACATAATTTCCTTCCCTGCCCAGCTGAGTGCCTGTCAGCTCGCGGAGAGGTCAAGAGTGGCTCTGAAAGCTTGGAGGAGCAGAAGGGGCACAAGTGACCAGGGGAAAGCCGAGCCAAACCTCCGCTTACATGGATTATCTGCACGCCCTGAGCCACAGGGATGCTGCCTGGAAGGAGAGATGCCCCAGCATGCTGTGATGGAGGCCTCGGGTCTCACTGAGAGAGCCCACAGGGGCCCCCGGGGAGGGAGGGGGGGTCCATCTCCAGAAACGGCCCCCTCTGTAGTCATCCCTGTCTGCTCCACCCCATCACTCTTTCTCCCTTTGTGCAAAACACCTATTTTGGAAATAAAATATCAGCTAGAAAGGAAAGGAATTTCAGAGGAAAGTACCATGTCAGCGTCTTGAATGGATTAAGTTGCTTGTGAGCAGAGTGGTCTGCATGACAGGAAATCTTAGAGTGATGTGTACCCCCGGGGTCCCACTGCTAGTTGCAGAGTAGCCACATGCTCCGCCAGCTCGCACCCTTGGGGGTCCCCCACTGGGGTCCCCAGTCTGGGTCATGATAATACTCCAGCTCGGAGCTCCCCCTACCCCACCCCCATAGCACGGTGACCTTGGCTTCACTCTTCACATTGTATTTGTCCTCACTCAAAATAAAACAATTCGTGCAGCATGAGAAATCGAGTTAATGAAAACACAACCGCATTGAATTTCCAATAAGAAACGGGGAGAACAAAACTTGTCAATGAAAGACAGAGGCATTCCCTGTAATCCTTTGGAGGAGAGATGGAAGCCAGGGTAATATAAAAGCTTGTTACTATAATCAAGGCGTTTGTAACTGTTGGTGGTTCTGAGAGGAAAAACAGAGGCCCTGAGAGGAAAAAAATATGATGTTAATTTTAACTGTGTGTATGTCTGTCTTTCCTGTGAGTCTTGCTGATACAATCTGGATGGTTTGTACACAAAGGAGAGGATTTGCTGCATGAGCTGGCGGAGCAGGAAACACCAATTAGCAGTAGCTGCCCAGAAGGCACTCGTTCCTTCTTATGTAGAGTCTCACCTCTTCATTCTGACTCCCCAGAAACCATAACCTTAGACCCCAGGATACCCTTACCCGGGAAATGCATTCTGCAAAGTCGTCAAGTACATGGTGCTTAGATACTGGGGAGGCGCCAGTGTTTGACGAACATACACAAAAATGCGTGTCACACTTGGTCAATGGTTCAGCAGGAGCTCAAAGCCATGCTGAACTGGAAATATCCTGTGCCCCTTAAGAAACCTCTTTCATCCAGGGGGTGCTGGATGGTGGTTTTTCAGTGGTCTTGGCAAAGCCTTGGAGCATCTGCATTGATATCTTCATCATCCTGTGAAGTGTGATACAGATTTTACAGAATAATGCTCCATGTGGAGTCTTCAGCTACACGTGGTGATGCCAGGTTGCTGATGGCAGCATCTTGATGACTAAGATGGTTGATTGTTAGGAGGTCATTTGCCGAGCAGATGGCAAATTCTGCTCTTACTGGAGGCGTTGGCCCATGTGTGCAAACTGACTTCGGGAGAAATTCCTGGGGATTCCTTGAGGAAGGCAGAGAGCCTAGTCCTTCTAATGAATGCACACTGATGTTCTTCCGGTGAAGACTAGGCAGAAAAGTACATGGGGGCACCATGTGCATCTTGTTCGTTGATGTATGCCTTATGGCTGACACATAGTAGACATTCAGTACACACCTGTTAAATAAGTGAAGCTGTGAAGGAATTGGAAACTACATTAGCCCTCACCTCCAGAATTCGCCTTTTCCACTGATGGTAAAACCAGCCTTCCAGGCTAGAAATCTGAGTTACCTTAAACTTCTCCCTCTGCCTTCCCTACCAGCTCCTATGTGTTCTCCTTCAGCAATGCATCTCCCACGTGCCTCCCTCGTCCCCTCTCTCCAGAGCCAACAGGGCCTCCCAATGAGCTCATTTCTAATCTCTGCTCAACGCCCTCCCCCCATTTAGTTCTTTGAAACTTTGTGTACAGCCCTGCTGTAAAACAATCAAACAAGTAAAACCTTTTCTGACCAGAAGCTGTGCTTTTAGACCATCACAGCCTCTCTCCTTACTGCGTTCCCAGCCTCATTTCATTGCACACGCTCCGTGCTTCACCATTTGGTGTTTCGCAGCTTCCTACATACCCGACATGCATCTTTTTATTTTCTGGCTGTTGCTCCCTGTATTCATGCTGCCTGGGCTTCCATCCCTCCCATCTCTACATGGAAAAACCCCTTCATTCTTGAGGTATGTCATCTGGGGAGCCTTTCCTGATCTCTCTTGTCTCTTAGCAAAATCAAGCCATCTCCCTTTACTTTCTCCCATTTTTCATCACCTTGTGCTATAATTATCAATTCTCAGACCCATCCTGCCACCAGCCTATGGGGACACCAAGGACAGGGGCCATGACATCTTTATCACCATTCCCTCCAGGGGCTAATATGGTTCCTGGCACATAATTACTTAATGTTAGTTGGAGAAAAGTGGGTGGATGGATGGATGGATGGACAGATGGGTGGATGGATAGTATGAATGAATGAGAAAATAAATGAAGTGGTTGGATGGACAATAAATTGATTAATTCTGGCAGAATACTAATCGAATAACATGACAAGCCCTGCTTTGGGATAAATGATCCTATCCAGGGAGAACTGAGTGTCCCCTTGGTCCATTTGCCTTTTGTATAGGGAATTCTGGGGTCCTGGGTACATAGAGTATCATCTAGAAGGGGGATCCAGCTGGGCACATCCCCTTGGTCCCAGAGACTCTTTGCCCCATGGAGAAGGGCACAGTTTGAGGAGGACCAAAGTGGAGCCCTGTAAAGTGTGGGACCCAAGGCAGGATCCCTGGTTGCCCACGTCTAAGGGCCTGAAGGCATTTTCTCACCAGGAAATTTTGGAGACGTGTTCAAGGAAATGTCATTGCATTAGCCAATCCAATGACTACTGTAATTTTCAGTTACTGTAAAGGATGTATTAATTGCTTGGTGCTCATGATAAATCCTGTTCCAAGACATGACCCTAGCACAACCCACAGTCCCTAGTTAGGCATTATCTAATGGGAGAAATGCAGAATGTTGATACTGCAGAATATAGAAAGTTAAAATTACTTTTTTTTTTTTTTTGCAACGAGTGGAAAGTCACATTACTCTAAGAAGCAGCCTAATTATATGTAATTATGCCCAAAATAGTCAAGCTAGTTTGCTAGCCAGTTGAGGAATCACATTCAAATGAATTCATCACTGCTGAAAGAATGTTGGAAGATGACAGAAGCAATTACTATATTCAGAAGAAAGATGGGAATAGATCACCTTCAAGTTCCTCCTCTAAAAGGCTGTGATTGTGGGTAAACATTTTTGCTGAGGGAGTGCTTATTACAATTATTCCATTTAGTGTATTATAATATTCAATGGTAATTCCAGTTGGAGGGCTGAGCTGTCCTAACATCCAAATAGTTAAAATTATCTATGAGTGGGATCTAATGTCCAACTTCAGATAAAAGTAAGTTGGGTTTTAACGTACAAGATTTTTTTTTCTCGGTGAGAAAAAGGAGTGCGTCTTACTATAGAAAACATAGGAAATGCAAAAGTTATTAAAAAACATAATTTACCTCTAATACCATCTCCCAGAGAACACTATTAACATCAGATGTGCTTCTTGCTAGTTCTAGGCACATTTTTTCCTTACAATGTTGGCGCCTTGATATATAGCATCATCTGGTTATATTCTTTCACTTGATTTTCATTAGCATTTTTCATCTGTTCAGTAGGTATCAACACCATGATTTTCAATCCTAACATATTCTGGCATGTAGATGTGCCCTCATTTACTTAACCACTAGCCTTATTATAGGCAATTTGTTTCTTTTTTTCCTATTTTTTTTTTCTTTCTTCTACAACTCTGCAGTGAACATCCTTGTACTGATGCCTTTGCCAGCAGCTCTGCCTTTTTTCATGATAAATGCCTAGGGATGGAATTACTGGGTCACAAGGTGTGATCATTTTGACCTCAGTGTATGGATGCCACTTCTGTTTGGGAGCCTTGCTTCCTAAAACTTTCTACACCTGTGTGTAGAAATAGAAGATGAAAGTTTCTTGGCCAGAAAAGAAAGGAAACAATGAATTGAAAAAAATATAATTGAGGAGAGCAGGAAGGCTGAGCTCAGCCTGTGATCTGTGAGATCCCTGGAGATATGAAGATTCATTGGTGGGGGACATGTAAGCCAAATGGAAATGAGACTGAGGAAGAGATAAGAAAAGGAAGAAAAACATCTAATGGGGCCAATGGAGGGGAGATGAAATGGTATGGAGGCAAGGATAAGAGAAGGCAATGGGAGAGTAAAGAAAAATGTCAGACTAGCTCTGAAGAAAGGGGGCCCTGACTTTTGCAGGGTCCAGGGGGCTTTAGGAAAAGTACCAGCCAAGTTCTCCAGGCTTGAAGATCCTCATGAGCCATCCCGCATTCAGACAGCACAACTTACCAGTCAGAATGGTTGGACACCTTCAAGGAGGGAGGTCATTCACTCCTTGCAAAGTTATAGGTGCTCTACAGTTTGCATGGAAACCATGGTAACAGTACAGTAGTAAACCAAGCACAGAATCAGACCCAAGTGTATCTGAGAGCCTTGCTGCTCAAAGTGCCATCCGTGGACCTGCAACATCAAAGAGCCCTGGAAGCTCATTAGAGATTCGGAATTGCATGCCCTTCCTGCCCCAGACCTCCTGAATCACAGTCTGCATTTAACAGGATACCCCCAGGTAATTCCTATACACGGTAACACTTTGGAAGCACTGTCTTAGAAGACTTCTTTTCATATAGACTTCAAACTTTTGCTGGTGCTTAGATTTAAAGAGTACTGATGTCTCTGATTACATTTTCACTGGAAAGTCCAAAGATTTATGTGAGTGCTCGCAGATGACTGAAGCATATGTGCTTCAGAAAATGATTTCCAAATATAAACCTAAAGCACAATGCATGACGCTTAGCACAAGTGGGGAAAACCAGTCAATAGGCTCAAGACTGCACTAAACCCTTCTGATTCTTTGAGAAAAGTGATCTGATTTGGAGATGCTTTCCAAAGTCCATCAGGTTTTAGGCAGAATACAGCAGGTTGGCTATAGCATCATATCCTCTCAGCTCCCACTCCCAGAAAGCAAAGTGTTTCTCAATGGGAAATTGTGAACATCTTGGAAAATTCTAAACACAGTACTTAACATTATCCACACAAGGATATTCTATTAGTGTTTCTATCTTTTCATATTTTTTGATTAAAAATTATTTTGAAACCATAGCTTACATAAGGCATGCAAAGCTGTGGCTTGGAGGAGGAAGGTTAGTGCCTGGAAATGCTCTAACTCTTTCCCCTAACTGCCACAGTAGTTCAGCCTGCAAACCAATATTAATTTTAGATGGTTCCATAGAGATTTAATGAGAAAAATTATGTGGGCATAGTATAAAATGTTCAGTTTTTCATGTTGTTTTTAACTTCAGTGCTGTTCAAAGTCGAAGAGTAGGAAGGGTTTGGAGAGAGTTTGGGTCTAGCATCAAGATTAACCATCGTATTTAGTTATTGCTATTATGATACAGACTTAACAGGCTTTGAAGTCAGCTGTCCCTAAAAATCTTTATTCATGTTTTCTCATAGTAAGGAGATTCTAGGGGAAAGATGCTTTGAGATACAGAAGTCAGAGAAACCACCATCACCATCATCATGAACCTAAACCTTCACTGAGTCACTTCCCAGGCATTCCCTCATGTAATGCTCAACCCCACAAAGCATAAGGCATAAGTTATTATCCCCTATTTACAGACAAATAAACAGACGCTTAGAGGGATCAAGTAACTTATCTAAAATCACACAGCCGTCAAGTGACTCAGCCAGGATCTGCATACGGGGCTTAACTTCTTAAGAACCACACTCTCCTCCCGCTCCATTTTGAGTATTTCTGACAACAGAGGACCTAGACAGCAGCAGGAAATATTTCCACCAAGTCAAGAAAATCACTTAGAATAAATATTGGCCCTTGCTGCAGTAATTTATCTAGCAAAGGGCAAGCCAGACAAGTGGCATCCCACACCTTAGTCCAGATTTGAGCAAGAGGCAGACGTGCCGCTGACGCCAAGGAGCTCTTCAGCAGGGTGTGCCTCGGGCCCAGGTTTCTCTCCCAGCTCCAGGCCTCCTGTATCCCGCCTGCAGCTATCTGCAGCAATGTGTTTGGCGTTGCAAACTCTCCTGTTGGCACAAATAGAGTGGTCTGCATGGCCTGCTTGAAGCACTCAGCACATGTAGGCACAGAGACATTTGAGATTTGCCCTCCGCCGTTTCAGCCTGGCCTTTTGCTGTAGGAAATGGGCCCAGTCTGGGGAGGTGCTGGGAGGTGTCAGGGCTGGAGATTAGCAGCAGGGTGTGCCCTTTTCTGGATCACACTGCTACTTGGACAGCACCTTCCACCTCAACTCTCAGTGCCCATGTGTGGTCCCAGTTTGATCGCAATAGCACCCGATGCCCAGCTGGCCCTGCTGTCTGATGCTTACAGTGAATAGAAATGGACAGCACATGCTTTGATCATTTTGAGCACAAGAGTCTTCCATATAAAACCACAGACTGACCCCAAATGGGAACTGTGAGGGACTATGGGTCTCTCTGTGCCCCAGAGTCAACTTTCCCTTTCTTGGGACATGGGGCTGGGGGCACTGACTACTGGACAATCAATGATTGTGCAGCCATGTATGAAGAGGGGCACCTGCAGCACACTCATGGTCTTTGGGGGTCACTTCTTTCTGACACAGGACATGTTCCTACAGCACTCAGAATCCCCCTGGTTGCACATAATCAACCAGCGTTTGGATCATTGCGTGTGCTTCCTGCAAACCCTTCAGATTTCAAAGTGAACTCACACTGAAGGGCATGGGTGCAGGTCAGAGGTGGGAGAGAGAACCTGAATCCATAGCGTCCAGACAACAGTGAGGAGAGGGTTAATGCCTTAAAGAGACCCCCTGTAGCAGCCACAAACAGCTCCAGGAGACAGGGACATGTGCAATATCTGTGAAAGATATTTCCAACAAAAGTAAAGCTCGAAGGAGAAAAATGGAGGAGTTCAGAGTATCTAGATAGTTCTGTTATCTGCACCGTCCCTTTGCTGACATCTCTGGGGTTGGCTGTGCCTTTGGCAGCATCAGTGCATATTTAATGGGCACCTAACGTGTGAATAATGTATGCATAATGTATGGGTCACTGCCACAGAATAAGGAAAATGGACCACAGGTCTTTGGCACTTTAAATAATTTACATTTTAAATCTGTGTCTGGTAGGAGAGTAATCGGAGCCTGCATGTTACATTTATGAGCGCAAGTTAAACTTCTATTTTTTTTTCAAAGCCAAGTTGCCTTTATCTGGGTGTTAGTGTTCAAGTAAATTTAGTTGGCTTCATTTAAACTTTGTTGAAATACCTAATGCTTAAAGTGAGTGATGTGTACCCTTGTTATAGTTTAATGAGACCAACAGAGAAATCGCACTGGGGAAAGAATATGTCTTTAAATAATTACCCAGTTGGTGAAAAAACGAGTTTTTGTGGTCATGCTCAGAGTGTTGGTCCCCAAGAGGGGGATCTGCAGTCACGGCAGGCAGTGAGTTCACTGTCCATTGCCAGCCAGGACGACACACCTGCTGCCCTGTGGGGTCAGTGTCTCATAAATAAATCATGCCTGAGGCTACACACAGCAAGAACCTCTCCAGAGTCAAGGAAGAAGCTAAAGGGAAAGAGTACTCATTTGTTTTAAATATTGCTATTTTAATTACAAGCACTGCATGGAACTAGGGAGAGAGGAGAGAGAGAAATGCAAAACTTTTATTCTAAAAACTTAATGAAGGAGTCTCGGGCAAGATGGCGGCATAGAGAGGAGTGGAAGCTAAGCAGTCCCCCTGGAACAACTACAAAAAGCCAGAAACAACTAGTAAATAATCCAGAATAACTGCGGGGGGACAAACGAGACCATCCATTCATCATACACCAACCTGAATTGGGAGGAATGCCCGAGAACACAGCATAAAATCTGTAAGTAAAACCTGCAGAACCAGGTCGGGAGACCCCCTCCCCCATAGCCCGAGCTGCGGAGCCGCGTGGTGCCACAGAGAAGCTCTCTCCCAGCAAGCGAATACAGCTCAGCTGAGCTCCAACTGGGGTTTTAAGTAGTGAGTGTGAACTGCTCACTACAGGTACGAATCCCCAAAAAACAGACAGAGGCTTTGGGTGACGACTGAACTGGGAGAGCCGGAGGGTCGCCTTGGACTGGGTCTGAAGGGGACTATCTGTTTCTTTTTTGGCTCAGTGGAGAAAGCCCCAGTCATTTTCAGTTTCCAGGGCTGTGACTCTGGGAAGGGTGGAGACAGTACAAGCAGAGAGCGAGACCATTGAAATGCTAATGACCTCCACCTGAGGGGTCTGTCTTCTCTAGGAGGAAAGGGGTGGGGCCCTTTCCATTCAGAACCAGACCCCAGAGCCTGGGGGAACACGGCCACACCTCCTCACACCAGTCAAGAATTATAGGCTAACAGGCATCACCTGCTGGGCACAAAAGCACAGTGACCCGAGGCATCAAAGGGTGGAGCAATTTTCTAAGACACACCCATAGGGAAACCAGATACTGAATATTTCTTCCCTCTGGGACCTGAGCCTGTTCTGGTCTGGGAAAACCTGATTTGGATAACCAAGGAAACCATGCCTAGACAACAGAAAATTACAACCTACACTAAGAAAAACAAAGTTATGGCCCAGTCAAAGGAACAAACGTACACTTCAACTGAGATACAGGAATTTAAACAACTAATGCTAAATCAATTCAAAAAGTTTAGAGAAGATATTGCAAAAGAGATAGAGGCTGTAAAGGAAGCACTGGACATGTATACGGCAGAAATCAAAAGTTCAAAAAACCTACTAGCAGAATCTATGGAAATGAAAGGCACAACACAAGAGATGAGAGACACAATGGAAACATACAACAGCAGATCTCAAGAGGCAGAAGAAAACACTCAGGAACTGGAGAACAAAACACCTGAAAGCCTACACGCAAAGGAGCAGATGGAGAAAAGAATGAAAAAATATGAGCAACGTCTCCAGGAACTCAAGGATGAAACAAAGTACAATAATGTACGTATCATTGGTGTCCCAGAAGGAGAAGAGAAGGGAAAGGGGGCAGAAGCAATAATAGAGGAAATAATTAATGAAAATGTCCCATCTCTTATGAAAGACATAAAATTACAGATCCAAGAAGCGCAGCGTACTCCAAACAGAAGAGATATGAATAGGCCTACGCCAAGACACTTAATAATCAGATTATCAAATGTCAAAGACAAAGAGAGAATCCTGAAAGCAGCAAGAGAAAAGCAATCCATTACATACAAAGGAAGCTTAATAAGACTATGTGCGGATCTCTCAGCAGAAACCATGGAGGCAAGAAGGAAGTGGTGTGATATATTTAAGATACTGAAAGAGAAAAACCACCAACCAAGAATCCTGTATCCAGCAAAGCTGTCCTTCAAATATGAGGGAGAGCTCAAAATATTTTCTGACAGACAGACAATGAGAGACTTTGTGAACAAGACACCTGTCCTACAGGAAATACTAAAGGGAGCACTACAGGGTGATAGAAGACAGGAGTGTGTGGTTTGGAACACAATTTTGGGAGATGGTAGCACAACAATGTAAGTACACTGAACAAAGGTAACTATGAATACGGTTGAGAGAGGAAGATGGGGAGCATGTGAGACACCACAAGAAAGGAGGAAAGATAACGACTGGGACTGTGTAACTTGGTGAAATCTAGAGTATTCAACAATTGTGATAAAATGTACAAATATGTTCTTTTACGAGGGAGAGCAAGCAAATGTCAACCTTGCAAGGTGTTAAAAATGGGGAGGCATTGGGGGAAGGATGCAATCAGCATAAACTAGAGACTGTAACTAATAGAATCATTGTATTATGCTTCCTTTAATGTAACAAAGGTGATATACCAAGGTGAATGCAGATAAGAGGGGGGGATAGGGGAGGCATGTTAGACACTTGACATTGGTGGTATTGTCTGATTCTTTATTCTACTTTGATTTAAGGTTATTTTTCCTTTTGCTGCTTCCTAGCTGTCATTTTTTTGTTTCCTCTTTCTTTTGCCTCTCTACCTTCTTTGACTCTCCCTCCTGCCTTGTGGAAGAAATGTAGATGCTCTTGCTTAGTATGAGCAGAATGTTCAATTAGGATGAACTTAAATGTTTGGAAATGAACAGGTGTGTTGGTAGCAAGATGTGAGAATAACTAACAGCGCCGAATGGTGTGTGAATGAGGTGGAAAGGGGAAGCTCAGAGTCATATATGTCACCAGAAGGAAAGTTGGAGGTCAAAAGATGGAAATGTATAAAACTGAATCCTATGGTGGGCAATGTCCATGATCAACTGTACAAATACTAGAAATCACTTCATGAACCAGAACAAATGTATGACAATACAATTAGAAGTTAATAATAGAGGGGCATACAGGGAAGAACTGTATACCTATTACAAACTATATACTACAGTTACTAGTATTTCAACATTTTTTCATAAACAGTAACAAACATACTATATCAATACTAGGAGTCAACAATTGAGGGGGGTTGGTTAGGGATAGGGGAGGTTTAGAGTTTCCTTTTCTTTTTTTCTTTTTTCATCTTGCACTTTATTTCTTGTCTGGAGTAATGAAAAGTTTCTAAAAATTGAACAAAAATTAAGTGTGATGGATGCACAGCTGTATGAGGGTACCCAGGGGCAAGTGATTGTACACTTTGGAACTTTGGATAATTGTATGGTATCTGAACAATCTCAATAAAAATGAAAAAACAAAAAAAACAAAGCAAACAAACAAACAAAAAACAGGTTGATGAAGAAACCTTGAGGGCATTATATTGAGTGAAAGAAGTGAAATGTCAGACACAAAAGGGCAAATATTGTATAAAATATAGGTTCCCAGTATATGAAGGAGGCTAAAGAATGGGGAGTGGTTGCTTATTATGAGCAGAATGTTTAACTAGGTTGAACTTCAGTGTTTGGAGATGGAAAGAGGTGACAGTAGCATGTTGTTGTAAGAATAACTAACAGTGCTGAATGATGTGTGAATGTGGTGGAATGGGGAAGCTTACAGTCACATATGTCACCAGAAGGGAAGTTGGAGGTTAAAATATGGAAATGTATAAAACAGTGAATCTTGTAGTGGGCAATGTCCATGATTAACTGTACAAATATTAGAAATCTCTTTCATGAACTAGAACAAATGTATGAAACTATAAAATTAATAATAGAGGGGTATATAGGGAAAAAATATACCTATTGCAAACTACATACTACAGTTAGTATCTTAACATTCTTTCATCAACAGTAACAAATGTACTTTACCAATATTACCAGTCAATAATGGGGGGGGGGGGTAGGGGTATGGGAAAATTTGAGTTTTCTTTTTTATTTTTATTTGTTTTCTGGAGTAATGAAAATGTTCTAAAAATTGAAAAAAATAATTGTGATGAATGCACAACTATGTAATGGTACCATGAACAACTGATTGTACACTTTGGATGATTGTATGGTATTTGAACAATCTCAATAAAATTGAGTTTAAAAAAAAAAAAACTTAATGAAGCAATTCTGTAGCTAATGATACTTAATAATAATGTTGAGCTATTACTATGGACCAGCAAGTGTGTTAGTCACCTTACATATATTGGTTTATTCGATCGTTGTGTAAAAAAGTAAAAACCCTGGTAGACATTTTAATTATGCCCATTTTCCAGAAGACAAGCACAGAATGGTTAAGCAACTTTGCTACTGTCACAAAGAGCAGGTGTGAACTCAAGAAGACTCCCCAGCAGCTCCTCAAAACTCAGTGCTTTTGTACCTCTCCAAATTCTCTGATTTAGAATTAGATTTAGAAATAAAAGATCAAACAGATCAACCAACTGCCCAATATACATTTTGGATACTCAGATGATGGGGACATCATCGTCTCTTACATCTCATAACGATGGGAGAAACATTTGACCTTAGAATTTGAAAGGACTTTGAGCTCATTAAATCCTCATCTATCCAAGTTTCTACAATACCCCACCTTGTTTTCATAGAGCTCTCAACCTCCTTACTTATTATTCAAATATGTGTGTGTGTGTGTGTGTGTGTGTGTGTGTGTGTGTGTGTGTGTATTGAGTTGCTGCTCCATGCTGGTTCCTGGGTTAAATGCTGAACAAAGTCAAGAACAAGAGAGACAAAATCCTATCCCTCATGGAGCTTAGAACCTAGCTCTAATTCAGCTAAAATCTTCCCTTTTACTTTTTCATAGTTCCTAGTTCTATATCCTAAAACTTCTCATCTCCGCCACATGCCAGCCCTTCAGATCTGTGCAGACACAGTCACATCCCCCTGAGCCTTTATGGAGCATAGTTAATATTCCTAGCCAGTCCTCTCATGGTCCCCAGGCCTGACACCTTCCACCAGTAAATACGCAGCAGTTTCTCTTTAATCTGGTGCTGAGAAGTGAATGCAGAATTCCACAGTCAGGTCTTACCTTCCTGTACTTTGATTTGGTTGACCACTGGTTTGGGCAGGGATCGTTGGTTGGAATGAATAGAAACCCAACCCACCAGGTCAGAGAGTAAAGACACCAAGTGGCCTCCCAGGCCTGCAAGGAAAGTGAGTCTCCAGGCTGTGGGTGTGCGGGGAATTGGCGTGGCTCCAGAGACATCAGCAAGAGTCTCGTCCCTTTCTCTTGTGTGTTCTGCCATTAATGTGCCTTGGATGGTGGCCCCATGCTGACTTTTTTTTTTTTTTTTTTTTTTTTTTGCTACCAACCCTCTCAGTCTCTTAAAGTGTGAATTCCAAATGGCCAAGAGATAATCTGATTGGTGCAGCCTTAATTATGAGTCAGTTCCCATTTGGAGTGTGTCCACCTGTGGCCCAGGAAGCTCTGACCTTGGGGCAAACATGTTCCATTAGGTTGCCTCCTCCAGGGGCTCAAGGCTGAGCAGATTAACCCTGAAGTAAAAGGGCATGTTAAGCAAATTAAAGTATAGTAATCTATAAACTCACGCTATAGCTTTTTAGAGTCTTTCTTTTTTTTCTCCTCTCAAAGTTTCTATGACTCCCAAACCAGCAGATCATTTTTGATTGACTATTGTTCTTTCTTTCCATTGACAAAAATCTGTTCAGCTTCTTCTTTCCTTACTTTAAAAGGTACTTGGAAGCAGAGAAAGGGATGGTATCCAAGTATTTTTCCCTCCCCCTGTGTGTGGGATAAATATTTAAGTTAATAGCCAGAAAGTATAAGAAAATTAGGAGCTAACAGTTACTGAATGCTTACTAGGCTATTGGTGCTGTTCTGAGGATTTTACATGTTTAAATTCATTGATTTTTCTCAATGATTTTAGGAAAAGTTGTTTAACCTCAATGAGCCCCCATCTCCTCATTTGTAAAATGGTGGCAACACCTGATATGCGAGGCGAGGTGAAATTTGAGAGATGGTGTAGCTAACGATGTTACAGTGCAGAATGAGAGTGTGTGCTCAGCTAGTGGTGCCTGTTGGGGGGTTGGGGGTCCCTGTTGTGTTGGTGACATCAGCTGCAAGAGCAGCTGTTCCTGGCTCAATGACAATGTTCTCTCCATAGTTCCCTAAAACAGACCTTTGCTCTGCTTCAGACTAAAATGTTTGAAGCAGAACACAAGCTAAGTTGGGGATTCAGGTATCCCAAGGGTGAGAGATAAATAATAAAAGTGATTAAAGTCAGCAATTGGAATCCTGAGGGGCTGCAATTCTACAGAGCCAAGATCCCAGAGAGAATCTGAGTCCAAAGAATAAAAAGTCAGGACCCTGGAGAGCTCACAGGAGGGCCCAAGTGGTTCTCTGGTTCTCCCATGGTCTTGACGTCAGTCTGCAAAACTCGGCAAAACTATGCATTAGGAACCCCAGCCTTGTCCTTCACTTTATGTGGAGGGTCTGGTGAAATTGGAGCTTGATGCACGTGGGATCGTTCAGAACCAGGTCTTCTGACCTAGATAGGGCATTGGAATCTTGATTGGACTAGAAGGGGCATTGGTATCCCTGTCAAGGAACAAGGGTAACTTATCTTTCTGTCTCTGGGAATTTGGGCTCTAGTAACCCAGAATAGCTAGTAAAACCACCAACTTATTTTCTTATGTAACCCAAAGTTGTCAGGAGGCAAGTATCTTAATCAGACTCAGCAAAATACACTGAGCTATGTGTGGGGTCTGTATATTACTAGGCATTTAATTTCTGTTTGCCTATGTCATGAAAAATTGGTAGTAACATATAAAGTTGCATGTGTGATTAAAAAAACTCATAAAAATATACACTATTATAGATGAAAAACATTGGATAAAACATACCTTGGCTAAATGGATTGTCTTTGCTCTTAGTAAACCTTCATGCAATGTAATCTGGTTGGAGTTTCTCTGAAACCTATGCACTAACACCCACATGGAATATTTATATCTGTTTAGGGTAGAAGAGACTTAGAAAAAAAGCAATCTTTAAGCAGGAGAGAATGTTAAGAAATATATCATGCTTTGTATGTGCCAATAGAATTATTACCAAATGTTGCCAACATGGGCCTACAACATAGCTAGAGGTGCTTATTCTACCACTGAATAAACATCCCTGGGTGGTGTATATTTGGCTGGACTGCAAGGCAGCCAAAAGGAAAGAGGGCCTATGTTCTGTCCTGAGCTTGTTGATGACAAACTGAGAAACCTTGGACAAGCCCCCTTTTCTTTGGGTGCATCTCATCTGTGACAGGAGGAGGCTTGAATTAGCTCATCTGTAAGGTCCCTGTGCCGGTTTGAATGTATTATGTCCCCCAGAAAAAGCCATGTTCTTTGATGCAATCTTGTGGGGCAGATGTTTTAATGCTGATTAGATTGGAATCCTTTGAGTGTTTCCATGGAGGTGTGACCCACCCAACTGTAGGTGATAACTCTGATGAGATGATTTCCATGGAGGCGTGGCCCCACCCATTCAGCATGGGTCTTGATTACTGGCGCACTATATAAGCTCAGACAGTAGGAGTGAGCTTTCTACAGCCAAGAGGGACACTTTGAAGAATGCACTGGAACTGAGAGGAGCTTCAGCTTACAGAGACATTTAGGAGACAACCTTTGAAAGCAGACTTTTGCTCCAGAGAAGGTAAGAGAGGACAAAGACCCCAAGAGCAACTAAGAGTGACATTTTTGAGAAACTGCAGCCTAGAGAGGAACGACCTGGGAGAAAGCCATTTTGAAACCAGAACTTGGAGCAGATGCCAGCCCTGTGCCTTCCCAGCTAACAGAGATTTTCCAGACACCATTGGCCATCCTCTAGTGAAGGTATCCGATTGTTGATGACTTACCTTGGACACTTTATGGCCTTAAGACTGTAACTGTGTAACCAAATAAACCCCCTTTTATAAAAGCCAATCCATTTCTGGTGTTTTGTATTCCAGCAGCATTAGCAAACTAGAACAGTCCCTTTTGCAATCAGAAGTACAGAGTATGTGAATAAGGATTTACAGAGAGGGGCAAGAAATGGAATATATTTGGTGCTTCTTTTTCTTATATACTAATATTCCCAACAGATCTTAATTATGTGGGGAAGCACTGCCAAATTACGATGATGTGCAGTATTACTAATTTTGAGTTAATGGTCATACTTTAAAGGGGTGTACACAGTCATGGAACCATGGCAGACTGCTATGGTGGACAACTTTTATTAATTTATTCACCTAAAACTCAATGTGACAAAAATGTTTTTGAAGCTCTACTTACATTCTGGAAAATGACCGAATTTAAAATAATGTCAAAAGACAAAGCGTGACTGTGATCAAATGTATTAATTGTATTTTAATTATTTGCATTTTACTGTCAACTGAATCCACTCATTGGGTTGAGCTGAGGTCTTTTGAGGTAGCGACATTTATTCCATCTCTACTGGTGATCAGCATTCTCAAGTTGCACAGATCGGTGGGAGTCGTGTGTGTCATTCCTTAAGTCCTAGTCACTTAAGTGAAGTGTGGGTTCCCTTTAGAAAAGTCTACTCTGAGGAAGACACATCTATACTGGGCAACAAGACTTTCCAAAAATCAGGCCAAGTTGCCCAACCAAAGCTTCTTACCCTGTTTCCTACAACCCCTCTGCCTTGTGCCAGGATCGGCCCACCACCACCTCTCTGGGTAGTTGGCATCACTGCCATCCAGGGGAAAAAGCAGAACAGGTCATTTTATTATTCAGGAAAGTGTCTGAGTCAGAGGGTAGACATCAGAATCTGAGCAATCTTGGTTGGAAACCTCAGTCTCTTCACATCGTGCCTCTATGACTTTGAACAAGCAATTTGAACTCTTTAGTTTCTTCATCTGTGAAATGAGGTTGTAAATCTTGACTCACAGAGGAGTTATGAGACTTAAATGAGGTCAAATATATGAAACGATTAGCACAAAGCTGGTTCTTGGCCAATATTGGATATGTGGTAGGCACTGATACTATCTTTATCCCTGTTGTTTTTAACAAGTTCCTTCTATACAGGAGGCACATGCAAATCCCCAAGGGTACAAACTTGGATCTAATCCCTGCTTTCAGGGAGTTCAAAATCTAGTGGGGAAAGAGCCTGGGTAAAAAGTAATTAGAGAACAATATGGTAAGTGCTGTGACAAAGCGTTGGCCTAAATCTAGCTTGGGGCAGTGCGGAGGTGAAGGAGGGCTTTCTGAAAAGGCAACACTTGAACAGGGTCTTAAGTTGAGTGGCAAAGAGAGAAGAATATCGCCTGATGCATTTAGGGAACTCCGGGTGCTTGCAGGAAGCCAGAGGGAAGGGATGGGGAGGATGTGGGGGGAACGGCAGCCCCTGCCCTGCCCTGGCTCCACAGCTCTCACATCCACCACAGGGGCACAGTTCTCTTGGAGTCATTATAAAAGGTGTGAACTGTTTTATCCAGTGAGAAGCAACCTCAGGAAAAGATGGAATGCAAAGTAGGGCCCCCATGGCAGGGGACTCTCTCCTTTCATCTCTGCCTTCTCGGTGCCTTTGAGTCTCAGCCTGCACCACAAACCTGCCCTGAACCTGTCAGGTGTTGGATGTTTTCGTATGTTTGATGTTT
Organism: Choloepus didactylus; assembly: GCF_015220235.1. NCBI lineage: Eukaryota > Metazoa > Chordata > Mammalia > Pilosa > Megalonychidae > Choloepus > Choloepus didactylus. The sequence goes on from NC_051328.1 coordinate 38,694,669, forward strand.
GTCAGTACTCTTTAGGCCTGTGAGCCTGCTTAGTTTCTTGGCCTCTGAAGAAGCAGGTGATATGTGACCCAAGGCTTACTTCTTAGTTTCAGGCTAAAATTGCCCTCTTCAAATACCCTGACCCCAGGCTCCTGCTGGATGCCGTCCATTGGCGGTCTCCAAGCCCTCTTCTCGCTCACGGGCACGCACTCCTCTCTTCAGTTCTTACAGTCTTGACCTCAGATCCCCTCTCTAGGCTTTCCACCTTTCTACCATTGCTCTTTTTATTGCTTTTTTTCCTTTCTTTCCTTTTAGAATTTCTCTGGAGTACTGACTACCAACCCCCCTCCCTCCCTGGTAGCACTTCTTTGTCACAAATTATTCCATTCCTTGAGAACATTTGGTGACATTTAATTCATCTCGTGTTCTCTGCTTGGATGAATTCTCAGGAACTCCCCGAGAGGAAGGACAAGGCGATGGGACATCTGAGAAATACAATCTTTATGGGGTGGGTGAAGGTGATGGATTTTCATCTCCTCTTACGTTTTTCCCTGCTGCATGGGGGACCTCTAGGCATTTCTCCCTCCTCTTCCCTGCTGTTAGTTGATATATTATTTTCTGCCTTTTGACCTTTCTTTTTCATGTGTAACTTGTCTTATTTTTCTTCTTTCAGTGTCCAGTTCTCATTCTGTAGCTTTTGCACTATTTCCATTAAAGATTTTTTCAAGACAAGGGCTGAGCTGAGCTGAGTTTTAAAGCATGAGTAAGAAGCTTTGCAAGTCCAGACAACTGAGTTCATCACTCTCTTGACTTGGACTATGGGAGCTGCCACCTGCTCAAATACCCTAAAAGGTGTGTGTCTGTTACCTGCCAGTACCCCAGTGCCTTTCCCATTTCAGGGGGCTTACTGGTGCAACCCAGTTACCTGCTCCTCCATGGCAGTGGAGGGAAACGTAGGCATTGATATCTAGCTCCCACCTTTTGTTGGGAAAGGAAGGACTGTTCTTATCCTTTCTTCAATTTGTACCTCAGTGCATAAAAAAAAAAGTCTGCCATTTTTCCCACATGGGGCAGGGATGATCTGCTGTGCTAGGAACTCCTGCCCTTCTCCCAGCCCCTTGCTCGCTGCTCTCACGCAAGGATGAGTTGCTAACATGACTGTGAGAGATCCTCAGCTATTCTTCAGACCATTTTTACTGGTGAGCAAGACCTTGCATCACAAAGGCAGCTCCCAAGCTCCATTCCTCCTCTTTCACTTTCTCCTCCCGGGAGCAGCAGGTCCTTTGTGGGAGGTGAGCACACCTGGGCAGACTTGGGATTTGCCCTCAGGGTCTGTCTGATCAGGCAGAACAGGGTACCAGATGGGAGGGACTTTTCAGCCCCAGATGAAGCCCTGATCCTCAGTTCACTTTATAGTAGCATGCTGCCCTCAAAGTTACCAGTCATCTGCCCAGATATTAATAAACTAGTCCATCGTTTCTCATCCGACTGGTATACCTGGCATGTCACCTCCAGAGGCAGAATCCCAGAGGAGAGGAGGAACTCCAAGCTGTTATCAACTCCCATACCCCTGCCCTCATCTTTCACCTCTCTCCTCTCCACTTCCCATGTTCATTCCATCCCAGGTAGAATTTACTACCTATCATTCCCTATGTGTCAGACAATCTCAGGCACTGGGCTTTTGTACTGTGATCTCTCGCGCCTGGAATGCCCTGCTCATGATCTAGCCAATTACTGCTTATCTTTCCAAGCTCAGATTCAGCCTCAGTTCCTCTAGGAGATCTCTCCGGCTTCCCAGGCTGGCAGAGGGGTGCCTCCTCTGTGCTCCCCAACATCCAATCCATCTTGGTCATGACTCTCATCCCCACATCCTTAAAAATCATCGACTTACTCTCCCCTTCTCTATTAGTTTGTGGTGATGTTGTGAGACATGCCATTTCTATTGGACTTTGTATCCCCTGTACTTGGCACATTATGGGGGCTAGCAGATGCTTGCAACACCAACTCAGAGATTAACGAGTGCTTCTTGCATCCAGAGCATGTTTAATAACTAGGAAACCTCTGAATGTACAAGGAGCGGACAGGGAAGCCAAGGCACAAGAAAGGGTCACAGAACGCTCGGATAGTCAGTGGCAGAGCTTGTATCGTTGAAGATGTCTAAAGCAGAACTATGTACTTGCTTAAATTGAAAAAGAAAAGATGACATTTGGGCTGTTTCCACCTTTTGGCTGTTGTTCGTAGTGCCTCTGTGAACACGTGGGTGCATGTATTTGAGACCTGTTTTCAGTTCTTTTTGGTATATAACTAGCAGCTGAATTTCTGGGTCAAATGGTGATTCTATGTTTGTCTTTTTGAGGAAGAACTAGACTGTTTTCCACAGGAGCTGCACCAGTTTACATTCCCACCAGCAGTATATGATGGTTCCAATTTCTCCACATCCTCACTAACACTTACTGTTTTCTGTTTTATTATTATTATTATTAATTATTATAGCCATCCTACTGGGTGTGAAATGGTATCTCATTGTGGGTTACATTTGAATTTCCCTACTGACTAATGACAGTGGGTGTCTTTTCATGTGCTTATTGGCCATTCATGGATGAACCTTGAAAACATTATGCCAAGTGAAAGAAGCCGCAGACAAAAGGTCACATATCATATGATTCCATTTATGTGAAATATCCAGAATAGGTAAATCTATACAGAGAGAAAGCTTGGTAGTTGCCAGGGGATGAGTTGGAATGGGAAATGACTGCTAATGGGCATAGGGTTTTGTTTATTCTGGGGGAGGGGTTTTTGATGGAAATATTTTGGAACTGGAGTTGGTTGTACAACACTGCGAGTGCAGTAAATGCCACCGAAGTGTGCACTTTTAAAACAGTTAATTTTATGCTATGAATATTTCACCTTAATTTTTAAAAAATAGAGAAAAAGAAAGTGTCTAAACACAGATTCTCATCCTGTAAATTCTGTTGCCTCCATATGCAACCAAAGCAACAGTTTGCCCCACTCTGTGAAGAGGGCTGCCTACATTCACCTGGGAAATCACAGGCAAATCCTGTCTCTGCACCCCGAACCCAGCTGGCAGGCAGGCATTGGGCTCATCACCCGTCCAGTTAGCAGAGCTTCACATTTTAATCAAAGCCCTTTTCCTTGCAAGGTCATTTCAGAAGGCTCCACTGGTCTTCACGCAGGTGCTGGTGGCACAAAATGAAACTCACCCCAAAACTAAAGGGAAAAAAGCAATCTGATGCAAAATCTATCTGCATTTCAGAAGCTGTCAAGTTGAAAAATGAAGCTGCAAGTTTAGCCTTTAAAAATATTAATTTATTGTGAAGATGAACTGGAGAATGATACAGAGAAAATTCCCTTATCTTCTTGGAGGAACAAACAGAACCAGATCCCAGTCCTTCCTGCGTCTTGAAGGTCAAGAGCTTGGTGTTTCCAAAGCCAGTGATTACTTGTCCGTGGTCCACGTATGAGGTTTCTGAACATAACGAATGGCCACGTATTTCACTGGGTTATCAACGAGTCGTCGTTCCTGTTCTGTGCTCAGTCCATGTGGTTCAGTGAGTCTTGGTCACGTTGTTGATTTGGGGAGTGATGGTTGACCCAGGGGAAGTGAGATCTGGTCAGCTTCTCACTGGGGCAGGGGTTTGGGTTTGATGAGGGGCGCCGGCCAGGCCTTGTTGACCATGGACAGGAAGGACAGAGAAGGCACAGCAGGAAATAAATGCATTTTGCTAACATTTGACTGTTAGTGCATTGGTTTCAAAGCTGTTATAAAGGATCCTTTCTCTCCCTTTCCTCCCTCACTCCCAACCACCCTCCAGATGCCCATGATGACAGCTCTCAAAGATGTTCACTGCTCTTTGCCTTCAAGGCACAGTCCTCTTTCTGCCCCTCGCCTCTCTTGCCTGAATCCTTGTGGAGTCTCATAAACACCTCTCAGTTCCTTCTTCCAACCATCCTCCCACTGCTTCTAGAAAATCCTCCTTTTCTAACATACTCTCCTCTGCTTAAAAATACTGATGGCTCACCTATGCATCAGCTCCACATTCTTCATGATCTGATCCCAATCCACTATTCCAGCTTCCTCTCCTTTCCCTCTGTGCTGATTTGGATGTATTATGTCTCCCAAAACGCCATGTTCTTTGATGCAGTCTGGAGTGGGCAGACGTATCAGTGTTGATTAGGTTGGAATCCTTGCATTAAGTTGTTTCCCTGAAGTAACCCCCCCCCAACTATAGATGATAACTCTGATTGAATTATTTCCATGGAAGTGTGGCCCCGCCCATTCAGGGTGGGTTTTGATCAATTTATAGGAATACTTTAAAAAGAGCCACACAGGCCCAGACGCCTGCTGCAGCTTAGAGAGACATTTTGGAGATGGCCGTTGAAAGCAGACTTTTGCTAGCCCAGCGTTTGCTTGGGAGAAACTAACAGGACACCCGCAGATGCCTAGAGAGAGATGCCCTGTGAGAAAGCCATTTTGAAACCAGAACCCTGGAGCAGACGTCAGCCACGTGCCTTCCCAGACAACAGAGGTTTTCCAAATGCCATTGGCCTTCCCCTGGTGAAAGTATACCCATGTTGATGCCTTTGTTTAGACACTTTTATGGCCTCAGGACTACAACTTTGTACCAAAATAAACCTCCTCTATAAAAGCCAATCCATTTCTGGTGTTTTGCATAATGGCAGCATTAGCAAACGGAAACACCCTCCTTCTGTGCACTCTAGATTCCTGCCACACCAAACATAATATCACTCTGCAAACATGTCAGGTCCTTTCCTGGGCTCCATCCTTTGTCCTTCCTTTGTCCACCTGGAGAGCTCCTTCTTTTCCTTTAAGACCCAGCTTAAATGCCCCTCCAAGCCTTCCCTCCCTCTCCCAGTGGAATTGACCATGCCCGGCTCAATGCACAGCTCCACTATGTCACCGTACGCATTGCGTGTGCTCTGTCAGTTGACTGACAGATTCTCCCTGTAAGCCAATCTGGTCAGGGCCAGCTCAGACAGATTGGAGTACCCCCTTCCCCAGTAACTAACTTTAGACAAGTTTCAGGGGCTGGTGGTTAGTTAACTTAATGTTGTTATTTCTCTGGAAATGATGCTCAAAAGATGTCTGAATGAATAAAATCATTACTACGTTTAACAAACATATTTTTGTTCTACTTTTTCAAAATGCCCAATTCTGTCAGGCGCAAAGGAGAAAAGCTCTCTACATTCCTAATCATCGTTTTCCCAGGATAACAAGACTCAGCTCTTTGTTCAAAAAAATACAGGGTATGTGCTCAGAGATGCCAGGGCGGCTGGATTTCTACCCATCTCTATCTCTAGAGGGGCCAGTCAATTAAAATGGATCTATCCATTCTCCTTCTCAAACTCAGGCTCCTAGGGCTGCCTGGGCTGTGTTTTCTCACAGAATGTACTGGTGCACGCATGGGAAGAAGCTCCATCATGTGGCAAGAAAACAAAGCGAAGGAAACTAGGGCACACAGACGGTCTAACCCCTACCGCTAAATTCGTTAGCACAGTTCTCGAGTTGTAGGTGCTGAGCAAATCCTACACTCCACTCAGTGGCCATGAGGCTACCCTAAGAGTTGGTAGAAGGCAGCACAGGGCCTTTTCTGTGTGCCCACACACCTTCTGAAATCCCCACCTCCTCTTCTGTGCACCCACACCCCATCTGTGATGCATTAAGTCAAGGCTTCACAGTTTGCCGTCTGTCTTTCTGCCTCCCCAGGAAGATGCTGCCTCTACCTCCCGTTTAATCAAATAGTTCCTGAGTTCTGAGGAGTGCCATGCCAGGCAGGGGGCATTGCAAACCCAGGGAAAGCCATAACCCTGCCCTCTAAGCACTTGCAGTCTAGTGGAGAGAGAGCCTTGTTGCTTCTGAGGGCTGCTGCGGGGGAAAAAGCAAGTGGGGTATTATGATCTAGCCACAAACAGTGGCTGGAAAACTCGGCAGAAGAGACAGAGTCCATCTGGAATCCCCAAAGGTTTCCTTTGGTGCTTCCGTTGGGCCAGCACCCCACGCTGAATGTTCAAAAGTGGCATCATTCTTTGCCAGCACGAGGGAAGTCCAGTTACCAAAGAAACCCCAGATAGACTCAAAACACACACGGGCTTCCACAAACATCATACTGGTCTTTTTCATTTTGTGTGATTAGCAAAATATTTGGAAGTAAGTCCCCCTGGAAATCACTGCCCAATTTGCCCCATATGGATTCTCTTTACCATTTTCCTACCAAGAAAGCAGGCTAAACCTCCTTCCTGCGAGGAAATTAAAGATAGAAAATGATCACTCCCCAGCAGCTCAAAGGGATCCAGATGTGAAAGGCAGTGAGGACTGCTGACAGGTATCATAGACAAAAGCCAAGTAAACAATTGCATGCTGGGGATGGCTTTCACGGCTTTCTTTTCATTTCCCTTAGCATGGCATTGGTCGAAACTTTTTCTCCTTTTTTTCTGGAAAAAAATGCTGGCCCTTAAGGCAATAAATATCAATCCCTAAATGATCTGTACATTGAATTAGACTAATAATCTACGTTTAAATAAATTTGAAAGAACGATCTTGACAGGGAGAAAGTAGACCCCTAGTTCATACTTCAAGGAAATGGTGAAGAGACACCTGTGGCCTCCAGATAATCAAGATTGATTGGGTTGGCTCTTCCTAATGAGAGGCTGGCACCACCGTGAGAATCAAGCCCAGGCAATTTGCTGTGGGGGTAGAGTGGGGGTAAAGTTTACTCTCCCTCTTATTTCTTCCTAATCTTGACTCATCCCCAGATGAGCACCCCTTCTTGCCCCCAAATCTGCCTTTTCTTCCTGCCTTCCCCCATGATTGGTTCTACCTCCATTCGCCAAGGTTCCTGAGCTAGAAATGGTCCCACGGCCCCTTGCCCCTTTGTTCTGTCCGTCACATGTGCAAAGTGGTTCCAGGGCTAAGCCTCCCCCACCTGGCCGGGGGTCCTGGCTCTGAACCTTCCTTCCAGTGTAACTCGGAGAAGTCATTGCATGTTTCTGAGTCTCGGTTTTCTCGTCTGTAAAATGGGCCTGGTGGCAACACTCATGCCATAGGGTAGAGTGAGGGGCAAATGGTGACAGCCAAACAAGTCACAAGTTGTCTGTTCTTATAATCTTTGGCATCCCTACCCTAACTGACAGCTAGGTCCTTCTGATTTCATGTCCTAAAATTCCCTTTCATTCCTCGCCTTCTCTCCCTCCAACCTGTCTCGTCTCATCTGGCTGATATGGTAGCAGCATCTGATTCATCTTGCAAGGCCCCAGAGCCAGGTTCATGGACCACTGACACTGTGTGGGACCTCAGCGGATCCCTGTTTTGTTAAATTGCCGACTCCAGTCTTGGCTTACCTGTTAATTTGCGTCATCCCTGGGCAATTCCAGAACACAGGCAAAGGGAAAGCTATTGAATGAATGTTAACCGCCAGACGTGGCATGCCTGATTTGAAAGAATTCAGAATAGGCCAAAAATATGCTCTGGAAATTCAAATCGTAGCTCATTTCTCCTATAAATTTCAGTAATCATTTCTGTTTGGTTTGTTTTAAGGATTTCAGGTGTTTAAATTTTAAATGTGGGAAAGTTATGCCTTTTCCCCTTGTTTTATTTCCAAGGACTATGACCAATGAGGCAGAGAATCCAAACTCATTAAGTTTCACACATAAAGAATTGAAATGTACTCAGTACTTACAATGGGCTGAGTGATGAAGCTCTCTTTTTAGGCCTTGAACATGTTGACACACTCAATATTTTTCATCCACAGAATATAATGTGAGTATCGTCTCGCACCACATAGCATTAATATTATTTTTACTACTGTTCACAAAGCAGTGACACATTGCTGAGCTGCTGAGAAATTTAAAGAATAAAGAAGATTTAGACACTGAAAGAACCTTGAATCATTGAATTTGGGGTGGTGGAGAAGTTTGGAGTATGTCTAGGTGCTGAGTATCCGGCTTCCATTAAATAAACTGGAGCCAACATGCTTATCTCCTAAGAGCGTGGATCTGTGGTTTTAGTGCCAGCGGCTGACGCTCAGCTCAGCACAGTCAGCATCTGGTGGTGGGTCAGGACTCGCACTAGTTCAGTAAACAAACTAGGCGGGGTCTCCGTCAGCATGGAGATGACATTGAACTCGTGGGAGGTAAGGAAATCACCTGGAGAAGGAGATTTGCATTTGTGACACTCAACCCTCATTGTCCCCTCCTCACTAATCAGTTGTGGCACTCTTGCCCTTTGAGTCCGGATGCAACCTCAGCATCCTGCTCAACACAGGTCCAGAGTTGCTATAATTGATCTGAGTTGTGATAAAAATTGAAACCTGTCTAACATACCTAAATCTATAAAAAATAATTAAGGCAGAAGGAAGCCCAAAGTTTGTCAATGAGGCTGCATTTCTTTTTGTGGGTAACTCTTTTCTTATTACCACAACAGAATCTCAGAATCTTTAAAGGCAGAAAGATCAGATTTGTTGGTTTGCTGGAGTCCTTTAATAAGTTAGTGCACTTGTTTATTGGTTAAACATCTATTGAGGACCTTCCATGCATCAGCCAGTCACAGACAAGGGAAATGGGCAGTTCTCGGTGCTAGGCCTTGGGGTGGGGAAGCCTGGAACACCTTGCCCCAGGTTTGAGTGAACTGAGTTCCCAGGGTTTAGGGAGGAGACTTTAGGGAGGGATTTAGGAGTCAAAGGGTAGCTCCAAGCCAGAGCTTTCCCAGCACACTCCCTTGTTCCCTGTGCCCCCGTTTTCCATTTGTCAAATGGGAATGCCGATACCACCCTGCAGGCTTGTCGTGAATATTCAGACATGGGTCCAAGTGCCAGGCCATGGAAGAAGCTCCAGAAGTTGTGTCGATGTTGTCATCAGTGATGACAGAGGCCATCACCCTTCCTCCTGTGGGCACTTCAGCGGGTCAGGCACATAGACTCACCTCTCCATGGTTGGGTGCTGTCTATGCTCATGCACGTGAGCTCATCTGCAAGCTCTTAGTCCTCGCGGGAGGCCTGGTTATCTGCATGTTTGGCCCCAGCTCTGAGCGGTGAGGACCCCTGGCACTGGGTGGTGTTGCCCTCTGGGGAGCCTGTGCTTCCAAAACCCTGGTAAGGAAAAGCAGCTGGTGGCCTCGGGCCAAGCGCCAAATCCCACAACCTGGACAAGGCTCTGCCACTTAGGGCTGCGCTGAGGCCAGACGCAGGCACCACTGCAGCCTCCTCACTTCCCAGCCACGCAGACGTGCAGCTCTGGCACCTTCTGTCTCTTCTTCAGCATCATGGGGTTCACGTCCCATAACTGTGATTCATAGGGGGTTCCCTCTCCTCCCCTCCTTGCCTAAGGGGCAGCTTCTAGAAGCTCAGCTGTACTGTAGGGCCTAAGAACTGATGTAACACTTCCCCAGAAAACCATCTGCAAGGAACCATAATTTCACTTACAGCCCCTGGGGTCAATAAATCTTTTTTTTTTCTTTGCTCTATGACTTTAAGGGCAGAGCATATATATATTTTTTTTTATTTTGAAATAAATTCAAAGTTACATGAATAGTTGCAAAATCAATACTAGCCCGATACACAGAATTCCATCATACCCTGACCCCCCTCCCCCGATAGCTCAATCCACCAACTTGAACATGCTGTCACATTGCTGTTTCTTTCCCTCCCTCCCTCCCTCCCTATCTATCATCCATCATATATTTCTCTGTCTTCTGAATATATGTTAGCTGCACACATCCTTGAACATACACTATAATTCACATGTATACTTCCCATGAACAAGAACATTCTTTTATGTAATTCCATTAAGCACAGCTAAGAAGTATAAGACAGTCAACAATGATACAAAGCTTACATTCTATATTTCCTTTTCCTTGTGTCTCAACTGTGTCCCTTCGAGCCACCTGCCCTCCACCCTCCAATCCCATCCAAGTTCATCCTTAGCATTCAATTGTTGTCTAGTTAGACTGTCTTTTTTTTTTTCTTTTTTCAATTGTGGAAACATATATACAGCCTAAATCTTCCCATTCCACCCCTTTTCTAGCCTTCCATTAGTGGGATTAATCACATTTAGAATGATGTGCTCTTTCCCACCATCCATTACTAGAAATTTCCCTTCACCTCAAACAGCAACCCTACACTCCTTTCTTAACTTCCCATTGCCCCTTCCCCCATTTCTCTTAACCCAAACTCTACTTTTCATCTCTATGGTTATATTCTCTGATAATTTCTTTGTGTTTACTGTGGGGCTTAAAATTAACCTCTTAAATCCATATCAATCTTGTTTTTCTTTGATACCACCTTCACTTCAATAGGACACATAAACTATGTTCCTATACTCCTTCATTCCCCCACCTTTATATAGTTGTCTAAAATTACATATTTTACACTGAGTTCAAAACCATTGATTTGTCCTTAGAGTTTGTGTATTTTTTATCATGTAGGAAGTAAATAGTGGAGTTATAGTTCAAAAACTATTGGCTTCTATTTGTATTCCATTGTGTGTGAAGAGTGTTCTTTGAGTATATTCAATTTTTTTTTTTTAATTTCTTGAGGCTTGTTTTATGTCCCAGCTTATGGTCCCTTCTGGAGAAAGATCTGTGATCACTAGAGAAAAATGAGTGTCCTGGTGATTTGGGATGTAAGGTACTATATATGTCTGTTAAAATTCTCTTTATCTCTTTCTCCTTTCTTTGTCTCTCTGTTGGTAGGGCTTCCTTTAGTATCCGAAGTAGGGCAGGTCTTTTATTGGCAAGGTCTCTCAGCATTTGTCTGTCTGTGAAAAATTTAAGGTCTCCCTCAAATTTGAAGGAGAGTTTTGCTGGATAAAGTATTCTTGGCTGGAAATTTTTCTCTCTCAGAATTTTAAATATGTCATGCCACTGCCTTCTCGCCTCCATAGTGGCCACTGAGTAGTCACTACTTAGTCTTATATTGTTTCCTTTGTATGTGGTGAATTGCTTTTCTCTTGCTGCTTTCAGAACTTGCTCCTTCTCTTCAGTGTTTAAGAATCTGATCAGAATATGTCTTGGGGTGGGTTTATTTGGATTTATTCTATTTGGAGTTCACTGGGCATTTATGCTTTGTGTGTTTATATTATGTAAAAGGTTGGGGAAGTTTTCCCCAACAATTTCTTTGAATACTCTTTCTAGACCTTTACCCTTCTCTTCCGCTTCTGGGACACCAATGAGTCTTAAGTTTGGATGTTTTATTTTATCTATCGTATCCCTGAGATCCATTGCAGTTTTTTCAATTTTTTTCTCCATTCTTTCTTTTGTTCTTTCATTTTCTGTTCTGTGGATTTCTAGGACACTGAGATGTTGTTCAGCTTCCTCTAGTCTTGTATTGTGAATATCCAGAGTCTTTTTAATTTGCCCAACAGTTTCTTTTATTTCCATAAGGTCTTCTATTTTTTCATTTACTCTTGCAACGTCTTCTTTATGCTCTTCTAGGGTCTTTTTTATGGTGCATATATCCTGGGCCATGGTCCTCTTGATGTCCTTTAAATCCTTTGCCATGTTTTCATTCTTTGATTGTAGTTCTTTAATTAATTTTGCGAGGTATAACGTTTCTTCTGAAATCTTGATTTGTGTGTTTGGAGCTGGATTCTCCATATCATCTGGTTTTATCATATGCATTAAGATTTTCTGTTGTTTTTGGCCTCCTGGCATTTGTTTTGCTTGATAGGGTTCTTTCAAGTTGTATCAAAAAAGAAAAAAGGATATCGATCTAATTTTTCAGAGACACAGTTTGGTGACGTACACTTTCTCTAACTAACCAGTAGATGGCATCTGTGAGCCACCTATATCCCTCCAGTCAGTTCTCAACCTTTTTTCCCGCGTAGTGTAGGGGAATGATTCTTGTGTGTTCAGTTGGAGAGCTCAGCCTGGGCGCGCTGCTGGAGTCGCCCGCCCTGAATGTGGGGCGTGCGCACAGGTGGCCAGGGAGGAAGGGCAGCTCTCTCTTGGTGTCCCATAAACCACTGGACTTGGCGTAGCACCCCTGGGTTCTCTGAGCGGATCCCCCCTCCCAGCCGCAATCATCCCTCAGCCGAGGGGGATGCCGTGCTATGTCATCAGTGTGCACCGTCCCTCTAGGGAAGCTCTGGGCCGCTGGGCTGTGCCGCAGGGCTCTCAGCTCGTTTCAGAATGCAGAATGTGTGAGGCTGTCTCCACTGCAATGCCTTGTGGGCTGAGAGCAGCTGAGGTTTTCTCCACAGAGAGAGAGTGAGAGACAGAATATTTCCCCCGATTCTCCCAAGGTCAGTTGTCACCAAAAGCCTCTGTCTGCTTGTTGAGGATTCGCTGTCTGTATTGAGCAGCTATTATTAAAAGCTCACTTGGGGCTGGGCTGAGAAAGTGCACGGCGCGGCTTCCATGAGGGAGGGGCTCTAGGTTCTTGGCTCTCAGTGCGGGTCTGCAATTTTACTTACAGATTTTATGGTGTGATCTCGGGCATTCCTCCCAATTCATGTCGGTGGATGTTGAGTGTACAGTCACGTTTGTCTCCCCACTACCATTCCAGGTTATTTACTGGTTTTTTGTTCATTTATGAATTGTTCTGGGGGAGACTAAGTCTTCTACTTCTTTCTATGCCGCCATCTTCCCAGAATCGGATGGCCCATCTTTTGAATTTATTCTTGGGATGCCCATGAACTCCAGTTTTAAAACCCCTATCCTTGAAGTAATTTTAAGGGCATAAATCTGTAAACCTACAACAAAAAAAACAAATATGTCCCAGCAATTGCACACCTAGATGTATACCCAAGAGAATTGAAAACATATGTCCATGTGTCCACACAGAAACCTGTATGTGATTCTTAGCAGCATTATTTAATAAAAGCCAAGAAATGTAAACAACCCCAACAGCCATCAACTGATGAACAGGCAAACAAAATGTGGAATGTTACTTAGCCATAAAAAGGAAAGAAGAATTGATAGATGCTACAGCATGGGTGAGCCTTGAAAGCATTATGCTAATAAAAGAAGCCAGTCATATTTGTATGAAATGTCCAAAATAGGCAAACCCTTTGAGACAGAAAGCAGATATGTGGTTGCCAAGAGCTGAGAGGAGGCGAAGGAGTTGTGGCCAGGTGACTGTTAATGGCTATGGAGTTTCTTTAGTGTTCTGGAATTAGATAGTGGTGGTGGTTGCATAACTTTAAAAATATACTAAAAATCATCAAACCGTACACTTTAAATGGGTGAATTGTATGGTACACGGATTATATCTCAAAGCCATTGTCAAAACATTTTAAAAAGACAAATGTCCCATACTGCAGCCAGAAAGATCTAATCCTGCCAACCCCCCCACCCCACCCCCACCCCACCCTCTGCTAAAACACTGCAGGGGTGTCCAGCTCTCTAAGAAACTGACCCAAGTCCCTCTGTGGGCCTGCAAGGTCAGCATGGGCTGGCCCTGCCTCTGTCCGTCCACTTCTCACCTCACAGCCTCCCTCCTGCTCTGACCTCCAGCCACACGGGTGTTTCTGTCCCACCACGGGGCCTTTGCATGTGCTATTCTCTACCTAGAACACAGAGCATCCTTCCCTCCTGTCCATCCCATCCCATCCCAGTGCTCCAATCATCTCCTCCTCTTCCTTCCTATTTCAGTTCAACCACTACTTCTGGAGAAGCCTTCCTGCTCTCTGGGAGAAGCTCCCATCCTTCTTGGAGGTGTTTCAATAGCACCTCAAACCTCTCCTTCATCTCTCATTTCATGGAATTGAACAGAAATTTGTACAATTGATGTCTGCCCCCACCAATACTGAGCTGGTGTCACCACAAGAGCAAGGATCAGGGCGGTTTCACTCACCTTTGTAGGACCAGCACCTGACGCATAGTAGGCATTTTACCATGTTTCAAGCAACTAAATAACTGTTAAACCCAGTTCCAGACGTTTAATATGTCTAATACGTTTAATACATTTATGCCCGTATTTAATCACCAGCTTCTGTCTCTCAGAACCCCTGGGCGTCTGGACTCGGCTGCTGCTTGGCCATGGGCTTTCGTCTCCAGCCAAGCACTAGTCTTGCGGTCCAATCAAAAGCACAGGTGCCAAGCAGGGCTATCCAGAGAAACGGAACAACAGAACCAACAGGGTGTGTGTCTGTGTGTGTGTGTGTGTGTGTGTTTGTGTGTGTACATTTATATGTATAGAAACACTAAGAGATTTATGATAAGGAGTTGGCTCATGTGCTCGTCGGGGCTGACCAGTCGGAATTTGTAAGTCAGGCCAGGGGTTGGGAATTCCAGAATTCTTGAGTCCAGATTTCTTAAGCTGCAAACCCAGGACCGAGTGGAGTGTGTAGTCTTGAGGCAGAATTCCTTCTTCCAGGGACTCTCAATTCTTTGCATTTAAGGTCTCCAACTGATTGGATGAGGCCCACCCCCATCTTCAAGATCAATCAATCGTAGATGCTAACCCCATCTATTAAAAAAACTCCAAATAACAATGAGACTGGTGTTTAACTAAACAAGTGGGCGCCATAATCTAGCCACGTTGACAGAAAACTAACCATCACACCACCGAGCGTCCTAGGGGTACTGGATGTCTTGGAGTCGAAAGGATTAAACAGCTGTGTCCTCCTGGTTCGCTGAGCAAGTCCTGCCCTGGTCTATGGATAAGCACAGTAAAGGAGGCCGAGCGGGGAAAAGGCAAGCTCCACGCTTCCCGGCACAGCCTGCTGAGGACCCCCGTGTCCCGCACCCGCGCCGATTAGCAGTCGGTGGAGTTCTCGTTTCACACCCCAGCTGGCTGCCAGCCCACCCGGGGGCTGTCTGCGCATGTGCTGATGTAACGATGTGCAGGCCTGCACGCTGGCATTTAGAGAGCCAGCGGGAGGTGCATATTCTGGTTTTAGCACATTCCTATTAGAAGGTGAGGTCCTCACCGAGGCCTCCAGTGGAATCACTAATGGCCATCGCATCTTGGTTCACAGCAGCGAGTGTCTGCTTCCAGCAAAGGCTCACAGATTTGTCCTGGCACCTCAGGGTGTTGGCGAGGAGCAAGAGCTAAGAAGCCATATTCACAGCCATGCGTCTTCTGATACCCCCATCAAAATCACATAGATGCTTCAGAAGCACCCACACCTTTAAATTTTGATTTTGTTTTTTAAACTAATTCCTTATTTCTGACCAATAAATAATATATATTTATTGTAAAAAAAATTAGAGAAAAATAGGAAAGAACACAAGGGTAAAATAAAAATTGCATAACCACACCATTCAGAGATAATTGCTGTTAACAGCTTACTGTATATGCTTCTCTCGCTCTATTTATATATTGTATATATCAAAATACCTTGTTTTTGCAAAAAGGGGATCTCACTGCTCATGCAATTTTGCAACCTGCTTTTTCCTCTCAATAATATAATGGAAACATTTTCCATGTCATTAAATATTCTCCTACTAAGCATTTATTTTTAATGTGGGTGCCTCTGGCTTAAACAGTAGTAATTTTCAATCCTGCAAAGAGCTACGCATGATGAGTTTGAGTACATTTTTTTGTTTGGAGTCTTATGAGGATGTTTAAGAGCACATTTGTGAGAATTCAGCTGGCCAGTCTTTCCCAGAGGTGGAAGAGTGTGTAGCCATTCTTGACTTACTCAGACCCTGGACAATGAGCTGTTTCAAGCAGGCCCAGAGACCTTTCCTAGATGGTGAAGTCTGCTGGGGCTGGCAAGAGGGTTCCAGGATACAGGCCCAGCAACGAGTAACAGACTGATTTAGAACCATGTGAAGGGCACGTGGCTAAACAGGCACCACATGTCTTTGGGGCTGGTTATAATATTTAAGTACCTGCTAAGGGTTACAGTCTAACACAGGTTACAAAGAAACTGAAAAAAATTTGAGACACACAAATGTGAATGTTCAAAAGCAGAAGAGGTCATGTTTTGCAGCAGGAAGGAGAGAAGAGTTTCCAGAGCAGAGGAGCAGGTTGTGGTGAGCCTTGAAGGAAGGGTGAGGATTGAGGGGTGGAGAAGACAGTGAGCTTTCGTTCATGTGTTGGATCTTCTCAAGTTTAATGAGCAGATACTCTATGCCAGGCAATATGCTAAGTGTCAGGGATACAACAATGAAAAGACATAGGGCAATCCTTGCCTCTAAACAGGTTTCACATTCATAAGCAGGTTGGCATGATTCAGTGTGAGTGCAATGGGAGAGAAGATAGTGTGCAGTAATATGAAAAAAATAAGTGCTAAATAAATGTCCGCTATTAGGTGTGAGCATGTATCATTTCATTTAGTCCTCACAACAACACTGTGAGGTAAAAATAGTAGTCCTCGTATTTTATAAATGACAAAACTGTGGATTATGAGGATTACATGACCACACCAACAACCAGTTGGTGCTGGAGCCAATATTCTCATGATTTCCATTGATTGAGTATTCACCATGTGCTGTCTAAGCACTTTGCATATATCTTCTTATGTCATCTTCATGATAACTCTTCAAGGTAGATGATATTATTCCCATTTTTAGAGAAGATACTGGAGAAGGTCAAGTAATTTGTCCAGATCTATACAGGGAGTAACAGATGGGGCAGGGCTGAGTATTATCGAAAGACAAATCAAAGTTGAGTTTGCAGATAATGGCATTTTACATTTTATTCGGGACACCGAAAATTTTGCTGCAACAAGGACACTGGATCATCTGCAAAATGGAGGCAGCTTTGAACTTCTATGAGTGGCAAGCTATTTTTATAGATATAAAAAATAAGTTAGATTGAGTCCTCTTAATTGGAGGGGGTTTGTCTTATGGAGCAAATTTAGAGCAGAATTTTTTTATTTTTGCTTTCATTGAGTCAAACATAACCAAACAGGAGGCTCGATTGGCTCTCTGGGTCAGCTGCCTTGGTGGGGATTTCAAATTTCAAAATATTTCAAGAGGAAACTCAAAAAAGAATTCAACGAGGAAGTAGTGCAGGGGCTTTTTGCTCTGAGGGGCTCCCAGGGCTGTTTCTGAATAATAATATCAGTTTAAAGACATCTCCATCTCTATCACACCCCATTTGCTATGACCTTGAGAAGAGGGGGAGCCTGACTGGTCCAGGGAACTGTGAGTCACCAGAAAGCCCTCCTCAGGCTGACTTCCTTCTCTGTCACTCATTCCATACATAAGAATTTATCAGGCACTTGTGATGTTTTGTCACTCTACTGACGTGAATGGAATCCAGCACTTGAGATGCTCATAGGCTCACAGGAAGCCAGGTGTGCAAATGCAATGTCAGATACTGTGTTAAACATAGACATGAATAAGGCACAGTGTGGGGTCAAAGGAAAGACCCAGTTAGACCTGGCACAATAATGGCAGGCTTCACAGAGGAGTAACATGGGTGCTGGGACTTCCACACTGAGATAGGTGTTTGCCTGGTGGACGTATGGATGCAGGCTGCCCCATGCAAAGGGGACAGTATTGCAAAGATGTCGAGGTGAAGAGAAACCATGACCAGTGGTTCAGTATTGCTGGTTGATCACAAAAGAGGGAAAGAATGGAAAGAAAGGAGGGCAGAACAAGTAAGAGGGAGCTTTGGTGCCATTTCACAGAGTTTAAATAGTATCCTGGTAGCAGTAGGGAGATACAGAAGAATTTAGAGCAGGGTAGCAAAGTGATCAGGGTGGAGTGTTAGGAAGACCATTTTAATGACATCATTTTAATGAAAATGAGCTTATGGTGGTGAAACAGGAATCAGATCAGTGAGAAAGCTATTTTTGTGTGGCTGGAGCTCAAGTAATAATGGAAAGAAGAGGACAGACTTGAACAACTTAAGGAGATAGAACCGATCAACTTGGTAATTGATGAAATTGGAAGGAAGGTCCAAAATCTAAGATCAAGGTAACTCACAACCCAGATTTCATTTTGTCTCCATTTCTCATAAGTCCTTCACTGTACTATTTCTTTTGTGTGCTGTTGTTCAAGTTTCCATGATGTTGGAGTTGATTGTGAGAACTGCCGAAGTTTGTAGTGGGTATGGAGCAGAAGATCAAAACTTAGCCTCTCTGTTAAATAACAGATCTCTGGTTGTGGGAGTTAATATTTATAAAAGAAAGAGGAGTGCTTCCCCCATAGATGGTGCCATTTGTTCTGTTTATCTTTAAAGTGCTTTTATGCTGTTAAAATCCCAGCCTTTGATTCTGTATCTATAAAGAAATTTGAGCAGATTGTATTTCAGCTGGCATTGAAAGAAAAGTAGGTTTTATTTTTGTTGAAAAGATGAGATCTTTTTCTCTCTTGCAAAAGTCACAACTACATTTGTTCATTCATTCAACAAACGAATATGGCGCATTTGGAGAGCAGGGATGGTCTCTGACCTCATGAAGCTCCAGGGGAGTCATTTATCCATGAGTACATCCTCAGTATTCCTCCATTTGGAATGGATACTCACTGCCTTACCATCGATCCAACAGAATAGTAAGATGTCTGTCTTAAAGAACCAGGAGTGACACTCAGTGGTTTTTTGTGGGGTTTTTTTTTTTGGCTTTTTTGTTGTTGTTGTTTTTATATTTCAGGCTTAACTATCACATCTCACATGCTCCTGCCTCAGGACCTTTGCACCTGGTAATTCTGGAGCCTGGGATGCTCTTCCCCAGAAAATCCACACAGTTGCTCCTAACTCCCTAGTGACTTACTCAGATGTGACCTGCTCAGGCCATTCTGTTTAAAATTGAGTCCCTACCCCACCTTAGGACTCTTTTGTTGGGTGGTCAGATTGCTTCAGCAGGATGATGTGCCACTGAAGTCTTTCCTGCTTTATACAGATGTTGTCTGGGTTGCACAACTCTTGGCTTCATATATTTTTCCCCCCATTTTGCCCATAGTACAATTTAAAAGGGACTAAAGAATGTTTTAAGCATCACTTTGGACAGGTTGTGTATGTGTGTCTGTATGCAGACTTCTAAGCATATATATTTAAATATGTATGTTTAGCTAAGTAGTATAAAATTTGTAAAAGAATTAGTTCAATTAACATTAAATATATACATAACCCTAGGAGAATATAAATGTTGTGTCTCACTTCACCTTCTTGGTAGTGGGTGTATGTGCTAGAGTCAGTAATGCTGGCTGCTGTGACAGCCTTGATCCCAGAGGCTCAACCCTGTAAGCGTGTCACAGTCCAGCAAGATTGGTGGGAGGCCAGGCAGGAGCTCCATCCTAAAAGCTCCTTCCAGGAGTGGTAACACATCTGCAACAGGTGGCCTCTGAGGTAGCCTCAGAAAGAGGAGGGAACACGGACGATTCTGCATCAGAGATTTTATGGGCTGGGTCTGGAAGTGACATCCCTTCTTTCCACATTCCACTGGTCAGAACTCAGTCACTTGACCATTCCTAACTGCAAGGACAATAGAGAAATGGGTGCTCAGGAAGAAAATAAAATGGGTTGGCAATGAGTAAAGTAGGCATGTTTCTTTGTAACCAACATGATGTCAAACTATTGATATATTTTATAACCTGTTTTTACTCCAATAGAAACATTCCACTCTCAGCATTTTACATGCATTGATTTTCCACATGCAGAGTTGCAATTCATATGAATTTTTGCTGCATGTTGTCATCACAATGAAATCCTGATAAGCTGGAACAGGGCCTTGGAATTCACCTATATGGCCACCACCCCATTTTGTTGATGGGATAACTGAGGCCCAAAACATAAAATGACTCTTTTGGAAATCACATAGTTCATGAGTTCCAGAGAGGTGCTTGGTATCCATTTATCCTGAAACTGTGACCAGAATTCTGAGGAACACAAATTCATTGAGCCCACTTAGGATCCAGACACCATGCTAGAGGCTAAAGATTCATATAGTTAAAATTCCCAGTAAATTAAGTGAACTTACCCTGCAGGTTTCTAAAACTGCCTCTCCCTTCAGAGCCTCTGAGCCAAATGACTAATGAAGACTCTGCCCCTCCCCTTGGGTTCTTTCCATCCCCACTGTCTGGTCTCAGGGGTGAAAACTTTTCACTTCCCACCCGTGGGACGTTTACCCAAACAGCTGGGAAGAACTTCTATTAACATAAGGCAGTGTTTTGACATCCAGTGCAAATGGAATTCTTATGAAGGGGTTTCTGGAAGGAAGTCTGAGCCTTGTCTCAAAAATGTAAAATTCCCAAGGGTTTTAACTAGACCCAACTTATCCAGGTTGATACATTTGGAAATTCTGTTTAAATTCTAAATGTGGGCCTGCTCCCCATTCCCTGAGTAGAGCGATCGTTGGCAGAGCTTGCAATTAACCAGGTATAGGAGTTTTCTGTAGTTGACACAACAAAGTAACACCAACTCAGTGGCTTACAATAGAAACTTATTCTCTCATGGTTCTGGAGACCAGAAATCTAAAATCCAGGTGTCCACAGGGCCCTGCTCCCTCTGGAGGCTCTAGGGGAGGCTCCTTCCTGGCAGTTTCCAGGTGCTCCTTGGCTTGTGGCCGCATCACTCCAGTATCTGCTTCTGTCTTCACGTGACCATCTCTGCTTCTGTTTCTTAAAGTCAGTTATTGAATTTAGGCCCACCCTAAATTCATCACAAGATCATTAACTTAATTACATCTGAAAAGACCCTTTTACCCAAATGGACTCACATTCACGGGTACCAGAGGTTAGGACTTGGGCATATGTTTGGAAATCACCACTCAACCCACTACACCAGGCCATGGAGATGAACGTCATTCACTTTGAGAAGCCATCATTCTTAGTGCTTCCATTTAAAAAGCTCATGTATCTATCCAGAACATATTGAGCATCTATACTTTGTTTTTTACTGTTGTAACAACAACTTCCATGTACTAAGTTCACTCTGTGCAGCAGATCATAAATGATGTATAAGGGTTATCCCATTTCATTGTCATGGTAATCCTGGAGAAAGGGGTAAATTGCATCCCTTCTGCAGAACCTGGGGACATGAGGGTCAGAGGGAGTGATGTGTCCGTGGTCACTCAGCTGCTACAGGCAGAGCTGGGCTTCATTTCTTCATTCTGGCTTTAATGTCCATGCTGTTTTCATTCTGCTATAAGCTAGCAGAAGCAAATAATTAAAACACAGCTCCTGCCTTCAAGCATCTCACAGCACAGTGGAGAGACAGAGCTCTGCAGCTTAGAGTACCACGGTGTGATATGTGCTGCAAGGGAGCTTTGCAAAATTTCTACCCTGGAGATTTGGGTAAAGGCTTCAAAATTAAAGAGAAATTGGAGGTGAGCATTCAAGGACAAAAGGATGTAGGGAGTTCAAGGAAAGAATGGGCTGAATTGTGTCCCCCAACACCTCAGGCTGTGGCCTCGTTTGGAAATAGGGTCATTACTGGTGGAAATGGTTAAATTAAGATGATGTCATAGTGGAATAGGGCAGGCTCCTGATGCAATGTAACTGGTGTCCTTATAAGAAGAGGAGAAATTACAGACACCCTTGGGAGAAGGCCATGCGAAGACAGAGGCAGAGATTGGAGTGATGCTGCCACGAGCCAAGGAAGCCAAGAATTACCAGCAAACACCAGAAGCTGGAGGAGGCAAGGAAGGATCCTCCTCCACCAGGTGTCAGGGAAAGCAGGGCCCTGCTGACACCTTGATTTTGCACTTCTGACTTCCAGAACTGTGAGACAATACATTTATTTCTCTTCTTTCAAGCCACCTAGTTGGTTGAACTTTCCTGGGAAACTAGCCCAGGAAGGAAACAGCCTCTGTGAAGAAACGGAGGAGTGAATGAACGGTCCACTTCTGTGGCATGTGGCGGCATGATGCTGGGTTTCATTAGGGCCAGTATTTTGCATGTCAGGTGTCCCCTTGAGAAGGCCCCCACTGGGCTATGTTTCCACCTCCTGGTGAGCCAGATCCTGGGGTGAGGTGAGGGTCTTCCATTCCTCAGTGGCATGATGCTGCTGACCCAGGACCTCTTTCCATGTTCCTGCCATCTATAACTCCTTCCCAAGACACTGAAGTTTGTATTCTGCTTATCTCAGGACATAGCAGTGGAGGAGGAGACCCAAACCAAGGCAAGGGCAGTGAAAATAGTGAGGATGCGGTAATATAAGGGCCAGGCTGAATGCATCAGGAGTGGAAGAGGTTGCTCGGATGTCAGGGGGTTCCAAAGTGAATGCCTGGGCAGAGGGTGACACCACAAACTGGGAAAGGAGTGGGCTAGGCTGGGGGGTTACTGAGTTTGCTTTGGGACATGCTGGGTTTGCAGCACTTGTGACACCTCCAGGTGGGAATGCCTAGCAAACATTTAGAAGTGTGGATCCTGGGATTAGGAGAGATTCTGAAAAAGCCAGGCAATAATTGAAGGTGTCAAATTCAAAAGGGGTGAGGGTAGACCCAAAGCTGGGGGGATAAATGGGGACTCCATGAAGAAGGCTACCATTTAGAGATTTGGCAAAGATTGTTCAAGGAGCTGCCAATGACTGGTAACCTGTCCCAAAAGAGCGCCTCTCTTCCCAAGACCAGTCTGTAGCGGCTCACGTGAACAGTTCGTTCCAGGAGGGACTCCTTGGGCTTTGTAGAAGTTTGTTAAAGAATTAGTTGATTGGGGCCAAAACCTTGCCTAGCTCCCAGGGGGGAGTTGTGAGGATCAATTGAAGGATAATTCAAATAAAGGTCTGAGGGCTGTTTCTGGCATACAGTAAATGCTCAATGAATGTAACCCTGATTATGATAGCAGAGGGTGTGAGTGCGTCCAGCCAGGACTGGCAAGGAACAGATACTAGTGGGCAGGAGCAGGGAGAGCCGTAGCTGGGGGTTAGAGCTGGAGGGAGAACCAGGCTCAGAAGTATGTTCTGACCCCTGGGCTGAGGCCTGACCCCACCCCCCATGGGGACAAGTTGCTGAAGCCCCAGGATTGCATCCAAGAGATCAGCAGTCAACTTCAATTCCCAACTGCTTAGAAAACTCTGGAAAGGGGCAGAAGGGAAAGCAGAGAACTCTCTCTCTGCAAGGAAATGCATTTATGGGTTTTATTATTAGTGAAGAAAAACCCACTGATCTTTATCAACATTCTGTCCGTCTGCGAGGCTGAGCCAGCGAAGGGCAGGTCCAAATGTTAAGTCCTAACATCTGACTTTTGGTTCCTGGCTCCATGGACATTCACGGGTGTTAATAGGCTTAGCTCTTGTCAGCAGAGCCAAGACCGTTTCCAGAACAACATGAACGATGGAGCCAAGATGGCAAAAGGCAGCCTCACATGAGCAGTACCGGGGACTGCAGCCCTTAGGTGGTCGTGTCCAAATCATGCTGAAGGAAGGTGATCAGAAGCACTTTCGGTGCCTGGCGTGAGACTGACAGGAAATGGCCGAGTTATTCTCATCACCTTTTCTCCCGTTATATGTATTAGCTGTTCGGATGACAGTGGTGTAACTGGAATCCGTCTTCTATGACTGTTTCCTCGGATGATTTAGAATTAGTTCAATTTATTTTCAAAGAAGATAACCCAGTGGTAGTGTAAAGGCAGAGTCTCGAATTGCGTTCCTGTCCGTGGATATTGTTGGTTGTGTCATTTGCTGATTCATTACTCTCTCTGCAGGCTCCTTTGTTTCGAAAGCTACCTGGAATCATTTCCAGCAATAGAACTCTAAGGCAAAATAAACTTTGCATAAAAATACATTTGACTTAAGGGAAAACATATGATACTGATTAAAATTAACCCTGGATGGCAGATTTGATAGGAGATCACATTTGAATGGGAAAGAGTTCAAAGAAATCACTGACAAATTGGGTTTGAGGAAGCCTACTGAGATTGTGCTTTTCTAAGCCGAGGATGCAACACTGATTAAGCAGCCCAAATTAATGGGCAGGGGCTAGTAATATGCAGAGAACCCATGGCAGGCAAAGGCTATAAAGCTGCAAATGCAGTGAGTCACATGCATTTAGAGCCTAATTTTAGAAACAGCCCTCAACCCCTTCATGTGGGCTCATGTGCTTTTGTCATTGGGAGTCAGTAATTGAATTTTCTGGACGTTTTGACCAGTGTGTAACTTTGTGAAGCCGATTACACAGCAGAATGCAATTTTTATTCTGACCTTTAAAGGATTACCTTCTGCCATGTGATTAGAAAATAGGGAGTGCCACCCTTCTAACTGCCCTTGATTTGGAGGAAAGGAAAGAGAAGGGAAAAGAAAAAAAAAAAAAAAACCTTGCTGTTTCCTGTAACCTAGTAAGATTCATTTAGATTCTATGCAGATCATTTAATAACAGATTTTGTAAAACCTTAACATAAGGAGCCACCATAAAACGTATTACCTTTTATTACCCTTACAGAGAATGACATTTTAGATGGTAATAAATTGAAACTCAAGGAAAGCTGTTTGCTTTTGGAGAGTACTTGGCAAATGACAGAGCACCAGTTTCCTGAGTTTATACTGTCACTTGAGATCCCCCAGGGTCATCTGCAAGAGCCCCAGCTGGGTTTTTCTGAGGCTCACCTGGGCAACTTCCTCGTGTCCGTTCCTTGAAAGGTCATTCCCATGCAGACCTCACCGCTGAGGAGTCAGTCGTCCTGCCTTTGTCCTTGTCCCCTTCTGTCTTCTGCATTTTGGAATGTGTTATGTCCCTGGGCTGGGCCCGATTTCACAGAGAGTAGGACCCATCAGCCCTGGAGCATGCAAAGGTTTCCTTGGCACAGGCTTGTCTCCAGACAGCGAGAATTCCCCTGCCTGCTCCTGGGAAACCAGAGCCCGGCCTCACCGTGCCAGGCCCTGCCTCTGGCCCGTAGCCCTCCGCCACCCAGAAGAGCAGCCCAGAGGCCAGGCTTGCCGTGGGCGGTCAACATAACCATTCACTGATTTTTTTTTTAATCCCTCAAACATCTACTGAGAATGCCAGACGCTCTACTAACTTGAGTGATTTGTCCTCGGATGGTTCAGAATTAGTTCGGTTTATTTTTAAAGACTGTATCCCAAGGACAACACAAAGGCAGTGTCTTGGCATCTCAGGGTCTCGGGGGTAGGCACTGAGGATGTGGCAAGAGGAAGTCGGAGACGAGTCCCTGCCCTCACCGAGCTATGATGGAATGTGTCGGAAATCACGTCCACTGAAGAGGAGATTGTCCAGGAAACTGATGTGGTACTTGCTCCTCAGTAGATGGGAGGAAATCCATCTTCCAACCAGAGATTTTGCAGAAAAGTTCGGCTGACATCGTGCCTCAAAAGACTGCAATGGAAATTTTTTCCAGAGACCAGAGAATGGCTGCTCTTCTGGGGGGGTGGGTGTCCTGGGAGGGAGGCAGGTGGGAGTCGGGTGAAGACGGTGCCAGGTGAGGCCATGCACGGTGCCAGAGCCGGGGCCGGGGAGCCTCCCACCTCCCCAGGACACCCACCGTACACCTTCCGGAGAAGCTGCGTTGGGTTCCTGTGGCTTCTGTAGCAAATCGCCACACCCTGGTGGCTTAAAGTAATACCCATTTATTATCTTACAGTTCAGGAAGTCAGAAACCCAAAACAAGGCGTCAGCAGGGTGGGGTTCCCTCTGGGCTTTCTAGGGGAGAATCTGTTTTCTTGCCTTTTCCAGCCTGTAGAGGCTGCCACATTCCTTGGCCCCTTACCTCATCTTCAAATCCAGCAGCGTAGCATCCTTAAATCTCTCTCTCTCTGCAACCTCTGCTTCCATCACCACATCTCCTCTGACTCTGACCCTCCTGCCTCCCAGTTATAAGGACCCTTATGAGGATGTTGGGCCTCCTGGATCACCCAAGACAATTTCCCATCTCAAGATCCTGAGCTTATCCCACCTTTTGCCACGTGAGGTCACATATTCCCAAGTGCCAGGGATTAGAACTCGGACAGCTTTGAGGGACTGTTGTTCTCTCTACCACAGAAGGTACGAACGCTTCTAGGGTCAAAAGCTTGATGGCATTCAGGGTTCACTCCCACCGTGCATGCTGCTGGACACGGAGCCCAACACCGAGGTCCTCACAGTGTGGCCACAGACACACAGGTAGAGAAAATCACTGTACGTGCTGCTGAGTCAACCAAGAGAAAAACAGACACAACAGTGCGTCGATAGAGCTAAGGCCCACGAGGAAGCAGTGACTCTGGGAGGATAAGAGGAGGGCTCATGGGGCAGCAACGTTCAGTCAAGGTTTAGAAGGACACGTGGCCATTTTCTAGGAAAGAAGGATGCTGGGGAGGGAGTTGCAGGTAGAGGGCACGATGTGAGCAACGCGGGTGCAGAGGGCTGGAAAAGCCTGAGCTGTAGAGAACTGCATACGGTTCAGTGCGAGTCGGGGGCGCTAGGAGATATGGCCACAAAGGGTCTGTCTTCCACGCTTGAGGGACTTGAACATTGTCCTGCAGCCACCGAAGAGCTGCCAAAGAGGGCTTGAAGGAGAGTTACCGGGTCAGGTTGTAGTTTAGACAGCTTGCTGCAGCTGGCTTTGGGGTGGAGAATGGTTTGGAAAGAGACAGACAGACCAGACTAGAAGCTTTTCCAGTAACTCAGGTGAGAAAAGAAGAGAGCTCGTGGTCCTGTGGGAGCAAGTGTGATGGAACTCAAGAGCTGTTTGGGAGGCAGTATCAGTAGGACTAAACAACTGGTGGGTTGAAGCCAGAGAGAAGCAGGAGTGAGGACAACTCCCCAGTGCCCAGCTTGATCGAGGCCCCCAGGTGGCAGGGTCAGGCTGTGGGGGAAGGTAATGGCTCCAGGTATTAACATCTAGAGATGGAGGGAGGGCATCGGAAAGGTGGGAGCAGACTGAAGAGGCAAGCACAGTGCACTTTAGGGTCTTGGAGGAAGTACATTTTTTCTAGAAAGGAGCAGGGGTGGGAGGAAGGAGGGGAAGGAAGTTTCACAGTAAGAGAGCCTGTGGAAAATGGTTTCCTATTTTTCATTTAAATTGCACCATAAGCAGGTGAGTTGTAAGTTAGCAGCATACAAGCATACATATTGACCTGCATTCAGTCACCTGTTCATTCAGAACCAGGCTACTCGGAGTGTGGTCCCTGGACCAGCAGGTCAGCATCTCCTGGGAACTTGTTAGAGATGCAAACCCCTTGGGCCCATCCTGGACCTGCCGAGTCGTAAGGGGTTGGGCCCAGCACTCTGCTTTTACAGGCCCACGGGGGGATGCTGATACATGCAAGCTTGAGAAACACTGATTCAGGGTGTTTGAGCACCTCCTGTATACCAGACATTATATTAGTAACACAGTTCAGGGCTAAAAGGTTAGAAGAAACAGACTAACGTGGTAAACACTGGATTGTGAAAACATAAAAATTGTAGAACAAGAACACTTTGATTGCATCTTATTCTACTTGAACTTCTAGGGACCAGTACTGCCTTGTCTCATTCATACAGATAAACCCAAGAAACCCTTCAGCGTGTTCACCTCTGCCCTGAACTAGCCATGTGCTGCCTGGGATTGCCTCTGTCTGTTTCCTCACACTGTGAATTCCTTGAGAGTGGGGCTGGGCTACATGATCTCCGGGGTCCTTTCAAGAACCAGTGATCTGTGCTTTTGCCCTTGCAACCCTCCCCCCAGCTGGTCCCTTCGGTGCCTGTTCCCGGGCCCTTCCTTCTCTGAATCCCCTCCCCTTACACCCATCCATCAAAGTTCAGCTGCAGCCTTACGTTCAGCCTTACTAAAATGCACTGAAATACCCCCCAGCCGTGCCGTCCATATTCTAGGCCTACTGTCTACGTGGCTCACTCAATACAGACCTGTGGGGTCTCTCTCAGTATTTTACCTTCTGCCAGCCTGAGAGGGCCTTGAAGATAGGGCGTGTATGTCACACTTCTTCTTGTTCCCGTGGTGTCCTCAACAGAATCAGAATCAGCCTTTCGTTCTTATTGAATGACTGAGTTTAATAGTTTTAGAATTGCTAGCCTCTCACTTCTTCCATGGAAATTTACTTCCATTTCAAGGCCCCCTTTATATCCTGGAGCAGTACTTTCCCTTCTCTACCCCCACAAAGTCTGGATTAAGCGGCCTGTCCTTGTAATCCCACAAGACTTCGTGATTACTCCCATCTCTTTCTACTGGAACCTTCCATGGATTGGCTTCTCCTACCAGGCTTGGCTCCTCTGACTCATATTTTTTATCCCTAGAACCTAACATGGTGCCCAGCATGTAGTAAGTGCTCAATAAATGTTTAGGGAACTAAATAGGCTCCATGTGGCCTTCCCAAGTGCTCCCAGGATCACAGAGACCTTAACTGGTACCTTTCCAATAATACTTCTCTCATCATACCTTATGTGCTCGATTTTTGTATATTTCTCTAGAAGTCAAATGTGCTAAAAGCAAAGTCTGTTTCATTCATCATGCCCTAGGAGAGTTCTACTTGAACCTAGGAGGCACTAAATAAATGTTTCAGTGGAATCAAACTGAATGTCAAATATTTGCCACCTTGGGTCTAAAGGGGGTGATTTTTCCAGGTGTGCTATGGATGCCATTGGCAGTTTACGTACTGTAACTCATCAGTAACATCAGAAGAGGTACACTTTGCCTGGAAATATTTCATTTTATTTTAGTGTCCCTCGACCTCCACTCTATCACTTAGGTTATTCCAACTGCATATATCTAAGAGGAACTGTTTATTTCCCCTGTGGCTTCCCCACCCTTCTGGCTTTGTCAGCAACCAGTAAATCTGGGGAAATGAGCTCTGCCTTCTCCTTGCCCTCCAGACCCCAGCCAGAAATGAAAAAACAGCAGGTAACAACCATGAACATGACAGTCTCCATTAGCAATGAGAGGCAAGGTGAAAGGAGGCCTGAAGGCAAATACAAGTCAAACCAGACTTGCCCTGTTGCATAGGAAGTTTGAATAAGGTGGCTCCCCATTGGCAGTGGGAATAAGGCACATTTTACAAGAGAATGTTTGCAGTTCCTGCTGGATTTATAGACTACCGATTCTCAGTGTCAAGTGGCCAGAGTGGATAAATCAAACTCCAGACAGACAACAACTCATTCTGCTTCAGATAATGTTTTCCCCAATCTGTTTGCAGTATTTATAGACCACGTGTCAGATGCAGCTACCTGGAAAAGAATGTTTGGGCACCATTTTGCAGGGAGTCTTGCTTTGCCCAGACCATCTCCTCTAGGCAAGATGACCAGTAAATAAATAAATGAATTATCTTGTATCTTTGCTATAAATCTTGTGTTAGTATTTCCCGTTAAGAGTTCCTTAGATTTTAGACAAAGGGATTTGTTGAGAAAAGTCTTCTTAAAACTTTCCTTAACTCCTTAAGCAGAATTTATATGCCAGATTCAGCTCCTATTGGCTTATAATAGCTGATTGTAGATGCATCTTTCTAACTCTGTGTTCGGTGATACCATGTTGGTAGCTTGAAATCAGCTACGGTAAGAGTCAAATTCCTAAAATTGGCAAACACCACAAATCAGGAGAATCGGTTGTTAAACCCTCATGGGCATGCCACTCAATATAATTAATTATTTTGTAAGAATACATCCATAGTTTAGAAAATAGTTATTACATACCCACGATGTACCCAGCACTGAATCAGTAGTTGAGAGATAAAGCACTAAACAAGACAAGGTCCCTGCCTTCAGGACGCTCACATTCTCATAGGCGAGAGAGCCAATAAACAAGTAGGCAATAAACAAGAGCATTACAAACTGTGACAAGTTTTAGTTATCTGTCACTGTGTAACATATTACCCCAAGAACTTCATGGCTTAAAACAATACATGTTTACTCTCTCACAGTGCCATTGTTCAGGAATCTGATCACAGCTTAACTAGGTCTTTGCTTCGTAGTTTCTCACAAGGCGGCAATCGAGGTGTTGGTCCAGAGTCATGGTCTCATCAAACATTTTGGGGAAGGATCTAATTTCAAGTTCATTCAGTAGTTGTTGGCTATTCCTGGAGACTGTCCTCCATTTCTTGTCATGTGTATCTCTCCCACATGGTAGCTTGTTTCATCAAAGCATGCATGCCAAGAAGGAAACAGAGTCTACCAGCAAGATGGAAGTCACAGTCTTTTAGAGCCTAACCATTGAAATGACTTCCCATCACATTTGCTGTAGTCTGTTCGTTAAAAGCAAGTCTCAAGGTACAGCTCACACTCAAGAGGAGGCCATCTTTGAAAGCTGTCTCCCACAGAAACGAAGCAGGAGGACGAGATGGGGCACAACTGGGGACCACTTTAGTCAAGGTATTCAGGAAACCCCATTGTGAGTGGCCAAAAAAGACTTAAAGGATGCGAAGAAGCCAACTCTGGAGAAAGGTGGGGATGAGCATCTCGAGCAGGGGGAGCAGCAGTAGATTGGAGGAGCAAAGAGAGTCAGAGTAAGAAGAGTGATGAGATGGAGCAGGAGTGATAGATCAAGTTTGGGTTTTTTTCCTAAGAGCAATGAGATGACAGCACTTTTTTTATTGCAATATCACAATCACTTGCAATTATTTTTTTTAATTTGGAGCTGACCCTGTGTCTCAAAGAATTCCATTTTCTCCAGGAGTTTTTAGCAGATATTTTTATGTTCTCTCTCTTTTTCTGGGTTGGTGTTCTCAGTGGAGTTGGCCGTCTGTCTGCATGGTGTAATGATATCTAGACACCTAAAACAATTTTTTTTATCTTCTTGGTGATTACTGCTTCCTTTTGCTATGGACCAACAGGAATGGGCTATAGTCATTTGCTGTAGCGCAAAATTTCCAAGTGCCCGTTCATTTGCCAGTACTGGTCTCTGAATAAGTTTCCACTGGTCTGTAGTAAAATAAGAAAAGTAAGGACAATGTAATGAATTTGAAATAAAGCCAAATATATTACTCTTTGAAGGACTGGAGTCTCCCTGAGATTCTTTTATGAAATTTTGTTGGTGGTAGCACTAATGTTCTTATCCAGCAAAATAAGACAAAGACAATGCTAGTGTCACCATTTTCTTTTAAATTTAATTATCCATGAAATCAATTGAGTGGAAACCATAGCTCTAGCTAATGCTTAAAGATGGCATTGCTTTGGAGACCTCAGATGATCTGCACCCTGCTAGACAGCTTTGACTTCCTGTGAAGCAGGAAGTGGATATGAAAAAATGGCCACAATACATAGCAGCTCCCCGTGGAGGCCCTCATTTGGCAAGAAGAGATGTGTTAGGGGGCTTTTCCCAAAGGCTCATTAGTGTCTTCAGGGAAATTCATACAGACTTTACTGTGGGTCTAACCTGGAAAAGGATAAAACAAACAAGATAACATACCATCAGAGGATCCATGAAGATCTGAGGAAATATTGAAAAAGAAACAAAAGCATCTTGTGGTGCTCCCTCCCCCTGTAAGTTCTCTCACTCCAACAGCGCCTTTTTTGTGTTAAACACCAGAATGGGTGGTGCAGTGGACTTCTGACAGTCTTCTGGGACAGCAAACCTCTGTTTACATCTGTAACTGGAAACTGATCCACTGGTCTCAGATAGAGAAGAATGACTAAAATCTTTAGTGTTTCTCTCCTATCTGTGGAAGACTTTCCACAGGTTCTACTGAATAATAGCAGCAACCATCTATTGATCATTTGTATATGCCAGGCACTATTTTGGTTTGCTAAAGCTTCCGGAATGTAATATACCAGAAATGGGTTGGTTTTTACAATGGGGATTTATTAACTTATAAGCTTACAGTTCTTAGGCCATGAAAATGTCCAACTCAAGGCATCAACAGGATGATACCTGGTCTCTGAAGGAAAGGCTGCTGGCAGCCGGGATGCCTCTGTCACATGGGAAGTCACATGGCTGGTGTGTGCTGGTCCTTCGCTCTGAGGTTTTGTTGCCTTCAGCTCCTCTCCGAGCTTCTGTGGGTCCTCTCTTAGCTTCTCCAGGGCTTTCCTCTATGAGCATCTCTTAATTTCATCTCTTCTTTTCTGTATGTGTTTTATCCTAATGGAAAGGACTCCAACAAGAGGATCAAGACCCACCGTGAATGAGGTGGGTCACATGACAGTTGAAATAATCAAAAGGTCCCACCCACAGGAATGGATTAAAAGAACATGCCCTTTTCTGGGTACATAACAGCTTCGAACTACCACAGGCACCATGCTTTGCACTTTATCATTCCTAATCCCCACTTACCCTTTAAGTATTATTATTCTCCCCATTTTACAGATGAGGAAATCAAGGCGATGAGAACTTAGGTAACTTGCCCAGGATCACTCAGCTACTAAGTGGTCGAGCCAGGGTAATTGCAATTGATCAAATATGGGTCACTGCCTCCCAAGTGCCAGCTGCCCTGTTCTGCACTGAGGCCCGTGACTTCAAGGAGCATCTGTACAGTGGAGAACAGCCATCAGTGAATGAGCTGGAGTTAGCCTGGAAGAAGGAGTAGAGGCAAAAAGGCCCTAAAGTAAGAAAAAGTGGGTATAGTAGAAAGATATCCAGTCCGGATAAAGCGTAAAAAGGGGATGCAGAGAATAGTTCAAGGCGGGGCAGGGAAAGGATGCGGTATGGCATGGGTTAAGGACAGAGCCTTTTTCCATGTAACACTTATTCCTTGATTTCCCCCCCACAGCTACCATTATGCTTGTTATTAGTGATAAATGTTCCATTAAATGCATACTTGTGTGGAAGTCGCTGTAACCATGTAGAACATCCTGGGTCTGGTAATTGATTATGTGTCACATTTAATGACACAGTTTGATTCTTATTTTCAAGATGGAATGTTTGGTTTTCAAATCAGTGTGATCAGTGAACCTGGCCTGTGTCTGGAGAGACACCCGAGGCGCTTTCTTGCCGACACACCATTTTCCTTTTGTTTCTGGGACACGCATTCACTGGTAGTTAGCAGACACCCAGGAGAAGGTGGCAAATGCAATAGAAATGCATGACCGCAGAACTCAAACCGCGAGAGCAGCTTGACTGTCTTAGATATGTGTTACAGATCAGACAGCCTAAAATAAAATCAGAGCAGCCAACTTAATTTTCCCACTTTTGACACAGTACATTTCTTGGTCAAAATAAAATTCTATCTCCTTGAGCTAGAGTTCCCCAAAGTATCAGTCATTCCCTGAGAACAAGTGACTCTGGTTTGGAAATGTCACTGATATGCTCAGACCTTTGAGATATCATTTAGTTCAGGGAAACAGTAATATATCATCATTATCAATGATGAAAGTAAACTGCCCACCTTGTGTGCTGAGTACCAGCTGGATGTTGTGAGCAAAGATATGACCCTGGCCCTTGAAGACTTTGTCAGCTGCTTAGGAAGATGGTAAAGGGACATTCAGAATAAAACCAGAAACATAGTCTTCATATTAATCAGGATAGGTTAAGTGTGGTTATAAATAGCACCTAAACCTAACGAAAAGTTTATCTCTCACTCACATCAGTCTACAGCAGGTCAAGAGAGGGTGTCTGCTCCACACAGTCATTCAGAGACCCAGGCTCCTTCCTTTATGGGAAATAAAACGCAGAGAATCACGTGGGAGGGTTAGGGACCAGGCCAAGTTCATTATTTCTGCCCATATTCCCCATTGGCCATAATCAGTTACGTGAGTCCCCCTTACTGCAAGGAAGCCTGGGAAATGTAGTCTAGCTGTGTGCCTGGGAGTTGAAGGAAATGGGATTTGGTGAACACATTGCATCATCTTCACCACAGGCAACTGAAATTGATTCAGGGTGGCTTCAGTGCCAAAAGTAATCTCCTGGGTGAACACTGGGATGTGTTACAAAAATCAAGGTCAGAGTTGAATTATGAAGGGTCAGGGAAGTCAGGAGCCAGCATGGGTCCCAGATCCCAGCGGGAGAATTTGCACCTTTCCAGTGAGAGCAGTGCACTCAGCATAACTCAGCTGGAGAGTCTCTGCCATCAGAGGTCTTCACACCCATCTCCCCTCTGAGCCTGAACCAACTGAGAAATAGACACAGGGATTAGGTGGAGCCAAGCTTGTTAGCTTGGGAATGTGAGAAGCCAGGTAGAGAGTGTAACTTGGCCTTCGGAGGATGCTGGAGGTTTCTACTCCCTATTAAGTTCACTCTCAAAGTGACTGTTCTGGGTTGCTGAAGCTGCCATTATTATACAAAATACCAGAAATTGATTGGGTTTTATAAAGGGGATTTATTAGGTTACAAATTTACAGTTCTAAGGCATAAAAGTGTCCAAACTAAGGCATCAATAAGAGGATACCCTCACCGAGGAAAGGCCAGTGGATCTGGAACACCTCTGTCAGCTGGGAAGACATGTGGCTGACATCTGCTGGCCTTTTGCTCCTGGGTTGCATTGCTTTCAGCTTCTGATTCCAGTGGCTTTCTCTTTAAGCATCTGTGGGGTCTCACTTAGCTTCTATGGGGCAGACTAGGCTTCATCTCCTAACTTAGCAACTCCAAATATCTGTTTTTAATAGCTGTCTCCAGAATGTCTCTAGGCATTTTCTCTCTGAGCAGCTCTCTATTCTCTATAAAATGTCTCTGCATTTTATCCTCTCATAGAGGATGCCAGTAAACTAATTAAGGCCCACTTTGGGTGGGCTCACATCACCATGGAAACAATCAAATCAAAAGTCCTACCCACAATAAGTCTGCACCCACAAGATTGAATTAAAAGAATATGGCTTTTCTGGAAGATGGCAGCATAGAGAGGTGTGGCATTTAGTTAGTCCTCTAGAGCAACTAGTAAATAGCCAGGAACAACTAGTAAATTGCCTGGAACAATTGTTGGGGGACATCCCTGTGGACACACATCAAACACCAGCCTGGAATGAGTGCAATGGCAGAGATTGCCCCATAGAACTGTAAGTAAAGCTCCCCCAAATGTGGAGCTGGCACCCCTCCCCCACCAGCCTGGCAGGCTGAGTTGGAACACTTCCCTGCAGATAAAAGAAACAGGCTACTAGGAGCGAGGGAAAGTAACTCAACCAAGCTCCAATCACAGTTTTAATTAACAAATTTGGACTACTGATTACAAGCTATGAGCATGGTTAA
The DNA here is from genome assembly GCF_015220235.1 of Choloepus didactylus. Classification (NCBI taxonomy): domain Eukaryota; kingdom Metazoa; phylum Chordata; class Mammalia; order Pilosa; family Megalonychidae; genus Choloepus; species Choloepus didactylus. The sequence continues at coordinate 38,729,482 of NC_051328.1, forward strand.
ATCAGGAGCCAGCAGGAAAGGAACTCGAAGATCACTCCTGGCAGAGAAGAGGCAGGGGCTGATGGAAAAAAAAGTAATAAATCTATAAAAACAGAAGCTTTTGGAGACAGTTGAGCTCAGAATACTGAAAAATAGCTGTGTCCCAAGAAAAGGAGCACAGAGAACTAGGTACCAAATCCAGTTAATCGGAGAAACTGGGGAACAGGGGACTGACTCTGAAAGGGGGATTTCTTTCTTTTTCCTTTTTTTTTTCTCCCATTCTAAGTAGCTCATTGGAGAAAGCCTACAGTATTTTCAATTGTTAGTGCTGACCCAGGCAAGGGTGGAGTTAAGATAGTTAAAGAGACAAAAGAAGAAGTAAAATGTGGGAGATAATTCCCTAAAGGTTATATCAGCCCTAAGAAAAGGGGGGAGGGGCCCAACTCAAATGGCTGCCCTCCCTCAGAGAATTCAGACCCCAGAGCCTGGGGGAAAAAAATCCAGAAACAACTTAAGCTTGGCTTCTGACATCCTTGGCCCATGGTTGAGGCAGGAGCTCTTTACACCAGCAGGGAGCTGTGGGCTGACAAGTGCCACCTGCTGGACAGGATAGGAAAAGCATGCATCTAAAGGCCTCACAGGAAAGTCTGATGACTTTCTGAGTCTCATCCTCAGGGAAACTTGATACTGATTACACCTTCCTCCTGAGACCTGGGCCCATCTGGTCTGGGAAAATCTGATTGGGGTAATCAAGGAAACCAGATGCCTAGACAACAAAAATTACAGGTCGCATTAGGAAAAACAAAGATGTGGCACAGTCAAAGGAACAAACTTATACTTCAAATAAGATACAGGAGCTGAAACAACTAATTAAAGATGTTCAAGCAAATCTTCTAAATCAAATCAGTGAGGTGAAGGAAAATGTGGAGAAAGAGATGAAGTATATAAAGAAGACACCAGGTGACCATAAAAAAGAATTCATAAGCTTGAAAAAACAAATGGCAGAACTTATGGGAATGAAAGGCACAATAGAAGAGATGAAAAACACAATGGAGACATACAACAGCCGATTTAAAAAGGCAGAACAAAGGGTTCATGAACTGGAGGACAGGACTTCTGAAATCATACACATAAAAAAACAGGGAAAAGAATGGAAAAATATGAGCAGTCTCAGGGAATTGAATGACAACATGAAACACATAAATATATGTGTCATGGGTGTCCCAGAAGGAGAAGAAGAGGGAAAAGGGGCAGAAACAATTATGGAGGAAATCATCACTGAAAATTTCCCATCCTGGATGAAAGATATAAAATTCTAGATCCAAGAAGCACAGCATACCCCAAACAGAATAGATCTGAATAGACCTACATCAAGACACTTAATAACCAGATTATCAAATGTCAAAGACAAAGAGAGAATTCTGAAAGCAGCAAGAGCAAAGTGATCCATCACTGTGCTGGTTTGAATGTATTATGTCCCCCCAAACACCATTATCCTTGATGTAATCTTGTGTGGGCAGACCTATCAGTGTTAATTAGATTGTAATTCTTTGAGTGTTTCCATGGAGATGTGCCCCACCCAACAGTGGGTGATGACTCTGATGAGATAATTTCCATGGAGGTGTGGCCCCACCCATACAGGGTGGGCCTTGATTACTGGAGCAGTATATAAGCTCAGATAGAAGGAGCAAGTTTGCTACAGCCAAGAGGGACACTTGGAAGAAAGCACAGGAGCTGCAGATGAGAGACAGTTTGAAGACGGCTGTTGAAAACAGACTCTTGCTCCAGAGAAGCTAAGAGAGTACAAATACCCCAAATGCAACTAAGAGTGACATTTTTGAGAACTGCAGCCTAGAGAAGAATGTCCTGGGAAAAAGCCATTTTGAAACCAGAACTTTGGAGCAGATGCCAGCCACGTGCCTTCCCAGCTAACAGAGGTTTTCTGGACACCATTGGCCATCCTCCAGTGAAGGTACCCAATTGCTGATGTGTTACCTTGGACACTTTATGGCCTTAAGACTGTAACTGTGTAACCAAATAAACCCCCTTTTATAAAAGCCAATCCATCTCTGGTGTTTTGCATTCCGGCAGCATTAGCAAACTAGAACAATCACATACAAAGGAAGCTCAGTAAGAGTATGTGCAGATTTCTCAGTAGAAACCATGGAGGCAAGAAGGCAGTAGTATATTATACTTAAGATACTGAAAGAGAAAAACTGCCAACAAAGAATTCTATATCCAGCAAAACTGTCCTTCAAAAATGAGGGAGAGTTTAAAATATTCTCAAACAGACACTGAGAGATTTTGTGAACAAGATAACCTGCTCTACAAGAAATACTAAAGGGAGCACTACAGGCAGATAGGAAGAAACAGGAGAGATAGGGTTGGAGAAAAGTGTAGAAATGAAGGCTATCAGTAAGTAAAAAGAGAGAGGAAAAAAATAAAGACAAAATAAGATATGACATATAAAATCCAAAAAACAAAATGATAGTTGACATTACACTGAGTGAAATTAGCCAGAAACAAGAGGACAAATACTGTGTGGTCTCACTAATATGAACTAACATTAATGAGCGAACCTTGAAAGTTTAAGTTGAGAACACAGGTTACCAGGAGATAAAAAGAAGGTAAGGATCAGACATCTGATACTGAAGGAGTACAGAATGTTCAGTAGGATTGATTGAATACATCCAGAAATAGATAGCACAATGCTGTGTGATGGTAGCCTAATATTGTAAGTACTCAGAACAAAGATGAGTGTGAGTATGGGTGACAGAGGAAAGCTAGGGGCATGTATGATACCAGTAAGAAAGATAGAAGATAAAGACTGGGGTTGTATTATTTAGTGAAACTTAGAGTGATCAGTGATGGTGGTTAAGTGTACTAATATAAGAATGTTTTAACATGAGGGAGAACAAATGAATGCAAACATTGCAAGGTGTTAAAAACTGGATGGTACAGGGGAAAAATACAGTCAGTGCAAACTAGAGTCTGTAGTTAACAGTAGCATTGTAATATATTTCCATTAACTCTAATAAAGACAATATGCCAAAGATAAAGGTCTGTAAGAGGGGGACATGAGGGAGTGGTATGGGATTCTTGGTGGTCATGGTATTGCATGACCTTTGTGTTCTATTTTTTTTTCTTCCATCTTTTTTTATTCAATTTTTTTCTCCTCTTCCTGTTTCATTGCAGAAGAAATGGAAATGTCCTCATATATATTGTGGTGGTAAATGCATAACTATGTGATTATACAGGAAATCACTGATTATTTACTTAAGATGGATTGTATGAGGTGTGAATAAAACTCTTTAAAAAATAAACAGAGGGATACAAGTGCTGGAGAAAAGGTGGAGGAAGGGATGTACCTCTTCCCTATTGTTGGGAAGTAGAATGGTGCAGCCCATCTGGAGGGCAGTGTGGTGGTTCTACAGGAAGCTAAGTATGCCATATGGTCCTGCAACCCTGTTATTCGTGGTATATTGGAAGGAACTGAGAGCAGGAAACAAGTGGACATTTGCACACTGGTATTTGTGGCGGCAGTATTCACAATTTGCAATGGATGGAGGTGACCTAAGGGTCATCTACTGATAAACCAAATGGTGAACCGTGGTGTACACATACAATGGAATATTGAGTGGCAGAAAGAAGGAATGAAGTTGAGGTATGCAACTAGGTGAATGCACCTTGAGAACAGTATGTTGAGTGAAATAAGCCAGAAATGAAAAGGCAAACATTATAACACCTGATAATATGGACTAACAAAATGTGCAATCTCTGAGAATGGAATCTAGGAGAATGGGTTATCAGCGGAAGGCTTATTGTAAAGGTTCTTAGATTGTAAGTTCTTATAGCAGTCACGTGTATTCATGAGTTGTAACAGTTTCTAAATTCTGAGATGCTGAGCTGTTTGTGTGTCACCTGCTCGGTCCCTAGAGCTTTGGGTGTCTGTGTGGTGCCTGGGTCTTGAAGGCAGAGTTGGGCAGCTGTGAGTGTCAGCATTGCCCCATGCAGCAACTGTTAAAGAGGTTGAAAAGGAGATTAGGTTTCAACTGGAGATATGAACAAAATGGACTTGGTTGAGATTGGAGTAGATCAGACTAAAGGGTAGAGGATGTTTTAAAGCTTCAGCTTCTGTGTGGCACTAAAGGAAGAGATAGTTATTTGGTGCAAAATCTATACTTTCTGTAGCACACTATATAACTTAACTTGTATGGTCAGTTTATTAAAGCACCACAACTACACGGAACCTTTTAATAGGGAATGAGATCGGTTGGCTTGTACTTAGCGTGAAGCCCTGATACATCCCAGTATAATTTGGGCAGAGAATAAAAAGTATTTGCAAAGCCCCCTTGAGGGACTGGGGGAAAATGTGGAATAAACTCCCCCAGCTGGGGAATTCCTGATATTCTCACAAGCATTGGGGACTACCATTGTACTAGGCCAAGTCCTCGATCTTGGGGCTTGCCCTTATGAAGCTTGTCACTGCAAAGGAGAGGCTAAGCCTACTTATAATTGTGGCTGACAGTCATCCCCAGACAGCTGTTTTGTTGCTTGTTGCTTAGAAGTGGCCTCTCAAGCCAACTCGGCAGGTAAACTCACTGCCCTCCCCATTACATGGGGCATGACTCCCAGGGGTGTAAATCTCCCTGGCAACATGGGACATGACTCCTGGGGATGAGGCTGGCCCTGGCATTGTGGGATCAAGAAAGTCTTCTTGACCAAAAGGGGGAAGCAAAATGAAATAAAATAAAGTTTCAGTGGCTGAGAGATTTCAAATGGAGTTCAGAGGTTATTTTGGAGGTAACTCTCATGCATTATATAGATATCCCTTTTTAGTTTATTCGAATAGCTAAAAGGAAATATCTGAAACTGTTGAACTGCAATCCAGTATCTTTGATTCTTGAAGACAATTGTGTAATTGTTTAGCTTATATGGTGTGACCATGTGATTGTGAAAACCTTATGGCTCACACTCCCTTTACCCAGTGTACAGACAAATGAGTAAAAAAAATGGGGAGAAAAAGTAAATCAATAATGGGAGGAGAAGGGGTAAGGGATGCTCTTTTTCACTTTTATTTTTATTCTTATTTTTATTTTTATATTTTGGAGTAATGAAAATGTTGAAAAATTGATTGTGGTGATGAATGCATAACTATATGATGATACTGTGAACAGTTATACACTTTGGATGATTGTATGGTATGTGAATATATTTCAGTAAAGTGGCATTAAAAAGAAGAATATGGCTTTTCTGGGGTATATAATAGATTCAAACCAGCACAGTGACAGAGTAGCTGGTCAGTTGAAAGTCTCATGTTGAGAGGCAGTGTGCCTTTCTAGGGCAGAGAAGAGCCCAAGGGTGGTAAGTTTCCTCTGAAAACTTTCAAGAGGGCAAGAATCCCTGTATTGGTCCCAGGAGTCACATGGAGACAGGCACAAGGGTTTCTCCTACTTTCCTTCTCTGTGACTCTTGGTTCCAAATATCATATCCCTGGAATCTGAGTGTCCCTGCGTTGGGTTAGGGTCCTACCCGTGGATCGGTCAACTCTGATCAAGGGAGACAAACATGAAGCATGACCCTGGGGGCCTATTTCTCTGCCTTAGGGAGTCTTCCCAGAGAAAGGAGAAGCTTTAAGCTGGATGCCCAGTGGAAAAGGAGTCTTTCCAGCAGAGTGACTGGTCAGTGGTTCAGAAATGAGTGTGTGTGTACATTTGAAGTAAGAGTGACTGGTGAGAGCTGGGGAGCTGGGGGATGACTGCCTGGCTCAGCCTGGGGTAGGGAGCGGTAGATCAGGCATGGTGGGAAGTACCCCAGTCGTGCAGGAGTGAGGGGATTCACATGGCATTGTCTCTCATTTTGTATGATGTTCAAGGCGAGGCCTCACACATTTCACAGGAGTCACTTACATGGTTTTGTTTGGTTTTTGTTGTTATCATCACAGTAGCAATGCTCATTACAGAAAAAATCCCCAAATACTGGCAGACCGAAGAATTTTTTATCTTAGAGTTGTTTTTAAAAGTGAAACTATGACAAAACCAGAAGTTGATTCTTTGAGAAAATCAATAAAATCGATGGACCACTGGCTAGGCTAACAAAAAAAAAGAGAGAGCAGATGCAAATAAATGCAATCAGAAATGGGAAAGGAAATATAACTACCGACCCTGCAGAAATTAAGGAGATAATGAGAAGATACTATGAGCAACTATATGCTAATAAACTAGGCAACTTAGATGAAATGGACAACTTCCTAGAAAAGCATAAACAACCAACATTAACTCAAGAAGAAATAGATGACCTCAACAAACCAATCACAAGTAAAGAGATTGAGTCAGTCATCAGAAAGCTCCCAAAAAGGAAAAGCCCAGGACCAGATGGTTTCACATGTGAATTCTACCAAGCATTCAAGAACGAATTAGTACCAATCCTGCTCAATCTCTTCAAAAAAATTGAAGAAGAGGGAAAGCTACCTAACTCTTTCTATGAAGCCATCATCACCCTAATACCAAAACCAGGCAAAGATACTACAAAAAAAGAAAATTATAGACCAATTTCTTTAATGAATATAGACGCAAAAATCCTCAACAAAATACTCGCAAATCGAATCCAGCAGCGCATTAAAAGAATTATACACCACGACCAGGTGGGATTTATTCCAGGTATGCAAGGCTGGTTCAACACAAGAAAATCAATTAATTTAATACACCACATCAATAAATCAAAGCAGAAGAACCACATGATCATCTCAATTGATGCAGAAAAGGCATTTGACAAAATTCAACATCCTTTCCTGATGAAAACACTTCAAAGGATAGGAATAGAAGGGAACTTTTTCAATATGATAAAGGCAATATATGAAAAACCCACAGCTAACATCACACTCAGTGGGGAGAGACTGAAAGCTTTTCCTCTAAGATCAGGAACAAGACAGGGATGCCCACTATCACCACTGTTATTCAACATTGTGCTGGAAGTTCTAGCTAGAGCAATTAGGCAAGAAAAAGAAATAAAAGGCATCCAAATTGGAGAGGAAGAAGTAAAACTTTCACTATTTGCAGATGACATGATTCTATATGTAGGAAATCCAGAAAAATCTACAGCAAAGCTACTAGAACTAGTCAATGAATACAGCAAAGTAGCAGGCTACAAGATCAACACGCAAAAATCTGTAGTGTTCCTATACACAAGTAATGTGCAACAAGAGGAGGAAATCAAGAAAAAAATCCCATTTACAATAGCAACCAAAAGAATCAAGTATTTAGGAATGAACTTAACCAAGGACACAAAAGACCTTTACATAGAAAACTATAAGAAACTGCTAAAAGAAATTGAACAAGACCTGAAAAAATGGAAGAACATACCATGTTCATGGATTGGAAGACTAAATGTAGTTAAGATGGCAATTTTACCTAAACTGATTTACAGATTCAATGCAATACCAATTCAAATCCCAACAACTTACTTTACAGAAATAGAAAAACCAATAACTAAATTTATTTGGAAGGGTAAGGTGCCCCGAATAGCCAAAAATGTCTTGAGAAAGAGGAATGAAGTGGGAGGTCTCACACTACCTGACTTTGAAGCATATTACAAAGCTACAGTGCTCAAAACAGCATGGTACTGGCATAAGGACAGATATACTGATCAATGGAATCGAATTGAGTGTTCAGAAGTAGACCCTTACATCTATGGACAACTGATCTTTGATAAGGCAGTGAAGCCGAAGCAACTGGGAAAGAGCAGCCTGTTCAATAAATGGTGTTTGGAGAACTGGATATCCATTTCCAAAAGAATGAAAGAGGATGTCCATCTCACACCTTATACCAAAATTAACACAAAGTGGATCAAAGACCTAAACATTAGCACCAAGGCCATAAAACTCTTAGAAGAAAATGTAGGGCAATATCTTAAAGATCTTGTGAAAGGAGGTGGTTTCTTAGACCTCGCACCCAAGGCACGAGCAACCAAAGAACAAATAGACAAATGGGATCTCCTCAAAATTAAACACTTTTGTACATCAAAGGACTTTGTCAGAAAAGTAAAAAGGCAACCTACACAATGGGAGATGATATTTGGAAACCACGTATCAGATGAGGGTTTAATATCCCGAATATATAAAGGAATCCTGCATCTCAATAACAGAAAGACAAACAATCCAATTTAAAAATGGGCAAAAGACATGAACAGACATTTTTCTGAAGAGGAAATACAAATGGCTCAAAAGCATATGAAAAAATGCTCAACTTCACTGGCTAGTAAGGAAATGCAAATCAAAACCACAATGAGATATCATCTCACACCTACCAGAATGGTCATTATCCAAAAAAACAGAAAATGACACGTGCTGGAGAGGATGTGGAGAAAGAGGCACACTTATTCATTGTTGGTGGGAATGTAGAATGGTGCAACCACTCTGGAAGACAGTATGGAGGTTCCTCAGGAAGCTAAATATAGTTTTGCCATATGACCCAGCTCACTAATATGAACAGACATTAATGAACAAACTTTGGGAGTTAAAAGCTGACAACACAGGCGACCAGGAGACAGAAAGAGGGCAGAGATCAGCCATTTGATGCTGAAGGACTACAGAATGTTTAGGATTGATTGCATAGATCCAGAAATAGATAGCATAATACTGTGTGATGGTAGCACGGTATTGTAAGTACACTGAACAAAGATGTCTGTGAGTAAAGCTGAAAGAGGTAGGATAGGAGAATGTATGACACCAGAGGTAAAGGTAGATGATAAAGACTGGGACTGTATAACATGGCAAAAACTGCAGTGGCCAATGACTGTTACTAAATATACAAATATAACAATGTTTTTGCATGTGGGAAAGCAAATGAATGTCAACCATGTAGAAATTTGAAAAAGGGATGGTATTCAGGAAAAAACATAATCAAAGCAAACTGGAGTCTATGGTCAACAATAACATTGTAGTATATCTCCATTAAATGTAACAAAGGCAATATGTCCATGCTAAATGTATATGAGAGGGGGATATAGGGGAGTAATATGGGATTCTTGGTAGTGGTGTTATTTGCTGTCCTTAGTAATATATTGTATTGTATGACATGTTATTTTTCTTTTTATCATTTTTTCTTATTGCTAAAAAAAAAAACAATTTTTCTTGTAGTAATCAGTATGTTCAAGTGCTGATTGTGGTGATAAATGTACAACTTTATGATGATACCATGAACAAATGATTGTACACTGTGGATAAATGTATGGTATGTGAATGTAACTCTATAAAATTGTAGGAAAATATATATATAGGAGTAAAAGTGTTGGAGAAAACATGGTGAGAGCGATGATGCCTCACCAATATGGACTAACTACAATGTGTAAACTCAGAATTGAATCTTAGAACATAGCCTAACGTGGACACAGTAATTGTAATAGTCCCTAGATTGTAAGCTCTTACAACAGTTAACTCTATCCCTGAATTGTAAGGCCTATCTCTAAACTTTGAGATGCTGATCCCCTAGTGTATAACCTGATTGGTCTCTGGAAAAATGCATATCTCTGAGACACCTGAAACTCAGAGCTAGAGCTCGGCAGATATGAATGTCAGTATTAGTGCATACAGCCACTGTCAAAAAAAAAAAAAGCTGAAAAAGAGCCCAGACTTCAATTAGTGATATGAATGAAGCAGGTCTGGTTAAGACCAGGGCAAGCCAGGCCAAAGGATAAAGGTTGAAACTGATAGTGTTTTAAAACTTCAAATTTCATATGAGACCAAGGGAATAGATATCTATTTGGTACAGGATCTAAATTTTCTAAACGGTACAACTCTACAGTCGATTTGTTCAAACACCACAATTGCATGGAACTTTGAATAGGAAGTGAGATATGGTAGGTTAGTATAGGCTGGAGTGAAATAGTGACACATCCTAGAGTAATTTGGGCAGATAATAAAAAATATATTTACAGCCTCCCCCTCCCCAGCCCCGAGGATCTGGGGGAAGGTGTGGATGTGTTGGACATCCTCTCCTGGACTGGTGTTGATGTTGTCACAAATATTGGGACTGGCGGTTTGATGTGCTGAGCCCTCGAGCATGGGACTTGCCCTTATGAAGCTCATTACCACAAAGGAGAGTCTAAAGTTGTATGTAATGGTGCCTAAGAGTCTCCCCCGAGTACCTCTTTGTTGCTCAGATGTGGCCCTCTCGCTCTCTAACTGAGCCATCTCGACAGGTGAACTTGCTGCCCTCCCCACTACGTGGGACCCGACTCCCAGGGGTGTAAATCTCCCTGGCAACGCAGAGTATGACCCCCGGGGATGAATGTGGACCCGGCACTGTGGGACTGAGAGTATCTTCTTGACCAAAAGGGGGATGCAAAATGAGATGAAATAGTTTCAGTGGCTGAGAGATTCCAAATGGAGTCGAGAGGTCACTCTGGTGGACATTCTTATGCACTTATATAGATAACACCTCTTAGGCTTTAATGTATTGGAATAGCTAGAAGTAAATACCTGAAACTACCAAACTCCAGCCCAGCAGTCTGGACTCCTGAAGACAATTATATAATAATGTAGATTACAAGGGGTGACAGTGTGATTGTGAAGACCTTGTGGATCACACCCCCTTTATCTAGTGCATGGATGAGTAGAAAAATGGGGATAAAAACTAAAGGACAAATGGGGTGGGATGGGGGGATGATTTGGGTGTTCTTTTTTCACTTTTATTTTTTATTTTTGTTCTGGTTCTTTCTGATGTAAGGAAAATGTTCAGAGATAGATTGTGGTGATGAATGCATAACTATGTTATCATACTGTGGACAGTGGATTGTATATCATGGATGATTGTATGGTGTGTGAATGTATTTCAATAAAACTGAATTTAATAAAAAAAAAAAGTGAAACTATGGAAGTTCCCCAAATGGCCTTCCAATAGAGACTGTGTAAATAAATTATGGTGGGTCCAAACTCAGATGGTTATACAGCTGTTAAAATGAATTGATCTTACAAGTACGGACATGAAAGCAGTATGTAATGGCACATTGTATAACTGTGTGGGTGGCATCATTCCATTCTGTTTAAACATGTGTGTGCCTGGCATGGATCTGTGCATACACACGTGTGTTGGAAAGTGTAGGAGAAAAGAAGGGGGAAGGAGACACCAAACTGTTACCAGTGTTTTCCTCTTAGGGTGGGATTAGGCTCAGGTGGAAGAGATTTCTCACTTTCCCCAACTTTAGAAATGACTGCATCATTTTTATTTTTCCTACAATAATCTGATGCTACTTCAATAACAAAGACATTTTCAATGTTAGCCTCAAGTCTGCCAGAAAATTGAGTCTTTTGGAACATCTCCTTCCAAACCTTGTAATTTATCTATTCAATAGGCTAATTGATTTCTCTACTTAGGTTAATCAATCCATTTCCTATTGCCGTCGTAAAGTTTTATTTGCTTCATGAGATGGGGATTTTCTGGTTCATTTTTTAAAATTATTTATAAAATTTATTAAACTACAAGGTAATTTATGTCAATGTATCCTTCCCTTATGCTGTCATAAGAATGAGTACATAGCTTTACTTAGCGTTGGTTATATTTTATTGCAGTTATGTGCTTTCGTGACTGTCTCCAACACTAAACTTTGAATTCCTTGAAGGAAAGGGCCCTGTTTGCCCATCCTTGTATCTCCAGTACATGGCACAACATTTAGACCAGTTGTCCAATAAATGCCAGTTAAATGCATATAAAAACTAATGAAAAAAGAAAAGTTTTGATAATGTTCTCTGGCCAAAAAAAAAAAAAAAAAAAATGTAGCTATGAAGGGGAAAATGTTAAAAAGAAAAATAAGGTATTCATTAAATGATTTGAAGGCTTTTGTGAAGAGTCTGTCCCAAATAACTATTGGGATATTGTGATATGATACAGTAACTCTTATGCTTTCTTGCTAATAACCAGATAGTTAATTGTAGTGCTAGTTACAATGCCAGTCAAAACTCCCTTGTTACCATTCACAAAACATCTAACCCAAATATCTTAAGGAAAGGAAAATGTGTTAACTCATAGAACTGATAAAATCTGAGGGGAAATTCTTGCTCCAAGGATGACTTTTAAGGGGCCCACATTATCAATAAAAGAACTCCATCTCTACCTCTCCATTCTTTTTCCTCTGTGCTACCTCCATTCTCAGGTTGAGTTTCTCTGGGTGGCTGGAAAATGGCCACATAATCAGTTTCAGGTTACCGTCCTACAACTTCAAGCCCAATAGGAAGACAACTTCTCTTTCCTAAGAGTTCTAGAAGAATTTGTCCCAGGGTCGAGTTCCTGTCTCTGTGTGGCTTGACTTGGGTTATGTGATCATCACAGAGCCCTGGAAATGCAAGGCTCTGGTTGCCCGGACCTGAGCCACAGGACCTTACCTGCTCAGGGTTGGAGACAAGCCCACCTGCACTCCACCTCACTAAGAGTGAGGAAGGGGTGGCAGGCAGAGGAAATCATAGCACAGGTGACAGAGGAAGAGGGAATAGCTATTGGGCAGCAAAGCATCACATGTCTGCTCTAGGTAGTACTTGAAGCTGTGCTGTAGTGTGTGCCCATAGCCGTCTGCACTGAAGGTTGAAGGATGAACTCTAGGAGCTATCTCCATCCTCGTTAGGTGGCCACCATAGAATCACACTGGCCCCAGTTTGCTTCACTGGGCAAGGAGAGGAGCGGTCCTTTAGGAGCAGGCCATGACTGAGGTCATAAACTAAACGTTCTTGTAGGACAAGTGTGACAATGAGCAAGATCTTCTTGGAAAACAATATGAGTATATGACTAAGGAGCCTTAAAACATTCATACCCTTGGACCCAGTAATTCCAAAATATATTTATAAGCTTCCTGAGTAAAGATGTTCATTGCAGTGTTATGTAAAATTTGTCAAATTTTAAAAAGACTAGCAATAACCTAAATACCTAATAGAATATGATTAAGTAAATTATAAAATAGGCACATGATTATATTTTATGCAACCTTTAAATTAATATCAAGGAGTTATGTTTGTAAATGATATAACATGGGGGAAATGATACAACTTTACCATGATCTCTTCTATATTAGAAAAGTTCACATTTCTTATTTTTATGATTGTGTACTTTCAAAGGTATTTATAATGTTTTTTGACAAAAGTAAAAATGTTCTGAAAAAAAAAATAAATAAACCTGTGATATTTGTTGTCTGTTTGTTCAGGCTGGTGAATAGTTAGCATGTTCAAAGAAACCCAGGAAAGATTTTGAAGATGGGCCAAATTATTGGTTTCATTTTGTCCAGCTGCAGAATTTATGGCAAATGGCAAGTCCAGTCCAACTTGCCAATGATGATAAGCTGAAAGCCACTTAAGTTTCACTGATGATTTTCTAGCTACAGCTTGAGAGTAGTTGGCATTTCAAGCACTACTTTACAGAGAGACGCCAACTGAACCAAGCAGAACCAGAATTACCCAAATCTGGGTCTGTTGTCAAATTCCATTTGCATTCAGCAATTACAGAACCTTGTGACATTTAATCCCAATGGAACTAGAATAAAAATCAAAACAGCCCTGTCAAAAGAGGGCATCAGCATCCCACTCATCGTCATGAATTTAAAAATTTAGAGTCTCACCAAGGCGTCCCATGGAACTAAAACTCCTTAACTTAGTAGCTCAGAGGCTCTTAAAGGAACAACCAATTAACGGTGCCCCAGGGAGCAAACAGCTAACTCCTTTTAAAAATATTTAAGAGCTTTTGGGACAGCTAGCACTTGGCTATTAAAACTAATGTAATCTTGTGGCTTCAGAAGGAAATTAGAGATCCCTCATTGTTTTTTTTGTTTTTTGCTCCCATGGTATTTCTGAATTATTGATTGGTTTAACCAAAGGTTTTTAAAGCTGTCATGCTGCTAGGACTGTTTACATAGTTGTAAACACCTTTTAATTTTGTTATGGAAGGTGGTTCAACAGAGACTCTCTGTGTGAATGATTACAAAACCAATCCAAACTGGTTTAAGCAAATAAGGAAAATTAATCAGTTATTACTGAAAAGCCTATATGCTGAGCTGGCTTGGGACGTGGCGTGATGAAGTGCCTCCAGTGGGATCATTGGTAAGCACTTCTTTACCTCCAAGGTTCGGGTCTCATTCTCTCAATAGGATGACTTCATTCTGAGATAGGCTGCCCCCACCCGCCCCATGCTGTGGTCTTGAGAAGACTGGAATAACTCCCAGAGCTAAAGTGCTTCTGGGCTCATACCACAGGGAAAAAGGTCCTGGACCTCAACTGTTCATTATGACCCTGGGATGGGATGTACTTACTGGCTTCTCCTGATAAGCACTCACTCCAAACGTCAGTAGGGGTAGAGGGTGGGAAAAGACAAACCCATCCAAACCACATGGGCAGAAAGTAACTGTCAGATCCGCAAAGGAAATTGGGGATGAGGGTTGGCCAAGTGCAATCACTTCTGACACAAACTATAACTTCTGATGCTGACTACCTTAAGTTAGGTGAGACTCCATGGGTTAAGGGTGCAATCCTGTACAACACTGCCCTTACTTCAGACGCCAACTACAAGTTCAGGGGTTCCCAGGGCTACCCTCACTTCTGACCAACTGGCTACAAATTTGGGGGTTTCACCACTCCCTCAGTTTCAATAATTCACTAGAATGACTCACAGAGCTCAAGAAAGTGCTACATTTATAACTACAGTTTTATTATAACAAAAGGATACATACAAATCAGAACCACCAAGAGAGGCAGAAGAAGGTCTTGGGGGTCCCCAAATGTGAAGCTCCCAGGTCCTCTCTCCATGGAGCCAGAAAGTGTCACTCTTCTGGCACACTGATGTATATTATCACTCAGGGAAGCTCACCAGAGCTTTGATGTCTGAAGTTTTTCTTGGGGTTTCTTTACATAGGCATGATTCATTGACTCACCCCCACCTGATTGAGCTCAATCTCTAGCCCTCCACCTCTCCCTGAAGTTGAGTGATATAACGTGGCTCAAAACCTCAACCCCTGCATCACCTGGTTGGTCTTTGTGGTGTGGCTGACCCCACCCTGAGTCATCTCATTGGCACATACTACCAGGTACTGTCTAGAGCCCACCATGAATAACAAAACTCACCTATCAAGGGAAACGCCAAAGATTTAGAAGGTATCACCCAAGAACAAAGACCAGCCTAGTTCTTTCACATACAACAAGACAAGCAAACCCACTATAGAAGTCATTTAAAAGCAGAGATTGTTATTTACCAAACACTGCATTCTTTACCTTAGGATGGTTGTTTTGAATGTCTAAACATGGTAACAGAATATGGCAAATACTCAAATGAAAAATGTATTAAGAGAGGCAATATTGCAATAATGCTTCTGTTGAATTTAAGACCATGGTTGGATTAAAAGGCATCTTTGCAAATTAGCATCCTGTGAGACCAAATGGCATGAAAGAAGTGCCGTGCAAGTGACTCTATTCCTCGAGTGTTGTTTTTTTTTGTCTTTTGCATGCAAAATAGGAAAAATTATTGCAGATTGACTTAGTTGTTGGAAAAATTAACTATGATGCTTACTGTAAAGTATAGTGACTCAGTGCCTGGCCCATCAAAATGCTCAGTAAATGTGACTTCCTACAGCTGCCATCTTTGTCCTAATCTCATCATTAAGGTTAGCCTCATTTCCAGATCTGTTTCGTAGGGTCACTCTGAAATGGTATAGACGTACATCAATATCAAACATTCAAAGTGCACCCAAACCCAGGAAATGAAACCTGTCTTCTTAAACAAGGACAGAAAATCGATTCTATCCCCACAGCCAACTCCAGTCTATAAATAGTGACTGTCTTGTCTTGAAAGAGATTCCACAGTTGCGTCTAGGCATGGCAGTGCTTGTGCTTTGCCAAAAGAGAGATGCCTGTCCCAGTGGAGAGCGGAGGGGGCAGCCCAAGCAACACGCTGCCACCTGTCGGAAACAGTAACCCAAATCTAAATGCCATCGCCTCTGCTCTGTTTTGTTTTGATAGACCCTGGAAAATCCCAAGTATGAATTGATCATTGAGGCCCAGGATATGGCTGGGCTAGACGTTGGATTAACAGGCACAGCCACCGCGACAGTCATGATTGATGACAAAAATGATCACTCACCAAAATTCACCAGGAAAGAGGTAAGCCCTGCTGAGTGTCACCATGGCAATCGTGGCCATGATTGCTGATCAATATTAATTCCATGGCATGGCAGCCCCTGCTGGCTCCCTCTTTGCAAAATCAAAATATTCTTTGTGGGAGAGAGGATGGTGTTTTTCCAGAATGCTTTTGCACATTTTTATGTTATTTTCTTTGTGAAGCTGGAAATACCAGAGCACCGTGAGAACAAAAGCACTGAATCTTCTTAAAGTCCATACGGAAATAACTTTTAATGCCAAAGTGCCATTTTCATAGTTTTATCGGTGTTACTTAATGCTGAATTATGTGAGTCCCATTGTGATTTTAGCATAACAATAACTATTTTTTTCAGCAAGTACAGATTGAGAGGCCAGACGGAACAGCAGCAAGGAGGTAAAGCAAATTTTCTTGGCAATAACGAGGTGGCCCAGGAGCTTATAAATAACAACCAAGTTAGCTTGTCGAAGACAGCCATTATTTATTCTCAGCTCCTGTGCTTTTATGATTATGGATTATGGCTGTCATTTCCCATTTATTCCAATAGCATGATGTTTGGGGAAGGACTGAGAACACAAGATTACATTCAGTTGCTGAATTTGTACCCTAACCAGGAAATCTTTTGCAGTGAGTGTGTGTTGCAAATGTGCTAAGATCTTGGCTTCTTTGGGGGTCAGTAGCAGGGCAAAGGAATAGCTGCCCCTTCCCTCCCTCCACCCCCACTTACTGACCAAGTGGAGAGCGTAGAAAAAGTAATGTCTGCCCTGCCATTTGCTAAGCCTTTAGGGTGCATCACCACCTTGGATCCTTGGCGTCTTTTGTCAGTGTGAGGTTGGTTTCATTAACCATGATTTACAAATGAGGGAGCTTATTGCTAAGCTCAGGGTTAAAGATGCTAAATAACTGCTTCAAGGTCATGGATGTAGTAAGTGGCCAAAAAAGGATGTGGTCACAGGTCCGTGAGACACCAAAGCTTTGCTCTTAGCTGTGGTGCTATGCTTTCCCACCTGCCATTGATGTTTTCCATCCTCCAAAGCACTTGGAGAAGAGAAGAGTGTGTGGAGCTCAGGTGCCCCATCCTCTCTCCAGGAGTCCCAGGACCACTGCAGGTGGCTGACGTCAGGGGGGCGCCCGCAGCCTCCTGGCTGTGACCTATCCACCTGAGAAGCCCTGCATGGCTCACTGAAGAGGTGGAAATCTCCCTCTTTCCCTGTGGTATCCTGGGGACTCAGGATTCCAACCTCAAAGTAGCAAAGTGTCAGTATCTTGATATGGCTTTGAATTTGTTACTTCTTGTAAGAGTGTTCCTGTAACTGCTAACAGAGGACTGCTCATTATCTCCATGTTTCCCAAAGCTAGCATGCTAAGAAATTCATTCCACAAGTTACACCCCCAAAATAAAAAGACTTTGGAGTCAAATTGGTGTAGGAAACACTGAATTGAATAGCTTAGAAGATTTCTTTTACAGAAGGACTTCTGAGTGTCTTTAAAATGCTTTGTGATTCTTTAAGAGGAGCTGTGGTCTGTAGGTCCATTTCATAGACCACCTAATGATGCCTCATTGAACTGGAATCCTCTGGAATATTCATTGGGGATCTTGGTTTATCTGTAAAATTCTTTTCAATCTATTTTGAAAAAAGGAATCACGACATATTGCAATATGCAATATAAACATAGTAAACGAAAATAAAATTAGAATAAACCCAACTCAAAATAAGACCACTTACAAATGTTACCAGGTGTGTAAGAATAATTAGTTACTTCAGTGCTGCCCTGAAATTAGTTCCTATAACCTAGGCTAAAAGAAATGTTTGCTTACTTACAGTCTAAACACGATGACTTTTTTTGTCATTAATACCACTGAATTCAAAGAACAATTTAATATAGTTAAATAAAAGACGTGGAGCAGCGTAATGGAAAATTTATTCAACTGTGGATATTGGCATAAACACAAAACTTTCGTTCAAATGAACATTGGACAATGAAGTTGGGATTCCCACAGAGCATGGCTGATGTCTAAACGCATATAGAGATATAAGTAATAAAATGAAGAGAGTAGGTAGTTAGCAGTACATTAGAGTCTCTCTTGGGTATTAGATGCCCCAAAGGAGTCTTTGTCCAATATTGGATAAATTAAATTCTTAGTTAAATTTTCTAATGTGTTCCTGAAAGGCTGATGTTCCTTGTTGAAGAGTAATACATACATTTTTTCACACCAGAATTTCCAGGAGCAGTACAGTAGAGAAGTGAAGAAGTGGGCACTAGAACAAGAACTAGATTCAAATCCCGCTGACAGCCATGTGATGTGAGCACAGTGATCGCTCTACATCTCACTTTCTTCACCCACTAATGGGACTGATAATAGAGCCTACCTCATTAGGTTCCTATGAATGTTAAATGAGCTAATGAACAAAGAACATAGATAGTGCCTATCACCTAGAATTCTCTACAAGTGTTAGTGATGAGGACCGTGGTGAGGAAGACGGTGGTGGGGAGGGAGATGGTGATCGTGAGGAAGATGGTGGTGATAAGGATGATGGAGATGATGCTTCCAGTCTCGAGGCTGACTGGCATCCTTACCCAGAGAACCATTTTCCCTTCATGTTGAGAGGCTGGTATTTTCCTCTAAAATGATGTATGAATCTACCTGGACACATCAAAATACATGGTTAAGAAAGACCCTAGGGTTCTAGTGGAGAAGGAATTCTGGAATACAGGGGAAAGAATCTATAAAATGCATCACTGTGGGATCACGACTAGAAAAGAAAGCAAGAAAGTCCAAGAGAAAACTGTTGGAGAGAGAAGAGTGCCTGATGGAGATCAAGCCCACATGTAGTGGTCTCTAGGACAAGGAAAAGGTAGAAATTAGGATGCAATAAGAAGAGAACGGAAACATGGAGCTTGCAGTCTTGAAATTGAAATAATTTTAGGAATGCAGGTCAAGACTGGTTATTCCAGAATGGAAAAGGTGGGCATTCAGGGTTGAGGGTGTCCAGTGGGTTGTCTGATAAGATGTCTTATGTAAGTTTCAACGTATGTTAGGACATTTCTTAGGAAGTTCATAGAAACATAGATATTTTGCTTAAAAATAATTCTATTTGGCATGGTCTTCCATCTCCAGAGGAATATATCTTTTTACTTGTTTCAAAGATCTGTTTAGAAGGGGAGCTATGATTGGCTGCAAATAACAGAGACTGGAAATAACACTGTGTTAAAAAAGATACCTATGAAAGACTTCAGGTAGACAATCCCAGGCCAATATGGTGGCACCACGATGTCGTCAACTTCCCAGACTCCTCTTGTCTTTGTGATTATCAAGGCTGCCGGTGGTACAG
Source organism: Choloepus didactylus (assembly GCF_015220235.1). NCBI lineage: Eukaryota > Metazoa > Chordata > Mammalia > Pilosa > Megalonychidae > Choloepus > Choloepus didactylus. The sequence continues at coordinate 38,748,914 of NC_051328.1, forward strand.
TAGGGTCATTGTGGCACCAATCATCATGTCCATATTATAGGAAGAAAGAAGCAGGACATGAGAAAGGCGTCTAAGTAAGCTTTGTTTAAGGAGCCTTCCCAGAGACATCCATTGCATCTCTTTAGCCTCCTTTATCTGTCAGAGAGACTGAGAAATAAATGTTCTCTTTTTGGTTAGCATATGCAAACCCCCTAAAACAGGGATTGTTAGTAAGGAAAAAAGACACATTTTAAATGACATTTAAAAAAAAAATAAATTCTAGGTGGAAAGTATACTCACTTGCTTGTTCCCAATAGGTTCTTTTTTTTTTTAATTAGGGAAATTGTAGGTTTACAGAAAAATCATGCATAAAATACAGCATTCCATATACTCCCATCATTAACACTTTGCATTAGGGTGATGCATATGTTACAATTCATGAAAGAATATTTTTATAATTGTACTATTAACTGTAGTCCATTGTTTACAATAGGGTTCACTGTGTTGTACAGTCCTTTGTTTTTAATCTAGTGACATATACAACCTCTTAACCACATTTAAATATGTAATTCAATGCCTTTGTGTCTTACACGACTATAAGCTTGCTGAGAAATTTCCTTTGTGTATAAGGACTTCCGCCTTCTGGAATTAAGGCCCACCCTCATTCAGTTTGAGCACACCTTAACTAAACATATTTTCAAAGGCCCTATTTACAAATGAGGTCGCACCCATGGGCCCAGGGGTTGGGAACTGGATATGCCTTTTGTGGAGGACTTGATTTGACCCCCAACACTTTCCTACTTCAATAAGAGTTTATTTCCCTTAGGAGAGTCCTTTAAATTCAGATGTGACTATGTCTAAACACTGACCACATAATTACACATGCTGCTTGCTAAACAGAGATTAATCCAGAAAACCAACCACATGTTTCTTAGAAAATTGAACCCATTTCAATTATCTAACTCAAGTGATTCTTCTAAAGGGGGAGGGGGGAGCATCCAAGATATTTTAACAATCAGATAAATCTTTAAAGCTGATTAAATGGTATACTAAATAGTCCAGACTCTTCCCATGAAGTCTTTTAGCCATTATAGTGAAATGTGGGAGGCTTGTTTTCTGTAATGCTGTGAAATCTCTTCTAACAGTTTTCTGTGTTGCTGAGGTTTTAAGTAAAACCAAACATACAGTATGGGGACCTTTCTTCCATGCTTTGCACAGTTATGGAAAAATCCCAATATGTAAAGAAATGGAATATTTTAAGAGAGTAGAACAGGGCAATTCCACCAATTTCCAGCTCTTTAAACAGTCATCTCTCTCTCGATTACGTCACTTGCTGGATCATCTTGTCCAGGCCAACACCTGTCGAGGACTCCAGGGCGCCGTCTCTTGCAAATTGCATTCCCCACTTCCCATCACATAACTGGAAAGGGGTTAGTTGCAAAAAAGCCGACACCCAGGTTCCACATTCATCTTCACTTGGAAAGAGTGAGTTCATTACTTTCTTCTCCTGTACCAAGGTCATATAAAAACATGAAATCATCAACTAAATCTCCTAGTGTTAAAATTTCAGAGGCACTGGAAACAGCAGGTCTACAGCTGGCTTTCTTGACTAAAGGAGAGCGAAAGGATATGTTTATACAAATACAAGCCATGTTCTATAAATAGACATCATCATCCAAACAGTATACTTCCAGCTAAGGAAAAGAGTGGGGGCATGCCTTCCTGGATTTAATTGTTTAGACACAGCAAGGTGAGAAATCTTGCATTGTTGAAAATGCCTATGACAAATATAAACTATATGATGTCAAAACATCTGGATTTTAAGTGAAAAATGCAATCTATCCTGAGGCAGCTTCTTTGAGTCTCTCATAGAGGTAGACCAGACAGCCAGATGATTTATTGCCTTAATCACTCTTTCATAATTATATTCATGATGTGTTGATCCCTATCATCCCTGTGTGAACCTTTATGCAAATTCTGTGTTCCAGCTAACCCTCTGGTTATGCTCAGAGGGTCAGCAGCAACTCAGTAGCAATAAAAGCAGTTTTTTACTACAGCTGGCAGAGTCTCTCCACCCAGCCACTCCATAGCCCAGTGGCCTCCGAAGACTTCGTCCATCTGCTTCTATTCAAAGACAATATCATCACACTAAGGGCAACAGCCTCAAAGCTATCAAACCTCCATTATTTTTTTTATTCTAAGAATGTAACATCAGTGCACGTTCATAATTCAGTCTGCAGAGTGAGAACTTAAGAGTTCAGAATTAAAAGACCAAGAGCATCAAATATGAAGCATATTGAAAATTGAAATATCTGAGCCTACACTGCAACTGGAAACCATTTTGTACTGAACAACTTTAAAAGCAAGATCATTGGGTGGTTTTAAACATTGTCCACCTGGCCACAGTCTGTCTTCATCTCAGGCCACACCAGAGCTCTGTTTATTCCCCAAACATACCAAGTTTTGGTATGCCTGGCTGCTGCTGTGCATTCTATTCCTTCTTCCTGGAATGCTTTCCCCGCCTTTTGTCCCTGGAAAACTCCTCTTCATCCTTCAATGACCAAATTAGAAATCTCCAGGCAGTTTGTTAGTTCCTCCTTCTAGTCCCTCCACTCGTTAGACAGTCCCCTAGCACAATGTTACCACACTGCCTTTTTGTTTGTTTTTGTTTTTTTTGTGTTCTATTCCACATTGCTTTTTTTTCTTATTTTTATACTTTATTTTCCAAACGTTAAACAGATTGAAAAGGATGTACAAATACCTTTTTTTTTATTGAGATTGTTCAGATACCATACAACTATCCAAAGATCCAAAGTGTACAATCAGTTGCCCACGGCACCACCATACAGCTGTGCATCCATTAACACACTTATTTTTTTTTCAATTTTTAGAACATTTTCACTACTCCAGAAAAGAAACAAAGACAAAAAAAAGGAAACTCACATCCTCCCATACCCCTAACCACGCCCCACCTCCCTATTGATTCATAGTTTTGGTATAGTACACTTGTTACTGTTGATGAAAGAATGTTAAAATACTACTAACTGTAGTATATAGTTTGCAATATGTATATATTTTTTCCCTATATGCCTCTCTATTATTAACCTCTAGTTATAGTGACATACATTTGTTCTAGTTCATGAGAGAGATTTCTAATATTTGTATAGTTAATCAGGGACATTGTCCACCACAAGATTCACTGTGTTATACACTCCCATCTTTTAACCTCCAACTTTTCTTCTGGTGACATGCGTGACCCTGAGCTGACCCTTTCCACCACCTTCACACACCTTTTAGCACTGTTAGTTATTCTCATTACATGCTACCATCACCCCTGTACATTTCCAAATATTTAAGTTCACCCTAGTTGAACATTCTGCTCATAATAAGCAACCGCTCCCCATTCTTTAGCCTCATTCTATATCCTGGTAACTTACATGTCATGTCTATGAGTTTACATATTAGAATTAGTTCATATCAGTGAGACCCTGCAATATTTGCCTTTATGTGTCTGTCTTATTTCACTCAATGTAGTGCCCCCAGGGTTTCTTCATCAACCCATTTCTTTTAAGATGGTTTTGTTCAAACACTATACATTCCGTCCTAAGTAAACAATCATTGGTTCCCCATATAGTCACGTATTTATGTACTGAGCACCATCGCCACTCTCTATATAAGGGCATTTCTTCCACAAAGACAGAGGAAGAGTCAAAGAAGGCAGGGAGGCAAAAGAAAAAGAAAAGAGAAAGAGAGAAAAACAAACAAACAAGAACACTTGATAGCTAGAAGGTGACAAAAGGAAAGATAGCATTAACCTAAAGTAGAATAAAGAGTCAGACATCACCACCAATGCCAGGAGTCCCATACCCTTCCCCTATTCCCCACCCCCCATATGCATTTAGCTTTGGTATATTGCTTTTGTTACAGTAAAGGAAACATAATACAATGTTTCTGTTAATTCTAGCCTCTAGTTTGCATTGATTGTATTCCCCCCCCCCAATCCCACCCTACTTTTAACATCTTGCAATGTTGACATTCATTTGTTCTGCCTCATGTAAAAACATATTTGTACCTTTTATTACAATCATTGAGCATCCTAGGTTTCCCTGAGTTACACAGTCCCAGTCACTATCATTCGTCTTTTGTTCTGGTGTCCCACATGATCACAGCCTTCCTCTTTCAACCATGCTCACAGTCATCTTTGTTCAGTGTACTTACATTGCTGTGCTACTATCTCCTAAAATTGTTTTCCAAACCCCTCAGTCCTGTCTTTTCCTTTCTGTCTGCAGTGCTTCCTTTAGTGCTTCCTGTAGAGCAGGTTTCTTGTTCACAAACTCGGTCATTGTCTGTTTGTCAGAGAATATTTTAAGCTTTCCCTCATATCTGAAGGATAGTTTTGCCAGATATAGGATTCTTGGTTGGTGGTTTTTCTCTTTCAGTATCTTAAATATATCACCCCACTTCCTTCTTGCCTCCATAGTTTCTATTGAGAAATCCACACAGTCTTATCAAGCTTCCTTTGTATGTGATAGATCATTCCTCTCTTGCTGCTTTCAGGATTCTCTCCTTATCTTTGATGTTTGATAATCTGATTATTAAGTGTGTTGGTGTAGGCCTATTCAGATCTATTCTGTTTGGGGTATGCTGCACTTCTTGGATCCGAATTTTATGTCTTTCGTAAGAGATGGGAAATTTTCATTGATTATTTCCTCTATTATTGCTTCTGCCCCTTCTCCCTTCTCTTCTCCTTCTGGGACACCAATGACTCGTAAATTCTTGCTTTTCGGTTTGTCTTTAAGTTCCCAGAGATGTTGCTCATATTTTTCCATTCTTTTCTCTATCTGTTCTTTTGTGTATAGGCTTTCAGCTGCCTTGTTCTCCAGTTGCTAAGTGTTTTCTTCTGCCTCTTGAGATCTGCTGTTGTATGTTTCCATTGTGTCTTTCATCTCTTGTGTTGTGCCTTTCATTTCCCTAGATTCCGCTAGTTGGTTTTTTGAACTTTCAGTTTCTACCTTATGTACGTCCTGTGTTTTCATTATATGGTTCATCTCTTTTGCCATATCTTCCCTAAACTTTTTGAATTCACTTATTATTAGTTGTTTCAAATTCCTGCATCACAGTTGAAGTGCAAGTTTGTTCCCCTGACCGGGCCATAACCTCATTTTTCTTGGTGTAGGTTGTAGTTTTCTGTTGTCTAGGCATGGTTTCCTTGGTTACCCCAATCAGGCCTCCCCAGACCAGAATGGGCTAAGGTCCCAGAAGGAAGAAATATTCAGTATCCGATTTCCCTGAGGGTGTGTCTTAGAAAATTGGTTCACCCTCTGATGCCTCCGGTCACTGTTCTTTTCTGCCCAGCAGGTGGTGCCTGCTGGCCTATAATTCTTGACTGGTGTAAGTTCTGAATGGAAGGCAGGTAGTAGAGCTGGGCCCCACCCCTTTCCTTTTAGAGAAGACAGACGCCCTAGGGGGAGGTCATTAGCATTTCAATGGTCTCTCTCTGCCTGTGCTATACCCTTGTCTGGGTCACAGAACTGGGAACTGAAAATGGCTGAGGCTTTCTCCACTGAGTCGAAAAAGGAACAGAGCTAGTCCACGGCGACCCTCTGGCTCTCCAAGGTTAGTCGTCACCTAAAGCCTTCTGTCTACTTGTTGGGGATTCGTACGTTGTAGTGAGCAGTTCACACTCACTAATTAAAACCCCAGTTGGAGCTCAGCTGAGCTATATTTGCTTGCTGGGAGAGAGCTTCTCTCTGGCACCACGAGGCTTTGTAGCTCGGGCTGTGGGGGAGGGGGTCTCCCGATTTGGATCCGCAGTTTTTGCTTACAGATTTTATGCTGTGATCTTGGGCATTCCTCCCAATTCTGGTTGGTGTATGATGAGTGGACAGTCACGTTTGTCCCCCTGCAGTTATTCCAGATTATTTACTAGTTGTTTCTGGGTTTTTTTCAGTTGTTTCAGGGGGACTACTTAGCTTCCACTCCTCTCTATGACGCCATCTTAGATCTCTCCACACTGCTTTTTAATCCGTCCTCACAGTCTATCTCCCTGATGCCCTTTCCTTAATAGTAAGGGGCATGTCCTTTGATCACTGCTTCTGAGGTCAAGCACAGAGTAACATCAAAGTTTCCATTAGAGATAAGTTTATTATTCGTGCAGCAGATACTTGAGTTTCAGCTTCTAAAATACCATTAAATGTTATCCCATTCTGTATTACGTACAGCATTACATATATATACTGTTACATGAAGTATACAGGTAATATCCTTTGTAGTAGTCATCATATAATGTGGTGGTAGAATTAAGTTATTTACTTGCTGTCACTCTCCACACACTGGAATTTAAGCTCCATGAGAAAAGAAACTTTGTCTCTTTCATTTTCTGCTGTGGCCCCAACACCCAGCCTGACTTGTAGTATAAGATCAAATAATAGGTGAATGATTGAATAAATTATAACTATTTGGCAGTAAATGACAGAGGCAATCAAAAAGTTAAATTAGTCGCACTGTTCCTCTCTGTAATATTTTTGCAACTTCTTGTGAGTTATAATTATTTCAAAATAAAAAGTCATAAACGGGGCACAGAATACTTCGGGAGGTGATAGAAATATTTCATATCTTGATTGCAATGATCCATATCTTGTTACATGACTATATGCACTTGTTAAAACTCATTGATACTTGAAAGGATGGATTTTAGTGTATGTAAATCATTCCTTAATAAATCTGACTTTTAAGAAAATCCATGTTTTTGGAAGGAATTTTTGAAAGAATCGTAGGCAACCCATTCATTTTATAAATGCAGGGCCCTGTTCAAGGTACATGCTAGAGATAGGCAGGTATTGGGGCCAGGCCAGTCTCTTCCTCACATAAAATGCTGCTGTGCGATGAAAAATCAAAATCCTACCCTAGCATAACCACTCCGGGGAGATCCTAAGGTTTAGCAGTTTACTGTGGTGTCTTGAGATGGTTGGAGTTAAATTCCTTTCCAGAAATGAATAAACTAATTACATAAACTGCAGAGAGCCTTAAATCTATATCCATGTCAGTCAAGTAAGAAAAACTCAAGAAAACTCATCGCTAATAAATAATAAAGGAATTGTTAGAGAGGGCACAGGTCCCTCCTATACTCTGAGTTTTTAAAAAAAGGACAGAAGGAAGGAAACAGTCCACGGCTCCAAAGTTCTGTATGGGTTCATGCTTCTGAATCGGATTAAACAAGATGATCCAGACTTGATTTTTCGTCTATTCTTTTGTTTCCAAACTAAAACCTATCTCAGAGCAGTTATGGACTGAAGATCAGTTCTCCCAGTGTTGGCATTGTTCTGTTTTGCTGTTGACCTTCCCAAGTCTTGAAAGATAGGACTTCAGGATCTTCTTCAGCCTGTTTGACCTGAGTGTGCCTGTGTTTGTGTATTACACATCATCACATTAAACTGTCGGTTTCCAAAACACATTCATTCATCCATCCATCCATCCATCTGTCCATCCATCAGACCTGAATCCATGGCTCCTCTCTGAAGTAACAGTCTAAGATGGGGAGGAGACACAGCACAGAAGTAAATAGATACATTATGCCCCGTAAAGAAGGGTTGGATGGGGTGAAATCACCACGGATGGGGGCTGTGTGGCCATCTGCCTTGAGCTCAGGTGTCTCCTCTGAGGAGGTGGTCTTCAAGTTGCGACTGCTAAGGAGGTAGAGGGTCCACACAAAGACCCTGAGGCCAGAAAGAGCCGGGCTTGCTTGAGATGCTGAGAGCATGGCTGGAGCAGCGAGGATTCATGATGCTGTCAAAAGGTCTGTCTGTCCAACAATCCCTGGACCGGCTCTTTTGTGCTCTTTGTCGATAAATCAATAGCAGCAGCCAGTGCAAATGTCTGAAAGCACTTGCTTTCTGCCAGGTGGGGTCTGAGAGCTTCACGTGTACCAATCTTGACTGTGGCTGTGAAGATGAGGTCGCTGAAGCACTTGATCCCAGACTGTGGATCCCAGGTGCTCAACCCTCTGCTATCTGCCTCTGTGCCCAAGTGATGGTTAGCAACTCACCTGCTCGGCACCAGCAGACCAGATTTTCAGGGCAATTCTGCCTGATTCAGCTGCAACTGTGATGTTCTGTGGGGGGGCCCTTCTGGTCTGCTCTCTGGGATTCCTTGCCAAGGTTTTCCTGCTGAGAACACCCATCCAGCTTTTCTAGTCACACAGATGCCTGGGGCTAGGGAAAAACCCTAGGTTTGTAACCTCCTTGGTCGGTTCTACTTGAACTTGCAAACTCCCTGCCTCCCTCCTTCCTTTCACCTCACCTCCTCTCCATTCAAATCAGGACAATGTTTTGTGCAAGTCCTACATATATACAGAGTACATACACACATACACACAAAAAATCTCTCCAGGCTCATCAGGAAAAATCTAAGGAACTTTCTCTGCCCTAGGCTGTTACTTCAAATTAAATAAAAAGAGAGAGAGAGAGACTTTTAATAATAAATGACTTTGATCATCAGCTTTGTATCTTTATGTTGACAGGTCTTCTGGGGAAAATATAATTTCTTGTAAGCAAAAAAGTAGAGAATCATTTTCATCCATATAACTAACTTTTTAATGCAGTTTTATTGAGATATATTCACACACCATTTCTTCTTGAGTTTTAGTGTGGCTTGTGATTTGTTTCTGATATCTGATTATCTATTCTGAAGGTTGGTTTCTCTCTCTTGTTTAGGATCTAGTTGTTGCCTAGGTTTGTGTTAGGGCACTGCTTTGACAGTTGGGTTGTCCATATTTCTCAGCCAATACAGGGCTGTGTACCCATGCAGGGGATGTAGACCAGCTCCAGTGGGCCTGGGACAGGGTCTGGAGAGGCTCTGAAAAGCCCTGCAGCTCCCCTGCACTTTCCATCCTGCCTAGCAGATGGTGATACTTAGTAATTTAATCGTCCTTGGAAACTGTTCACTGCCTGGAGCCCAGGCAGCATCTGACTGGGCAGGGCTGAAACTGTGGGGTTCCTGTGCCTTCACTTCGCTGGCCAAAGTCCGGCTCAATATGGGGCTGTGTCCCCCTCTGTGCTTGCAGCAGAGGACTCCCCCAGCTGCCCCAGTCTGCAGCCATCCCCTAGGCCAGGGATCGGGCCTCCCGTGCTGTTTCCTCAAGTGTGGGGGGATGGGCAGCAGGTCCCAGGGCTGGAAACAGAGTCTCTGTCCACATTTTCTCAGACTCTTCATCCCTCACTGACCTGGGCCTTGAAATGTCCTTCCTATCCTCCAGGTCCCCAAACAGTTGATTCAGACAGTTTCTGCCTGGCTATTTGCTGCTTTGGGGGAAGACTTTGTGGTTCTGTCCTTAATCCTTCATTTGGAAGCTCTTCCTTGCTGCCCTTTTGCATTCCGCCCTCCCCAGCAGCTCAGGTCCTGCTGTAGGTCCCTGTGGACTTGGGTCTTTTGCTTGGATATAAGTGAGGATCTGGCTAAATGCTGTGAGTAATTTTATAGCCTGTGTCTCCACTGGGAGGTGGGAAGGATCCCAGCTGCTGCCTCTGGGAACTTCCCAAGCTACATGGGATGGAGTGAGGGGGAGGGGAGGGGAAAGGACTGGCTGGTCTGGGACAGAAGTTCCCTACCTGTTCCAGTTTGCTAATGCTGCCAGAATGCAAAATACCAGAAATGGATGGGTTTTTATAAAGGGGCTTTATTTGGTTACACAGTTACAGTCTTAAGGCCATAAAGTGTCCAAGGTAAGGCATCAACAATAGGGTAACTTCACTAGATAAAGGCCATTGCCATCTGGAAAACCTCTGTTCGCTGGGAAGGCACGTGGCTGGCATCTGCTTGCTCCCAGGTTGCATTTCAAAATGGTGTTCTCCAGAGCATCAGCTTTCAACAGCCATCTTCAAAATGTTTCTCTTTGCTGCAGCTCTTCTGAAGTCTGTCTGTGAGCCCCTTTATAAGACTCCAGTGAACTTATCAAGGCCCACACTGAATGGGCGGGCCACACCTCCATGGAAACCGTCAATCAGGGGTCACACCCTAACCAAAGGTGTCATTCACAGTTCGGTGGGTCATATCTCCATGGAAACAACCTAATCCCAACATCCCACAAGATTGGATTAAAAGTTCATGGCTTTTTCTTAGGGGACATAATATATCCAAACTGGCACACTACCTGATATTTTTCTCTTTCTTCAATTCAGTGTTTGTGGAATCCTTCTTCAGTCTTTACCTTCCTCCAGAGTTCTGAACAAGTGAGAACTGGCCTTTTTTTCACTGAGTCTCTGGGGAGAGGTTTCAACAGCTGTTTATACCACCAGGTGGATGACAACACTCCATATAACTAACTTTGTAAGCTGACTGTCTTGAAGTCCTTATTTGTGCAATGCACTGTTTTAAATTCCCTATGACATGGGTACTCTTGTTACCCCATTGTTAGATGAGGAAACTGAGGTACGGGGAAGTTAGGAAACTTGTCCAAGATTATAGAGTGGCAGAGGGAGATGTGAACCCAGTCTGGTTCCAGAGCCCAGCTCTCGGCCCCTATGTGACACTCACCTTGTGAGTTCATACACATTGTTCCGGGCTCTACAGAATGCCAAAATGAAAGAAGGCAGACCCCGGGCAAGCTATCCTTCTATGAGGAGATGCCAAAAAATGGAGCATGGAACCACTTCTGAACACAGCAACATTCTTGAAAAGATATTAATATTTGTACCCATCTGCATATCGAATTTTGAATTCTTCCTACATTCCTGTCAATAGCTTATTATTGATACACCAATTATTAGATATCATAATTGAAATCCAGATTCTATTCACTGTAGAAACTGGGCAAAGACACATAAAGGAAGTGAAACTTTAGTCCATTAGCTGGAGTCATTTTCATTCTAGTCTGCTATCTAGGCATAACAATTTTTAAATCTTTTTAATTTATGATAGTCATTACTGCAGTTCCATAGTCATTAATGAAATAATGTGCTGCTTCAAGTTCACCAATCTTTGTGAATTAGATATATTTGTCGTGAGTTAGCAGGATGGGAAGTGGTCCCAGCTCTTGCATTCCTTCGCTCACCAAATGGGCAGTGTGCTGAGGCTGGAGGTTTAAACACGAAGGGCAACTCCTTGCTTTTGCGAGGCTTAACAAGGAAGACAGACATTAAAGATTGTTGAGGGGGTGAATCCTACAGACAAATTCAGAAGCCTCCAGGAACAAGACTCTGGGAAGGTGAGACTATTAAGTAACTCCTCATCCTTTAAGTCTCTGCTTTGCTAAGTGAAGTGAGGGGAGGAGTTCCTAGGAAAGCTTGTCCTGGGCCGAGCATACAGCATGTGCAAATGCCCTGAGGCATATAAGAGCTCTTGGAGGGGCTGAGAGAAGGCACTGGGGCTGATTGGTCCGGCATAAGCACAGGAATGGGTGGGAGAGGTGGCCCACCCTCCGTTAACAAACCTCAGTGGCAGACTTCAGGAGGCCACGCTTTTCCCTTAAGTTCCCCCCAAAACCCCCAGTCAGTAATAACTGCCTCTTCCTCACCCGTGCTTCTCCAGCATTCTCTTCCTTTCCAGCACACCAGGCCTCGGCATCATCAGCACCCCTTTCTGCCTCCTCCAGCCTGGAGCTCCTTGAGGGCTGACACGGTTCCATTTATCACAGTCTGCCCCTCGGCCACAGAGCCATATGCACAGAGGAAGTACAAAGGATATTTGTTGCATTAAATCAAATCTAACAAACTGCACTCTCTTTTCTGGCAGCTCTGCAAATTAGAACAGATGTCTTGGCTAACCACCCCCTGAATGCATGGTTTAATGCAGGTTCAATCCAGAACTGTAAATCTGTATATCAGAGCCAGAACCAGTTAATCGTCTGGTTTATAATAACCAAGTACGGGCCTCCCAGATGATGGCAAACTGAATTGACCACTTCCTGCTGCCTCATATAGAAATGGTCAGAATACCTCATTTCCTTCAGCTCTGGGAAATTGAAAGGACAAATCAATTAGAGTTAGGCTGAGACTAGAGACTCCCCCTTCCTCAAGAAAATCTGCTTTTAGTTTCTCCAGAGAGGGATCCTCTCTTAGAGCTCATTTTGTTGCTAGGGAGTTAGGGAAAGAAACCCATTTTGAATTAGCTCAAGCAAAACCTGGGATGCACTGGTGTTCATCCTGGGGAAGTCCAGGGGTTTTTCCGGCATCACGTGTGGCTGTGTCCAGGGCTCAGACTGTGTTGTCGGGATGCTCTCTCCACCTCCAGGCTCTGCTGGTCCCTTCATGTTGGCTTTATTCCCCAGTGTCTTTCTCCTTGGGACAGGGCAGATAGCCTCTGCTGGCCCTGAGCTTCCATTCTCATGGCTTATGTGCAACGGAAGAGACCCTCTCTCCCAAAGTCCAAACGTTAATCTCATAGAAAGACTTTGGCCTCATTTGATCACTGGGTCCCAAGAATCAGTGTGATCACTTATCCACCCCAGGTCCTCTGCCCACCTCTGGGAAACAGAGGAAGGAAAGTGAGGGCTATGACTGAGAGAACCCACAGATTCCAAGGGATGGGATGGGGTACGTCCCCAAAAGAAAGAGGTGCCTGCAGATAAAACGACATTTTCTACCCACCCCAGAACCATTTGAAAGAGAATAAATTACCTTTAGCCTGCTCATTATTGGAAAGCAGAAAGCAGGCTGGAGCCAGCTTGCACTAGTTTTACAAGAGCTGACTGAGTGTGTGTCTTCCCAATTCTGTGCGCGGTGACATCTCATTGATAGCTTGAAATCAGCCATGGTGGGAAAATTTACACCATGGAAATTGGCAAACAGTGCAAAGCAGAACTTCTTGTCCTGAACAACCAGTTGTTAACCATTTATCAGTGTATCATTGTGTGTAAGTTATGTTTTCTCACACACACACATTTATGTGCACGTGAATGTATAGTTTAAGCCTGAATCACAGGTCCTGGTGTTCCCTTCAGAGATCCATGGTCACAAAATGCTTCATCCTTCTGGATTGGTTTATTCACATCTGTGTTCTGAAGCTCCAGACATGCAACTGTTTGAAGGAGACCCCCTTCGCCCTTCACAGCCTGTTCTGTTGGAGAGTCACTCTGTGGTTCATTTTTTTGCAGGTGTGTTCCCTTTACCCCCTCCACATGTCCCCGAGTGTCACCAACAGGATTCCAGGCTGAGAGTCAGCCTGTTATCTGGCTTTCACCGTGACACGGCTGCTTAGCTTCCCCAGCCACTCCTGGGGTTTGTTATTTACCTCTCAGACCTCTAGAAAATAATTTATTTTTCTCTTTCAATTCTCAGCTGTCTTATTCCTCCCGTTTTTGTTATAAAAAGCGGTGAGTGTCTTTCCCTTGTTATTAGGCTCAGATGCAGCTGCTTCGCTCTCCCTGAGAGGGTGGCTTGGTGGCTGTTCACGCGGGGAGAGTCAAACCGGTCCCCTGCCTCCTGCTCTGGGAGGGAGCCCAGGAGCTTTCCCCAGGAGGCACCTCGGCCCACAGGTCTGTGACTCCGAGAAGACAAGGTCAGCCTGCACCTGTGTGCCTGTTGCAGGGTAGCAGAAACAAATGCATGCAATTTAGGATGCCAAGGTGGGGCAGAAAACACAGGCAGCCCAAAGTCAGGTTAATCTGGGGCCGTGCCTCACTGAGGAGCGAGCAGCCCGCCACAGGTAAACTGCGGGCAGGCAGGTTTGCTTTTCATTCCTGGGCTCTTGGTTAAAAATCATTATTTCTTTAGCCAGTTTTGCTACATAGCATGTGGCTATTTGGGATTCTTCACCTTTGTAAGGGTTGAGGGGCCACACTCAATGCCAGAAAGACCCCCAGCCCAATGGATGTGTTAAGAAATGGAGGCGTCCAGGGGTTTTCTGTGGATAATGCGATCAGCACTGTTTCCGGGATGTTGTGAGGATATTGGGATGTGGGATCCAAAAGTGCTTAGGACATAGTTGGCAATCAGGTCATTCCACAAGCATTAATTAAGCACCTACTGTGAGCCAAGCACGGTGCTAGGGGCTCTAAAGATGATTAAGTGACAAATGGTACTTGAATGCAAGTCATCATTGCATAGTTTCCAAACCCAGGGAGGGGTCTTCCATTAGATTTAGTTCTAAACAGCCCCACTAGCAGCTACCCTGGGTGGCTATTCTCAACCTTCACCATTCTCTTCATGATCTCCCTTTAGTCCCATCCCTCTCTTGCTCAGCTCTTGGCTTTGCCTTCCATTTCTGGTTCAAAATAGATCCCACTGGAGGAGGGAGCAGAGCTGTGATTGAGAATAGACTTTGGGTCCAGGCTGCCAAGTTGCCGCTTTTACCAAATTCCATCCTTAATCCATCGCAGGCCCCCTACCTCCACCCCCTGACATTGTCCTCCCTGACGTCATTGTTGCCCCCATTGTCCCTGGACTCCTGTCTGCAGTTGGCAATTTGGACCTCACCAACTCCTGGTCCATTCCCAATTCTTCCAGCTCCTTCTCACTCCCTGCACTGGTCTCTCATTCCCTGCTTTCTCCCTGACCAGTGACGTTGTCCAGAGCCCAGGGCTCTGCTGCTGACCACCTTTTCTTCTTACTCTTTATACTCGGCCTTGGAGACCTTTACACCTATGACGTCAACATACTAGTGCCTCTCAAATCCATAACCTTAGTCCTCACTCCTCTCTTGAGCTTCAGAATTTCTGCCTACCCACTGGCTACCTCTTACCAAATCTCCCATAGAGAAATAAACTTAATGTATCTAAGTTGGACTTACTTGTCTTCACCACCATCCCTGCTGTTCCTCCTCTCTACCTGCTCCAAATACGTCATTAGCCAACTGACCATAGTGCCTGATTCCACTTCCTGTCTCACACCCCTTAGCCGATCAGAGACCAAAACCACTTCTCAAATTCCTCTCAAACCGTCCTGCCTTCCCACAAACACTTCCTTAGTTTGGGCTTCTCCTTTTTGCCTGACCTAGGTCAGTGGCTTCTTAATTGCTATCACTACCCTAGGCCTGACCCTCATCATGCAACTTTCTTGACTAGTCTTGGCTGATGCCCTTCTCATCTTTGCTACATAGCATACTCTGGCCAATGCAATAAGACGTGAAACTAAAATATTAGACTATAGAAATATCAATATTCTATATTCTAAAGATTCTAATAAATACAGAAATATTAGACAGGATAAGGTAAATTTACAAACAGTTTGAAAGCCATACAATTAACATAGCTTTAAAAAGGCCAAAGTGAATCAGCTGAAAATATTAAATTCTAATGAAGAGAGTCCAGCATAGGAAATGGATCTAAGATGTGAGTAGATAAAATAATCATTTTCTTATGTGTCAGTAGTAGAAGACAAAAGATTGGATGGGAGGAAAAATTCCACTCACAAAGAGTAAAATAAATGAAAAAAACCTAAAATGCTAAGGAATGAACCCAACAAAAAATATAGCATTGTGTATCAAGAACATTAAGAAGATTCCTATCTGTTCATCCAGTAATTCTACTTCCAGGAACAGAACCTAAGAAACTAGACATAGAAGCTCTATAGAGATATAAGAACAGAATTCCCAGGAGGCCTCTGATCTTAGTAGTTCCAACTCAAGGCACTGTTTATGAACAAGGGTGCTTGCAACACTTTCTTGGTTCTTTTATCATCCTTTGTTAGTCCCCGCGCCACGACCTGCCAGTGGGGGGTTATGACCATTTGTTTTACCTTCTTGTCTGTCCTTGCTGATGTCATAGCCCAGACCCTTACCCATGTGACCCTTGAGATACGAGATTCCCAAAAAACCTGGGGAGAATATCTCACTTCCTTGGGCAAAAACTGATCCGATGAGTTTCAATTATGAGACTAACACAAGCTCTTCACGATCTGTATTTTTCATTTGCAAGGTTATGGGCTAAAGTGTGTCCCTGTATCCCCTCCGGTTTTTCTTTAGGAGGCAACTGAGATATATTTGAGGCCATCTGGGGGCTCTTCCTAGCTGGGCCTGTGTTATGTACGGTCAGCCAGTCCTCCTGGATTATATGTACTTCTTTCCCACCTGAAAACCTGAGTGGCTGATTTGTGAAATGAAATTGAAATTGTTTGCTCTATATAAAAGCTTTCCATGGGCTTAATATTACCTATTTCTTGAAGAAATTTTAATAATGCTTCTGGGTTTTAAAGTCAGCAGGAAACCTACAATCAGGGCTGTTGTGTTTTCCTCAGTATCTCCCCTAGAGCCTACACATAATAAGAAACTCAACACTGTTGAATGAGTAAATTTTGATGGCAACTGATAATTGCTGGTTTATGAAAGTCCTCTCCCTTATGTTTCTGTGACTGAGTAGAAACTACTTTTTGTATGTAACAGACTAGACTCGTTTCAAATGGAAAATTAATTTGTAATTGCCCTTGTTCAAGAAACACCAAGTTCAAGGCAGAAATAACATAGCCAGTAAACCATATGTTTCATACCTTCACAATTTACCTAAATAGAGGTTGCCCAAAGAAGGTTTGTCAGTGGTCCAGAAAACTTTCTCATAAGATTTTTAAAGTATGTTTTATGGTCAAGATGTTGTAGTATCCTCCCAGGATTAATTCACATCTGGCCAAGAAAAATTGCATTTTCCCATTTACATTCCAAGTCTGAACTTTTATTTTATAAATGAATTTTCCCTCCAATTCAGAAACTGCTGGCTGCATTGCGAATTTTAATGCTACTATTATAGGATCATAATTTTAAAAACTCAGGGTCCTCCAAGGGCTCCAGCAGCATGCCATCTCTCCACTTTATTAAAATGAATGAACAGATGTACAATTTATTTCCGCCAAGCTATCATCTAAATTCATAAGCTGTTTCTCATGTGTCTGAAATCCATGTTGGTTTCCCATTTTCTTTGCCTTAGAAAAAAAATTACACTCCCTCATTTATCACTCAGGGGACATAAACGAGAAGTCTACTCTCCACTTCATTCATTTTAGACTAACATCCCCGACACAATTTAAGTCCCTTCTCTTCAAGGCTACTCAAGATAGTGGAACACACTGTATCCACTTGGGAAACTTCTTGGGTGTCTGTGTTGAAGATTAAGAAGCTAAGTCACATGAGCATACACCTTTCTAGAAGGGGGAGGAAAGGGTTTGAAAAAACCTTGAGTCTGTTGAGGAGGACAAGAGAGTTCTAGGAACATCAAAGTTAAAAAAAAAAAAAAATTAGTGTCAGTAACCAGAATGTGTTCTAGGCTTCCACCTTTTATAGAACCCCCACCCAACCACCTTTTTCCCGTGTGTTACATCTTGTCTGATGGTAGATGGGAGTGGGAGGTAATTAACAGGTCCATCTTGTGCTAATGGGCATTGAACCAAGCAATGACAATTCACACCTTGCTCTCAGACCTCGTTCAATCCCTTCACCACCGTTTTCTGGCTGTGTGAGCTTAGGCATATTGCTTAACCTCTCTGAGATCTAATTTATTTATTAGTAAAATGGAGATAAACATGTCCACGTGGTGCAATGGAGGGACTAATGTGATGATTACATCCCTGCCCTGAAAACAGTGGTGCTGAAGTGACAGAGTATCTCTCTTCCTTCGTCTTGCGTGTTTGCTGACATGCTTCAAGGGTAACATAAGGAAGGCATTTTGCAGTCAGCGAATCCAATCAATGAGTGTAATTCGGAAAGGATACCAAATGAAGCCTTCAGGTTATATGGGAGAATTTTGCTCCCTGAGGAATTCTACTTAAGAAATTCTGCTGCAACTGGGAAGCAAAACATACCTCAGTTTCTAGGTTGGCATGGAAATCTGCCCTGCATTTAGAAATGCACCTAGGATTTGGCACTTTAATAAGATTCTGAGGTTTGGTTTGGTTTTGTTCCCATGGCCCTGTTGCTTGGAGAAAAACATCATGTTAACTTCATTTGCTTGTGCTCTGTGGCCATCCTGTAATTTCAAACGCAGCTTGTCTTCTTCCTACTTAATATGTTGGTAGGGGAAGGTTGGTTTTCCTGGACTCTGGAAGATGGCCATAAAAATGATGGAGTTCTTTCATTTAGCAGGTGTATCTTCATGTGGACAGTGCCAACAGGGCAAGTTCCCCTGAAGATCAGTAATGCTTTGTGGGGGAAGAAAAGAGGAAAGTCACATTAAGATGGACTGTAAGAAGACTCCTCAGGAACCACTGGAGGCCGTTTGTCAGCGTCTGCCCTATAAAATATTCTTGAGGGGAGCCAGCCGTAGGCCCATAACGGTGCCTGGTGGAGCTACATCTGTGCCCGTTGTCAATAGTCCCCTGTGTAAAGCTGCTTGGGTAGCAGCTGATAAGCGCACAAACAATTGAGGGGTTTGTGGCCCCAGGTAATTTCTTTAAACTCTGCTGGACCAGACCGTGTGTCAAGGTCGTGAGACCCCCAAAAAAAGATCCCAAAGTATCATTTGCCAGCTGGGAAATGACGAGTCTGCTTTCAGGCTCTGAAGTTCCAGCAAGGAGGCAAACGCTGCCAACAGGAAGGCGGTAGTTTGAGAGGACAGGATTTTTTAAAGTAATGAACTCCATCATTCTGACCCATGGAATCTCAGAAAAATAGAATCCAGGGAGGAGGCAACAAGGAGGGTGGGAGGAAGGGCTTAATCTGCCTGGTTCCCCATTGTCTGTCTGTTCAAACAGTTGGTTTGACTAGAAGGGCTATGTTTAGTACTACCTTCAAATCCCAGTCTCGTCACTGAGTTCTTTGGTTTCATAAGGCAGGATGGGATGTCTTGGAGATAGCTTGGATATCAGACAGCTCTGGGCTCCAGTGCTATCTCCATTGTTCTCCAGCCCTGGGACATTGTACGAGTGCCTTAGACTCTTTTGGTGTCAGTATTCTCACCTGTAAAATAGGTTGTTGATAATGAAGGCGACTATTCATTGGCCCCTAGCTCTCTGTGCTGATTTTTATGAAGTCAGTTCTGGTAGTTTCCGTCATGGATCAGGGAGCTAAGGGTTGAGAGGTTAGGTAACATGGCCAGGTCACAGCTGGTCAGTAGTGGAGCTGGCATTCAGCAGGACAAATCCAAAATTATCCCCAAGTTGATCTGTAGATAACACAAGGGTCCTCCTACCTAGAACTGGAGAAGAGTTTTAGTGTTGCACAGTATTTTCTTATAAGGGATCATTTCTCCTTGAAAAGTTTTCTTGTTTCACTTCTGTCATTATGATCTTATTTATTCAGAGGGAAACTGGTATCTTGTAGAGCTTCTTTATACAGCAGAGCCTTGGCTTCAGTGGGGAGACACAATGGCTTTCTGTAGCACTTTCTCCCGTTTTCTTTTATTTACAAAAATATATCTATTGCCCCTCAATGCTGGTTGCATCCAAATTAGGGTTCTAGACCTGCAGAGCGTGTGGGATCCCAAATGCAAAGCCGGTTACACCTTAAACATGTAGCCCCAAAGGGCACAATTTCTTGCTCGCAAAGAAAAACAATTTTTTTTAACGTGGTTACAGACTCACAGGAAGTTGCAGACATCGTACCTGGAGCCCCTTG
This sequence comes from Choloepus didactylus, assembly GCF_015220235.1. NCBI lineage: Eukaryota > Metazoa > Chordata > Mammalia > Pilosa > Megalonychidae > Choloepus > Choloepus didactylus. The sequence goes on from NC_051328.1 coordinate 38,768,360, forward strand.
AACCCTTCACTCAGCTTCCCAATGGAGGCATGTTATGTAATTGTAACACAATTCCAAGACCAGGAAATTGACACGGGTGCAAGAATACAATCCCATTAACCAAACCTTATTCATTTTCCAACCAGTTCTTACATGCACTTGTGTGTGTGTGTGTGAGGTTGTTTCCTCTTGATCTCATGTGTAGTTTCATGGAGCCACCTCCACCACCGTCAGGATACACAACGAACTGTTCCACCACCTCAGAGGAGGCTCCCGGGTGCTGCTTGGCGGTGGCTCCCACCCTACCCGCACCCCCAGCCCTGTCTCCTGGCAGCCACTAATCTGCTCTCCATCTATGGTTTAGTCGTTTTGAGCATGCTCCTAAATGAAATCATGCAGTAAGTAAAACTTTTCAAGGTTGGCTTTTTTCACTGAGCATATCCTTGTGCTCCACCCAAGTTGACGTATGTATCCACAGTCTGTTCCTTTTTATGGCTGACTAGTATTCCATTGTATGGGTGTACCAGAGTGTGTTTAACCATTCACTCGTCAAGGACATTGGGCTTGTTTCCAGTTTGAGAGGCTATTACAAATAAGCCTACTCTGAACGTTCTTGTACAAGTTTTTATGCGAACATAAGTTTTCATTTCTCTGAGATAAATGTCCAAGAGTGCAAAATTGCTGAATCTTGTGTTAACTGCATGTTAGTTTTCTAAAAACCTGCTAAAGTTACATTTCCATTGGCAATGTATGGGAGATACAATTTCTCCACCAGCATTTGATGTTATCACTACTTTGTATTTCAGTCATTCTGAAAGGTGTGCAGTGATATCCCAAGTGATTTTAACTTGCAGTTTTCTAAAGACTAATGACATTAAACATCTTCTCATGTGCGTATTTTCCATTGGTATATTCTGTTTGGAGAAAATTCTGATTACATCTTTTCCCTATTTTCTAATTGGATTGTTTTTAATGTTTGCTTTCAAAGTTCATTTTATGTTCTATATACAAGTCCTTTCTCAGAGATGTGATTTGCAACTATTTCTCCCAGTCTGAAACTTGACTTTTTATCCCCTTATTATAGGCTCTTTCACAGAGCAAAGGTTTTTAATTTTGATAAAGATCGACTTATCATTTTTTTCTTTTATAGATTGTGCTTTTGCTGTCAATCTGTTAACACTTTGCCTAGCCCTAAGTCCTAAAGATTTTCTCTGTGTTCTCTTCTAAAAGTTTTATCGTTTTGTGTTTTACATTTAAGACTGCGATCCATTTTGAATTAATTTTTGTATAAGGTCTGAGGTTTAGTTTGAGGTTCGTATTTTTACCTACAAATGTCCAATTTGGTGGGGAATTAGCTCCAGCACCATTTGTTGAAAAGACAACTCCATTGAATTGGTTTTGCACCTTTGTCAAAAATCAGTTGGGTGTATTTGTGTGGATCCACTGCTGGGTTCTATCTACTGTTCATGGGTCTGTGTGTCTGTCCCTCCATCAACACTGCACTGTCTTGATTGCAGTAGCTTTATAGTGAGTCTTAACATCAGAATGATTTCCCCCATTTTATTCTTCTTTTTCAAGTATTTTAGAAAACAACTTAATTTTAAACTGTTTTTAATTCAATAGTATTCTCATTGCCCCAAACATTTTTTCTGATTAAAATGTTTATTTTCACCATAAAACCATTAAAATATCTTATCAATGTATAATAAGAGAAGGCAACACTTGTCCCTACACTCATCTAAGAGATGATCACTGTAAACATCTGGTTTAACTTGTCCAGTGGGTTTTCCCTTTGTGTGGATCGAGTCCTGCTTTTTCAGTTATCAGCAGGTGCTCACACTCTGTAAGCTACGTTGTCATCTCTACCAGGTTTCTGTCTTTTTCCTTATCTGTAAAATGGGGGAAATGCTACCACCTGTTTCCCAGGGCTGAGATAAAGACCAGCTGGCCTCCTGGATGTGGAGAGTTTAACCCAGAGCCTGGCAGATGCTAATCACTTAGTAAACATAGGCTGCTGTTGCTGCAAATTCTGTCTTTCCTCCTTTTGCATTTGCCACCTGCTCTAGGTGATTGTTCTAGCTTGCTAAGCTGCCCAAAGCAGACACCAGAACATAGGTTGGCTTTTAACAGTGGGAAATTATTGGCTTATAAGCTTACAGTTTTGAGGCCGGGAAAATGTCCAAATCAAGGTATTATCAGGCGTTGCTTTCTCCCTAAGACTGGCTGCTGGTGATCCTGGACTCCTCTGCCACACGGCAAGGCACATGGTGACGTCTGCTGGCCTCTCCCTCCTCTTCCGGGTTTCGTTGCTTTCATCTTCTTGCTTCTGTGGCTTCCTCTCTTCCTCTGAGTTTCATTCTCTTATAAAGGCCTCTAGTAAGAGGATTAAGACCCAGCCTGAATGAGGTGGGCTACATCTTAACTTAAGATCCTACTTACAGTGGGTGCACACCCACAGGGATGGATTGACTTTAAGAACATGCTTTTCTGGGGTACACACAGCTTCAGTCCATCACAGTGATCTTGGCTTTTTGGGGAAAGCTGCAATAATTTTAGTAATCCAAGACAATTCACAGAAGCCATCAGGAGAAGGGGTCTCCTCTACCACCTCCCACTCCAAAGCTCCTTCCAGGTGGAATGGGTGAGACGTGGGGGATCACAGCGGCTTAGCTGACTTAACATGGTGCTGACTCCAAGCCTGTCAGCAGCAGCCCAGAGGCTCCAAAGCCTTTTTATGCAACCCAAGTGGAGCTTCTCATGATCATATTCCTTTCTAAGGCACAACCACCCCCTGTAAACTCTACCCAATCCCTCCTCCCAGTGGGAGCCCCCAGAACCACACTGCTCTGCCCCTGGGGACTGTTTGCTGAACTTGCATGTGGCTTGTCTCATTTTAATATCATTAAATAGGGGCTGTAACCAGGGCAACTGGGAGTAGAGCCTGCCACATCAGCCCCAGCCCCAGCCCCAGCCCCCATTTGGGGAGCTCCAGCTGTGCCCTTGGCCCCTGGAGTCTAGGAACGTGAAGATTCCATGATCTCCTTCTCTTTGTCTCATCTCTGCCTCCAAGCGTGCCCCTGAATGGCCTGCGTTCTACTGATTTCATTAACTTAACACATTTCATTTCGACTAAGTAAACCCGAGGAGGTTCCATTGTCCAAGACAACAGTTTTCCCTTCTGATCAATAATGCCCAACGACTAACTACTTCATTCATTTTAATGGCCCAGTTTTGAGTCCTGTTCTAAGGAAGTGCTATGGTTTGACCAGCTCCCTATTGAGAGACAAGCTGGTGTCCCTGGTTTTCCCTTTCGTAAATACTGCAGCAATATCAAATCTTAAATGTGTATCCTCGTGCACACATGAGAGGAATTTTGTAGTATAAATGCCCACAAGTGAAATTCCTGGCCCAAATCTGTGGGCATTTTAAATGGCAGTTTATAGCCCCTTCTCTAACACAACCAAAGGGCTTTCAAATTACCTTCACCTTGTGCGTACCCGAGTCACTGAGTTTCTGTACTGGCTGACAATAGAGGAGCCCAGTTCCTTTGCAGATGGGCTCCTGCAGACACGCAGAGGCCTGGGTCACTGGTCCCGGGCGGCACCTGGCACTCAGGCCTGGGAGTGGAGGTGGGATTCTAGGCCTGCGAAAGGGCCCACGACTGCAGTGGGGAAGATCCGCGGTCCGTGGTGTGGGGTCCCCAAAGCCGCACGTCTTGGACAGGGACCAGCATGCACCACACCTCTGTGGGAATTGACATAGAAGCAGGAGAGGTCCTGAAGCTGGCGAAGGCTCTGAGAATTGCAGGGAGGGTCAGGTGCAGAAGGAGGCAGGAGCAGATGGTTCGCAAGCCTTGTAGCTCACACTAAGCAGGGGCTGATGATTGTGGGGACAGTGCAGAATGTTCTGGGCTGTCCTGCATTTGGACCCCAGCCCACAAGCTCCCCAGTCTTGAATGTAACACTATCCCTGATCTTCCTTCTACCCTATCCATCCCTAGGCTTCTCCCAAATCCTCCAGCCACCCCTGAGCCACACTGTAACATAAAGGCTACTGCATTAAGCCCCCTGCACCCTTGGGTGTGGGAATCACAGAAACTGCTGCAGGGGGTTCCGTTGTGGGTGATGGGCAATCCCCCCACCCCCAAGCTGTCCCCCAACCCCAGGGGCTTTTGCTGGTCACCAGAAGGGAAGCATAGAACTTGCTGGCCCTTCAGGCAGTGTCCTCGTGGTGGTGCAGAAGGGAGCACGGGGGCTGTGGGCAGGGGCAGGGAAAGCAGGAGGGGAGACACCATTTTTCTGTAGATGCAGCACAGGCTTGGACAGCAGGGACAACAAAGAAGACATAGGGCAGCCCCACGCCCCAACCATACACAAGGAAAAGGGAAGAAAAACCAAGTTGATGATTTTCGGCCATTACTTATTAGAACATTGATCTTGTGTGCCTTCTATTCTTAAGCTATAGCCACTTAACGTGGGGCCAAGACACATTATTGACCGGCTCTGCATGAACCTGTCACTCTGAGCAGCCTTGGAGCTGTGCCATTCCAGCGTGGCTGGAAGGGTGCTGATGCCGTCTCGGGTGTCACAGGCAGAAGCAGCCACCTGGGCAGGAGGGCAGCAGCTCTACACTCAGACAGACCCAGGTGTCAATCCCCTCTCTCTGCCACCTATCTCTGTGTTCCTCTGGACACGTGATGTAACTTGTGGATGCCTCAGTTTCCTCACCTGTCAGTTGGAGCTAATAATAGAACCTAGCTCACTAGGCAACACTTAGCCCATGGCGCGTGGGAGGCATTGCCAATGTTAGCTCTTGCCATCGCCATTCCACTAACAATCCTGGTGAGCGTGCTGTTTCTGTGATTGTTGCCCTGCAGAGCATGGCTTCCTTTGGAAAACACTCTTGTTTGTACCCCTACTGTTGAATCAAGTCCCATCGTACAGCCTGTCCCAGTCCCTTTGGACCCTGAAACCTCTTCTGATGGCCTCTTTTAAGGCTTCTGGAAGAAGGTGGCACCACCTGTCACCTTTACCTGCTAATGAGTCCTGGAGCTAGCTGTCCCGGGCATCAGTTTCCTTTTTTTCTTCCCTGGAGGTCTATACCACGTAGCTATCGCTTGAGAGCCCCTCTGTTCCTTAGGACTTAAGTTATACCAGCCTGGTACCCTTACTCTCTGTGCAGAAAGTATGAGGCTGCACACAGATGATGGGGAAAAAATGCTTCCTTTTTAATTTTGTTTGTGAAGATTTCTCCCCCTTTTACTTTTGCTACCATAGCAATGACTCTAGATGTTGACCCCCTCTGGAAACTTTTACTTCAACTAAAGCAGAACTTTTACTTCCTCTGTATGCATGCATGTGTGTGTGCACACATTTGTGTTGCATGCAGTCACTAGGAGCTGAGCTGGCTTCAGGTTTGAGGATCAAGGGACTGCCTTCATTTCCACTCAGAAATTGCTGATGTTGACACAGAAGAAAAATAATGGATTTTTCCATGTGCAGGGATATCTAGAATGTGCAACTGCCACAAAGAGCCAAACTCTTTATCCTCAGTGGTCATAACATCTGGGGCACATGTAAAACAAGTGCTGTCTAGAGGGGTGGGGATTGGTGATGGTGCTAAGGTGTATGTACGTAGGACGGCCACACCCACGAGGGAAGAGGTTCTGTGCAGGTGTCCCCTTGACAGATCAGCCCCACCTGGGCCCGGAGTGGTCACAGCCACCATCCCTGTTCCAGTCCCAAGAGATGGTTGTAAACACCCCAGAGCCCCCACCAGCCTTTAAGATAGGTGATGTCATCTCAATTTTTCACATAAGGTACCTGGAGGTCAGTGACCACAAATACTGGTTAGTTCCCTGATTCCAAACCTCACAAATATTCCCTCAAAGAGTACTTGGAGACAGGGTTTGGTCAAGGCAGCAAAGGATGAATTAGGGGGAATCCAGCCCACAAGTTGAGTGACCCACAAGCAGTCCACAAAATGCAGGCATCTCATCAAATGAACATTTAACTTACACACGGTCAGCTGTGTTCTTGGGGTCCCCTGTGTAGATTTCCCACAAGGTGGCCCCAAGAGCAAGCCCCTGGTGGTCCTGCAGAAGCAGCCCCTCTCCCATGGGGCAGCTGACGTGGTGTCAGCTTACAAAGCAGACGGCCCTCCAGGGCCCGGAGAGCCTTCCACGCAGGCCCTTTCAGGGGACTTCTAAGGGTGATTTTGATTAGATGCAACGTAGCCTCATACACTGATTTTAGCAACTACTGCCCCATGTTGGCTGGTGGACAGGACCCCCCAGCCCAGTGTCCTGCCCGCATGACCATGGGTGGGGCTGGTGCTCACCTTGTCCCTCCCCCTGGATGGGTCAGGCCCAGCACTGAGTTCTGCCCGAGTGGTTGGTTAGACTGGAGGCTTCAACTGCTAGGTTCCCACGGATATGGACATTTCTGTTCTCAGTTGTTACTGGCACAGGCCCCTGGGAAGGCAGCTCCCAGTTTGCCTGGATTTCCTTTTTAAAAAGTGCCTGTGCAAAAATCAAGCCCTCCTCTTTCTTTCCCCCACCTCTCTCTTCTCTCTCTTCCCATTTATTGCTGGCTCTGGCTCCGTCTCCACCTCATCTCCCTCCTGTCTCTGCTCTCAGCCTTCTTTCTCCTTTGCGCTCTCTCCATTTCTCATTCCTCACTGCTCCCTTCTGTCACTCTGTCTTTCTGTACATTTGCCCATCCCTCTCTCCCTCCCTCAGCTGTTACCCACTCCCCTTTAGCTCTTAGCTTCTCTTTCCCTATACCTCTTGTCTCCATGAGTGTCTGTGTGTGCTCTCCATGTGGGTCTACCTCTATGTCCGCCTGTCTCTCTTTGTCCCTTTGTCTCTCTTTCTCTCTCTCTCTCTCTCCCTCCCTCTCTCTCCCTCTCTCCCCCTCTCTCTTCCCTGCCTGGTGATGCCCACTGTAACTGGGTAGGATGCCCACTCACTAGGGAGAGAAAAATCAAGCTGAAAGGTTTCACTTCTTTACGTAACATTCTTTACTTCAAACTCACTTTGTAGTGTTCCTGTTGTCCATATTTAGATGCCAGCCTGTCCCACACCCCAGCCCCAGGCCTGGCAGCTCAGGATAAAGTAGCCACAGGCCGCTGTCTCGCCGTCCTGCCGTGGCAGGTGTCTGGCCTGCTTCCCTGTGGGCTTCATCAAAAGCCCGAGCACCTGTTCAATCACCCAATAAGGATCTTGAACAGTTTGTTTTCTGCTGTAATTCCATCTCAACAATGACCGATTCATGTTATTCCTTAATCTCAAACAAATTTCCTCTGATTATGTTTGTGCTCCCTGAACTTTGTGACAATTCTTTCAATATATTTAGTATACAGGGTACTTGTGTGACGAGAATGGGAGGGTGGTGGGGTTGAGGGTTGCTCTGCCTCTGTTTCATTGTTGATTGGGGGGTCTTCAGCCTGTTTCAGGCTTGAGAGGAGGGATGAGCCAAAGGGTGGGGAGGCAGTAGGGGAAGGGGTGATGCCCTGATGGAGGGTGGGACCCGGGGGGTGGACTTCATTCTGGATAGGAAGGGAGATGCCCCCTGTAGAACTGGGAAAGAGAAGGGACAGGAGATGGTGTTTGCTTCAAGGCTGGGAGTCTTGGCTGCAGGGGACACCTCTGCCCACTGGGTCTCTGTTCCCCATGGGGTCGGGCAGCAAGCTGGGCTGAGAGCAGGCCGGGAGGGTCTCGCGTGGGCGCCTGGCACGGGAAGGAGCAGCGAATCACCTGGGGGTCTGCTTTCAGCCTGGGGTCTAACGCTGAAGGTCTGGGTGGGGCCCAAGAATCTGCATTTCTAACTAGCCAGAGGCGATGCCGAGGCTGGGGGTCCAAGAGCCACTCTCCGTGGAGCCAGGGTTTAGAGGATGGAGAGGAGAAAATGCACCACGGACAATAATTCTGCATTGCTGAACGCGCTTGAACCTGACCGTGGTTCTGTGGGTCCAAGTGGAGGCGCCCCTGTTTAATCCCCTGGCGCCCGCCGAGATGGGAGCTGCTGTCCTCTGAGCCCCACCGAAGGGCCGCGGGAGCCGGCTGCTGCCCCGGGGTCTGCTCCATGCCCCCGGGCGTAGATGTACTTTCCGTAAAGTGAGAGGCTGTCAAATGGCAAGGCGAATGGAAAGCAAGGGAAACCACCTTTATTCTTTTATAAAAGAGGTTATCAGTGGCTAATTCAAAAATTGTAGAGTAATGGAAACTACATCAATAATTTTCATAATAATTATAGTCTTTCATTTTACCCTTGAACGTTTTTCTGGCAACGTCTGATTCAATTACTCTGGAAAATGTTATTACGCTGTTTCAGTGTTTTCCTGGGAGGTTTGAGTCTAGGACCAGCTTGTTCAGGAAACTCCTTGGAGGTGCTTGTGGGCTGCTGTCCACAGGCAGGTAACTCCTGGGAGCCCCCGACATGGCTTAGCTAGATGAGTGATTCTCGCTGGGGACAGTTTTGCACCCTCTCTCCTTCCATTCCCCTTGAACATCTGGCAATGTCTGGGGACATTTGGGTTGCATATCCTGGGGGTTGCTACAGGCATCCAGTAGACAGAAGCCAGAGATGCAGCTAAATATCCTACAGTGTACACGACAGCCCCCAACGACCAATAGTTATCCTGCCCCAAATGTCAATAGGGCTGAAGTTGAGGATCTCTGACGAAGAATACAATTAGGAAATTTAAAATATTGGCCTGGACACTTCTGGTTATACCCAACTCTAAGTAGTTTAGACAACAAGGGTACTTTGAATTAGCAGGAATATTGTTCAGGGAGAAAGTCTACTCTAACAAAAAGACACTGTCATGGGAATGATGTCTGCTTCTTTGTTCATGCTCACTTTATCCAATTCCATTATAAAAATGTGCATTATGTTCATTGTGCAGCAGGCTATAATCTAAACATTTTATAAATATTCTCATTTAATTATCATAGCAATCCTGCGAGGGCGGCACCATTCTTATTCTCCTTTTACAGATGAGAGCAGTGAGACACAGAGAGGTTAAGTGACTTGCCAAAGGTCACACAGCCAATACGTGATGGAACTACACATGGTATTAAACATAGGTAGCTTCCCTTCATTTCTCCTTTTCGATGCAAAAGGGTATCATTGGGCCACCTCTCTCCTCACGGAGACTTCTATTAAGTTTCTCCACCCTGGGACCAGTGCACAGAAGCAATGGGAAATGATATTCCAAATCCTCTCTCTTCCAGTGAGCCAAGTGAATGATTCTCACCCATCCCTTCTCCCAGTGGGATTTGGATGATCCCAGGGACACAGTAAGCCACCTCTGGGAGGAAATGCATGGACTTGCAAATGGTAGTTACAATGGGGCCGTTGGGGTCTATTTGAAACAGGAACCAATGGTGCAGATGCAGACAATGCATTTAGAGCAGTGTCTTCTGACTAAGACATTTGGGATTTAAATATAAATTAGAAGCTGCAAGTCAATTCCGTGAATGAATTTGTACAAATCCCTTGTAATGAACGCAGAAAGTATCTCTCATCCTTATTTGCACTGGGGTGTAAGTATCAGGAGCCTAACCAAGTGTGGTGATTTTCCTACAGCTCTGGAGATTAGAGAGGTAGGTTCTCTAGTTAGAAACATGGTGCGTGCCCGCAGGGAGGGAGGCCTGTTCTCTGTGGGCTCCGGAGGGTCTCTAGTCGATGCATCAACCTGAGCTGCGCCCCATGCAGTCGGGAAGAAGGAGCCTCCTCGGAATGATTTAGCCAGAGGTTTTGAAAGAGACGAGGCTCTCCCAGTACCCTCCTTCCCTACCCCCAGGCCCTTAAAAGAGGGAGGCCTCCTTCTCAATGTCACCCTTCCTTGCATGGGAGCTGGAGGCAGAGGGGGCTGGAAGGCAGGCAAACAGCACGTGGCCTTGAGCATTTCCAAGGTGAAGCGCAAGTGCAACCCACGTGCCAGTGGACCGTTTAAACCCAGGCGGCCTTAAACAGAGTTGCCACGTGACCCAGCAACTCCACGCTGAAACAGCTGCCCAAGAGAAATAACCGTGAGTCCACACAGAAACTCAGGCAGGAGTGTTCAGTGTAACACTAATCATAACAGCCAAAAAGTGGAAACAACCCAAATGTCCATCCACCGATGAACGAATAAACAAAGCAAGGCACAGCCATATGGTGGAATATTATTTAGCAATGAAAAGGAATAAACTTCAGATACATGCCACAACACAGATGAAACCTGAAAATAGTACATTAAGTGAAATAATCCAGACACAAAAGGACAAACACTGTAGGGTTCCACTTACGTGAAACATCCAGAATAGACAAATTCATAGAGACAGATAGATTTGTGGTTGCCAGGGGCTGGGGGAAGGGGTAAAGGGGGAGTCACAGCTAATAGGTATAGGTTTTCTTTGTGGGTGATGAAGTGTTCAAAAACTGAGTGTGGTAATGGTGGTACAACTCTGATATACTTAAAATAACATAGAGCTGTACTCTTTAAGTGGGCAAATTGTGTGGTATGGGAATTATATCTCAAAGCTTTACCAAAAAAAATCTACGTCACTGAATCTAAAGGAATACATCTTGTCACCCACAGTTCCACTTTTCCAGGTTGAATTTGACACCCTCTGAGAGTTTGAAAAATCACAGTCTCATTTTCGCCCTTAGTGCAGAAGCCAAACCAGAGAGGGTAAAATCTCAATTCTGGAAAGATTTCTCAAAATATGAGAAATTGGACCTTAATCTATAGAAACATCACAAATATCTCATAGAGTTGGGAATTCCAGCTTATTTTTAATTCCCAACACCTGGCAAAGTCCTGGCACTTGGTGGCAAAGAGGGACTTGGTGGGCAGGAGGGAGACAGAAGGAGGGGCATGGCCCGTCTCCTACCTGTCCCTGTTGCTCTTCAAAGCACTTCACAAGCCTGGCGTTGATCTGTGGGTGTCTTTGTGTATTGCTTGACTCCCACTGAGCAGCAAACGTCTTGGGAGCAAGGACCTGCTCTGTTTCGTCACTGCTGGGTGCCACATGGGAACACTAAGCACAGTGCTGTCGGCCCAAAAGCATTTGTGGAAGGAATGGGTAGGGGACAAAGGTCAGATGGGGTCGAGGGTCTGGAGAGGGGAACAAGGGCCTGGAGAGAGGGATAAGGGCCTGGACGGAGGGTGAATCTGTGAATAGGGAGGTGAGCCCCTGGATGGTGGTTCAGATCAATCATTCGATCAGCCACTCGGGCTCTCGCGGCGAACGCGCTTGCTCTCTCTCCTCCTGGATCTACGAGCATATGCGGCGGGGGGCGCTGCCGGTGTCTTCCCAGGGAGGGTTTATCTGTGCGTCGGGGTGTGGCCCCTGGTTAGGAGCACCCCGAGAATTCAGCAAAGGGAGTCTCCAGAACAAGTGTAGCAGGTCAGCGGCTGAGTCAGAGACGAAGAGACCCATCGAGATGAGCGGGGGAGGCCTCCTGGGCCAGGCAGCCGGGCGCGATGGCGGGATGGGGTGGCCAAGCCAAGGAGGCGAGCCAGGGGTTCCGAGGGAGATCCTCGCCAGGGGGCTCAGGGCAGAGCAGATCACCAGCCAAGGGAAGGGGTACGAGGCCCCAGAAGCTCTTCTTTTCAAATGGAGAACACAAAAGAAAACTGAAGAATAAATACACCAGGATTTTCCAAACAAACCTTTTTGACTACAAAACTACTATACTTGTGCCTCTGTCTCCAGGTAGACACCCAAAGGGGTTTCAATTAATCTACTAACACTGACATAATGCCCCCACTAGCCTCATCATTTTCTCCCTCTCTGTATTATGCCAGTGGGTTAATGGGTGCCAGCACCAAGCAGCAGGGGTGGCCCTAGAAGATTTAAGCCTGAGTCGCTGACTCTGGGTCCCTGAGAGGTGACAGTGCATCGCCAGGTGGGTCGAGGCTGCAGGCTCCAAATGCTGCCCCTCCAGACAGGCTGCGCCCAGGGACCCCCTTAGTGCCCTGGTGGGCAGTGCCAAGCAGCCCACCTGCCTTCCCAACACGTGGGACACGGAGCCTGTGACCTGGGCTTTGAACAGATCCCACGGCTCGAAGGCCAAATCAAGACGAGGCGCAACCTGAGATCCTGCCCAGCTTAGAATTGTCTAGGGCAGAGTCACACTGTTGAACATACTGGATGATGAGACACTTGGAAAACCTCCTGGGCAGATCTCCTCTGGCAGTCCCCTTCAAGCATCCTCAGTGCCTGCCTGGTCCTTCCAGAGTGAGCACCGAATACTAATAGTTCCTGCTTTTAACGTAGCAGGTACCACACTAAGGGTTTTCCTGTGCACTGGGTCACGTAATCGTCAAAGTAACCATTATCAGGGAGCAATGGCCGTAGCCCTGTTTTACAGAGGAGGAAGCACCTGGCTCATAGGGATGGTTGGGAAGGTCAGACAAGAAGGGGCGCTGAGCAGAAGACTGAAGGACGTGATGGCGACAACACGAGAAGATCACGGGCAGAGCATGTCAGAGAGAACCACTCACCTAGAGCCCTAATGTTTGCAAAACTGCGTGCAAGCCAGCATGGCAGGGCCAGCTCAGTGGGGGGAGAGTGGGGGACAAGGGCCTGGATGGAAGGTGAATCCGTGAATGTCCATCAGCAGATGAATGGAGGGCAGAGAGGACAGGTCACGGACAGCCTGGCAAGTCGTGAAGGCTCTAGATTTTTTTTTTTTAGGAACACCGTATTAATTAAACAATAACTCTCCAATCCTTCCTCTGCAGCCCCTGATAACCTGAAATCTTTCGTCTCTATGGATTTGCCATCTAGATATTTCATACGCATGGAATCATAACATTTTCCCTTTGTGTCTGGCTAATTTGGTTCAACATGATGTCTTCATGGTTCTTCCATCAGAACTTTATTCCTTTTTTTAAAAAATGCAATTTTATTGCGATATATTCACACACCATGAAGTATATAATCAGTGGTTCACAGTATCTTCTTGCAGTTGTGCATTCATCACCACAATTTTAGAATATTTTCATTACCCCCACAAAAAAAGAAGAATAAGAAAAAGAAAATCCAAAACATCCCATATACCTTATCCCCTCCTCATATTGACCCCTAGTATTGGGGTGGTACATTTGCTACTGTTAATCAAAGAATATTAAGATATTACTGTTAACTATAGTCCTTAGTTTGCAATAGGTACATTTTTTCCCATATACCCCTCTATTATTAACTCCTTGAAATAGTGTCGTACATTTGTTCTAGTTCATGAAAGAACTTTTTTATATTTATACCATTAATCATAGCCATCATCCACCACAAGATTCACTGTTATGCATTCCCGTTTTTTATCCTTTAGCATCCCTTCTGGTGACATACACAACTCTAATCATCCCCTTTCAACCACATTTACACACCATTCAGCACTGTTAATTATATTCACAATAACATGCTACCATCACCTCTATCCATTTCCAAATGTTTACATTCAAGCTAGTTAAAAATTCTGCACATATTAAGCAACCGCTCCCCATCCTCTAGCCTTATTCTATCTCCTGGTAACCTATATTCTAGATTTTATGTCTATGAGTTTACATATTATAATTAGTTCATATTAGTGAGAACATACAATATTTGTCCTTTTGTGTCTGACTTATTTCACTCAACATAATGTTCTCAAGGTTCATCCATGTTGTCACATACTTCAGGACCTCATTCCTTCTTACTGCTGAATAATCTATCATAGGTTTTCACCACATTTTGTTTATCCATTCATCTGTTGATGGACATTTGGGTTGTTTCCATCTTTTGGCAATAGTGAATAATGCCGCTATGAACATCCACGTGCAAGTATCTGTTTGCGTCCCTGCTTTCAGATCTTCTGGGTATGTAACTAATAGTGGGATTGCCAATTGTAAGGCAATTCTATGCTTAGCTGTCTGAGGAACCGCCAAACCGTCTTCCACAGTGTCTACCATTTTACATTCTCGGCAGCAGTGAGTAAGTGTGCCTCTTTCTCCACAGCCCCTCTGACACTTGTAGTTCCCGTGTGTTTAATAGCAGTCATTCTAATAGTGTGAAATGATATCTCATTGTGGTTTTGATTTGCATTTCCCTAATATCTAGTGAAGACGAGCATTTTTTCTTATGCCTTTTGTCCATTTGTATTTTCTCCCTGTAAAAACTGTCTTTTGCCCAGTTTTTAATTGGGTTGTCTTTTTATTATTGAGTTGTAGGATTTCTTTATATATTCTGGGTATCAACCCATTATCAGATATGTGGGTTCCAAATATTTTCACCCATTGTGTTGGTTGCCTTTTCACCCTTTTGACAAAGTCCTTTGAAACGCAGAAGTGTTCAATTCTGAGGCGTTCCCATTTATCTTCTTTTTCTTTCATTGCTCGTGCTTTGGGTGTCAAGTCTAAGAAACTACCACCTATCGCTAGATCTTGAAGAGTTTCCCTACATTTTCTTCTAGGAGTTTTATGGTACTGGTTCTTATATTTAGTTCTTTGATCCATTTTGAGTTAATTTTTGTATAATGTATGAGCTAGGGGTCCTCTTTCATTCTTTTGGATATGGATATCCAATTCTTCCAGCACCATTTGTTGAAGAGACGATTCTTTCCCAGTTGAGTGGACTTGGGAGCCTTGTCAAAAATCAATTAACCATAGACCTGAGGGTCTATTTCTGAATTCTCAATTCAATTCCATTGCTCAATATGTCTATCTTTATGCCACTACTATGCAGTTTTGACCACTGTGGCTTTATAATATGCTTTAAAGTCAGGAAGCATGAGTCCTTCCATTTCCATTCTTCTTTTTCAAGATGTTTTTGGCTATTCAAGGCCCCTTACCCTTACAAATAAATTTTACAATTAGCTTTTCCACTTCTGAAAAGTGGCCTATTGGAATTTTGTTTGTTATTATGTTGAATCTGTAGCTCAATTTGGGTAAGATTTGACATCCAATCCATGAATACAGAATGTCTTCCCATTCATTTAGGTCTTCTTTGATTTCTTTTAGTAGTGTTTTGTACCTTTTGTGTACAGGTCCTTTACATCCTTGGTTAAGTTTATGCTTAGTTATTTGATTCTTTTAGTTGCTATTGTAAATGGAATTTTTCTCAGATAGCTCATTACTAGTGTATAGAAACACTACTGATTTTTATATGTTGATCTTGTATCCCAACATTTTGCTGAACTCATTTATTAGCTCTAGTAGCTATGTAGCAATTTCTTCAGGACTTTCTAAATATAGGATCATGCCATCTGCAAATAGTGAGAGTTTTACTTCTTCCTTTCTGATTTGGATGCCTTTTATTTCTTTTCCTTGCCTAACTGCTCTAGCTAAAACTTCTAGCACAATATTGAATAACAGTGATGACTGTGGGCATCCTTGTCTTTTTCCCAATCAAAGAGAGAAAATGTTCAGTCTCTCACCATTGAGTACAGTGTTAGCTATGAGTTTTTCATATATATGCCCTTTATCAAATTGAGGAAATTTTGTTTGATTCCTGCCTTCTGAATTGTTTTTATCATGAAAAGATGTTGAATTTTGTCTAATGCCTTTTCTGCATCAATCAAGATGATCATGTGGTTTTTCCCTTTCAATTTATTGATGTAATGTATTACATTAATTGATTTTCTTCTGTTGAGCCACCCTTGCATACCTGGAAAACAGCCCATTTGATCATGGTGCATAATTCTTTGCTGTTGGATTCAATTTTCAAGTATTTTATTGAGGATTTTTGCATCTATATTCATTAGAGAGATTGGTCTGTAGTTTTCTTTTTTGTGGTATCTTTATCCAGCTTTGGTATCAGGGTGATGTTGACTTCATAGAATAAATTAGGTAGTGTTCCCTCTTCTTCAGTTTTTTGGAAGAGTTTGAGCATGACTGATATTAATTCTTCTTGGAATCCTTGGTAAAATTTGCCTGTGAAGCCATCTGGTCCTGGACTTTTCTTTGTTGGTAGGTTTGTTTTTACAACTGATTCATACTCTTTACTTGTGATTAGTCTGTTGAAGTCTTCTATTTCTTCTCGAGTCAATGTAGGCTGTCTGTGTTTCTAGGAAATTGTCCATTTCATCTAAGTTGTCTAGTTTGTTGGTGTACAGTTGTTCATAGTATCCTCTTATGATCTTTTTAATTTATTCAGGATCTGTGGTAATGACCCCCCTCATTTCTGATTTTATTTATTTGCGTCTTTTCTATTTTTGTCTTTAACAGTCTAGTTGATGGTTTTTTATCTTATTGATCTTCTCAAAGAACCAGCTTTTGGTTTCATTGATTTTATTGGTTTTTGTTCTCCATTTCATTTATTTCTGCTCTAACCTTTGTTGTTTCTTTCCTTCTCCTTGCTTTGGGTTTAGTTTGCCTTTCTTTCTCTTGTTTCTCCCAGTGTTCAGTTAGGTCTTTGATTTTAGCTCTTTCTTCCTTTATAAGGTAGGTGTTTAGGGCTTCCAATTCCCCACAGCACTGCCTTTGCTGCAGCCCATGAGTTTTGATACATTGTGTGCTCATGTTCATTCATCTCCAGATATTTACTGTTTTCTCTTGCAATTTCTTCTTTTACCCACTGGTTGGTTAAGAGCATGTGGTTTTACCTCTGTAGATTTGTGCATTTTTCCAGTTCTCCAGTTGTTATTGATTTCCAGTTTCATTCCATTATGATCAGAGAAAGTGTTTTGTATGATTTCAATCTTTTAAAATTTATTAAGACCTCTTTTGTGCCCCAGCATGTGGTATCTCCTGGAGAATTTTCCATGAGCACTTGAAAAGAATATATATCCTGCTGTTTTGGGGTGCAATGTTCTATGTACGTCTGTTAGGTCTAGTTCATTTATCATATTATTTAGGTTCTCTGTTTCTTTATTGATCCTCTGTTTAGATGTTCTATTCATTGAAGAGAGTGTCATGTTGAATTCTCCCACTATTATTTTATAAACATCTATTATTCCCTTCAGTTTTGCCAGTGTTTGCCTCATGTACTTTGGGTCACTGTGATTGTGTGCATAGATATTTATGATTGTTATTTTTTCTTGGTGAATTGCCCCTTTTATTATTTATACAGTGTCCTTCTTTGTCTCTTATACCATTTTTACACTTAAAGTCTATTTTGTCTGATATTCATATAGTTACCCCAGTTTTTTTTGTTTGTTTTTTTGTTTTTGTTTTGTTTTGTTTTTGCTTACTGCTTGCATGGATTATCTTTTTCTGTCCTTTCACTTTCAACCTGTTTGTATCTTTGGCTATAGGTTAAACCTCTTGTAAACAGCATATAGATGGATCATATTTTTTTATCCATTCTGCTAATCTGTGTCTTTTGATTGGGGAATTTAATCCATTAGCATTCAATGTTATTACTGTAAAGGTATTACTTCCTTCAACCATTTTATCCTTTGGCTTTTATTTGTCAAATCTATTATTTTTCTTTTTACCTTTTGGTTATCCTTATTATTAATCTTCATTTCTGTACTCTTCAAGACTCTATCCTGTCCTTTCTTTTCAGCCAGTAGAACTCCTTTTAGTAGTTCTCATAGGACAAATCTCTTATTAACTCTCTCAGCTTCTGTTTATTTGTGAATATTTTAAACTCTCCCTCACTTTTTAAGGAGAGCTTTGCTGGGTAGAGAATTCTAGGCTGGCAGTTTTTCTCTTTCAGGATCTTAAATATATTGTACCACTGCCTTCTCATCTCCATGGTGTCTGATGAGAAATCAGCACTTAGCATTATTTGGCTTCCTTTGTATGTGGTGAATCACTTTTCTTTTGCTTCTTTCAGAGTTTTCTCCTTCTCTTTGGCATTTGACAGTCTAATTAATATATGCCGTGGAGTGGATCTATTTGGATTTATTCCGTTTGGATATGTTGGGCTTCTTATATTTGCATATTTATGTCTTTTATAAGGGTTGGGATATTTTCAGCCATTATTTCCTCAAAAATTCTTCCTGCCCTTTTCTCTTCTCTTCTCCATTTGTTCTTTTGTCTCATCAAAATTGGTTGCTTTGTCTTCTAACTCACTGATCCTTTCTTCTGCCATTTCAAATCTGCTGCTGTGTTCTCTAGTATATTCTTAATTTCACCTTCAGTGTCTTTCATTTCCATAAGGTCTGTTATTTTTCTATGAATTCTTTCAAATTCTTCTTTGGGCTCACTTAGTGTCTTCTTAATACCCTTTATCTCTTTATCCATCTCATTGAATTTCTTTAGGAGAGTTGTTTGAACATCTTTGATTAGTTGTTCCAAATTCTGTGTCTCTTCCAACTTTTTAATTTCTTCCTTTGACTGGACAATTTCTTCTTGAGTTTTAGTGTGCCTTGTGATTTTTTGCTGGTCATTGATCATCTGATTATCTTGATTGTCTATTCTGAAGGTTGGTTTCTGTCTTTTGCTAGGATTTAGTTGTTGCTTGGGTTTGTATTAGGGCACTGCTTTGACAGTTGGATCATCGATATTCCCAGTTAAAAAAAAGGCAAGGTATCCATGCCGGGGTTGGGAGGGGCAGGGAGAGACATAGGCCAGTTCCAGTGGGCCTGGGATAGGGTCTGGAAAGACTCCAAAAAGCCCTTTGCTTTTCCCCTGCACTTTCCAACCTCCCCAGTGGGATGGCGCTCTTCAGCTACGTATTTCACCTCTGGGGCCCTTGAAACAGTGGCACCCATCAGCGTCTGACTGGGTGGAGCTGAAACTGTGGGACTCTCACTTCACTGGCTCAACGTTAGACCATGTCCCCCTTTGTACTTGGGACAGAGGACTTCCGCAGCCATTCCCCCAGGCAAGGATCGGGCCACCTGCTGCTGCTTCCCTTGAGGGTGGGGAATGGGCATGAGGCACTGCAGCTGGAACCACAGTCTCTGCCCACACTTTTTCAGTCTTTTGATCCCACACTGACCGGGCACTGAAATGCCAACCCCACCCTCTCATCCCCACCCACTGGATCCCTAAACAGTTGACTCAGACAGTTTCTGCCTGGCTGCTTGCTTCTTTGAGGAAAGAAGGAGGTTTAGCTCTTCCCTCCCTAATCCTCCATTTTGGAAGCTCCTCCCTGGAGCATCCTGCCCTGGGTCTCTGTGGACGTGGGTCTATGTCTAGATATACGTGGGAAGATGCAATCATTAGAGGGCAGGTTGCTGGGCCTCCAAAGAACCATAATACATGAGTCTGGTCTTGTATCTTCCACAAAAATTATTTACCCAGCACCTCCTTTATGTCTGCAGCCAACACATAGGAAATTAATTGGCTGAGAAGAACGTGCATGAGGGAAAGGGAGCAAAATCCTGTCTGAGCAGTTAGTGAATATTGTTTCCCTCTTGTGCCCATTGGCTCATCCCCTGCACCTGAAAAACTCCCAAGTGGAAGAGAACCCACATGGAGCTGCCCTCCAGGAATGTCACTCTCCTTCCAGCCCGGGGCTACCCTGGGTTACACTGGCCAGAGTGCATTTGTATTGCTTTTCCTAGATCCAGAACCACACTGCCTGGGATGTCAGTGAACTTAAAGAGTCATCTTTAATTGTGGGCATGTTTCTTTGTTGTTTACTTGCTATTCCTTATTGATTATTGTGACACCATCTCCCTATTTGAGTTTCATATTTCCTCACTGTTTTAGTAGCAGGGGTAGCTAGAAAAACCTGGGCTAACTTGTTGAGATGTTTAAAATCCCCTTGATTTTCTTTACTGTGGCTAGTAAGTATTTTCTCTGTATAAAATAGAAAATGTTTTTAGCAAAGCATCTGGCATAAAAGAGAGACACAGTCATTGTCAGTAGAAGAAATAAATATGAATTTGATCAGTCATTTGATTATGCTTTCTTAGAAAGAGTATCTTTTAGAGAAGTGTTTACGGATGCAATGATATTTCTGAGATTTGCTCCAAATAATACAGGAGTGGGAAGGTGTAGATGTGTACGTGAAACACAGAGGCCCTGAATTGAACATACCTGAGGCTTGAGGATGGGTATGTGGGGATCATTATTCTATTCTGTCTACTTTTACGAATGTTTGAAAATGTCCATTGCAAAAAGTAAAAGACAAAAAGATAGGGGGAAAAAAAAGATTTGAGAAAAGATCTCTGGTATTTGACATTGTCAAAAGGACCACTTACCTGCTGAGGCTGGCCGACACCTGGGATTGTTCTCCCCAGTGCTCTGTTAGCTTATGGAGTGGGAACCCACTCAGGATGGCTGGACAGAAGACGAAGTTGCCGACAGGTGCAGGAGCCTCCCACAGACAGAAGCACAGTGGGCATGTTGGGAATGGGAGCGGGAAGCTCATCCGAGACTGAGGAGGCTTCCAAACTACCTTTTGTCTTTGAGACACCAGAGAGTCTCAGTTTTCCTCTGAACGTCTCCATTCTTTTTCCTCTCTATGTATGTTGATTTCTCCAATAATTCAAGAGTGTACAAATGGCAAAAATGGCCACCCAGTTCTCAACTACTCAAAGGACCTTTCCCTGTCTAGTTGTAGCCTCTGTTTCTCTGAGCTCAAATTCTTAAGAGAAATAATCTAATTGCTCATCAAGGAGCAAATGGGTGTGTTAGCCCTGAGTCAGGTGATCATCTCTTGATCCAACCAACCATGATGGCCAAGGAAGCTGGGGTCATGTGATAGAAGACAGCCTTTCATTAATGCCTCTTTCAGCAGGGGCTGGGGTGGTTTTAGTTTCCACAAAAAGGGCTTATGGATTATGCAGGCACCCTGCAGTATACCTACTCGATACATTTAATGATCTTCCAAAAAGGATGGCTCTCCTTCATGGTTTAGAAATTCTTTCTATCATCTCTGCCATTTGAGCTGCAATATAGTTCACTTTCATATTTCTCATTGAAAATAGAGAAGAGCTGGTCACTTCTCATTGTGAAACTTACAAACAAAGCAATCCCAAAATTTAATGTGCACTTAAGTGCCCTCACTATGAGAAAGATGTGGTGTTGGGAATTGGGGGATCAGAGACACAATCACCACCATCAAGTTGCTCACCATTGTGAGTGGGAGATGGCCTGCCCCAGGCTATCCCAGCTTGAGAGAGCTAGCAGGGCTGGGCCGGGTTCCCCTCTGCCCGCAGTTGCTGGAGGTCCCAGATCTCACAGCTGAGTTCTTTCCCCACTGCGTGGACTGTCTCATAAGGGTGTTGAGCACGAAAGCTCTGAAACCATTCCTCATCTTCAAAGAGAACAGACATTCACAGAGTTTTAACCAGGTGGAGAGAAGAGTAAAGGATGTTCACCATTGTCTGGGCCAGGATGGTTTGGCAGGTTCCTGAATGTTCTCTTCCATCTGAATCCTGCAGTTTCCTCAGGGCCTGGCTGTGCCTGTCCTACTGGGATGTGGCTAAAGAAGGGTTCAGAAGATTCCAATACACTTGAGGGCTCGATGATGTGCAGGAAACGTTTTTCAGTTGAGCAACTCCAGGCACCCTTGTGTCTCTCAGTTTTTAATCACTTCTGAACCATAAATTTTTTTTAAGGTACCAAATTAACTTTATTTATAGTTCTGTAACCTTTTAAAAAATTTTATGTAAATATTGTGTTATATTATGCTTGCTTCATATGTAATCATATTTTCTATTCTTTTATATTTTAAATACTTATTTAAATACATATTTAATAAGTACTTATTAAATACTTATTGAGGATTATATATATTACATATACACATTTATACATATTATATATACACCTGTATATGTAAGTACACATAAACTTTAAGTGTAAGCTGAATGAAAATGTTCTGGTTTTTTCCCTAAAAGCCTTATTTGTCTTACCTTTCATATTTTGAGTATGATGTGAGGTAGGGATCAAGATTCTTTTTTTCCCCATGTAGATATCTAATTGACCCAGCCCTATTTATTGAAATTGCAATTAGCTGGAAACTAAATCATGTCGAAACTCAAAAATGTGTGTAATTGGTCACAGGTGCAGTCTTAGATGTATCACAGTGGAGAACAAGGTTTCAGAAATGATAGAAAATAAATTGGCTGAATATGTCCTAGGCGAGCAAAGCACGTAAAGAGAGGGGGTGACCGGAAGAGACCCTGTCAGTCTCCTAAACCATAAGCTCCGTGAGTTGAGGCAGTAGCGTCCATCCCATTTGCTGCTCTCTTTCCTGGGCCTGGTAGAGTCCTTGGCATGCAGGGGACACTTAATGAATATTGACTAAAGTGAATTCTTACGTCATTCCATCCTGGTATGACTCCTAATCATAGATCAAAGAAGCCAGATTCCTGAGGCAGTTCTTCCTTCTAAATGTGGGTGCTCCAGGTCAACATCATTTTGCCTTGGCAATGAAGGGCTCCGTGTTAGTACAAGACAAGGGTGAGCAAATATATAATTATAATTATCGGGTACACATAACGGAAGAGAAAACAGCCTCCTCTTAGCTAGTCCAGGGAAATAGGACATACGCACAAATAACTACATTATAAGGTAAGCTGTGCTCAGAATGGAAAAAGTTGGCGGGAGTTGAGCCATATTCTCCAACTTATTAGCAAGAATTTCATATGATGAATTGGAACCCATCATTAACATCATCACTAACAAATATTGACTCCTTACTATATGCCAGGCAAAGAGCCAATCTCCTTAAATGCGTTATCTTATTTATATCAGTCACAGTTTCTACCCATTATACTCTCAGCAAGAGATTAGATTTTTCCAATAAGCTGTATCCTTTATGTAAACATAGACATGTAAAAGTGTGTGCAAGTTAAATTTCTTATGATCTCACCTCACCCTTTATCCATCACAAATAGAAATTAGGTTTATAAATCTTTCTGAGATGTTATCTTTTAATTCCCTAAAGCCAGGGCCCTGACTACTCTCTGTCTCAGCTTTTCAAGCTCCCCGTCAGTCCTCCATGAAATCTCCAGGTTGGCAGATCGTGAGCCTGAGATTCCAGTCGACAAGTGTGGAGGCTTAGATGTGGCCATCCCTTCAAACCATCCACTGCCATTTTCCCCCCACCTCAGGCTTAGCTCCTCAGCCTTCTGATCATTTCCCTCACCCACATTAACTTCAAGTTCTTCTGTGAGAAGAGTGTTGGTTCTAGATGTATAAATACACAAGTCCTTCTCCTCTCTGCTTATCACCTGTAAGTGGCAAATCTAGACAGCCTGATTCTAAATGTTCATCATTACGCACTGCCCACCTTGTCAAAGAAAGGAGAACAAGATAACTCATTTCTGAACTTGGAGGAAAAAGCTACAGAGCTCTTTGGGAACAAAGCCACTTGCCCACACTGATTTGTAAAAATATATATTTGCCTCTGGTATTTGATTTGCCAAATGGTTTACCAGAAGAGTTTGTCTATTTTTTCCCAACTCCAGGAAATATTTTATAATCAGTAATTTGTGCTGCTCTGGTGTGATAAATTAATCTCTGTCTGTTGTTTTTAAATCCTAAAATGAGCATTGCTCTAGAAATGTAAAATGGTACAGTTTCATTTAATCTATTTAATTTTACATTCTTGAATTACATAATGGGGTTAAAACATTGAATAGAATTAATAAAATGAGTATTTAATTAAGCAATAATGAGTTTCTAAATGGATGCTCGAAGAGAGTCACTTTATAGCTTATGTAGGAATCAGATAATGGTCTTAACAAAGACTATAATAATTGTGTTGAATGTTTTCTATATTTAAAGTTAGGTGTTTTTTTTTTCTGAGCACTCCCAGAAATAAATTTAAACCAAGCCCAGTTCCTTGATTAGACTCTCCTTTGCTTTCAAGGTAACTTGAAAGGTAAATTCAAACACCTTTCCATGGCGCACAAGGCCCAGCGAGATCTGACCCGATCTGAGTCCAGGAGCAACGCATCTTCCAGGCCCCTCCTTGACATTCCACTCCAAGGACCTTGCTTCTGACTCTCAGTGCCCCCAGCCTTTGCTCACGCTATTCCCAAAGCTGGAAATGCTCTCTCCCCTTCATGCATCTCCCCTCTTCCTTCAGCTCTCAGGGAATTCCTCCCCAGAGCAGGTTGGGCCCCCATCACAGGCTCTTCAGGCTCTTTCCTGGTGCTTGGCACATTTGTGTAATTATACATTTATTTCATTACTGGCTTTCCTTTCAACCCGTCATCCCAATGAGAAAAGGTATACCGGGTCTTCGTTTACCAGTGTAACCGTGGAACCCAGTTCCATACCTGCCTGGCACACAGGAAGAAAGCTCTCAACAATATTTGTTGGCTGGAGGGTGGAGGGATGGATGGAGGGAGGGAAAGAAATGTGGCTGGGGACAGAAGCATTACTAAATCTAAGGACACATGAGGGCCACAGTCCACACTTCTGAGAACCCCTCTGACATCACCACCCACCGCCTCCACATGGATTCATTTACTCGTGAACCAAATGGTGCTGAACACTGGTTCTGTGCCAGCCTGTTCGGTGGGTGCTGCAGACACAAACATTTCGGCATGCTGGAGAAGCTGCTCAGGTGTCTCACTTCACTGTGTCCTAAATATTAATTTCACTCATTCTCTCATCCATCTATCAGATCCTGGTAAACAGAGCCAAGTCATCCATCAGGTGCTGTAGGCACAGTGCCTGGGCCCTAAAATCAGAAGGAAAAAAAGGCAAACTTTCAGAGTCAAAGAAAACATTTTGATTTTTTTTCCTCATAGCAGAAAAAAAAATGTATATAATTTTTAAAATCCATGAAAATATAGGCAGGGCCAACAAAAGCAAAAATATGTAAGGCCTGCAGAAGTCCTAATATGGCCCCAATGGGCATGATGTGGAGAAAAGGGCAGAAAAGTCAGTCCCTGCCCTTCTGGAACCTTCAGGAAAGTGGCAGAACTAGCCACCAGTCAATGAGTCAGTCCCTCTTTGTCTCGCTCCTGCATGACTTTATCCAGCCACATTCTCTGCTCAGCACTCGTTGCTGCTGAGGTCCCGCTTCCTACAAAGAAGATGTTTCGTCATTCAGCGAATATTGCCCAGGTCCTCTCTATGTGCCCAGCTCTGTGCGAAGGACTAGGGGTAAAGCCGTGAACTAGAGGGACTCAATCCCCAAATCATGATCTGTTCTGACAGCGCCTTCGTCTTGTCAACGTGGCACTCATCTGCTTTGACAAAGCAACTTCTCCCTTAAGTGATTGGACATAGCAGCAATTCCCCTGCCTGATGGCTTCCAGCTTCCTCTAGCTCTCCATCCCCACGTGTCCATCCATCAGGTTTGCTCTGGTACAAGCGCCAGAGTAGTCACAAGGGCAGGTTAGAACCGATGTCGCTGTGATCAGTCGGGACAGCTGCTGGCTCTGGAGCAAAGCAGGGGAAGAAGGACCCATCTTGCCTGTGGGGATGTTGGGTGTGAGTAGGAGATCGGAATGAAAGCAGAGGCTTCTGTAATCCAGGAGTCTGGGTAGGACCATCGGGTCACTAAACGACTTCAGATAAGCCGCTTCCTTCTCTGTGCCTATTTCTTCATCTGTAATCTGAAGGGATGAGATGACGTCTGTGCCACCAAGCCCCACTCCTGCGCGTGAGGCATGCAGCAGTAACGGATTGGAGCTCCTTGCTGCCCAGCCCGGTGCATGGCAGACCCCAGCCCTGCGCCCAGGCAGCTCGCCCACTCACCAGGGTGGGCGCTCAAGGTGGCTCCTGTCTGCACCCTTGGGCTCAGTCATGCCCCTTGCCGTGACTGCACGCACGTTAGAGCTACCTGGGGAGGTTAAAATACATCCCAGGCTTTACCCCACACCATCCGAACTGGAATAGGACCCAGGTATTTTCGAAGAACAGTGTTTTTAAAAAGTACCCTAGAGGTTCTAATGAGCAGACACAGCTGGGAACCACTGGTCTGGATTTCCAGCGTGGGAATTCTGTGATTTTTATGAGGATGAGGGAAAGAACAAAGATAGGTTGGTAGGCTTTATTTCACAAGAATCAGAGAAATCAAGTCAAAACAATTTGGCTCCCAGAACTGTACCTGTGAAAGAACAGCCCCCATCCCTCCTCATTCAGCTTCTTTCCACTTTTCATGCTTGTTCTAAAATTTTTCCAGCACCCCTTTTGCAGAAGGGAAACAGCACGTCCAGGTTTGCTGAGGTGTGATAGACAAATTAGTTTCCATCTCTGCTCCTCACCTGCAAGGCATCAAGATTTAAGCTGTGATTAATGATTTGCAAGCCAATTAATCAGCCCTTGCTTTTGAAACCTCATTTCCCACATCGCTTCTCTTTGAACACAAGAGCTTTTTGACATCACCTTACTGTCTCTAGGTTCACTTTCTTACTAATTGAAATTCCAAGATATTTCTTCTTCTTGTCAGCTTATTGGTATGACTTGTTGATAAAATATTTGCAAACAGACTACTATTCACCTGTAGTGTGTCGGAGGTAAGTACCAAAACAATACTTTATGCTTCCAGCTCAAAGGAATGTGCTAATGATAGCTCGTGAAATTCTCTATCCATGGGATGGCCGATTTTTCATTTATTGATTTATTTTCACCCCACCTACTTGCAACAAATATTTGAGATGTATTACAAAAAAAAAAAAACAACACAGGTGCAACCAGGCTGCAAGCAATTGATTTATGTGTTCCTTTAGAAAACATTTTTTTTTAAAGTCATATTAGTTGTGGGCAAGGGATGGGAAGGATGAAATTGGAGTGTTTTTCAGTAGAGGAGATGGGACAGGGCGAACGGAGGCTCTGGAGTCAAACCCCACCAGCCCACCCTCACCCCCCCACCCACCCCCACTTATTAGCTGAGGTGCACTGGTTATCTGGTTATCATGTTGTTTAGAGTAGATGGGACTACAAGAACAAATATGCACAAAAACATGAAATGGCTTGATCTCAGGAGAAGTTGATTTCTCATTCGATAGCTGTTTGGGGTGAGTAGCTCCATATGATGACTTGGGGACCCAACCTCCGTCCCCCTCCTGGCTCCAGCCTCCGCTCAGGTCTTCTTGTGGTTGTCTGCACTGAGGGGGACAGAGGGAGAAAGGAGAGGGTGGGGAGAGGAGACAGAGCTGTTCTCTTAACCTCCCAGCCCGAGCACACCTCCCTTCTCACATTCTGTAGGAGAGAAGCCCGTCTCGGCCACAGCTAACTGCCAGGAAGGCTGAGGGGGGAGCTTAGCAGCTGCCAGGCCATCACCCCATCACCCTCCAATGTGCTACTCATTATGAAGTAAGGTGACGTGTGCAAGTGCCCAGTGCAATACCAGGCATTTGGCCAGAGCTCCTTATGTGGTCTTTGCCATGTTTATTCAAAATTGTGACCATCCTCGTCTGCTCTGCTTGCAGTTTCAAGCCACAGTGGAGGAAGGAGCCGTGGGAGTGATCGTCAACTTAACCGTTGAAGACAAGGACGACCCCACCACGGGCGCGTGGCGGGCCTCCTACACCATCATCAACGGGAACCCAGCGCAGAGCTTTGAAGTGCACACCAACCCTCAAACCAACGAGGGCATGCTGTCCGTAGTCAAGGTAAGGGTGCTCTCGGCCGCCTTCCCCCGAGGGGCTCGCAGGATCACCGGGTCACGCATAAGTCAGCCCCGTTCCCTTCCTTCCAGTCGAAAAGGGCTCTCGACTCACGGGGGCACTTGTATCCTCAGCAGCACAAACCAGCAGCCTGTGAAAAAGGCCTAGACAATTCAAACTTCGGAGTAATTTTAAGGAAACCAAGCTTAGTTTTTAAATGAATTTCTCCACGATTTGATAATGAATTATCTAGAGATAGGTAACAACGGGATATCTGTTTTTCAAAGATCTGTGCTCAAAATACAGAATATTACATTTCTTCTTAAGCTCTCTCAGCAGTCACAGATAGTTTCTTAAAAATAGGTGATGATTATACACCCAAAGTAATCCTTGCTGTGAACCTTCTGTGAGCTGACCAGAACCCTGACCTTCTCTCTGGCGATATGTGGGACGAGGAGCAAATGGAACGAGGCATGTGAAACCCTTGGCACATGGCTGTGCTCCGGAACTCGTAAGTGGGAGAGCTGGTGGCACTCAACTTTGTTACTGCTGGTGGCCTCAGTATCCGAGAAGAAGGATGCAGTCCCGTCCCTCTTGGAAGTGCTAGGGAGGAGTTTCTAGCAGGGACCAGGACAGTCATCAGAACACACTTATTTTTCTGGATGAAGTCATTTGCCTCAAAATCTGGGAGTAACAGCATTTCTAAGAGGTAATAGTACTGCCTACTGCCTGTCTGCGCTTGGCCAAGATGCTTTCATATGTTTTCTGTCCCTGTGTTTCCTCTTCTGTAAAATGAGGATGATAGAGAGTAATCTACTTTGTAGGTTTGTTGTGAGAATTTGATGAGCTAATGTATAAAACACTAGCAACAGTGACTGGGAGTAAGAGTCTGTATCAGTCTCTTCCTGCTGCTGTAACAAATTAACACAAATTCACTGGCTTAGAACAACAGGAATTTATCTCACAATTCTACAGTTCCAAAGGCCCATATGGGTCTCAGCCAACTAAACCCATGGTGTCTGCTGGGCCGGTTCCTTCTGGAGGCTTAGGGGAGAGTCCATTTCCTTATCTTTTCCAGCCTTTCAAGGTGGCCCCTACTCTTTGTCTTATGGCTGCCTCCTCCACCTTCAGAGCTGGCAACAGAGTGTCATCAAATATCTCTACAACATTGACCCTCTGCCTCCACTGTCACATCTCTTCTCTGGCTCTGACCTTCCTGCCTCCCTCTTTTAAGGACACTCGCAATTATTTTGAGCTCATCTGGATAAACCAGGATTGTCCCCCATCTCAAGGTCACATCTGCGAAGTCCCTTTTGCCATGTAAGGTAACATGTCAGCAGGTTCCAAGGATTAGGACATGTTCATCTTTGAGGGCCCTTATTCTGCCTAACACAGAGCCGTATAAACAAACTGCTCCAAAAAAGTTCCAAAACACCCTTGGGGGAAGTACCTGGAGCCACAGGAAATGGCAGATTTCAGAGCCCTTCCAGCTTCCCCGAGTGGATGATGGGATCTGAGTTTGTCCCAAGCCCTGTCCTTTGCAGGACCTCATCTGGCTAAGAAAAGCAGTTTCTGTGACTTCCCAATTCTTCTTCTCTAATGAAACAGGCAATGTCAAAGTTGCTAGGAGACCCTGCTGCTAACCCCTGCATTCATCACTGCAGTTGCAGAGCTGTGAAAGCCGTAAAACAACACAGCCACTCGCTGGCCCCTGTGGTTACCCTGTATCTGCAAAAGCTGTTGGGCATTTTTCCAAGCCTGCCACTTGAACACAAAACTTGGGTAAATATACCACCCCACTGTGAATCTTGGAGGAGCTCAGTTCTCCCCAGTGCATACTCATTACGATGGGGGGAAAATAAAATACTAGCCAAACGAGACTGGCAGAAGGAGCCATTCCCCCACCACCACGTTCCTGCCTTGGCCACAGTGCCATGGTTCTCTATATAAGAATCTCCTGGAGTGCTGGCAAGAATTCAGGTTCCTGGGCCCACTCCAGACGTGCTGAGCCAGAATATGTGGGGCAGGCTCCCGGGGTGATCCTGCTGCTCAGGGTGATAGCTTGCGTGGAGAACCTGCCTTAGAGGAGGGAGTCCCCAGCAGCATGCCTGCTCTCTCTGCAAATTCCTGGGAAGGGAGTGCCCACAGGGTGCGGACAGCACTGGGCTGCAGCGTTATGAGCGAGTGGACCTACGGCAGATGTCCCCTATCCCTCTGGCTGCGTGCCACATCAATCCTTTGGAGGGGCCTTGAGCTCCCCCTGCTTCTTAGCCCCTGAGTCAGAGCCCCAGAGGCAGGCCTGGCCAAGGTCCCTGGTGCTCTCCATTTTGCCAACAAATCAGTTTATCCACTAGGAATGCTTTTAGCTGCAAGTAACAGAACTCCAGACTGAGAGTGGATTAAATAATAAAGAAATCTCTATAACTAACAAAGGAGACTGTTCCAGAATCAGCAGTTCCGGGTGTCAGAGAGCCAGCAGTAGGCTCCTCAGATGATGCTTTGGGATATTTCCTCGTGGATATAAAATGGCTGCCAAAGCCCCAGGCATCATGTCCTCCCACTGCCATGACCCAAAGCAGGAAGCAAGGAGGCAGCCAGACAGGTGAGAGAGAATGCTGCTTGTGTGCCCTTCTCCTTTTAACAGGGAAGAAAAATCTTTCCTCTGGGTCCCCCAGCAGACTTTCCATGGTGCTTCTTTGGCCTAATGACTCAGGTTTGAAACCCTCAGCTGCTGGAAAGGCTCAGAAAGTGCAAATCTGGCTTTTTTTGTCCGAACAAGCAGAACCCTGGCTCCCAACAGGATCAGATCCTAATAGTTCTGGCAAATGAGTACCTGTGCCTGTTCCATCTTTAACAACTTCTGGTCAGGAATGCCCTTAGTTGCTTTGGAAACCAACTCCGAAACTGTCAAAAAGTTATTCTTTCAGCTGAAAATAATCCAGCCTGCATTTTCTCCTCTTCCTTGGAGGAGAAGGAAACAGAAAGCCTCCTTGATCCGAGTACCTTCCAGAGGCTTAAAAATCGCTATCAAATCTCATCTGCATCTTCCGTCTTCTCAGCAGCACGTCCCAGGTTCTTTATCTTTTCCAGGTGCATCGGCAGCTCCGGCCTGTCTGTCTCCAGGGCGATGGGCTGCTCCCCCTCTTGACACTTGATAAAATGTTAACTGCATGGAATCCCTGCAGCTTCTGTCAGCAGCGTTTCCAATTTCCACCCTTCCCTGACACAGACACCCAGAACCAGACAAAGCACATTAACAAGGTCGTGTGCCCGACATGATGGTGGGCTCTTAATCCGAAGTGCGACCCGGGGCAGGCCTCGGAAGGGACTGGGAACGGAGACCCACGCTTCACGGTCCCCACGGGCCGGGGCCTCGCGCAGCTGGAATTGTGACGTCTGCATCATGCAAACGGAAGGAAACGACAGAGAGGTGCTGCTCCCCAGAAAAGGGCAGGCTCGCCCCCCAGCTCCCCTACTTCTTCCTCTGGCGTTGGCCATGCCCTCGTTCCCCAGAAGCCAGCATCCCACCCGGAAGCGTCAGCCTGGCACGGCCTTGAAGAACCAGGCCTGGAGGCACCGTCCCTTCAGCTCTTTTGCTCTCCGTCTCGCCAGCTTCCTGTTATGGATAACTTACCCTGGGCCCCGCTCGGTGTGAAACGCTCGCCATGCATCATCTCACCTGATCTTTGCAACAGCTCTTCACACTAGGATTTCATCGATGGGAAACAAAGCTCCGGGACATGAAGTGACTTTCCCACAGCCCCGTGGTTGTTAAGCATCAGGGCTTAGCCCCACCCTCTGTTTGGGGAGCACAGGGTCCTCCTGGCCACTGAAGCCACGCAGCTCCCCAGCCACCACCACCCCACCCCACCCCCTGCCAGGGCATTAGCGGTGATTCCTGGTCAGCATCACCTGTGCAAATGCCACCCATGTAGAAGCAGTAGGTTTCATCAGTGCAGATTTTCATCAGACTCCCTGAATGAAATCTCAGCTCTGTGCCATTTGTTAGCTGTGTGACTTTGGCCAAGTCACTTAACCTCTCTGAGCCTTTCCATAGCTATAAAATAGGGATAAAAATACCTAACCATTGTGGGGGTGAGGTGAGGATTGGGTGAGATGCTGCATGCAGGGCACTGCTAGCTCATGGTGGATACATGACAGGTGACAGATAATGACACGGGGAATAGTGAAGGGTGTAGCGAGGATTCAGTGTATATTGTAAGATGTTTGTGTATTTGGGTGTGAGTGAGTGAGTATATACGTGAGTTTATGAGTGTGTGTGTGATGTGTTTGTGTGTATGTTTGTGTGTGCATGTGAGTGTGTATCGGTGTGGTTGTGTGACTATGTGTGAGTGTGATTCTGTATGAGTTACGTATGTGTGTGTAAGTGTGTGAAGGTGAGTTTGTGTGGGAGTGTGTGTGACAGAGTGTATGTGTGTGATTGTGGAATGCCTGTGTATGTGAATTTGTTAGAGTATTTGTGT
The DNA here is from genome assembly GCF_015220235.1 of Choloepus didactylus. NCBI lineage: Eukaryota > Metazoa > Chordata > Mammalia > Pilosa > Megalonychidae > Choloepus > Choloepus didactylus. Next base: position 38,800,215 of record NC_051328.1, read on the forward strand.
GTGGGCTTGAGCAAGTGTGTGTGCATGTGTGTGTGAGTGTGTGAATCCCTGTATGTGTGAGCAAGTGTGAGTGTATACGTATGTGTGAGTGTGTGCATATCTCTGCATGTGTGAGTGTGAGTGTGTATGTATGCACGCATGTGTGGAAGCTCTGGGTGTCCCACCGCGTCTGCATACCAGGGCGTCCTCAGCCCCGGCTGCCCACCTCCCTGCAGAATCGCCCTCAGCAGAACGGGCCCCGGCCAGGGAGGTTCCTCCCGGCCCTGGGGAGAGCCCACCCCGCAGCCAGCGCCTGACTGCAGGAGGTGCCCAGCCCTGCCCGGGGCTGAGACTAACAATTCTGTGCTGCGGTTCAGATCCCAGAGCTCCCCACCGCACAGGGCTAAGTGCAGACTCCGCTGTAGACCCCAGCCTTGCTTGGCTCCTTCCCCTGCTCCCCTGCACCCTCTCTGAGCGCACCCCCAGTAGAGCACAAGCACGTAAATCCCAGCCTCCCTGCTTCTGGGGAGCCAACCTGAGATCCTTGTACACACGCTCACAGCACTCACATTCACACACACACATCTGACACATCAATGCACGCATTGTTTGCTGTGTATCACGTTTCTGGGAGCTGGCATAAAAGAAGTCGTCTGTGTCACCCAGCTTTGCCTGCCAGCTCTGGGTTTCAGTCCTGTTCTGAGTTGCCACATCCCAGCTAGGCAGATGTCCCTGTCCCCTCAGTTTCCTAACTGGGATGGAAAACTGCTTCCCAAGCAGGGCAGCTCCCTGGCCCTCGTTGGAAACCTGTTTTACCGTGGTGGCATATTATGGTGTCACTTGGGATTGGTAGAGGTCTGTCATTAGAATCTGTGGGAAGCATGATGGAGAGGTAACGTATTCTTGTGTTACGGGGAAAGACCAAAATACAGCTGGGAAGCTGCTAGGACCCAAGAGCTCTGCAGCTGCTAACTCTGAAAATCCTAAAACTGGCCCTTCAGGGAGCTGGTCTGGGGGGGAAGGGCAGCCCAGTTACGTCAGTGTCAGCATTTCCAGTGTGTGAGTGTGCATGTGTCCACATGTGTGTGTGGGTTGTGCATTACATGTGTGTACACACCATGTGCACGCATGTGTGCAGAGTGTGTGTGCATATCCCTAGCATATGGTAAGCCCTGTATCAGTCAGTGTTAGCTGTAATTCTCATGAACAAATGTGATTTGCCTAATAAAATGTAGTTTGCCTAACGCCATGCTGGCACCACTGGTCAGATTCCAAATTCAAACACTTGCCCCACACGGCTCTTTCCCAGCTCCAGCATTCCCCTCTCCATTGCCACTTTCCCCAATCTGCTTGCAACCCATCCTGTCGTTGACTTATTTTCAGTGGTGTTTATAAATCAACTCCCCTCGTGCACTTCAGTCTTGCCCTTCTAGCAAGAAAATTCATCATGGCCTAGGTCTAATCAGTTAGCAACTTGTTTTTCCTAATAGCATTAGGAGACTATCTTTTGAAATAAAAAGCTTCCCACAAGCAGCATGAGCCCCACTCTGGGAGGCGGCAACCCTGACTTTACCTTGAGCCTCTCTCTCATGGTTTGGAAAAAGAGAGAACAGTTGAAAGTCACACAGGCCGTTCTGTCCAGCACAGCAAGGCCACCATGTTGACCGTATTTGTGACACGGCTGCCTTAGCGTCATCTCATTTAGTCTGCCAGGCAGCCCGGGGAGGTGAGTCTAGCACCCCCCTTTGCAAAGTCAGCCTCCTGGGGGCTGCTCCTTGGCACTGGAGACAGGACAGTCCGTCCCTCCGTGAGTCTGTCCTGGGCCAGCCGTGTCACCGGCATTCCCGTCCTCTGCCCAGTGAAGGCAGCAGAGCCCTCAGCTCATGGTGACAATTGAAAGCGTCCCCCAGCCCCACATTTTCACATGCCCTCAGGCGGGGAAGGTCCCGGGGACTTGGCCCTGGTCCTCTCCTCCTCTCCAATCCTTTTCCCTACGAAAGAATGTCAGACCTGGGGAAGAATTGCTGCACATTTTTGAGAGACATAGAGACCCAAACTCCTGGACTTCATGGCAAGTGAGGGAGAAACGTTAACAGTGACACTTAGCCCTTCCTTTCCCATTTCATCTGCCACGAGTGCAGGCAGGGCTGTCGCGAGGGTAAGGGGGCTTGAGCTCAGGCTTCAGGGCCCTCCCTTGCCAGGGACAAGCAAGGGGGTTGTTAAAGCAGGGAGCCTTTCTTTGTCAGCAATGCCAGGAAGTTACCCAAAAGATCCCGAAACAGAGGGAATGTGCCGGGATGTGTTTCTCATTCTAAAAATATTACCACGTTCACTCCTCACTTTGTATTTGTGTGTTTTGTATTTGATTTTTAAAGAGGGCCCCCAAATGGCATAGGGCTCAGCCCCTCAAGCCCCAGGGCCACCGCTCAGTGTCCACCACTGTTTGTGGAATGTCCGAGGGACTTGGTACAGAAAACCTGCCCGAGTCAACCGAGGCTCCCACGTGTCTGCCTTCCCGTCCTGAGCCCCCATCTCTCTGCGTTTCAGCCTCTGGACTACGAGATCTCCGCCTTTCACACCCTGCTGATCAAGGTGGAGAACGAGGACCCTCTGGTCCCCGACGTCTCCTACGGCCCCAGTTCCACGGCGACGGTGCACATCACCGTCCTGGATGTCAACGAGGGCCCCGTCTTCTACCCGGACCCCATGATGGTGACCAGGCGGGAGAACATCTCCGCGGGCAGCGTGTTGTTGACGGTGAACGCCACGGACCCCGACTCCCTGCAGCACCAAACCATCAGGTGAGGGGCGGCTCCGGCCAGGGGCAGGCAGGGGCGGGGAGGGGCTGCTTGGCTTCTCCGGTCGCAGCAGCCGGTTGTCAGGAGCAAAATGCCGTGACCTGGAACACGTGAGTGATCAAGGTGAACGGGAAGAATGCGTCACACTGAGGGGTTTATAGCTTACGGGGACGGGGCTCCTCAGGTAAGGACAGGGTCCCGACACGTGCTGAGCAGCAAACAAGCTCGGGAGGAGAGAGAGTTCGGGGCTGCATCCTAAACTGTCAGCCGGGTGTGCTGGCGCCCAGGAGAGACCCCAAGGGAAACAGAGAGCTGACTCCATCCCTGGCCTCCTGGAGCTCGGAAACTTGACCTACTTTATCTGAGCCACGCTTTATGAGAAAAGTGTTGGTTAACCCCATTGACAGATAGGGAATATTACAAATTCAGAGTGTTTCGGTAATTTTCTTAGGGCCAGCCAGCTTGTTAGCACAGGAATCAGGGCGGAAACTGGAGGCAAGTCCACTCTCTCTGCCAAGTGCCGTTGCCTCCGAGCTGCCAGAACGGAGAAGGGTTGAAGTGCTGTCCAGTATTTAGAGACAGGCCATTTGGGTTGGGGTTTGAGCCTGATGAATGGCAGGCAAAGAAAAGAATCTCCAAACATGTCTGCCTTCATTTTGTAAAATCCTTCTAATGCTTGAAATGAGGATATTTGCAAAATGAGGTCTTTACTTAGAGAGCCTCTGATGCTACCAAATACGAGATGTCCTTACTGTGTGGTTCACAATAAACTTAAATCCACGTGCAGGTCCAGATGCACACCTGTGTGTGCATACAAAAGTTATCTGTCATCTCTTCCACAATCTAATCTTCTCATTGGAGGTACAAATAATCAAGTATCAGACACCCTTATAATAAATGCATCCTATTTTCCTGATTCGAAGCACCTGAAAATGTAGCAGAGCCTCTGTGTCAGCCACTTTACTGTGAAGCAAGCTTTGCAGAGACGAGTGCAAGTTATTTTCCATCTCAAAAGTAGTTTTATTTTTACAACAAAAACTTTCTGAAATGCCAGATAAACTAGATAAAATATGAAGTAATACCAAATCCTGTAATACTGTGAATCTGAAATAGTCATCCTTTTTTTCTCCTTTATTTCTTTTTTCTGCTTATCATATGGCAAAGGAAACGTGCAATTTAAACATCAAAGAGAGATTTCCTTAAGTACTTAGATGGGAAAAACTGTAGCTTAACAGACTATAAGGTAGTTGTACAAATTTAGGATGTCTTTAGGGGAGCTTAACTGTAATTTTGTCTTCTAAAATAGAAGGTGGAAAAGGTGACTCCTCGGGGAGAATGAAATGAATTAAAATGGGGTTGGTATCGCCGATCCCGGGACTCTGCTGTCACTGCTGTAATTTGTGATGCCGCCAGGCATGGAAGAGCTAATGGAATTGGATGGAGCGGGTGAGGGCATCTGGGACCCAGAGCCAGGAGTCCCACTAAAGTGGGACAGATGGTGAGAGAAGTGGGTCGGTCTGAGGTTCTTTGATTAAGACCAGCTCTGGCTGACTGAAGCAAAAGAGAAATTTTACTGAAAGATTCTAAAGGTAGTGTGTGGAATTGAAGGACATCTGAAGAACCAGGCTGAGCTAGGACAGGAACTGGGGCATCACTGGGGCTCTTGGGAACACCCATTGAAGGGCTGGCACTTCAGGGTTTCAGGGAGAATAACCCCCCTCCAACCATTTTCCACTCCTGTGTCACCCTGCCAAGGTTGGCATTCCCAGGGCCAAGTCTGCCTTGCTGAGCCTTGAGTGACAGTCAGCCAAGAGGCAGTTACCCGATAAGGCTGCCCACCACAGTCGATTGAGAAGGGGAGAAGGAAATCCCCTTCTATCCCCTATGGTGACCTGAAGTTAAGAGAGCAAACGGACGGGATTCCGGCCTGGGGAGGGAGATGATTGGCAAGAGCCAAGACCTGGAGGGACATTGAGGCCAGTATTGGAGCCATGGAGCACAAGGACCAACCTACTGGAACCAGGAAGGAGGAGAGTTGGTCCCAAGACAGAAGAAATATCCCAGGTTCCAAGTGGGTCAAACTGGCAGCCAGGCTGGCCCTGGTGCCTGAGAGTTTGGCTCGAACTCCTGAAATCTCCTCTTGGGGACAAATTTGGTCCTGAAGACAGAGGTAGAAGTGAGCCTGCAGGGTGGGGGTCAGGGTGGGAGCATGTCACAGAGAGACAAGGAGAAAAGGAGAAGTTCAGAGAAAGCGATTTGTAAACTACTGGGCAGGTGAGACTGACGGCTGAAGGCAAGAATGTGGAAGGTTCTGAGAGCTTCACGTTTAAGTCTGGCCATCCCAGGTGGGTTAGTCAGGGCCTTGGACCCGAAGGACCCACGTGTGGGCTCAGGTAATGGGACAGTCCCTGGGCACTCGGCCATCCGGCCGGCAGAATGCGCGTCCTCGGGCTGTTGGCCTCGCCCTTGCCATGTTCGCTGCCTCTGAAGTGGGAGGAGGGACACCAGCCGCATCAGTCCCCCTCCCTTCCGGCAGAAAGACATATATGTCCTCTGTCCCAATTAGCAGTTCCAGCCAAGTCTCAGATTTGAGCCTCAGTGACTCAGCACTTGCATCTCTGAAACCCATTTTGAGGCCAGTTCTTTCGACCGTGAGGACTCAGAGGGGTGGGTCCCCAAAAAAGCTCCAGAAGGCTCTTCCCAGGAGATGAGAATGGCTGCTGAGTCGTCCAGAACAACAAAGGGCCACCGTGCCCCAGTTCAGCGTCAAGCAACCCCTCAGAAAATAGGGCTGAAGCATTTCTCTGCGGCTGAGCTGCCTGAGAGTTCCAAGGTTTGCAAATTGGTTGAGCTGGGAAATGTCTTGACAACTCCCTTCCTAACCTCGAAACAAAGTAAATGTGTTTATATGTGGGTCCAGGGTGTATATATGCATAGCCCACATTTCACTCTCTGGCTTGATTCCCAAAACACATTCTTTCCTGCTGGGAACCAGAGCCCCCAGGTAATGCCCCTTTCCCAGCCTCACCAGCTGGAGCTGGAGCCCCCCCACCCCCCCACCCCCCCCACCCACAAGCTGGTTCTGTGCTCGTGGCAGGGATTATATCACAGGCAGGTTGTGCTCTTGTCGAGGGAACTCTGGGGAGAAAAGGCGTATTAATTATTTGCAGGCTTCGATCCTGGACTCTGGGAAGTGCCATCGCCAGGGGCTGTGTGACACGGGGTGAGCAGGGCTGCAGCGGGGACTGGGCTGGGAGACAGTTTCCTAATAATCTGCGCTCGGCTCCCCCTGGGATTCTCAGGCTGTCGCGCTAAACTCGCGAGTTGCAGTGGTGGTGGAATGATTCTTCGGGGAGCAGGCACTGAGAGGAGAAACTTAATACTAGGAAACTCATTTTTATTGCGCACAGAGAGCTCTGGGTTTAGCTGATTCAGGCACACGCAAAAAGAGGCTGCCCCGGCCATCTGCCCCTAAAAGTCTTCATTCCCCGGAACAGCACTTCACTGGGCTCCTGCTCCTGCAAATTACTGGGCATGTCTTTGTCTGTGTCTGAGTCTGTCTGTCTGGGGGTTTGTCTGTGAATCTGGGTGTCTTTATCTGTGTGTCCCTATTTGGGTCTGTTTCTCTCTGTCTATTCCTTGCTCTCTCCAAGCCCCTTCCCTCCCTCTCCCCCTCCCCTTCTCCCTCCCCCTGCGTCTCTCCCTCCCCCTCACAGCTCCCTCCCCCGTGTCCACCCCTCTGTGAACTCTTTTCTTCTCTTTGTCTGGATTCTTCTCCCTCTCTGCCTTTCTCCCCTTCCATCCCCCATTTACATTCATTCTCTCTTCCCTCTTCTATACCCTCCCCCTATTCCCCACCCCCTCTATATAAATCTGTTTCCATCTCCATCTTATTCCAAGGCTCCCGGTCTCAGCTCTAGGGCCTCCGTCTTGCCTGAGTGCTTGGGTGGACCCCAAAGCCACAGAGCGCCCGGGGAGCCGTCCGCTGGGCCAGGATGGCGAGAGCCCGTTTCGGATGCCACCGCCTCCTTCTGCAGACACGCTGCCCCCTCCTGCCGTCGGCTCCTTCCCTGGTCAACACGGGCACATTACCCCCGCCCCCAACCCCCCCAACTTGGGGACGGACCCCTCAGCTCATTCTAACCGCTGCCCCTGGCCCCTGTGCCATCTTCCCCCTTCCCGATGGAGGCGTCCGGGGCCCAGCTCTGCTCCGCCGCCCTCGTTCCACCCCTTTTATCTCCCCGGGGACACTCACACCACGACGGGCGCCTTCATCTCCTGAAGCCTCTAGCTCCAAAGGAAGGAGGTGTCCAGGCTTCAGAGTGGAAATTCTCCCTGAAACGCCTGGGTTATTAAGACTTGTTAAAATGTCTCTAGCACTGTGCTCTTCACCAAATCAAAACAGACAGCAGTGCCGCGGCAACGGATGAAATTCTCCTTTTTAATGATGTGTATGGTCTGATCCTTATTATAAAGTTAAGGTAGTTCATGGAGGAAACTTTTGAGAGAGCAGTTAAGAATAAAGAAGAAAATAAAAATCCATAATCTTCCTACCGAGAGAACCCTCCTTTCAACAATTTGATTATTTCCCTTTCAGTCAGATGTGGGAGCATGTCTCCCTCATATTGTTGCAAAAATTGTCTCACACTGTCCATCTTGTTTAGGAACCTGCCATTTTCACTTTCTACTGTATGGTGACCAGCTCTCCATGTCAAGGAGTGGCCATTATTTTTAATGGCTGAATAGTATTCTCTTAGTCTGTTACCCAAATATGCTCAGTTTATTCGCTTATTCTCTTATCATTGAATATTTAGGTTGTTCCCAGCTATTTGCAATCATTTTGAAAAGTCAGTGGGTATGCATGTAGCTAAATCGTTTCATCTGACGCTAATTTTCTGAGGAAAAACCCTACACATAGGAATGCTTTGAGCAAAAGTATTTATATTATTAATGTGTTTAGTCATATGGAGAATTCTATATTTTTAATATCTAGGTCAAATTCTTGTTTTCCCTTTTGATTTCTAAATCAGACGTCATGTGAGAAAGTCCTTCTCTGTCCCAAAGTCTTGTAAATATTAACAGTTCCTAAAACAAAGTTGCTTCCCACACTCGCCTTTCCACCTACAGTGATGACAGACTTGCTTCAGCTTCTAGGCACAGGAGATGGGACTCGGGCATCTCCTGACGACATTTTAGTTTCCCAGCAAGGCGCAGACTCGTGCAACTGAACTTGTTGGCTAATTATCATCAGAAAGAGCATCTCAAGGATAATTTGGCTAAAATGGGAATGACTGCATTTGTTAAACATTCACCACCAGTGAGATGAATAATGTCGACTAACCCTCGCATCGGAGCTGTTGATTTGGTTGCTTTGGGGATGCAGCCAGCAGCTGAATCAGCCAGCCTGGCCTGAGAGGACTTATTTCATTCCACTACCAATCAGGGGATTTCCATCGAGGCAACCAACTAGCAATTCCTATTCTGAGCATTTTTCAAACAGAACTCATCTTGTCCAGAATCTGTAGTAAACAATTCTGCAGCGGAGATTTTGGCCTACACATTGAATACATAAGAGATGTGTTGAGGAAAAATATTATCCCTACCCATGCGAAATTACCTATCACTGCTCAACATTTTTTTTTTTTTTGAAAGGGTCATCCACCCAGGGAGTAGTAAGAAAGTGTGTCAAGCACTGTTATCTGTGAGGATTAAGTTTGACTGAATATAACCATAAAATTCAAAATGATGGTGGCTCAAAGAAAATAGAAGTTTATTTTTTTTCTCAAATAAAATAAGTTTAGAGAAGGCAGAGGAGTCCAGGGAAGTATGGTGGTTCAGTAAGCTGTGAGGTACCCTTGCTCCTTTCAGCTCACCTGTTCTACCACCCCTAGGCTGGTGCCCTCTTCCTCATGGTGTGTGAGGGCTGCTAGTGCCCCTGTCTTTGTATCGCCATTCCAGACAGCAGGGTGGGAGAAAGGGGAAGAAGGTTACCACCTATATTTTAAGGAGACTTCCTGGAAGGCAAACACGTTTCTGCTTAAATCTCATTGGCCAGAAATTAGTAACAGAGCCACACCTAGCTGCAAGGGATACTGAGAAATGTGGCATTTGGTCAGATTTTTAAACTGAGTTTCTTTACTATGGAGGAAAGGAAGAGTGGATATTGTGAGGGAATCAGCAGTTTCTGCCATGGGCACTTTTGTAAAGAGAGGGAGAGGAAGGAGAAGAGAAGGAGAGGAAGGGGGTTGTGATGGTTATTTTTATGTGTCAACCTGTCAAGACTATAGTACCCAGTTATTCAATTAATTATTTGGTAGTTGTCCTTAATATCTTAAGTAAAGGAGATTATCTTTGAGAATCTAGGTGGGACTCAGCCAAGCACTTGAAAGATTGTAAGAGCAAAATTGAGGTCTCCCTAAGAAAGAGGAAATTCTGCTTCAAGACTGTGGCATCAGCTCCTGCCTGAGAATTTCCAGCTTGCCACTGGCCTGCCCTGCATATTTTAGACTTGCCAGTCCCTGCAGTCACACAGATTCCTTATATGTGTGTATATAAAAACACATACATGCACATGCAAGGGGCAAGGGAGGAAGAAAATAAATTGTTTCCTTGGAAAGTAAGAACTAGTGGTCCCCAACCTGGAAGAAAGAGCCAGTTGACGCAAATTGCTTATTCCCAAGCATCATTACTGTCTTACTTGCCAACAGATTGCTGATTTCCCCAGAAACCCTGCGATTCCCAAGCCTTTGTGAAGGTCTTTGCCTCCTGGGAATCAGGTGCCAGACCAAGCTAGACAGAGATTTCCACAGGCCCCTGGAGATGTACGGCTGGAGAGTGATGATAAAATTACTAGTATTCACTAAGGTCTTATTTAGTTCTCACAACCCTCCTGCCAGTGAGAAAGTATCAGCCTCTCTTTTTACTGATGGGGAAAGCAAAGCCTCTCTGAGCCTTGGTTTATGGAAGGAAAGCAGGCAAGTGGGATGTACAGAGGACGTGTTAATATCGAGAATGAGGTCTCCTGGAACGTTCACCACTGCTAGGCTTACTCCTGTTTACCCCTTAGCTCTTGGTTTAAGCCTCTACTCCACAAAAGGGACTCCCTGACATTTAGACTCCCTGCCAGGAGTTTCCCAAACACCCCTTAGAATAACCCTCATCTGGCTTTACTGTCATACCTGCCTGCCTTGGCCACCTTTCCCACTAGACTTCAGGCTCTGGGAGGGTCACCACGATGTTCTTCTCCCTTCCTTATGGACCACCAGGCCCTCCTCAGTATCATTTAATTAATTAAGCACCAGCTTTCCCAATTTTCCAAGGCCCATGAAAATGCCAAGGACCCGAACACATAATCCATTGACTCTAAAATTTTAATTGAAATAAAAAAAATCAAATGTGCATACCCTCATGACAACTTTAGCTTGTTAAATTTAATATTTGCAGAGCTATCCTTTCATTTGCAAACAATTTTTAGATCTCACCTTGTAAGTGTTTGTGAGTATGAACCTGAGAAATCGTAGCCGATTATGAATGAAAATATGCCCTGCAGCCAAATTACGTCAAAAGCAAAGGTACAAAAAGCATTTTGGAAAATTTTACAGGAAAAAAAAATTCATTTGCAACATGTAGGTGTTTCAGCATGTTTGATATGATTGGGGAGAGGCCACCATAAGAAAATTCTTAGGACCAAAATTCTTGAAGGTCTTAAAACAGTCCAAGCCCAACACCGTGCTTGCCACTTGGCAAGTATTCAGTAAATATATGAGAAATGGATTCATGGCAGCTGGGCAGGGTTGCCTGCATGCAAACATTTTTGTGCATAAGTAGACCTAGATTGTTATTACTCTTTAAAAAAATATTTTCCAACAATGACTCGTCTCTACCAGGCATGAAAACCTTTGCACATGGCCTTGTTTCTAGACCATTCCAGGAGGGGTGGCCACGTTGAGCCGAGGGAAACCTTAGCAGGGCATACGGATGTCTCATTGAACTTCACAGGTCCATGAAAGTTACATTAAAGAGCCATTTTTGTCAGCCGCCGCTTCTTCTAAAACCTTGATCCAAATTGAGCCTATTCTTCAAACACAGACTATCTGAATCAGATCCAAATTAGATACTCATCTCTTTGAAACTACAACCTGCTTTTCCCTGATTTCTTTGAGGCTCTGAACTTTTTTAGACATTTCACTTCTCCCCCTCCTTTGCACTTTATGCTTCTTAGGTCTGTGATAGAATCCATTCAGGGGCTCAAAGGGGTAAAGAAGGCAAGATGGAACGATGAGATTGAGCCCCAACGTATTTGTTAAAATGACCAATTTCAGTTTTTGCCAGCCTTCCTGGATTCATCAAGTCCTTTTCTTTAACACATTGTTTAATCTAATATTAGTGCTGATTCAAAGGAAATCACAAAAAGAGGAAATCTAGTGAAAATCATTTGCTCTGGGACATTTTGTTCTGTATCTTCCAAGACCTTTGGAAGAAGAAGGGAAAAAATCAATTCTCTTGGAAAGGCAAATTTTTGTCCTCACTGGCATTCTCAGAAACATGGGATTGTAAATGTATAGACGTGCTATTTATTGAGAGGAAAAAGGAGGGTTTTCAAACTCCTTGATCAGAACTTGGTAATTTCAAAACCAGATTTAAGAGTTTAATTTGAAGTGACTCCCACCTTTAAATTTTAATCAGAAGTTAAAGACCAAATAATAACATTTCTACCTAGGGAAATTAAGAGAAGAGCCTCTGTCTACTAAAATATGTTATTAGCACTTGATCTTAATTAAATGTGGTTACTGACCTCCATAACATGGTTTGGGATGAGGTTGTTTTGGTTTTTGTAATGAGTTAAGATATTTCTTTCTCAAATCAACAAACACAGACCTTTAAATGTGGTATCTTGTAATTTTTAATTAAAATGATGTTCTTCCATTTGGAGTTTATGGGGGCAATATATTTTATTGCCTATTGTGCTGTGAAAATTTTAATTATTTATGTAAATATATCAGCTCAACTCACTCTTATTTTTAACAGTCAGATTTTCTGTTATGAAGACAACAGTGGGAAACAAGGTCTGTCTAATAAATTAAACAACTGAATTTTTAAAGGTTTACCACCTTCTGTGGCCAAAAATAGAGTTCTGGCTTTTAGAATGATCCAGAGATAGGAGACTTTCTTTATTAACGTCAATTAGAAGTGTTAGATTTGGTTGATATGAAACAACTGACCATTTGGATAAACAGTGGAGAGCTTATTTTACAAATCAACCACCTCTTTAAAATGTCAGTAGTGTTATTCTAAATTTGCCATGGGCCAGACTTGCATTGTTGAAAACATGGTTTCGAACTGGGTGTATTTGAATATAATTATGATGGTCCTTCTTATAACTGGAAATTAATTCCAAGAACCACCATAAAAAATATTGACAAAGGTTAATTTTGTTTTCCTTGCCCAATATTTTCTAAGCTGTTAAATCTATTTGGCTTTTTTTTTTAATTTTAATAAAGACATTTGAAATAAATGAGGATTGCTATAGAAACTACATCTATACCAGTGATTTAGAAAACCACATATTTCAATTCTGCAACAGAAGTCAGTTGGATACAGAGTTGATTTGTTTCATGATGTCAGTTTGTTGTGAAGCACCAGCCCCAGTCAGCCCAAGAACACATGTTCAGCTCTCACGGAGGCCTTAGATCAGCATTCGTGCTATCACGGGTAATGAAAGTGCAGGCAGTGAGTCGTGTAACTAATTCAAGAAATGTGTTCCATCATCTGCACCCATCTGCTTCCAAATCAATCTCAAAGCTTGTCTTTTCAAGTCAAGAGACTTTCAACCACAGCTTAACATATGTTTAATTGGGGTTTTCCTTATATATTCTAATAGTGTTGGTGGGAATCTCTTATAGCACCAGACCTGACATAACTAGCTTTAAACAAGTCCTGGATCCCTGTGTGAGGGTGGCTTACATGAAATGGGGGTCTCTGGTTTTGTTCTGGGACCACAGTTGATTAGCCCATCTCTTCATTCATTCAGTCATTCAACAAACATTTAACTAGCACCTGCAGGAGGCAGGGTGCCCTAGAGGTATTAGGGATACATCAGTGATGAAAACCATTAAAAGTATCTGTCATCATGGAGATGATATTCCAGCAGAGAAGAGAGGAAACAAACAAGACAAATAAAATAAATAGCATAGAACTTCCAGGTAAGAAGGCAGAGTAGGGAGTTCCAGGACATACTCTTTCTTCCGAAACAGCTAGTAAACAGTCAGGAGCTGTCTGAAACAGCTGTTCTGGGGCTTGGAGGCCAGAATAACACTGTACAGCATCTGGGGAAGAGCAGGAGAAAAAGGCTGAGAAACTACAGTAAAGAGCTGTGGGTAGCTCGCTTCGTGGCAGCTGTTGGCACCCATCCCCCACTCCTGGGCAGGCCGCCTTGGGGTCCAGCCCCTGGCTGGCTGCTGCTGTCAGAAAGGGTCATGAAATACTCTTGCTCAAGAATGGGGGTGGGGTGTGACTGAACACTGATCATGGCTTCTCATTAGTGAATTCAGATGGCTGGGCCCAGCTCTGAGCTCCTATTTCAATCTGCCCCAAACAAAAGCTGCAGCAGCCACTGTTTCAACCCCAACCCCAACAGGGGTAGAGTGCATGGAGGTTTAAAGACACAGTGCCTCCTTAGGGCTGTGGGGAACAGTTTGCTAAACAGCACCATATGCTGGCCAGGCCAGGAAAGTGCAGCTTTGGGGAGCTGTCCGAAAGGCCCTTTGGCATCTTTCCTGACCCTCTCCCCAGGGCACTTTGGAGCCAGTCTGCACTCCCTTTCTGGGTCGCTGGCCCTGTTTAGGCTGGGAAATATTGACTTGGGAAAGTCCCCTCTGGGGTGACACTCATCCCAGAATTTTCCCTCTAGGCAAAAGCAACTAGGGACAATGAAAGAATGTTAAAAAGAAAAGGAGAAAAGAAAAAAACTATAGAGGCAAAACAAAAACAGATAGAACAGATCAAGATTCCTGGAGAAGTAACAGAGGAAAAGAAGCTTTTTCTTGGGGGTGAAACAATTGCACAAATTCTGCAGTCTTAAAAATTATACCGCATGTCCAGAGCAAGAATCAGATGAAGAAAAGCTGTAAAAATCTGATCAGTTAAACACGGGGCTATTCCAAAGGTCAAAAATAATTTGAACTGAGTGTCAAAGAAGAGCCCTAACACAAAGCCAGTCAACAATAAAGCCCTAAGCAAGAGAGAGAAACTGCCCTTCAGAGTAAACACATCATGATAATCAGATACATGATGTCAGCAAAAATTTACAACCCTAAGAAACATGAAGATATGGCCCAGTCAAAAGAAAAAATTAGAACTTCACAGACACAGAATTTGGGACAACTAATCAAAGATGTTCAAACAAATCTCCTCAATCAATTCAAGGAGATGAAGGAAAATAAGGCTAATGAGATAAACAACATTAAGAATACATTGTGTGAGCATAAAAAAGAATTTGAAAGTGTAAAATGAAACAACAGAAATTATGGGAACAAAAGGCAAATAGAAGAACTTAAAAATACAACATACTCCAAACAGAAGAAATCCTAATAGACCTACTCCAAGACACATACTAATGAGGATATCAAATGCCAAAGATGAAGAGAGAATCCTGAAGGCAGCATGAGAAAAGTGATTCATCATGTACAAGGGAATTGCAATAAGACTAAGAGCTGATTTCTCATCAAAAATCATGGAGGTGAGAAAGCAGTGGTATGACCTATTTAAGGTACTGTAAGAGAAAAACTGCCAGTCAAGAATTCTTTATCAGCAAAACTGTCCATCAAAAATGAGGGGGGTTTAAAATATTCACAGATAAACAATAAACTGAGAGAGTTTGTCAACAAGAGATCTGCTCTACAAGAAATACCAAAGAGGGTTCTGTTGGCTGAAAGGAAAAGGCAGGAGAGAGAAACTTCGAGTAGAGTGTAGAAATGAAGATTATCAGTAAGGGTAACTAAAAGGGTAAACAGAGGGATAAAAAAGATATGACATAGAAAAACCAAAGGATAAAATGGTTGAAGTAAGTACTGCCTTTATAAGTAGCAAACTCCCCAATCAAAATATGAAGATTGGCAGAATGGATTTTAAAAAGTACGCTCCAACTATATGCTGTCTACATATAGTTTGTCAGACAAAATAAACTTTAAATGCAAAAGCGGTACAAGAGACAAAGAAGGACACTAAATATTAATAAAAAGGGCAATCCACAAAGAAGAAACAATGATAAATATTTATGCACATAACCATGGTGCCTCAAAATACATGAGGCAATCACTGGCAAAATTGAAGGGGGAAGTAAACGTCTACAATAATAGCTGGAGATGTCAATATGACCCTGTCATCAATAGAGAGAACATCTAGACAGAGGATCAATAAAGAAAGAGAGAACTTGAATAACATGATAAATGAACTAGATCTAACAGACATATATAGAACATTGCATCCCACAACAGTCGGATATACATTCTTCTCAAGAGCTCGTGGATAATTCTCCAGGATAGACCACAAGTTGGGTCACAAAACCAGTCTCAATAATTTTAAAAGATTGAAATTATACAAAGCACTTTTTCTTTTTACAATAATGGAATGAAGCTGGAAATCAGTAACGGGGGAGAAAAGGAAAATTCACAAATATATGGAAGTTAAACAACACACTCTTAAACAATCAATGGCTCAAAGAATAAATTTTAAGAGAAGTCAGTAAATATCTTGAGACGAGTAGAAATTAGAACACAATGTATCAAAATATAAGGGATGCAATGAAGGCAGTGCTGAGAGGGAAATTTATAGCCCTAAATGCCTACATTTAAAAAGAAGAAAGAGCAAAAATCAAAGACCTGACAAGTACCTGGAGGAACTAGGAAAAAAATAGCCAAACAATCCCAAAGCAAGAAGAAGGAAAGAAATAACAAAAATGAGAGCAGAAATAAGTGAAATTGAGAATAAACAAAAAGTAGAGAGAATTAACAAAACCTTGGCAGTCTCATTTCCTACATGTTCACTTCATCCTCTCATCCCCTGAAGATAGAAGATGGTTCTTTGAGAAGATCAATAAAATTGACATACCTTCAGCTAGACTGACAAAGAAAAAGAAAGAGAAGATACAAATAAATAAAATCAGAAATGAGAGGGGGACATTTCTGCTGACCCCACAGAAATAAAAAGAATCATTAGGGGATACTATGAACAACTGTAAGCCAACAAATTGGACAACTTATATGAAATGGAAAAAGTTCTAGAAAAGCACAAACAACCTACACTGACTGTAGAAGAAATAAAAGACCTCAACAGACAAATTACAAGTAAAAAGATTGAATCTATCTTCAAAAACCTCCCAACAAAGAAAATCTCAGGACCAGATGGCATCACAGGTGAATTTTACCAAACATTCCAAGAAAAATTAATACCAATCCTGCTCAGACTCCTTAAAAAAAAAATTGAAGAGGAGGGAACATTACCTGACTCATTCTTTAAGGCCAACATCACCCTAATACCAAAGCCAGACAAAGACACTCCAAGAAAAGAAAATTACAGACCAATCTCTCTAATGACTATAGATGCTAAAATCCTCAAAAAAAAAAAAAAAAAAAACCTGCAAATTGAATCCAACAGCACATTAAAAGAATCATACACCATGATCAAGTAAGTTTTATCCCAGGTATGCAAGGATGGTTCAACACAAGAAAATGATTTAATGTAATACGCCATATTAACAAACTGATTGATCATATTGGTGGATGCAGAAAAGCCTTCAACAAGAGAGCACCTTCACTGAAGGATGGCCAATGGCATCCTGTTAGCTGGGAAGGCATGTGGCTGACATCTGCTTGCTCCCAGGTTGCACTTCAAAATGGCGTTCTCCAAAGTGTCTCTCTTGGCTGCAGCACCTCCTTCTGTCTGAAAACCTTTATATGGCTCCAGTGATTCAATTAAGACCTACCCTGAATGGGTGGGGTAACACTTCCATGGGAATTATCTAATCAAAGCTCTCACCCACGGTTGATTGAGTCACATCTCCATGGAAACAATCAATAGTTTCCAACCTAATCAACACTAATATGTCTGCCCCCACAAGATTGCATTAAAGAACATGGCTTTTTCTGGGGGGCATAATCTATCCAAACTGGCACACCAAGAAAACGGATCTTGACTTTTCAGGCCATTGGAGACACAGCCTGGCTCTGTGGGGCTGCCCCAGAGGGCTGTACTAGAAAGTGCGAGGTCCCTGGCCCCATTCAGCCTTGCAAAGAGAGAAGTGCCACAGCTCAGGGACTCTAACTGCCGTCTCTAGTGCCAGACTTCCCATCCTCCTAGCCCCACTTGCCTGTCTTCCAGACATGGAGCCTTGGGCAGATAATTACTCTCTCTGGGCCCCTGTTTCTTTTACTCTAAAATAAGACAAATAAAAATATCTAGGTTATAGGGCTACTATAAAGGAAAACTAGATGATCCAGGTGAAATACTTAGGGCACAGCTCTGACACATAGTAGGCCCTTAATTATCTTTAATGATGATCATTTTTATCAAAAAGAATATGAAACACACATATTATAGAATGGCTATAATTTTTAAAAATTTAAAATAACAAGTATTGGCAAGAATGTAGGGAAATTGGAACCCTCTTACATTGCTGGTGGGAGTGTAAAATAGTTCAGTAGCGGTGGGAAACAGTTTGGAAGTTCCCCAAAAAAATTAGCGTAGAATTACCAAATGACCCAGCAATTCCACTCCTAGGTATATGCCCCAAAAGAATTGAAAACAAGGACTTGAAAAATATTTGTACACATGTCCAGAGCAGCACTAGTCTCGATAGTCAAAGGTGGAAACAGCCCAAGTGTCCATCAAGGGATAAATGGATAAATGGTGCTTTAGCTTTGATGGAATATCATTCAGCCAGAACAAAAGAAAGTTCTGATAAATGCTGCATTGTGGGTGGATCCCAAAAACATCATGCTGCATGAAAGAAGCTAGACACAGGAGAACACATGCCATATGATTCCATTTGTAGCAAACGTCCAGCACAGGCAAATCCAAAGAGGCAGGAACTAAGTAGACTTGTGGTTGCAGTGGCTGGGGCTGGGGCTTGATAAGGTATAGGGTTTTCTTGGGGTGATGAAGATGTTTTGGAACTAGGCAGAAGTGGTGGTTGTACAACATTGTGAATACGGTAAAAAAAAAATATATATATATATATATATATATATATGTTTTCAAATGGTTATTTTAGGTACATGAATTTCCTCTCAATTCTTTTTAAAAAGGTTCAGTATGTCGCCACTTCCTAATGGTGGCTCTTTAAGGAAGAAAGGAACATTTTCTAAAATCTATAGTGTTCATGTTTTGGGGTTTACATTTGAGTAGGTCTGTGAAAACTTTTAGTAGGGGTGCCAGTGGAAGATGGTGACACCGTCCCCCCAACGAATGCCAGTTTTCAACGTTTGCTCCTGGGGAACCCACAAGCCAGCCTGAGGCCTTCCACCACTAAAATCTCTGGATGGCAATATCCTTGTTACTGAGAAAATATAAGGGAGCAGATAAAAGTTTCTAAATATTGAGTTTTGTCATCTGCCATTTGCTTGCCTGCAAGCACTCAGAGATGACAGAGCAAACGAATGCATGAACAACTGTTAAAGGTAAAATTCAAACAACTAACTTACAAAAGTTCCCAGCTTAGCTCTTTCGTGGACAGGTGTGGTTGATTTTGCTATTTGTCTAGGGCCTACATATAACAGTGTTAGATTTTCTGCTAGTACAACTGTTCCTGGTTTGAGCACTAGGATTAAATTTATCCATATTTTAAGATGCTCTGCAAAGTGCATGATGTTCAGCAAATAACACCAAGACTTGCAGATACTCTGTCACCTAAGCGAGTTTAGCGTCTGGTTGAACGTTTGCAGTGAGATGAAGCAAAGGAGACCATTACCTCTGAACAAAAAGAGCCTTACGACTCAGAACCTGTAATCATCTCCAGTCCATAATCATACGGCCCATGGTTGCAAACGACAGAAACCAACATAGCTCTATTAAGTAAAATACGAAAATAATTTATTAGATTGATATTGGGGGTCACCGAATGGACAGGAGACTGGAGGACCAAGCTGGGGAAACGAGTGGCCACCAACAGAACTTAAGAGGGAAGCAGGAGGGTTCACCACCTGGGACCAGACGGCAACAGTCAGGAACGTGACCTCCTGCCCCCAACCCCACCCACGCACCCCGTCACTCACCGGAAGAGCACGATTTGCTGCAGCCAAGTTGCATGTCCCACGTGCACTCCTGGCTGCAGCACAGCAAGACTAACTGGGTTGCTACTCCCCACCACCAACCCTGCACAAAACACGAACTTACGCAAGAAGGGCAAATGGGATGCTGCGGGAACGATGAAGGATGGGGAGCAGCCAGAAGCAACACGTGTCCACCACAAACCCCTTCCCAAATGTGAGTCTTCCACCGTGTCTGTGGCCACCCCACTGCAGACGTCCCTCTGTTTCGGACCTGAAATGAGTCCTCGCCCGACATGCACCAAGTCAGTCGGGTGACACCAAGATTTTAAGAAGAGAAAGAGTTTATCTGGCAAAGGCAGCCAGGCCGAAGACAGGATGGGTCTCAGATCTGTCTCCCCGAGCTCCAAGTGTAGCAGCATTTTATTGGCTTTTCTGGTGGGTGGGAGGTCGGTGGGGTTGGGGTGAGGGGGGTCAGGGACTGGATGAGGGAACTGTTATCTTGTGCATCTGTAGCTTCTAATCATGACTAAAACATGCTTCTCCGTACACTGCACGTTCAAAAGATGGTGCGTAAATGCCACCCAGAGGTGGAGAATTTCCTATCATGATGAGCTAAGGTGACCCTAGGTCAAGATTTTACTTAATTGCTCCTGCTCTTCAAGCAGATTTGGGGTG
The DNA here is from genome assembly GCF_015220235.1 of Choloepus didactylus. NCBI lineage: Eukaryota > Metazoa > Chordata > Mammalia > Pilosa > Megalonychidae > Choloepus > Choloepus didactylus. The sequence continues at coordinate 38,819,932 of NC_051328.1, forward strand.
GGTTTTCTGGGTAAGGGGGAAAGAGGATCTTGCATTTAGCTGTGGGAGTTGGCTTTGCTTCTGATGGGTGCAGCGTCCTGTGGTTTGGGCCTGGAAGGTGCTGAGTGGGGGTGGGGCAGTCCCTTTTGGGGCAGGGGGTGGTAGCTCCTAGGCCGTTACACCTTCCAGGCCAAAACCGCCCCCAGCAGCCGTCGGCGAGGGTGGTGCTCGCAATGGGAGGGGGCTGACATTCGCACATTTAGCTCCTGCACTGAAGAGCGTGGCATCACCATCCCAGGCCACCACAGGGGGCACAGGGCAGGGGCCAAGTGGATCTTCCCAGTGCCCGGGGCTGGAGAACGGTGCAGAGCAGGAGGATGGGTGGGGTCTCCGGGCACCCTCAGAGCAGAAGAAAGAGCACCGGGGCCAGGCCTGGGGTTAGGTGAGCAAGGCACTCGGTACAAACTTTTAAGAGGCACCAAAAAATCTGAGTCATCAAGACAGATAATACTTCAATGCAAGATTATTAAAAGTCAAAAAGAATGCAAAGATCCATGATAAATAAAATATCAAATTTATAAATAAAGCAGGAGTAGGATGACTGATTTTACTGATTGTTTCCTCTGGCCTCAAGCTCTGATATGGCTCAGCATGGCGGCTGCCTGCACAGGCCGACTTTCCACTTGGGACCCAAATCTCCTTCCATGAATTAAAAGGACAGGGGCTCAGAAATGCTCTGTGACTCTGAGGATCCCTCAGGCAGGAATGAAAATGAGTTCAGCCAATGAGTGGGCCACGTGGAAGCTTCTCTGCCCCAGGTAGAGCCTCAACCTGGTGGAATCGGTGGAGGTTGCTGCCCTTCCTACTGCAGCTGTTAGGAATGTTGGGGACGCCCGGTGCCCTCACCCAGGAGATGGCCAGTTGGTCGCTGGCGGACCCCTGCGGTCCAGCCCTGCCTGCGGGGTGTGTCGCTAGTTGTCCGGGCTCCTCTCTGCCCCGCGCACTCTCTGGGGAAGGGTCTGCATTTCCCGTATGGTTCTCTCCCTGGCACCCGGGCCAGCGCCCGCCCCCCAGCAAGCCCTGAGCCGGTGTTCACCACATGTGTGCTGTGGAGGACACGGCCCCGAAACCCACTCAACCCGCTGAAAGGGGCTCTCAGCCCAGGCCTGGCCCATCATCTGTGCCCTAGTCCCATTGTCTAGACTCAAAAGAGCAGCAGTTGTTTTTCTGTCAACAAATCCAAACAGTATTCCTAAATCCTTCGACAAATGGCCCCTGGGTGTGGGAGGAGCAGCCCAGTGTCAGCTGGGATCTGCCTGCCCTTGGCACCTAAAGAAAATTGTGCTAAATCCCGATTCCATGTCCAGTAGCCGTCCAAAGTTTACACACATTCTGGAGCGCCAGGGGAGGAGGCCCTTGGCTGCTAGCAGGCACGTCCAGCTCAGGCTTCCACTTCTGACATCTCAGGTCCAGTGATTGTCTCACCTCCAGTGTGTGCCAGTCCTGTAGCATTGCACTTAGCCTTTTTGCTTAATTTCCCTTCAATACACGCATGTGTGTACATACACACACACACATGCACACACATGTATGCACATGCACACATGTGCACATACCATCATCAGAATAACTCGTGCATGTGAACTACTTAACTGAAGGCATTTGGCGGTAGGGAAACGGTTACGTCTCACAAAATAACTTCAAACGGAGCCCTGGAGAGCCCTCCACTGTGGTGTTTTCACCGCCCGTCCCTCTGCAGTCTTCACAAAACACATCAGCCCTGGGAGGCCCCCAGCCACAGCACACATCTCTGTCTCTCTCCAGTTTCCCTCTGTCCTCTGCCCCTTCTCTTTTTTTACTAAGCTTTATGGAGTTATGATTAATTGCAATTAACAGCACTTATATAAAGTGTGTGATTTGTAGATTTCAATATATGCACATACCAGTGAAACCATCATCACGGTCAGAAAATGATACCCCCAAAATGTTCTCATGCCCCAGTGTTCACCTCGTGTGATGTGGAGGACACGGCCCCAAACTGCTGAAAGGGGCTCTCAGCCCAGGCCCGCCTGTCATCTGTGCCCATTCCCTTCCTTCCCTCCCCACCCCCACCCCATCCCCAAGCGGCCACTGACCTGCTTTCTGTCACTATAGATTAGTGCAAATTTTTATAAATGGAACCCTACAGTAAGCGTGTGCTCCTGTTCTGTCTGGCTTCTTTCACTCAGCACAATTATTTGGGGATTCGCCACGTCGTTGCCTGTGTTGCCATTTTCTCTCTTAAGAGCAGAAAGAAAAACCTTCTGCAGAACAATTCAATTCTCTCCATCCCCTGCCCCAAACAGCTCCAGGCCCACTTTTAACAGGTGGAAACACATCAGAAGGCCGAAGGAGTATTCCAGAAGAAAGGCCCACCTCCTTAGGCTCTGGGTTGTTCCAGGTAGCACTTTCTCCCCATAACCTATACCACCTCCTTTTATCCTTTGGTTGGCTCAACAACTGTTTACTAAGCACCTACTATGTGCCCGGCACTGGCATCGGCTCTGGGGACATAGGAGGACTCGGGCAAATGGGGCCTTCTTCTGGGGGAGCTTGTATTCAGAGGGGGCAGCAGTCAGAGAATAAGCAAGCGAACACATGAGAAGATGGCTCCAGGTGTAACAGGTTTTAGGAAGAAAGCTGAAAATGCCTAGGAAGTTATCTGGAAGGATGCACATCCAACCTTCACAGTGCTCACTCTGGGGAAAGGAATGGGAGGCAGGAGTCGGGAAAAGTAGCCATTTATGTCATTTTGTTTGCAGGTTTTTAGAATGTAATCCTGTATTTCTTTGGTTTTGTTTGTTGTTAATCATTTAAAGGCTTTCTGATGAGTAATACATGCTCATTGTAGAAAAATTAGCCAAGACAGAGCAGAATAAAGAAGCAAATTAAAACTCACCTTAAACCCTATCACCCAGATGTGATCACCATTATAATTCATTCTGTTAATTCCACCAGTGAGAGGAATCCGCTCTGGTTTCTGTAATTAAACAGGCCATGGGAACTGCCATCAGCTTCCTGGGGAGCTGAGTTCTGTTTATTTTTTTTAAGAGCTACTAATTTTTGATTAACAAGGATGAATGTAACATTTAAGAGGAATCTAATTACACCCTCTTCCTCTTCTCAGCAAAACAACATTATTCCCCATGAAGTGTGGAGTCGAGACTCTGAGAGCGCATGGCTCTAAGCCACGGAGTTATAGGGGACATTTTTCATGTCACCAAGCAGAGAGTCAGGCAAGCGCCCCAACAGTGAGGTATAGCCGCTGCCAACTGCACGCCCTGCTGAAGCCGGGCTGGATCGTAACTCACTTTGTCATTACTTAATTCTGTGATATCTGCAGTTACTGAGCCAGAATAGAACCACCTCAGTCTCTCAAAAGATGAGACCCTCAGTGTCAGAACGTTTAGGAAAATAAAAAGCAAGGGGGCAGCTGCACGAGGTGGTCAGATGATGAGGCAACATTCCTGATTCATTTAAGTGAAACATGCATGTTTCATACATCATTGCACTCACGGTGTGTGCTAGGGACTGCGTGCAGGCACACTTCGAGCCCCATGTGCCATTCACTACCCATTCAGTTAACAGAAAAGACCTCTGCACTCAGGAAGAATGAGAGTATGTGTGTTTAGGCTAGAATTAGAATGTCCAATGGATATGCCAACCTCTGGAATCCCCAAATGTGCCAACTTCTGTGCCTAACCCTCCTGAGCACACACACACCCCCAACATACACACACACACACACACACACACACACACACACACACATCCACCACCCTGGTCCCTCCCCTGACCCTCCTAGACCTTTCCACAGTCCAGCCCCCCTCCAGCACCATGGTCAGCACCCATTCTACAAGCTCAATGCCTCTGCTGTGTGGATCCTTACCATTTCCAGATTCCACATTTGTGAATTTGTCTCCTCACTAAAATGTATTTGTAACTCCCAAATCAGTACCTGTGGAGCTTTCACGGTCATTCACGGGCATGCTCAGAGCAATGAAAAGTGTGAGTCGCTGGACACATGCAATCCCAGCTGAGGTCCAACAAGGCCGTGCCCGACCTTGTCTCCACTCTCATACTGTAGACAAGGGTTCTTTTCACAGTATATTTAGTGCCACGTGGCTCGCATTTTTGTTGGTGATTTTGCTGTTTAAAATGGCCCCCAAGCAAAATGCTGTCTAGAGCTCTCAGCACAAGAAGGCTATGCTGTATCTTACAGAGAAAATATGAGCGTTAGATGGGCTTCTTTCAGGAATGCATTATAGTGCTGATAGCCATGAGTTTGTTGTTAGTGAAGCAACAATGTATACTGAATACAGTACCTTTATACAGAAACACACATAAAACAAGTTTATGTTTTGACTGGTTGGTAAAAATGTTGTGACCTGAGGTTCACAGGAACCTAACCCTGTGTTTCCCCTAAGAGCAGTGGGTTCACAATTCACTAATACAGTGTTCACAGCAACTCTATAGCATATAAGAATCTACCATATTTTGAATATCCCCTCTTTTCTGTGTGTGTGCTAACATTGCTCTCTCTACCCTTTCTCCCTCTGTTCTGGTTTGCTAATGCTGCTGTCATGCAAAATACCAGAAATGGATTGGCTTTTATAAAGGAGGTTTATTTGGTTACAAAGTTACAGTCTTAAGGCCGTAAAGTGTCCAAGGTAAGGCATCAACAATCAGGTACCTTTGCTAAAGGAAGGCCAGTGGCATCCAGAAAACTCTGTTAGCTGGGAAGGCACGTGGCTGGCGTCTGCTGATCCTGGATTGTGTTCCAGCTCCTATCTCAGCTCCTGTGCATTCCTGGTTCTTTCTCCCAGGTCCTTTCCAAAGGCTTATGTGGTAGTGTTCTGGGCTTAGCTTCTCAGGGCAAACTCTGGGCTAGTATCTCCAAAGCATCAGCAAAAGTCTGCTTTCAACAGCCATCTCCAAAATGCCTCTCTCCACTGCTCTCCAAAATGTCACTCTCAGCTGCTCTGAGCTCCTTCTGTCTGTGAAATCTTTTATAGGACTCCAGTGATTTAATTAAGACCCACCCTGAATGGGTGGGGTAACATCTCCATGGAAATTATATTATCAAAGATCTTGCCCACAGTTGATTGAGTCACATCTCCATGGAAACAATCAATAGGTTCTAATCTAATCAACAATAATATGTCTGCCCCCACAAGACTGCATTGAAGAACATGGTGTTCTGGGAGACTTAATACATCCAAACTGGCACACCCTCCAAATAGTCACCACTTGACTAAATCCTGTGCATCTGGCAGCAGTGGAGCAGTGGTGAAGCATGCTAAGTTTGACATCCAGCTCTGTTAATCCAAGGAGAGCTCCTAGGATATCTTCTGGAATGTTGAAAGAACTCAATAAGTATTTGCTGCTATTGTACTCCTTCAAGAACCAACTCAAACATAGCCTTCATCCTAGAGGTCTTCCTGTATCATCCCAGCCCCCAGCAGAGCCAGGCTGCCCCTCCTTGGCACTTATTTTGCGTAACTGTAATTGTACTGTGTTTTGTCATTATCAGTATACTAGTAATACTAACTGCTATAATAGATAACCGCTCCCCTACCACACCAAATATCGAAAGTCTATTTCTCACTCAATTGACAGCCCATTTGTAGACGGCATGGGGATGGGGCAGGGGTCTACTCCACAAAGTCATTCAGGGACCCAGGCCCCTTGGCTGCATCCATCTGTGAAGCTGCCTCCTCAGTGTATGGCCTCCTGGGTTGCTGTGGAAGAGGAAGAAAGAGAGGCAGGGTCTTGCAGGGGTTTTATGGCCCAGTCCAGAAGGGGCCTTATTACTTCTGCCTGCTTTCCCTTGACATTTTCCCCAACCTCACTGCAAGGGCCACTGGGAAATGTAGCCTGGCTGTATGTCCAGAGGAAAATAGCATCATCTCTTCCATGGATGTGCTTCTAGTCTCCTCCACTAAGCCAGGAGCTGCTCCAGGACAGAGACCCTGTGCCTTTGGTGTCTCATCTGCCTTCCCGTGGGCTGAGTGTTAAGAATAGAAGTACACACTTGGGCCATACCTATAACTGCCTAAAAATAGCTCATGTCCACATTAACTAGGTGCATGTGGAGGTGGGCAAGGGGTGACCCTGGAGAGATATCCAGGGACCACCCATCAGGGTAGAGGGCTATATTTCAGAACCAGTCGATCCACGCCTGGGAGCCTACGTTCCCTGGGTTCCGGTGACAAGACTCATGAGAGCTTTCTTCCTTGGGTCTCCCACACCTTAGAACAGAACCACATCCCTGCCACTAGAAAACGCATTGTGTTGAGTAGTGCTTTAAAAACAACAGTCATGGAATATAAACTGGTGCACACGTTCTGAAAGACATTTTGCATTATGTATCATTTTTTTTACAAACAGGCATACTCTTTGATACCAAAAATGCCACTCTGAGAAATTTATCTTAAAGAAATAATGAGAAATGTTCTCGACTTATGGACTCAGCAGGTAGAGATTTAGGTACAGAGTGTTTTCATGGGAGCTTTATTTGATAGCAAAAAGTTGGAAAGCAACCTCAGTGTCCAATATAGGAGGCTGGAAAATAAATTATGGGGCAGCCTCATAGTGGAATAATACACAGCCGTTAAAACGGTGTTTTATAAGAATTTTTAATACCTGGGGATATTGTCCTTGATATAAACTGAAATGGGAAAAGCAGGAGATCAAAGTTGGTAAACAATCTGATCCCAATTAGATAAATCACATGTGGAGATCACAAATAATAATAATAACCCATACAGTTAGAAGTAATTCCCTCAGATTGCTGGATTTATAGGGGATTTTTATTCTTTTTCTTCAAACTTTATTGTATTTTCAAGTTTCACCACTGAAATGTTAGTTGTATAGACAAAAAAATATTTTTTGAAAGAAGCAAGGAACAAAGGAAATTGAAAGAAAAGCCGTCTTTTCACACTGCAGATGTGCTCGGAGGTAACCGTGCTCCTTTCCTAGTCTTGGGAACTCAAATGCCAACCTAGACCGTCACACCCGCCATGTGCAGTAGACATGGGCCAGTGATCGCTGCCTGAGACGTGTCCCTCTCAGCTGTCAAACATCCGTTCGGCTGCACAAAATATATCATCTCAAACCTCAACCGGATAACCCTACACACAGCACATTTTTACAAGGAGAGATGAAAAAGGCTTATTCCTTTGTAAGTTCTATAAAGACATTTCTTGGCATATAAAAAAAATGACAAGGACCCTTCACCTCGATTTCACAGAATGCCCATACTGAATCTTGGTTACAGTTCCAAAAGGTTCAGGGGGATTTGAAAACAAGCATTCCCCCTTTTCACCCGAAGCTGTGACTGCCCAATGGTCTGCAGAAATAAAACTGCTTCAAGATGAGTTAAGGGATTGGTATGTGCTGCAAATGTTTTCTGTCTGGTGGGGCTTTTAATCCAGTGTGTTTAATTAGGTTGTTAAGACAACAGGTTTAATGGGCAAAAAAATAATAGTTTATCCCCAAAGGTATCATAAAATGCACTCTCGTTCCCACCTGAGTGTCAGACCATGAGCAGTTGGTGGTTATTTAAATTCCATGCTCCAAGCGCATAACACTCTTAAACTCATGTCCCGAGAAGGAAAAGTTCTAGTGTCCAGGGAACTGTGCAGTCTGCACTCTGGATGTGGGTTCAGCCAGACACCCCCAGCGCGGAGCATACTCCGCTCCACACCCCCCAGGGCCTCGTTCTGAAGCACGGCCCGCAGCACGCCCTGCCAGCTCCAGGCCCCAGTGCCACGGCAAGTGCTGTTTCCCCATCAGTGCACTTCTGGGAATTAAGCACTCCTTCCTTGCCAATTACACAGTGACAATTCTTAGAATTGAATTTAAACTCCAGTAGAAAACCGTTGAAGCCCTCAGTGCTCACTTTTCACCAAACTGTAACTCAGTAATGCTGCCATAATAGGAAAAACTCGGCCAAAATTCAATTGGAATTTTTTTCTATTAACTTAGTAATAAAGGTCCAATTTCAGGAAAGTAGTTTCAGCATGTGAGTGAAATCACGCTGTTTGTTAGATGGCATCAAAGCTGTCCTCCAGATGCTCCCTGGAGTTGAATTTCCTGGGAGGGACGATGTTAGTTCAGACAAATCTACATTTCTGGCATTGTCGGAGAATAAACTATGGTTTCATTTAGATGGATTTTCTGTGGAAACTGAAGTTCACCCCTTCAAGTACTATATTCTTGTGAATTTTGACTAGGTTTCTAAAAACACTTGCTTTCCTGATTCTTAGAGTATGAAAATGGAAGTGAAATTTTAAGGTGCTAGTTCTTAGGTTGGTGTTCTTGTTTGCTAATGCTGCTGGAATGCAAAACACCAGAAATGGATTGGCTTTTATAAAGGGGGTTTATTTGGTTACAAAGTTACAGTCTTAAGGCCATAAAGAGTCCAAGGTAAGGCATCAACAATTGGGTACCTTCACTGGAGGATGGCCATTGGCATCCAGAAAACCTCTGTTAACTCGGAAGGCGTATGGCTGGCATCTTCTTGCTCCCAGGCTGCATTTCAGAATGGCGTTCTACAAAATGTCAGTGTCAGCTTTCACTGGTCATCTTCAAAATGTCTCTCTAAGCTGCAGCAGCACTCTCCAAAATGTCACTCACAGCTGCTCTGAGATCCTTCTGTTTGTCAGCTCTTTTATGTGGCTCCAGTGATTTAATTAAGACCCACCCTGAATGGGTGGGGTAACACTTCCATGGAAATTATCCAATCAAATCTCTCGCCCACAATTGATTGAGTCACATCTCCATGGAAACACTCAAGCAAAGGATTCCAACCTAATCAACACTAATACATCTGCCCCCAGAAAGATTGCATTAAAGAACATGGTGTTTTGGGGGGACGTAATACAGCCAAACTGGCACAGTTGACAAATGAACCTAAGCAATGCTTTACTTGAGTATGAGTTCTTTGGTCTTGCGTGCTTTCCAATTCTCATACTGTGGTCATTGAACCAGCCTCTAGGAATCCTTCTGGAAAATAAACTAGACAACCAGGTTTTAAAGAATTCTGACTTCAAAAAGAAAAAGAAAATCAGTGATATCAGGCTGAGAACCTGAGAAAAGGGGAATTAAATTTTATTGGGCAACCACAAACTTCCAGGCATTTGATGTACTTTTTATCATTTCGTCTCCCAACAACGCTAAGACAGATCTTACATTTTACAGAAAATGCAGCTGAGACTGAGAAGGGGCCCACATTTGTAAGAAGTCACCCAGTGAAGAAGTGGCAGGTCCAAACTGACGCTCTTCTGATGTAGATCCCATGGACCAAGCTCTCAACAAGCATTTTCCATTTCTTCCAAGTTGGGGCTTGGGCCTTCAAGGATAGGGGAAGCCAATGCTAGCGCTCAGCGCAGTGGGGTTAGTGTATATTTTATACCCAGCCTCAGGTAGGGCTTGCCCTGAGTTCTCTCATGTGACAAAAATGGGTAGAGACACTGTCCCCTCCTGCTTTTTGTCAGCCCAGCACCCAGAAACCAGCTATGTCTGCCTAGGAGAGGATGAGTAATAGACAAATAGGCCAAGCATATCTCATTTGGGGCATCCTTGGCCCCAATTTGCTAGCATGTCAGCTGGACTGGGTGAGGCAAAAAGAGAAGGAAATAGATGGTACCCTAAATGAGCTACTCCTGTTACATGCTGGGGAAGAACTGGGAGCAACATTCACTTGTTCACCCACACAATGGTTCAAGCAACAAATTTTCATTAAGAACCTGCTGTGGGCTAAGCCTAGAGCTTTCTATCTGCAGAAAGGAAGTCACCATAGGTGCTTTTCATGGTCATGGAGTATTGACCCTTGTGTGAGAGTTACCACCTGTTAAGGAGATGTCTTCCTCATGCATTCATTTAACAGGCAGCTTATTAAGCAGCTGCTAATACTGCAGACACTGGGCTGAGTACCTTCTCATACCCTGACTCTTTAAATCTGCACACCCTTTGTGATTTCAACATTACTTACTTTTCCTATTTCCCAGGTGAGAAAACTGAGGCTGAAAGTAAAGCAATGCACTCAAAGCTGGACAGATTCTGGATGCACACTCCAAAATGTGAATTCATAAATAATTGAACTTGTCTCAGAGAAAGACCAGAACATCCCCCCCCCCCCCAGCAGGCTTTTGTGGTTGGCAAACATGTACCCAAAACCTGCTCGGGCTTGGAAATCAGGTAACTCCAAACAAAGCAACACATAGAGATATTTAGATTCAGCAAGGTTGAGAAGTTTGGCATTTAATCAGGAAAGTCCAACCTGCAAGTGTCAGCTGAGACTGTCAAGGAAATTGAAAATGAGCTAATTGGGCTAATTGAATTGTAGACCTCGCTGGCACTCCAACCTCCACCAACTCCAAGATCTCCAACTCTGCGAAGTCCCTCCTTCCACTCTTCTGGCTGCTCCTCATCCTCCTCTTGTCCTCAGACCCACTGCTCTCATGCCCATTGAGCTCTACCCTCTCCCTACCCAGCATGGAGTCCACACCCTGCCAGCATGGGGTCCACACCTGTCATTCCATTAGAGACTTTGATTGGGCATGCTTCGGGCCCCCAAATGTCTATCTTGGGCTCAGTCATCTCTCCTGTTCCATTTGCCATATAAAGGATTTCTGATGGACACCTCCATCTGGGGACCTCACAGACCCATCACCCCTGATACATTCAGAACCAAATTCACCTTTCCCCCTAGCATTCTTTGCATCGATGAAGGGCAGGACCATCCCCATGCTCCTCCACCTCCAGCATCACCCCATCTCCATGTCCCAAGGTCTCTGCCTTCCAAACATTTCCTGAATTTGTCTGCTTGTCTCCGGACCTCCTGCTGCCCCGGAAGTCCAACTTCAGCTCCCCAGCCTGACAGTTCAGTAGCCTCTGTCTTACTCCTCCCCTTCTGGCAGGTCCCAGCTTGAACACCAGAGAAACCTCTCCTGACCCCACTGATGACATTCCCGGAGCCTCCTGCACCTACTGTTTCATAGCCCACATCTCATTTGCAAATCTTTGTTTTTCCCTCTGGACTGTGTGCTCAGTGAGGGCTGGGATTGTTTCTTTTTTCAACCATTCTATCTGCTGTTCCTTCCACGTACTAGACTTCATTATTAAAGGAATACAGTGCGTATGACCGTCCCCAAGGTCCTCACCCTCTTGGTCACTTCCTAGCCTTGGGTAGACCCTCACTCTCTTTGTTCTGCCCCCTGCATCTCAGTTCTATCTTGGCAAGAGCTTCCCATGCTCAGAGCAGCTCTTCCTGACTGCTTGGACCCTCATCTGCCCTTTCTTTCCACACCTGAAGGCGTTCTGATGCCGGATCTGCTCTTCCTCCTCTAGGCTGCTGGCAACAGCCCTTTAGCTCATCTCCTCTCCCTGTCTGTTCCATGCTGGCTGCTCCTGCCAATGATGGCTCCCTGACACCCATTCTGTTCTTGTCACCCACCTGCTGTGACAGCTCCCAGTGCCTCTCCCATGGGCCAAATGACATGCACACACCTCAGCCTGCCTTGGAGCCCCTGCCTGGGGGGACACCGAGCAACATTTCTAGGCTTGCTCCCCCCGTTCTACCCATAATCCTTAAGAGAAGAGAGGGGAGGAGTGGGCCAAGTGACCCCCACGGTTCCTTCGAGCACCAGTGATCCTAACTTGAGTTCTGTAAAACTGGGGGTCTAGTTAGGCAGGACCGTGAACAGGTCTGTCCTAAGGCTGGGAGCCTGGTGCAGCCCCCCTTGGGGCATAACAAGCTACTCCAGAACTTAGTGGCTTAAAACAGCATCATGTATTTCCTCCCATGGGTTCTGTGGGTCAGGAATGTGAACAGGGCTCAGTGGGAATGACTTACACGTGCATCACAGAGTCTGCGGCCTCAGCTGGAAACCCCGAAAGCTGGGAGCTGAAATCACTGGAAGTTGCATTTGCTCGTTTATCCGGCAGTTAATGATGGCTGTCGGCCAGGACATCCACATGTGGCCTCCTCGCATGGCCTCGGCTTCCTCAGAACATGGCAGCCGAGTCCCAAGGGCGAGCGGCCCAGGACTGAGGACCGGGTGTGGGCCACGTGACCTTTTATGGCCTAGCTCAGAAGCCACACAGGGTCACTTCTGCACCATCCTACTCAGCAAGGCAGTCGTAAGGCCTGGCCGCATTCTGGAGGACGGTTAGACTTAGGACAGGAGGAACACGTGGGATCAGAAATAGTTTTTGTGGCCATTTCTGGAAAATAGAATCTGCCACAGAGTCCAGCTTCACACTGGGTGGGAGTCAGATGGACCCGATTTCAGAGCCCTGCCCCGTTGTGGAGCAGCTGTGTAGCTTGGGGGAGCTACAGAACCTTCTAGTGCTGTTGGCTTACTTGTAAATAACTGCAAGTTTTAACATATTGATTCAGGTCTTAGTATCAGTTGGTCTTCTTTGGTTGCGAACCATAGACACCAGCCCTGATTAATTTAGAAAACACACACACACACATGCACATACACACACATTCACACACATGCACTATAAAGACATGAAAGATGCAAAAAAAAAAAAGATGATAGAGCAGCCTTAAGAAAGACCACAGAGCTGAGCTGCTTTACTGACCTGGGTTTCTGGGACAAACAGACAGTGTCTTCATGTCCTCACAATCAGGGTGAATCAGCTCCAAGTATTTTTCATTCTCATGTCCCTCTGCTGGCATTGCACATTTCCAGGATGTAAAGTCCTGTTAGGACTTGGCCTTAAGTTTTGAACTCACTTCACTGTTTGACCAGGAGAAAGGAGGCACGGGATGGAAAGTCCCACCAAGACTGCAGGAAAATGGGGATCAAACTACAGAAAAAGATGGTACCAGCCCAGAAGGGGGAGTGGATGCTGGGTGGACAAACAGCAGGTCCACTCTGGTCATATTAAGGTCTAAGGAGGATAGTGGACATAAAGGCTCAAATTTGGGTTCTCCATAGATGTTCTCAGCTGTCCCCTTCCCCCAAGCATGCCACACATCTTTCCCAGTCTAGAACTTGGCTATCATCTTGGCTGTCACCCTTCCTGAAATCTCTCCCTTCCTGTCCCTACCCATCACAATTCTGTGGGTCCACAAAATCTTTGGTGGGCAGGAAGTGATCTCTCTCCTGGAACACCCCCTCCCCATAATGTTTTAGACCTTTCTTAGGTCATGATCATCGTCTTCCTTATTTTATTCATTTCCATTTTGTCTTATACAAGTACTTCCAAACGCCAGGCACCTTCATTTGTCAGAAACTGTGTATTATTATTCGCTGAGTACTTTAGTGCTTTGGGTGACTTTAAATTGATTTGCCTTTTTTATTTAACTTAGCTTTACCCTAAGCAATAATATCTATGAAGCTATGTTTTTATAATACCCCTCAAAATAAATATAATTATTGCAATTTAAAAATTACTGTTGACCCCTGTTCCGCTCTTTTTCGGTATTCGGTCTGAGTTCCTAGAAGGTGGGACCTGCTCTTTCATTCCTCGTGTGTGCTCTGACATTCAGCACCGTATTAATCTGGTGGCTGTTCAATAAATAGTCAAAAAGTGAACAAATGGAGAGAGAGAAAAGAGAAGGGAGAGAGGAAGGATGAGATGAAAGAATAAAGTTAAATTAAATGGAGCACACCATTGGTGACAGACCCTGGAGGCAAAAACGGAGCTGGGAAAGAATTTTGAGGAGAGGGCAATGATCATTTATTTCTTCTACTTTACCTGCACCCGCTCTGTGGACCCAACTTCCCCTTAATTGGCAAAGGTCAGAGTAATCTAACCAGCAGCTGCCAGAAATTACCCTAACCCCAAACCAGCTTGTACAAGGCACCAAGAAAAATGGGCCCCTTTTTCCCAACCCTGGGCTCCTTCAGGCCAGCAGGGCTCATGGGTAGACAAGCAAGATGATGTCACTAGATAGACACATGGCTCCTGTTCTACTCGGGCTCCTCCCAAAGCCACTGGGAGAAGCCACACATACATGTGGGAAACAGAGACCCCTTTCCCTGGTGACCTCATCCGTCGTAGCATAAACTGCCCTCAGTGCTTCCCAGACTCTCCCCAGGGCAACATCCACCAGACCCCACGACCTCCTCTTCTAATAAGTGTGATCCTCCTTGGCCTGGGTTTTACCCCATTAAAATAGCCTTAGCATCTGGTTGCCCAGGTGTCTGGAAGTGGGGAGGAGGCAGCCCGTCCTTCACCTTCTTAGTTATATTCCCCCTACACCCCACAAACTCACACCCTGACCTGCTTTCTCTCAGTTTTGTCTGTTTCCACCCAAATTCTTCATAATGGGCATCCTCTCCCCTGAATTTGCCGCCTTTATACCTTCTCTTTCATTGGCAGAACGATCTCTCTCAAGACATCCCCATCCTAACTGCCCCTCCAGCCTGGGAATGTGTAGCCTTACAAGGAGGAAGGGGCTCCACAGATGTGACTAAGTTCAGGAACTTGAGATGGGGGTTCTCCTGGATTACCCAGGTGGGCCCGACGTCATCACAAGGCTCTTAGAAACGGGAGTCAGAGATGGAGAGGTGAGCACAGAGGCAGAAATCAGAGTGGGGAAAGGGGTCATGAGCCACAAAATGTAGATGGCCTCTGGAAGCTGTAAAAGACAAGGAAATGGATTCTTCCTGAAGCTTCCAGAACGAACCAGCCCTGCTGACACCTTGTCTTTAGTCCTCTGACTTCCAGAACAGCAAGATAATAAATTTGAGTTGTTTTAAGCCTCTAAGATGATGGCAATTTGTTACAGCAGTCATAGGGCCCTACTACACTAACCCTCATATACTTCCCTCTTCCAGTCTTGGAGAGCCCCCCTCAGCTCCCCCTCTGATCAGTACTGCCCCCTCCCCATTCATCCATGCACACCTGAAATCCCCCACACCTTAGGTCCTGTGCAGCATGCAGGAATTATGTCTTAACCGTCCTACCTCCCACGCCCCCACGAGGGCCTTGTACATAGCAAACACCCAGTAAACGTTTACTTAATCATCACTTAGAAAGCTCAGTTCCATGTTACCCTCAGCAAGCCTCAAAAAACACGTTCGTCACCAGACCTATTTATGTTTCTCCAGAGCTAGCTACACATCATGGTAGGAGAATGAAATGAATAATTTAATTTTTGCTACAAGGAAGTAAACATTTTATTCATAGACTTTATCATCCTACGTAATAGAGTCCAAATGCTCAGTCTGCATTTTGCATCTGCTGTCAAGATCAGACACATGGTGAATCTATCTTATGTGTACTTCTCAGTGCCTGAATTTTCCTCTTTCTCAGTTCGTTGTGTCCACCTCTGTCTCCAGTTGTCTGCGTTCATAGAAAGGACAGAGATGTTTAAGAAGCATCATTTACTTCTCCAGAGCCTGTGAGTTCTTCAGATAGTAAAAAAGCAAATGGCCCGTCTTTAGAGAACTGAAATAAACTAGAACAGTGGTTCTTAACCAGGGGTGGTTTTGTCCCCCAGATGACATTTGGCAATGTCTAGAACACTGGTGGGGGCTGCTGCTGACACCCAGTGGGCAGAGGCCAGGGGTGCTGTTCAAAATCTTATAAAGCACAAGACAGCCTCCCACAACAAAGGATTCTCAGGCCCCAAATGCCAGTATTACCAGGGGCAAGGAAACCTGTGCTAGAACAACAAGCTGAAACTCAGCTAAATGCCCTCCAAATCAAACCAGGAGATCTGGCCTAAAACCAATTCAGGACATTTTTTAAGGTTCCGGAAACGTTCACTGGCTATAAGGTAGAGCTAAGAGAATCTCAAGGTGCAACCGCTGGTGTGGAGTTAAGCCCATCGTCCATCACACTGCATGCCAAGCTTCTGGGTTCTCCCTTGACACCTCTTTTTGATATAGCATTGGATGTTGGCAAACTCCTGGAAAAGAGGTCCTGGGTAGGAGCTGAAGAAAGGGGCATCTGGAATTAGCAGGCGCCTCAGTTTCTTCATCTTTAAAATGGGACTAGCAACAGGGTTGTCATGGGTTAAAACTCAACAAGCGTGAGGGTCTTAGCACAGTGACTGCGCCTCTTCAGGAAAGGGCTGTCATCATCGTTACTGAGAACCAAAAAGGGTTCAAAATCCTGACCATGAGGCCCAGTGGAGGAAGCTAGGATGGGAAAAGCAACAAGGAGGGACAGACATGATCACCGTCTTGCAATGTTTGAAGCTGTGGAGGGAGGAAGTAAAGTTATCCCTTCCACATCATGGGATTGAGGGGCACAGCATCCCATGATCTAGAAAATCCATGTAAAAATTTTTTTTCAGAGTTTCAGGAAGCTCTCTAGCTACCTCATAATTGGCAGACACTGCCTCTCCCGTCACTTTTACATTGCGTAAGCAAACCTTTTTTAAAAAAATTTCAAACCAGCCTTTGCTGGCCTCAAAATCCATAGGGGTAGACCCTTCGCCTTCATTTTCCTTTAGGGAATCATGTAAGGATTTAGCCTTTCCTCGTAGGATGCCAGAGTCTACTGAAATGCCTTTTGTATAACAATCCTGCACCCAAAAGAACGTTACACTCTTTACCCGAGAGAGATGAGGATCGCGTGGTTTGGGCAAATGCTTTGCAGTTGTTGGTTTAGCTGCAGCAACAGCTTCGCAGATTTCTTCATGTGTCATCTGTGGATTCTGCAAAACTCCCCAAAATTTCCCATTAAGTTTCTTACGCCGACCCGCGATACATTAAAACCGCAGTGTGGAAGGGATAACTGTAGTGTCACCCCGAGAAATCTCAGGGGGTCAAAATATGATGAACAGGAGAAAATTCTAGAGGCAAGTGGGGCTCGAAACAAGGAAGTTCTCGCTCCTGGGCTGCTGGAACACAGAGCCAGCGAGCCCGGGTCCTGGGGACCGCCCAGCCTGGGGCAGGGACTCCTTCACTGGACACAGCCCAATGGAGAACAGCTGAAGTCATGCCTTTCCTGGGGCTCCCCAGTTAGAAGTTTCTGGAATTCGGGATCGGAGATTTTGAGATACCCCTTTGGAAGCCGACTGTCTGCCTGCCTTGTTCTTGGGCAGTGGTGTTACGTGATCATCGGGCGGCTGGGAGGAGAAAAGCCCCTTTGTGCATTCTTCCTGCTGTCGGCTCAAGAGCTGATGCAGGGGAATTGGTTCGTTTCAGGGGGCTTTATCTTAATGTGATCAGCTCAGTTAGCAAACTTTCCCTAAAGGTGGGTGGTGTGCGGGCTGCTCGGTTTCCAGTTACTTCATAGACATCCACAAAATTCAGGGCAGTAATGCAAAGTGCTAATAATAGGGAAAACTTTGTATGTGAGGGGGATTATATGGGAACTGTGTATTTTCTGCATGATTTTCCCATAAACCTGCAACTTTCTGAATAAAAATAGATTTTAAAAAGTAACCGGGGCAGTGCCTTTTTAAAGGGCCCACAGAGGATAAGAGAATCGTGCATTAAGAATAGCAACCAGGGCGTCTAAGGTTCTCTCAACCCAGTGAAGACCAAACTCCAGGGCTGTGCAGAATCGATTTGTGACAATGGGTTTCAGATTCAGATGTAGGATCTTCACACACATAGGTGCAGTGGAGAAGGAGGCATGTAATGGACCTTCTAAAAAAAATTGCAGGCAAAAATAAAACTCCCTGTTCGCTGCCTTAATGAATTGCATGTTAGAAAAGGAAATGTCCTGGGATAAGAATCATCAGGGAATGGTCTCCATTCTCCATTTATTTTGGGTTATCAGGCATGCTCCGTCAAGTACAGGCAAATCCAGCTGCCAAGTTTGCACAAGCAAGCAAGGCAGATGCCCTGGCTGCAGGGTTGCATTATTCAATGTGTCTCCACATCTACCCTTTGCTGGAAAAATGCTATATTGCCACTTGATTTTCAGTTATTATAGACATTGTTTTGCTCTGCATAGCTGGACTTTCTGTTTAGTTTACCACACATCATACCTGCCATGTATTGTGCTAAATACACACATATAGAGAGGTGTGTAAAACAGCACTGCTCTTTGAGACACTCACCACTGTTAGGTTTGTTGGAACGTCACTTGGATTTTTATTAAAGTAATAAAAACATTCCACAAAGTGACTCTGAAATGGCAGTGCCCTTCTGAGCCACTAAGAAAGAAATGTTAAGGTAGCAAGATCTCTGGCTTTCAGATACTAGTATGATTGAAGTCAAATATCTCTCAGTTCAAAACAATCCTAGCACTTGAAGCTTTTTACTAATGCAGTGATCGTAGCTCAAACCAGTAGTAACAAAATTGTGTATTTTAGACTCAGTTTCTCCCACCTAGCAGCAAACCACCAAGCCAGGTTAAGGAGCAGAAGCCCGCAGTTAATTTATCCAGGGTTCAGCTAATCCACTCTCTGCTAGGCTCAAGTACCTCGTGGACAGATCAACTGATCACAGTGTGATAATCCAGCACCTACTAGATAGGTTTACTCCACCAGTGGGAGTCCTCCTAACTCTGTCATCTCTCCATCTTTTTCCATCCATTCCACGTGACTTTGGAAAATGCCTCACTGAGGCCCAGGCACAGAGAGGCTCATTTTCCTGAGAAATGAGGGTTTCTTGACCCAACTTCTTGGTGAAACAAGCTGGCTGCTACGAACATTACATTTTTTTATGCAGACTTGGGGAGTGGGAGGGATTTCAGAGAAGGGTAGCAAATCAATTAGATGTTTGTCTCTCTGGAATTTTCCTTCCACCAAAAAAAAAAAGGTTTCATTTTCAAATCCATAGGCAAAAAAGCTTATTACTTAAACATTCACTCTCATAAACGGTGACTTCACTGGTCAGCCAGGACTCTCAGTTACAATTGAGACCTAATTCAACCTGGCACAAGAAGGGAAAACTTGTCAACAAGCTCACATAATTGGAAAATCCAGGGTGATAGATGGACCTGGGCCCATGCGTGCAGGGGAAACATTCAAATAGGAGCAGCCCACAGTGGGAGCAGCCCATCTGAACAGTGCATGTCAGGGGTCAAAAGCTCTCTGGAATCTCCACTCCTTCTTGGCTCTGCTTTCCTTGGCATCAGCTTTGCTCTCCAATAGGCGCCGAACTTGTGTAGCAGGAGGGCTCCATGTCTGAGGTCCCCAACTCTGCTGTTCCTTCCCAGGATTCCAGCCGAATTCTCAGGCATGGGTCTCATCCCTCCAGAGTGGATCACACACGTCTAGCCGACACCAATCCTCGGCCAGGCTGGTGCCATAGGCCTGGGTCAACGCCAGGGGAGTTGGTACAGGAGCCACCCCAGCGAAGCCCTGGGATCGGTGCACGGGAGGGGTGGTGTCCCCAAGGAAAGTCGAAGTGGTCCTACAGGAAGAAGTCAAAACGAGCATGCCCACTGTTGGGCACGTGATAGGAGATGGCACTAGAGGCTCTTTCTGTGGTTTCTGGAAATATCACAAGGAACACATTCCTTTTATGACCTGCCTCATATGTCATTACAATCCCTGTCTTTAAACAGATTGGTTTGATTAATGACAATGATACTTAATAGATGCAAAATCTACGTTCTCAGTAATGCGTAGCTGGCATTAAAAACACCACCACTGTGAAGTATTGTCCAAAGCGGCCATCACCTGCGTGTCCTGCTGACTTCTTGCAGATGTGTTGCTACAGGGAGTATTTGGTTGGCATGGGGGGATCTGTGTCCCAAGTCTCCACGACAGAGTACTTTGCAAATATCCGGTAACTAACCCCATGCTGCCTTAGGTCTGTAACTAAAGCTGAGCTATTTCGCCTATTGATATAGATTCTCAACTATCTGTAGAAGAGATGGTTGTAAAACATTCAAAACATTGTCTACAGAGAATATAATATGTATTAGAAACATAAAATAGATGCAGGCACTGTTAAATATTCATGAGTTAAACAGGCAGAATGTTTGACATCCTGGAGCCCACGGATTTTTTTGTTTTACATTTAGTAGCTTTTTAATAGAAGACAGAATTGCAAAATAGCTACTTAATATCCTATCAGGGGATGTCCCCGATGAGGCTCATCCATTTTCATCTTCAAAGAGAACTGGTTCTTATCTTTCATTTCCAATTAGAGTGTTTGCCAGCTACCTTTTTCTATTCCTGTTGTTTTTTAAGAGAAAGGAAAAGCATCGGTGTGCTCCGTCTGCCCATCTGTTTCTCAACATCATTTGTAATCTCAGGTAATTGTTATTTGCTGAGCAAGGGCTTTCCAGATAGGACTGGATGAAGTGGCAGCTAGGTTGGAAAGTGAGATTTTCATTGCCATCATTTAGTGTATTTCTTCATTTCTTCACGCCTCCCTTCGCTCATAAATGCCCCCACCTCATTCCACAAAAGATGGGAAATGGAGCTTTATTGCTATGAGTTCATGCTGGCATAAATATTAAATTCTATGTAATGATCACTTGGGCTGCTCCTGTACTTACGGTACTTATGGCTAACACAAAGCCTATTTCCCCAGCAGAGGTTAGTGTCCTCCTTTGCTTGGTGGGGCTGCTTCACTGGGTAAGGCTTCATTTGGAGCTGGACTTCGGTTTCAAGCTGTCCTCTTTATCCCTGCCAACCCTGACCCAGCAGTTGGTGCCCAGACTTCGCGCAGAGAGCTGTTTGTTTTAACACCTTCAAGTATTTCTGCTGGTTGCTGGGAAGGAGCCGGGATTTTAACCCCAGCACCGAGGGGTCTGAACAAGGAGGCCCTGGGGTATCTCATCCCTGGGAGCAGCAGCAGCATTCAGGAAACACATTTTCCAATACTGTCCTGTTTCCAAAATGGTCTTTTAACCTATTAGAGTTGGATGCAAGCAACAGAAATTAACTCTGGAAAGCATAAGCAAAAAGAAAAATGTGCTAAAAGGCTGGGGCAGCTCACAGGATGGGAAGGAAAAGGTGACGAGCGGGTGACAAGCAGGTGGGACCCAGGGTGGGGCTGGGATACCCGAGAAGCAGGATGCACACGGCCCCCACCATGTCAGACCAGCCTGGGAGTCAGATGTGAGGGTGACTATGATGACCTCCATTGGGTTAGGACCCTCCACTTAGGGAACAGTTGACCCTGATGGCTGCCTGCAAGGGGGCAGGGGAGCAGCAATTAGAGTAATTTTTACCAAAATAAAGGGGGAAGGAATGCTATGTCAGGGGGCAAAAAAACACCCAGCAGATGTCCATTATCCATCCCTTTCCCAACTCATGATTATTTTCCCTCCAATGTGATAAATGTTTTATCAGGTATTGTTAAAATTATTCCCAAGAATATGCAATTTACCTATAATACCATCTTCTCAATACAACCTTCCATTTTGTGGGGTTCATTTTGTTTACCATAAAGCTGGGAAAAACTGGACTTCTCCCCACTTTCTTTTTCCCTGTTGGCCTCTTTAATGATTATTTGGATGGGTACCATCTTCTAGTCTTCCTCATTCTTCCCCAAATCAAAAACTCTTTGGAAATTGCTGACTTTTCAGATGGACACTGTTACGTGCAAAACTCTCTGAGACTCCCCTGGAAGTGGGGTAATAGCCATTAAGAGTTTGAGGAAATAAGGACTTGTACTGACTGCTTCCCTATAATCTTCTAGCTGTCCTGGTTTCTTCCCCATATTCTAGTTTAATTTTATTCCAGCTTTTTTACAGTGTGTTCAGTGGGAGGACAGGTCTGAATTGCCACATTCACCATTACCAGACATGAAAGCCCCTTGTTATTTTCCTTCTGTCCCCCAAAGCATACTCCAGGCACCTGAGGAGGGGGCCCTGGTGGTGTTCCAAAGGATACAGCACATCAGGAAGAAACAGGAAGCTACAGTTAATGAGCATCTCCTACCAGCCAAGGGCTGGGTCTTGGCAAACATTTTCTCATTCAGTTCTCACTGGGTCACTGGGCCATCCCTTACCTCTCAGTGCCTCAGTTCCTCATCTGTAAGAGGGAATGATAATGCCCTCCCCAGAGCGGTGGAGAGAGTTGGAGAAGCTAGTTTGGGAAGAGGAAGGCTGATCAGCCAGTTCTGCTGCATCCAAGGCCTGTTATCTCTGTGACCCCACTGAGGTAGCTCTTTAAAACCCCTCCCTGCAGGCTCTGCCAGACCCCCCTTCTCTGGATTTCCACTCACAGAGCCCCAGTTTGGTCTCCTGCTTGGCCCTACTTTCTCCCATATTGTCGAGACATTCAGGAGAGCCCATTGGAATGAACTCTTCACTTCTGAAGAAGTCACTTCGTGCCATTCCAGGCCCTGGTTTCTAGAAGAATCAACCGCTGTCTGATGGGGATTCAGTTGACATAACTGTCTTAGTTTGGATTCCCCCAGAGGCAGATAGTAAAACAAGGATTTAGGTGAATGGTCCATTCGGGAAGTGACTTCATAAAATACCAGCCAGGAGTGGGGAAGTGAGCCAGGGAAGGGAACCCAACCAACGAGCTCTGCCCTGTCTCAGCACCCAACATGGGGGGTGCAGAGCTCAGGGCCATTGGGGAAAAGCTGGGAATTGATGGAGAACCTGCACCTCAGCGTTTTCCACCCCAGGAGCAATGGGCTAGCGATCCACCCCTCCCAGCAGCTGCAGGTTGAGAGGTAATCTTGATGGGGTTTCATTTTCTGGAATTCCAGGCTGTGTGTCACCCAGCGAGCGAAGGGCCTTGGCTGCCAGAGTAAGTTCTCAGGCCAAGAAACACGGGTGCTGGCAGGTGGAAGTAACCTGGCGTGCAGTGAAGGGGCATAAGTGACTGGGCACTGTCTGGGTCTCTTGAAACTCACTCATTCCTCGGAGCTGCCATCTCCTCTGGCTTCTGCCTCTGCTGGAAAACAAATTATCAGAGAAAGTCAAGCGGTCACGTGGAATTCCACTGAGCAGGCAACATTTGGTGGTGACATTTTGATTCCAGAATTTCTCAAGCTTTGCTCTCAGAATACAACCTGCTCACAATAAACCCTCTCGACTCAAGGGAGCACTGAAATCCAGGCCTGATGCTGGACTCATTACATCCATTACCTCATTCAGTCATCCCCACAACCCTGCAAGGAAGCTGCTGTGATTCCCACTTTCAGGTGAGGAGGGGGAAGTGCAGGAGGGTTCGCCACGTGTCATCATCACCCCGTCCATCTCTGCCACTCAGCTCTGGTCCTGTGGTTCATAAGCGGTAGAAGCAGGATCCACACCCCCATGTCTGCTTAACTCTTAAGTTCTTGTTCTTCTCCCTGCACATTGCCAGCCAGATCCACTAGGGATCCACCAATAACAATGTGCTTGGAGGAAAAGCAAACAGCATCTTTATTGAGCACTTGCAAGGCGCCATGTACTATTCAAAGTGCCTTAGATGTAACTAATTTAAACTTGCATGATGGTTCGACGAGGCACGCAATGTTATTCTTCCCATTTTGAGATGAGGTGCTGTAGTGCTCGGTAGTGTGTCCTCGGACAAGCAGCATCCCAGCCACAGCTGCTGACACTCCTGACTACCCATCCGGTGCCTCCTCCATCACACAAGGCTGCCGAAGGCTCTGCTGACGCCAGCCAAGCTCCTGCCTGCTCACCATGGGGACAAAACCTCCCTGGACCAAGTTCCTGGGATCTGCACAAGAGGCAGCAGGAATTGGCCTCGGAGTCAGGCTCCATCTGCACCTACGTCCCCTGTACTTAACCATGAGACCTCAAGTGGGCCGTTGGATGTCAGTGAGCCTCGGTCTCCTCATCTTCAAAATGGCTTGTGGATGAACATGGAATTAAATGAGAAGGACACACAGTAGGCACCAAATCGTTGCTGCTGTAGTGGGAGCAGGGTGCTGGTGGTGGGCATCTGAACGCCAGCTCTGCCCACCCCCACCCCCACTGGAAACTCTAGTACATCTCCCAGGGTCCATTACACCCAAGATGGCAATTATTGATTGAGCACCTACTGTTTAACAGCACTGTGCCAAGCATGAGGAGTTAGAAGTTCCCAGAAATGGAACTGCCAAGTGGAGGGAGGCAGTCTTGTGAAGCACCTGGTACCTGTGAGGGTGTCGCACGCCTGCCTTTCATTGATCCCACACTCTCAGACAAGAGGGCATTTGGCTCATAAGAACCAGAGGTCCACTGGAGTCAATTCCACTGCCAAAGTCAGTCCATCATTGGGATAAACCCCCCAGGACCCATCAACTGTCTTCCATCAAGCAATGTGATCACATAATTCTCCTCCCTGACGTCGCCTTTGGGGAATGGGCAATAACTGTGCCTGTGACAGACTGGGCCCAAGTGGAATGTCCCTGGGTGGAGGGCACCAGGCACTCAGGACCCTGGGAGGGTTGGCATAGTTGTCTACACCACTGCCTTGTCATGTTCAAACATCATCGGGGCTCTGGCAGGAGTGGTTGTTAAATGCAAACAGAAATACGGGCTCAGTGATGATGGCTGGGAACCCTCAAACACTGCTGAGGTCGGGTCACCAAGCTTTTTCAAGGCTGGACATGGTCACCTGAAGGTCACAGCCAGCAGCCATCCAGACCAACTTAATTTGTGGTTGGAATCCCCGGTGGCAATATCTCACCACACCTGTCCTCCAAAACTCTGTGTATTCGAGAATGAAGTTCTGATGAATCTTGTAACCCATACCCAGGGCACAGAAGGATTCACCTGCTTTCTCACCCAGCCACACAAACGCTGCCTTCTCTTGCCCTTTGGAGCAATTAAATATAGCTGAGAGCAGGGGAGAGAATGAGATTTGCTGTTTAAAATCATTTAAGAAAATAGATCGAGTTTGTTCTCCTAGGTTGCTATTGGGTCTAAGTAGCAGCCACACTTCCTTGTGAATACTCTGGAATGTTCTGCTCTGGGCACAAGTTATCAAACACCTGCCCAAACAAGTGATTCTTGGGGCTCTTCTCTGAGCATGTGTACCTTGCTGCCTCTGCCTTCAAGGAGCTTGAGTGTCTTGGGAGCTGGAAGAAATCCAAATGAGCAAAGAAGGTATTCTTTTTGGTGCCAAGTGTTAAGCAAGTGGTCCCGGCATAAATGCTGTAGAAGTTCAAGGTTGGAAGAGCCTCCATGGCTAAGGTGGTCTTGGGGGGCTGGGTTATCGGGAGGAGACGGAATTTGAATGGGGCCACCATGGAGACGTGGGAGAAGGAGAGCAGATGGGAAAGAGAGACCGACGGCTTCAGGCTCACCCGGGGACAGTGAGGAAACGCATTTTGCTCGAGTAGAGGGAGCGTATGAGGAGGTACAGCTGCACTCTGGGGCCAAGCTGAGTGAACTGGACCTGGTTTTGAACTGGGGGAGGATGGAACCAGTGCAAAGGAGCATTGTGGGAAGATCCCAGAGAAACTGGAGTTGTGGAACCTGTTAGGAAGCAAGGAACGAATCCAGGGAGGAAAGAGGAGGACTAGGAGTGGGGGGCAGAGGGGTAGCATTCAAAGCCCAGCTCTACTGCTTTCTAATCGTGTGACCCTGCACTCCCGTGAGCCTCTGGGAGCCTCGGCCCCTCATCCTTGAGACGGTGGTAATAACCCCTACTGCAAACAACGAGGGTGACATTTACATGAAACAGCACCTGACACAGGGCCCAGCCCAGAGCAGGGGCCCGTTCCTCTGTTTAGGGCAGGGTGTAGCAGTGGTGTCCTGGAGCTGCTCACCCTAGATCTCAAGAGCAGACTGTTCCTCTCTCTTCCCAGCTCCACCTTCAGTGAGGCTTTGATATCGGCCACGGTGGGAGTATTTCTACCACAGAAATAGGTAAACACTGCTAATCGGGGATTTTTTTTTTTTTTTTTAACTCAGGAGGGCCAGTTGTTCAACATTTACCATGCTCTGCTGGCAATGAAAAGGGGAAAAAGCAGAGCCGGAGGTTAAGACAAAAGAGGGGAGCCTGGAATTGCAAGCCAGGCAGGCTGGGTTCACATGTCGTGGTGTCCAGCACCCTTGTAAGGTGTTCTGGTTTTGTTTCTGTTTCTTTTTTAGCTCTGGCAGCGTCACAGCTTTCTGTCCAGATCTCTGGCCCCTCCCTCCAATGCCGAGTGCGCTGTTTGGAGACGGGGGTCCAATGTCATTTTACTAAAAGCAATTTACTAATAAAAAGTTTACTGTGGATATAGCAGCTGAGGACTTCTCCCAGTTTCTATTCAGCAGCCAGGGATTGAATTGTTGACTTGATTTTACTACACTGTGGTTCCACTGAGGAAGGCTGAGTTTCTAAATCATACACCTGACAGGTGCCATATTTCTGAGCCCAGAGCCAAGCTCTGACCTTCTACTTTCACAGTTACTAGAGCCAGGTGACATGCATAATAGAGGGAGTACACAGAGCATTTTAAAAATGTGGAATGAAACTGAAATCAGATTGAGGTGTCAGTCTGAAATTGGCTACCAGGACTGAGGCGATCAATCTTTTCTCCTGTCTTATGCTGCTCATGCTAAAAGTGCAATGACTTTCACTTGGCAAAAAGATTTTGAAATGTCTGGGCTTGAGAACCCATCCCGTGCCAAGGACCATGCTCCACCTCTGATTTGATCTTTCCTGCCCACCCATTTTACACATAGGGCAGGAGCTCCGCAGGGCTAGGGCCTCGCTCAAAGGCCCACAGGTAGGGAATGGCTGAAGCAGGATTTGAACATGGATCTATCTGGCTGACGTCTGCTCTGCCCACGCTCCCCTGGCCGCTTCTCTATCACCTCAGATGGCTGGAGGCTCCTCCCTGGCTCACCAGCGCTGCCCCAGACCTTCACATGATGGCCTTTGTCCTTTAGGTCTCACCTGTCATCTCCTCTTTCTGGGTCACCTTCATAGGATGCATGAGGCACACTCTGAAGTTACTGTGTTGTTTGTTTACATGTGTGCTTATGATGTCTCTCCCTCTTCTAGAACATAAGGTCCATGAGGGCAAGAATCTTATCTGTCCTATTCTCTGTTGTACGTGCCGTATGTAGAAGAGTGCCTGGCACAAAGCAACTACACAATGAATACTGGAGAATAGGTGGATAGATGAATGCATGCATGGATGCCTGGATGGATGGATGCAAGAAAGGATGGTTGGATGCATGGAAGGACGCATGGATGCATGGATGGATGAAACAGGACAAGCTCAAACTGGCCATGGGGGCTCCTTCCCACTTCAAGTTCCCTGAGACTATGCTGGAGCCTGTCTGCTGTGGACACCTGAAGGGTCCTGGGAAGCTCTCCTGGAGACCTGCATCCTTACCTCCTCCCTCCCAAACAACCTGGGCAGTGCCAGCCTCCCCCAAAGGAATGACATTAGTGATGGGCAGGACTCAGTGGGTGAAGAGGGCCTGTGTCACAACTAGGGAAACTCCAAGAGGGGACCTGGCTGGCAGCAGCTGTCTTGGGATGGCCTTCAGGTGCACCTGTATGTCTTCCCAGCCTTCCTACCAGCCCGACTCATCCTCCCCTGGGACTCCCTTCTTGGTGCCCACATTCATGCTACAAATGTGAAAAGTCCCCAACACACAGCCACTGGGGACACCTAGTCACCAAGACAAATATGGCCTCTATCAGGTTCACCCAGTCTAAAGGAAGTGGCGGCTGTATATACAAATGCTTCCAAACTAAGAGCTGTGATGAAAGTGGCATTCTGGGGGCAAGCCAAAGCAATATACAAGGGCAAGTCTATGTCTGCCTGCAAGAGTCAAGGACGGAAGTTTATGGCAGAGCGGGGACTTGAAAGTGGCCCAGGGATGTGTCCCAGCCAGGGTAACAGTGCGAGCAAAGGCACAGAGGCTTGGAAGAGCTAGATGTACTTGGTGAACACGTGGGCAGCACTGGGATGGGGCGGGTGTACCCTGCTGCAGAATGTGAGTCTGGATGTGGAGGCACTGGGGACCCTCGAAGGACTGAACACAAAAGGATGTTACCATCAGCTCTGAATTGTTGAAAATACTCATTTGTACACAAGACAGACATCGGTGGAGCGGGGAGAGGCTGGGAGGCCAACTAGGGGATGATGCGAACTGGACCAAAGCAGTAGCTTTGAAAATCCACAGGTGTGCAACAGAGCTGAGAAACGTGAAGAGGGTAGAGTCAAGATGCTTCACGGTGGCTAAGTGGACGTGGGCAGTGAGGAAAGGGAAGACTCTCGGTCATTTCCCCGGCTGGGGAGACGTGACCTGACCTCCGTGCCAACCTGGCCTCAGATCTGACACATCTGACTCCTCGCTTTGCACCTCCGTGCCAACCTGGCCTCAGATCTGACACATCTGACTCCTCGCTTTGCCCAGGCATCTCAGTCTGAGGACTACTGGAAGGAACTGGCCAGAGCCCCGTGCTTCTCCACAAATCCCAAACGCCTGTCCCTGGACCTGCTGCACCAAAAACCCAAGGAGGCGTTAAAACCAGATCCGGAGGTCCTACTTCAGTCCAACTTTGTCCAACGATCTCCAGTGTCAGGCCCTGGGAATCTATAGTTTTGAACTCCACAGGTGCGTCTGGAAACCAGTGTATGTCTAGGGCTGCTGTAACAAAGTAACACAGACCAGGTGGCGAGAACAAGAGAAATCTGTTCTCTCAAAGCTCTGGAAGCCAGAAATCAAGGTCCTGGCAGGGCCACACTGCCTCCCCCAAAGTCTCCACAGGAGGAGAGTCCCTGGCCTCGTCTGGCCTCTGGTGGCCGCAGCCGCTGCTTGGCCTGTGGCAGCCACTTTCCAATCCCTGCCTCAGACTTCGAATGCCGCCTTCTCTGTATCTGTAGCAAAATTTCCCCCTTCTGCTTTTTTTACATGTGTACAATTCAAATTACTTCCCAGTTCAAGTTTCATTGTAGACCAGCTAGTCTCTTTTTTCTTAATTGTGGTAACACATACATAAAACACAGGAATTCCCATGTTAGCCTCTTTGGAGTATCCACTTCCATGGTGTTAATTATATTCACAAGGGCACTGCCATCGCCTCCGTCCATACCGAGGCTTTGTCATGACCCCAAAGAGAAACTCTGTGCCTACTAAACAGTCACTCCCCACTCCTTCCTCCTCCCAGCCCCTGGTAACATCTAACCTACCTTGTGCTTCTATTAATTTGCTTGTTTAAGGTATTTTATATAAGTAGACTCATATCATATGTGTCTTTTTGATTCTGCTTATTTCACTCTCCCTGCCCTGAAAAGGACCCCAGGCACTGGACTTAGAGCCCACCCCAGTTCAGCCGGGCCACACAGGAACTTTATTCTACCTTCCAAACGAGGTCATGTTCATGGAACTGGGATTAGGACATGAACATACCTTTGGGGAGTCCATAGTGCTTTAGGGTGTGCATTTGGGAAATGAAACGCGATCTCCTCCACTGGTATTTGGGGAGGGGAGCCCGGAGCCTTGCCACATCTGTCTCTGCCGCCTCCAGGCTGGCACAGCCCCTCACGCAGATGAGGCAAGGCTGGTGCCTGATCCTGGACTGGCCAACTCACCTGCTGGACGCCAGCGCCAAGCCACCCACCTTGTCATACAGTGAGCAGAATCCCTGCAGGAGCAAGCTGTGTGCAGTGTCCTGAGCACAGTCTGCCTAATAATTTGGTGTTAACTCCAGATGGGCAAGTCAACCTAGAACTTTCTAGAGCGAGAGCCATAGTTTCACTGCCTGACATAGGAAATTCAATGACTCAAATCACAGGCTCTGGGCCGAGCCGTCAAGTTTGGGAACAGCTTTAAAGACTAATTTCTAGTGAGAGTTTCAAAACACTAGTTTTCCAGAGCAGAAAATCAAGTTGTGCTCATTTATAATCCGTCATCTGCAATAAGACGGAGGATATTTCTTTCCATGTTGTCAGTTGACGTGGAGCCAGTCAGAATACCAAGTAAGATGGCTGAGTGATAAATCAACTCTTCGCAAGCTGATAAATGGATATTGTACAAATCCTGCATTTGCACTGCATCTCAGGACATAAATCTACTCCTCATGATCTTCCTTTAAAAAAATGATCCCCCTGAAGTTGAGTGGGCAATTTATACAGGCATTCTTTTCCAACTATTTATTTTTCTTACCTTTAATGACTGCCCTTTCACTTTCTGCACTTCAACTACATTGTAAAGTGTTATACTTTGTGTAAAAAAAACTGAACCAGGGACTTTGGTTTGAATCTGCCCACCAGGGATGGGCAGGGATGTAACTTTTTGCTCATGAAGAACGATCACTTTGGTAAAGACCATCATGATCTATTCACATTAGAAGAAAGCTTAGTGTTCATCATTTGGCACATCCCTCATGCTATAGCTGAGAAAACCCAGGCCCAAGAGCGAAGAAATGAGACCCACAATAGCATGAAACAGCAGCTGGGACCTTCATGGATGGAAACACGTGGAACGTTCATTCAAAGGCAGTGAGTGGGGTGGACCGACAGGAAAGGCCAGGCAGAGCCAGGTGCTGGCTCCCTCCCTCAGTCATTCACTCGTTCACCTCCCTCCCTCCCTCACTTATTCATTCACCTCCGTCCCTCCCTCATTCATTTGTTCACCAGGTAACCATGGGTCCATGGCCCCTTCTACTGCAGTCGTCCCAACTGTGAATGAAGATCCTGGAAATAAGACACGGAGAGTCCTTCCTTTGACTCAGCAAATGCCAAGCAGGCAAAAATGAAAGAACATCAAAACACCTCTATCAGTGTGAGCCCTCTGCCATTCAATACTAGAATAATCTGAAAATCATCTTAGGAAGGGTGTTTGGCTTTTGTCTTGCTTTCTGTTGTTGTTGTTCTTGTTTTGCTTTTATAACCTTGCAAAATGGAGAACCCATTTGCTGGAAGGTTTTTTCTTAAATAAAGCAGCTTTATTGAGATTGATACATGATTCACATAACTGTACAATTCAACCATTTAAAGTGTGTAATTTAATGGGTTTTAGTATATTTAGAGAGTTGGGCAACCACCACCACAATCAGTGTGTGGGTATTTTCATCTCCCCAAAAAAGAAACCTTGTACCCCTTACCCACTGTCTGCCCATTTCCCCTTTTCCCCCACCCCCATTATTAGGCAACCATAATCTACTTTCTGTCTCAATGGATTTGCCTGGTCCAGACACCTCATATAAGGGGAACCAGACACCTCATATAAGGGGAACCAGACAACATGTGGTCTCTTTACAGGTTCTTGGTCCCTTAGTAGGAAAACATGAACACGAGAAGAGAAGCTTCTTCATTTCTGGAGGAAAAAAAAAAAACGACCTGATAAATTATTCTTTTTACTCTCTCAACTTTAGGAAAATTTGCAAACATACAGAAATGTTGAAAGTATTTTACCGTGAGCAACCCACTCACTGCCATCTAGATTTCATCACTTACCTTGTCTTCTACCTGCTTTATCAATATCTTTCCACCTGCTTACTCTGTGATCATTCTCGAGCAGCGTGGGCCGTGCATTCTCAGGGGAGCCACTTCCAGTTTGCCCATGTTGAAAAGGAAACATACTCAATTTTGGAAAGTAAAATGTCAATGTAGGAAATTTTAAAAGCCAAGAATCTTAGTAAAGCAACATTAGAGGCTCCAGAAAGACAAAATTATGTTCAAACAACCAAGAAGGCTTGGCGCAGCTATCCAAGAAACGCCCGTATTTGGGGGACCTCAGGACCGGAGAACCAACCAGGTTTGGGGAGCAAATCCCCCGACGGGACCAGCTGCCAACTGGATCTGGGCGGGAACCCGAGGGTGTGGGGAGGCGCAGCCTCTCCGGCCCTCTGCCGAGCTGCCCGCTTTTCAAGGGAGCTTTGGGACTCCGGGGTTTAGTTTAAGTGTCAATTTTGGCCTCTGCATTTGAAGGGAAGAGGAGGAAGTGCCTGGGGCGGGTACTTCATTTCTCTCCTGTGTAGCCAAAGCTTTAAAAGTGTGACTGTGCAAAGAGCCTCAGCTCCACGGAGGAGCCTGCTGTGCACCCCCCATAACCCCCCATAACCAGACCAGGCTGGCCGGGTGGGCAGAAGTGGGTGTGATGTGTGAAAAGGGGACCAGGGCCCTGGGCAGGTGCTGTCCTTCACACACCTATGGGACCCAGGGAGAAGGTGCCGCAAGCCCCGGCCCTGGCGGATGCGGCTCCGAATGGTGGGACGGCACCGGGCTCTGTGTGTGCACGCGCGTGTGTGCATGTGTACATGAGTACACGTGAGCATGCACACGAATGTGTGTGTGGTTGTTTTCTGTATAGAAACATTGAATTTGAATTCCTGTGACACGAGGAGAAAAGGTCTTCACAAACAGTTCAATAGCTCCTGCCAACATGCACAAGGTAAATCTTTCTAATGAGTGAATTAGCCTTGATTTAAACTATCTTAAGGCTTCCGGTGGAATGGGGATTCAAAATGCTCATCCTGGTAATTTACTCCTTTAGTCACCGATGTTTGCCAATTGCCAGTGGGCACCTGGAGGGAGGAGGGAACAAGGATAAAGACAACGCATCTTTTGGCCATCAAAGGACTGCGTCCAGTGGGGAGGAAAATAGACAATTAGATGTTTTGAACATATATATATACACATTTATACATATGAAGTTGCTGTCTTTGACTGTTTTTGACCAATAAAAATGGCAATTTCACAATTCAACCTAATATTCATATTGTATATAATGAAAGCATTATATATGTATATATAACATATATCATATTATATATCATATATAATATATATTCTATATGTCATATATCTGGTGTTCCTATCATATACACACACCTTGTACATAGTGTTTTTATCATACACACACAACATAAGTATAGGGAATATACCATACACCATACCTAGTACGGAAGCCCCACAGAGGAGAGAAAAGTTAAACTTAAGAGGGAAATTGAGATGTGAAATGGAAAGGAAGACATCTTTTTATGATTAGTTTTTTATAGGAAAAATAAATCTTATTGCAAAAGAAAAACAGGTTCATTGTCAAAATTTTGAAAATTCAGATAAGCAAAAATAAGACATACATCCCACCAGCCAGACGCCACCATGCTTAAGACCCAGGTAAGGCAGTGAGTGTCGTGGTTACGAGAGCTGGCGCTGGGGCTGGCGCTCCATGGCCGAGCAGTGGCGGGACCCAGGGCGGATCTCTCAGCACTCGGCCTGCTCACCTGCACCCACCTCCATCGCCTGTCCCAGGGGTGGCTCTGCTAACTCTGCACCAGGCAAGGACACGGCCACGGGCTCCCGTGGGGTGGGCTCTCCACCAGAAGCCCAGGTGCACGCGGCTCCCAAGAACCTTCCAGCTCTCCCCCTGTAGAGAGCATGGCTTTGTGTGTGCCATCGCCGAAGCTGAGCGCAGCTGTCCTTCGGCACCCCCTCGGTGGGCAGCCTGCCAGGGCCTGTGTGCTGAGCTTCCCGGTGTGCCGCGAGGCCGGTCATCTGTCTCGCCGCAGCCCCAGCGGCAGCTGGCCTCATTCATCGACTTCTTGGAAGCACCAGTACCTCTGCCCAGCCAAGTCTGAGCTGGACCCCAATACCCAGGTGCAAGAGCAAAGGGCATGGCTTGGCAATTAATCACCCAATAAAAATGAACTCCGGGAACAAATGCAGAGGTGTTGATTAACGTTCCCACACTGGTCTTCTGACAGCTGGGTTTACTCTCCCGAAGAGCTCGTTTCTCTGAGGTCGCCCACTGTGGGAAATCAAGCACGAGCCAGACACCACTATGCCACTGGCTCACGTGAGCAGCAGCTGAACTTGACCTGCCACCGTCCAGTCCTGCGCCCAGGGGAAAGGAGAGGCCCCAGCCTTGGGCCACGTGCTTTGGAGGGCCGAGTTTCTTAGCTTTTGCCTTTTGGGTTTTTGTTTTGTTGTTGTTGTTGTTGTTGTTTTACTTTTCAATCCTATAATAAATTTTATTAAAGTGTGGTGACCAACTGCACAAAGCAGCACATGGCAGAGGCTGGAGGAGCCCCACCTGGGTCTCGTCACCGAGGACGTGGGGCCACAAGTGTCCAGGTGAAAGCAGGACAGGAAGGAACCCAAGCCTGTGTCCCGGAGACCAGCCTCTGTCCTTCCTCTTTGCCTGAGAGACAGGGCTCTGGGAGGGCCTCAGCATACCCTGCAGATCCTGACTCCCCGGTGAAGGACCCATAGGAGGACAGCTCGGCTCTGAGCCTCCGTGGGTTCAGGACCGCATGGCTGCAGCTTGATTGATAATACTTAATCATTTGACCCATGGACCTTCCTTCTTTACACCTTTCCCAGGGCCTGGGTAAGTTAAGGCTGGACCTCTGAGCAACCATCGAAAACTATGTTCCCGTGGTACAGCCTCCAGGAAGCTTAAATGTGACCTGATGGGATGTTAAAGGGAAACTCTCCTCTTATTAAGCCTGACGGCAGCAAAAATCCTTTCACTGTATGAGAAATGCACAAAAATGGAAGGTGCTGGCTTGAGGGCAGGAAAGAGGCCGTGGTGGAGGACTGTGCCTTGCGTCTTGACTTACGGAAAGTGTTTAGATGTTTCAGGAAGAAACAGCAGACTTTGTTGATGGTTGATTTAGCAAGTATTTTTTTCCTCTTGAAATTAAGATTTTATTTTGGAAAAAATAGTGAAAATAAGTTTATAAGTTTGTTGTAACTCCAACCATGGGCCATTCTCAGAGTGAACGTGGAATGAACCATAGATTGCTTTGCTTTTGACATGATTTTTCCAACACCCCTTAGAGCGTACGTGGTGCTTCACACATTTATAAAGGGGTCATCTGTCCAAACCACTCAAGGGCTTCATCTGTTTTCCAAAGGGCCTCTCCTAACCCTTGGCCATTCAAATCAGTCTCCTGTGAGGCAACTACAAAATCTCTTCTTCGGTTGTTGACTAGTTTCTCTGTGCTGCATCCTCAGTTGTGCTTTCCTTATGACCCCTAGAGTTGTGCAAAGCCTTTGTCAGCCTCCTCGTGGAATCCCATGTCTTTTGAGAGATTGACAGCTGGGTGTGTGCTGTGTCTGTGCCGGTTTCAGTCACTGGGAGACTGACTTCCTGGGTCTGCTGACCCGGGGGGTGGGGGGTGTTGGAGATAATTATAGGCTTGTCAGAGTGCAGTCTTGTCATTGCTAATGAAATATTTGGGTGACAAATCCTCGCATGTCTCATTCATATTTATATTCTTGGGCATAGGGACACAGAGAAAGCAAAATAAATCTTTATCGAATGAAGGAATAAATGAACAAATGGATGAATAGTCTCAGAACAAGGAGAGCTTAAGTTTTTAACCAATTTGTACCAGATCCTAAGCCATCCTGGGTGCAGTTACTATGTTGGAAAAAGCCACCCAACACTGAAGCAGGGAATTTAACCTCAGCCCTGATTATTCAGTGTGCATAGGAAGAGGCAGGCTTGATAATTAATAACGAAAACCGTCTTGAGTTGTATCTGCAAACCATCTGTTTAACACGTCTGCCAGCACTGATAATGTTAATCCATGTTCTCGTCGAGAGTTGACAAGTCTGTTCTCGGAGTCTAGAAATCCGGGTTTGTGGAGGCCCACCTGCTACCTCAAAGGATGCACATCAGGTTCACGCATTAGGGTCCCAGTTTTCCAGCTTTTCTGACACTGTTAAATTTGTGACTTACACACTGAATCCATTTTTCTAAATTTCTGTATTTCTCTGTGAGCCTTTTGGCCTGGGACAAGAAATGAGATGACACTTTAAAGACCTCTAAAGCACTGTGACAAAGCCTTTGCTTTCTTCCTTTAATAACTGCTTCGTTCATGTTGGTTTCAAAAATGTGTGCTTGGGGGCGGGGGAAGATGACTTGATCAGTCATCTCTGGAAAGTAAGTTTGCCAAACAGAGACGAAGCCCAGACTCAAAAGAGCCTGTCACGGTGAAGTCCTGTCATGGGCACAAAAAGGTTCTCTGGCAATCGTTTCAAGGAGACCTGGGGTAAAGTGTAGCAAAGGATTAACAACCCCACACAAAAGACCAAGTCTGAACTTTGCTGGGAGAAGCCAATTTGGAACAGGTGGTGGCAAGAGGATTTTTAGGGATGATGTGTACAATTGCTGGCCCACAGCTGGTGTCCAGGTGCTTCAGTTTCCTGGGCTGATCAAGCAAATATCATGCAACGAAATGGCTTAAACAATAGGAATTTAATGACTCGTGGTTTTGAGGCCAGGAAAAAGTACAAATAAGGTGTCATCGAGGTGATCCTTCTCCCTGAAGGCTGTGGCGTTCTGGGCTGGTTGCCAATGCTCCCTGGCGGGCTCCTCTGTCGCTTGGAAATGCACTTGGCAGCCTCTCCCGGCCTCCCACTATCTTCTGCGTTCCGCTGAATTTCAGCTTCTTGCCTCTCATGGCCTTCTGTCTGAATTTCATTCTGCCTATAAAGGACTGAGGTGGGCCACAGCTTAACTGAAGTAACCGCATCAAAAGGGTTCTCACCCATAGGAACAGAGGAGGTTTAAGAACACCTTTTTCTGGGGTACGTACAGCTCCAAACCACCACACTCAGCAGCGTTCGTTCCCTTCAGTGTTACCAGCAGGGTGAGCCCCAGGGGGCAGCTCATGCAGGCGTGTTGATGGGCAACTGAGGCACGGTCTGTGCATGGGGGAGCTGTCGCCAGGGAAGGGTTACAGCTCAGACAATGGTGAGACTCGGCACCGGCTACAGTCACGCCCGGGGAGGGGGGCAGGGGTGCTGACTAACCTTCCTCGCATTAGTCAAAGCAGTAAGCAGCCAAGCAATACCACGTGACTAACGTAAATCAGTCTCGGACCTCAATAATTACTGACCATTACTGGATACAAATTCCTTGATGCTGAGTCACAACTGAATAGTTTGTTCTAAATGAGACTTCCCATTAAAAGAACTGTTTATGCTATTATGTGAGTAGCTGGTGATAGATATTAAATGCACACATATGGGCGATGTTATATTAAACCTTTCTTAAATAGATATTTTTATAAACAAACATGATTTTAAGGAAGTGTTACATCAATTTAATAGTTATGTTTTGGGGGAAATGTTACCGTTCTATAAATTCCAATCCCATACTCCTCAATTATCTCCCGCTAAAGAAATCCCAACCATGGAACATGAGCCCCAGGTTTCATCTCAGAGTTTAATCATTATATAAACAGAACCACAGTTCTCAAATTTTGGTGAACCAGAACCTCTGGAGAACTTGGAGAAACTGAAGAGGCCTCGCAGAACCTGGTAGCTCTGATACAGGCTAAACTGGACAACTGATGGCCCAGAAGATCAACCCATCTCCATAGGTTACTTTCAAGGCAAACAGAGAAGAGGGACAGGTGACAGAGGGATCTACATCGAAACCAGTTCTGCTGCTTCAAAGCTATAAGACTTGGACAAGTTACTGGGCCACTCTGACCCTCTGTTTCCTCGTCTGTAAACGGGGAGTATTAAGTTGACAGGGCAATGATGTCAATAATGTGGATGTATCCTGGGGCACCTCCTGGGAGATCAAAGAACATGTGCTTCCAGTTCTAGATACAACAACAAAAAGTTAACACGGAAAAGCAGAAAAGCGTCCACAACAAATGATTACTATGTGAAGAATGCCTTCAAGGCCCTCATCAAAATGTGATTAGGTAGCCATTTGTGTAAGTACTAACTAATGTCTGGAATATAAGTTCCAAGAAAGCAGGGCATATCAAGCTTGGGGCCTGACAGGCAAGAGACACTCAGTAAATATTTATTCATAATGACTGAGCAAACAGTATAGTCACACTGAGAATGGGCATCCATGTGTATATATCCACACATAGGCTATAAGTCTCTGCACCAACAATGTAAAAATGCTCATATCCGGAGGGTGGATTAAGGTAATTTTCATGTCCTTCTTTTTGCTGATCTATATTGTCTGAATTTTCCACAAGGAACAAAGAACACCAAATCCGTGTTTCCTTAGGTAGGTGGAAGTGGGTTTGAAGCTACCAGAGAGCCTAGAGTGTATTCCACCACAATTCCCAGCTACTGCAAAGGTTTAGATATACAGTCTCTAAGTTTGGATATACAGTCTCTAAGATGAAAATGTTTTTAGGATAAATGGGAATTAAGTGATTTCTAAGATAAAGTAGAATTTTTTCTGATCCAGTATTTTCTTGTTCTGGTCATGAACTGTACAAGAGCCTGAGACTGCTATCCTTAGAAAGGTCTGCTTGTAATGTTGGCCCTTGGCTGGCTTCTGGGAATTTGAGTTTTGGGAGGGTCGCGTCACCCTAACTGATAAGAGGGACTCCCTGTGCCTAGATTGTTTGTACAGACAAGATGGTTTATGCTGTACACCTGCTTCCTCCCGGGAAGTCTGGAATTTGGGGATGGAGGTAGAGGGTGTCTATGTGAATAACCCCCAGGAAAAACCCTGGGCACTGAGTCTCTAAGGATCTTCCCTGTAATCGTCCACACATGCTGTCACAGCTCACTGGTGGGGGAAGTAAGCACATCCTGTGTGACTTCACTGGAAGCTTATGCCTGTTTTCTCCCATACTTCACCCAGTTGCCTTTTCCCTTTGCTTATCATGCTCTGTGTCCTGCTGCTGCAATAAATGATAGCTATGTGAACAACCATAGGTGAATCAACAAACCTGGGAGTGTCTTGGCAACTTCCCAACACACAGACTAACCTACTACAGAGCCCCTTGTTGACAGCATGTACAAGGCCCGTTCCTACTGAAATGACACCTGGATCAGCTCCTAGACAGGAAGTTTGGCTACATGAGAGAGAAGTGGTCCACTGACCCTTTGGGGAGGGATGTCTGCCTATGGGGAAGGAGTGAACAGGCAAATGATGTTAAAACTCTGGGATACCCAGTACATGGGTCAATCAAAGTGAACCTAAAAAGGTTTGTACTTTTACTCATTCATTCATTCAACAATGGAGCTTATACCCGGTGTGTGCCAGGTGCGCTTCCAGGCACTAAGGATGGAGGGTTGAATAGGACAGATGAGGTCACTGCCCTGAGGAGCATACATTCTAAGTGGGGAAGCTGGCCAGGGAAAGAGACAGACTTTTGATAGGGCAGTCAGCAGTGACCTCACTAAGGAACAGAGAGCTCAGTATTTGAGCAGGATCTGAATGATGAAACATACATGAGAAGATCCTAAATGAAGATGTTCCAAGAAGCAAGTGGAAGGGCCTTGAGATGAGAATGAATTTGGTATTTTCAAGGGGAAGAAAGGAGGGTGGCAAAATAGGCAGGAGATGAGGTGGAGGACTCAGCAGGGTCAGATCTATCCTGTGGGGCCTTACAGACCAGAGGCAGGAATTTGGGCTTTATTTTCTGCCCAGTGGGACATCACTGGAGGGTTTTAAGCAGGGGACTCACATAGTATGAAATAAAATTTTAAATGGTCCCTACGGTAGCTTTTTGGTGAATGGACTGAGGCAGGCAGAACAGAAGCAGAGAACAGGTGCATCACAATGGCCAGGCAAATATGATCCCTAGTGGTCTCACCTCCTACTTCCTGTGACAGACCAGAGATGACAGGCAAATATCCCTGGTCCAGGACAGGTGCAGCTGTGATGCTCCTAGGGGTGGCTGAGCCTTGCTGGTTTCCATGGTAGGAGTCACAGTGTCTGGCAAGAGCCAAGCCTTGGTCCATCTGCTGTCAGACAATAGCAGCTTCCAGGAAGATACGCAATGATGAGAATTTTAACCTGGTGGAATCTCATGCAGGAGGTCCACA
This sequence comes from Choloepus didactylus, assembly GCF_015220235.1. Taxonomy (NCBI): domain Eukaryota; kingdom Metazoa; phylum Chordata; class Mammalia; order Pilosa; family Megalonychidae; genus Choloepus; species Choloepus didactylus. Next base: position 38,859,462 of record NC_051328.1, read on the forward strand.
CGAGTCCAGCAGGAGCTCTAGGATGCCTGAGTCTGAAAGGGTCTGGAGGTGTTGAGAGCTACTCACCTTCCCAACTGTCCTTGAGCCACGGCCAGGCTAGGAGGCTCTCTTCTTGTCCTCCCAACAGTAAGGGGTCCTACCTGGGCCACTTGCTGGGCAACTCCTCTTGCCCACATCCACTGGTCGGGGCATCTCTCCATGCCTGGAGAGTCCTTCCTGTTTACTGTGAGTGGTTTCTTTGACTCTGGTCCCTGGGAGAGAGAGAGAACCACTGCCCCTGGGCTCCCCACAAAGCACCAAGCTGTGGCCAACTAACTGAACTGGGAGTCTAGAATTCAGCAACCCTTCCATCTTTGTTTGGTCAGAAGTTGTGAATATACCCTTTTCTTTATACCCAGAGCCACAGCTGCATGAGTTGAGTATTTTAAAAGTGTATTTCCTTCTGCTGGAAATTCTGTAAGGTTCTAGCTCTGTTTTTACGTGAAGTGGGAGATCTGAATCACCCAAGTAGGTATTTCATCTAACAGAGCGATAGATATGTGGCTGGAATTCAGTGGGGAGCTAAGGACAGAGTCACTGTTTCCTTTCTTCCCTGTGGTTTTTCAGGGTGGTGGTTTTCTTTTTTCCTTCAATAGGAATATTCCTTCAGCAGAACTATAGAATTGCTCTGTATTTCCCCTTTGCTAGTTATCATTTTCCAGTCTCTCATAGTTTTTCTTAACCTTACTGACTCCTCTTTGAGAATGAGCTGTAGTTAGGCTCATGTGTTGGTCCAAAAAAAGAAAGAACCTTCCCTACAACATGTGACATCAGCCAGCATCTTTCTGATGGTTCCTCGATTACATTTTGTTCAAGACCAGCACTTCTCAAATGGTAGTCTGAGGACAAATGCTCCAGGGATCTTGTTGAAACTTCACCAACCCCAGTCCTCTCCCCAAGGTAATCAGCACACCCATTTGGTGAATAGCCGCCCGACCTCTCCTTGCACATGGACATATATTCTAACATGCCCACGGGTCACTGAGCAATGCCATTTTCAACTAATAAAGCCAAGATATCCTCCTAATATGCAAATACTAAACTTCCATATATACACACATATATTTGATGACCCAGTTCTAGGCTCTCTATTGTGTTTCATTGATCTCGCATTAATGCCACCTGGTTTCATTTGGTAACATTTTTTCTTTACTTTTGCAGTTACATAGCTACTTTTATTATTACAGAAGTTATGCAATTATAGAATGGTCATGCAAAAAATACAGGGTTCCTGTAACCACCCCACCATCAACATTTACATTGGTGTGGAAAATTTGTTACAATTGATGATAGCACAATAATTGATGAAAGACTATTAAAGTAGTACTATTAACTATTGTCCATAGTTTACGTAGGGGTATCTTTTCCCCACATTCCCCACCTACTATTTTTTTATGCATGTCTTTACTTTATGACTCATCTCCCCATTCACTGGATAAGGGGGTGTCAGTCACAAGGTTTTTAATAATCACAGTCATAAGATAAAAAGCTATATACTTATACAGTCATTATCAAAGATCCAGGCTACTGGATTATAGTTCAGCAATTTCGGGTGTTTCCTTCTAGCTACTCTAATACACTAGAAACAAAAAAGAAATATCTATATAATGAGTCAGTAGTCATACTCATTTGTTAAATCCTAACTTCTCCATTACAACTCCTCCCTCTCTTTGATCATTCTCTCAATCTTCAGAGATATCTAGGTAGTGACCATTCTAACTTCTTCATGCTGGAAAGGGTCAACATTACAGGGTAGAGGAATGAAACTGGCTGATGTTCTTGGAGGGAGTTTCAGGGCTTATCTGGCATAGGAACAACCTGGAGGCTTTAAGTTTCTGAGAAAATAAACTTAATAAGTAAAACTTTTATATAGTCTGAAATAGAACCCAGGTTATTCTTCAGGGTTTTCAGGAATGCTGTTGTTTGAGGCTTGACGTACTGTGGCAAACTGCAATATCTGGCTGAAGCTTGCATAAGAGTAACTCCAGAATGACCTCTTGACTCTATTTGAAATCTCTTAGCCACTGGAACTTTGTTTCATTTCTTTTCCCCACTTTGGTCAAGAAGGCATTGTCAGTCCCATGATGCCAAGGCCAGGCTCATCCCCGGGAATCACGTCCCACGTTGCTAGGGAGACTTACACCCCTGGGAGTCACGTTCCACGAAGGGGGAAAGGTAGTGAGTTTATTTGCGGAGTTCGCTGAGAAAGAGAAGCCACGTCTGAGCAACAAAAGAGGTTCTCTGGGGGTGATGCTTAGGCATAATTATGAGTAGACTTACCTTTGTCACTGCAGAAATAAGTTTCATAAGGGCAAGCTTTAAGATCAAGGGCTTGGCTTATTAAAGTGGGAGTCCCTAATGTTTGAGAGAATATCAGCAGTTCCCCTGGTGGGGAAGTTTAATCATTCCACATTTTGTCTCCAATCCTCAAGGGAGTTTGCAAATACTTTTTTTATTTTCTGCCTCAAAATACTCTGGTATGTATCAGGGTATTACATTAACCTGTACAGAATAACAAGATCTCATTCCCTATTCTTGGTTCCATGTTTTTAGGTTGTTTAAATAAACTGACCAGACAGGTTAAATTAGATAGTGTGCTACAGAGAATTTAAATTTTGGACAAAATAAACATCTCTTTCTTTGGTCTCACACAAGTGTTGAAGTTTTAACATTCAGACAGTATCACAGACCATACAATATTCATCCTTTTGTTTCTGGCTTATTTCACTGAACATAACATCCTCAGGGTTCATTCACCTAGTTGCATGCCTCAAGACTTCATTCCTTTCTGCAGCTGCACAAGATTACATTGAATGTATATATCATAGTTCACCCTTCCTCTCCTCAGTCAATGTACCCTTGGGCCACCTCCATCCATTGGCAATTGTGGATAGTGCCGCCATAAATGCCAGTGTGCAAATGTCTATTTATGTCCTTGCTTTCAGTTCTTCCAGGCATATACCCAGTAACGGGATTGCCAGATAACATGGCAACTCCATACCCAGCTTCCTGAGGAACCGACACACTGCCCTCCAGAAGGGCTGCACAATTCCATTTCCCCACAACAGTGAACAGATATACCTTTCTCCACTTCTCCTACAGCACTTGTAGTTTTCTGCTTATTCTTTTTTTAAAGTTTTATTCACACATCATAGAATCCATCCTAAGTATACAATCAATTGCTCCTGGTAAAATCACATAGTTATGCATTCACTACCAAAATCTATATAAGAATATTCTCATTTCTTCTGAAAAGAAGGAAAAAAAAAAGAAAAAAAAAAACCATATCCCTCCCTTATATCCCCCTCTTATATCCCCCCCTTATTTACATTTAGCTTTGGTATATTTCCTTTGTTACAATTAATGAAAGAGTATTACAGTGTTACTGTCAATTATAGACCTTAGTTTGCACTAATTGTATTTTCCCCATATACCTTCCCATTTTTAACACCTTGTAATAGTGACATACATTGTTCTTGTTCACGTAAAAACTGTCATATTTGTACAATTAACCACCATCATTACCCACTCTAGGTTTTGCTAAATTATAGTCCCAGTTTTTTATCCTCCAGCTTGCCTTCTGATGACATACACGACTCTAGCCTTACTGTTTTCAACCATACACTCAGCTTTGTTAATTACACTTACCATATTGTGCTACCATCACAGTCTTGTTCTATCCATTTCTGAACCTTTACCATCAACTTTATTGAACATTCTGCACTCCTTAAGCATCAATTGCCCAATCTTTGTCCTCTTTCTATCTCCTGATAACCTGTGCTCTCTAATTTAACTCTCAGAGTTTGCTCATTATAGTTAGTTCATATTAGTGAGACCATATATTATCTGTCCTTTTGTTTCTGGTTTATTTCACTCAACATAATGTCCTCAAGGTTCATCTGCATTGTTGCACATGTCATGACTTTATTCCAATCTTAGAGCTGCATAATATTCCAACATACATATATACCACAATTTGTTTATCCACTCTTCAGGTGATGGACATCTGGGCTGTTTCCATCTATTGGCAATCATGAATAATGCCACTAGAAAGCTCGGTGTGCAAATGTCTGTTCATGTCCCTGCTTTCAGTTCTTTTGGTATATACCTAGTATCAGGATTGCTGGATCATACAGTTCTATATGTAACTGCCTGAGGAACTGCCAAACTGCCTTCCAGAGTGGCTGACCATTCTACATTCCCACCAACAGTGAATCTGTGCCTCTATTCTCCACGTCCTCTCCAGCACTGGTAGTTTTCTGTTTTGTTTTGTTTTGTTTTTATAATGGCCATTCTAGTAGGTGTGAGATGCTATCTCATTGTGGTTTTGATTTGCATTTTCCTAATAGCTAGTGAAGTTGAGCATCTTTTCATATGCTTCTGAGCCATTTGTATTTCCTCTTTGAAAAGTGTCTATCCATGTCTTTTGCCCATTTTTTAATTGGGTTGTCTTTTTGTTGTTGCATTGTAGGATGTCATTGTATATTCTGAATATTAAACCCTTATCCGATAAGTGGTTTCCAAATATTTTCTCCCATTGAGTAGGCTTGTTACTTTCCTGAAAAAGTCCTTTGATGCATAAAAATATTCAATTTTGAGGAGATTCCATTTATTTTTTTCTTTCATTGCTTGCACTTTGAGTGTAAGACTTAGGAAACCACCTCCTACCACAAAATCTTTAAGACATTTCCCTATATTTTCTTCTAAAACTTTTATGCTCTTAGCTCTAATGTTTAGGTCTTTGATTCATTTTGAGTTAATGTTTATATAAGTGTGAGATAAGGGTCCACTTTCATTCTTTTGGATATGGATATCCAGTTCTCCAAACACCATTTGTTGAAGAGGCTGCTCTGTCCCAATTGAGTGGACTTGGCCACCTTACTGAAAATCAATTGTCCATAGATGAGAGGGTCTATTTCTAAACACTCAGTTCAATTCCATTGGTCAGTATTTCTATCTTTATGCCAGTACTGTAGCTTTATAATATGTTTTGCCCACTGTAGCTATGTAACATGTTTTAAAGTCAGGTAATGTGAGAGTTCCAACTTTATTTTTCTTATTCAAGATATTTTCTAGCTATTCAGGGCATCGGCCCTTCCAAATAATTTGATTATTGATTTTTGTATTTCTGCAAAGTAAGTTGTTGGGATTTTAATTGGTATTGCATTGAATCTATAAATCAGTTTGGGGAGAATTGACATCTTGAGTGTATTTAGTCTTACAATCCACGAACATGGTATGTCCTTCCATTTGTTTACATCTTCCTTGATTTCTTTTAGCAATGTTTTATAGTTTTCTGTGTATAGGTCTTTTATGTCCTTGGTTAAATTTATTCGTAATATTTGATTATTTTGGTTACTATTTTAAGTGGAATTTTTTTCTTGATTTCCTCCTCAGATTGCTCATTAGTGTACAGAAATGCTACTGATTTTTGTGTATTGATCTTATATCCTGTCACTCTGCTATACTCCTTTATTAGCTCTAGTAGCTTTGCTGTAAATTTTTTGGGATTTTCTACTTATGGGATCATGTCATCTGCAAACTCCTTTCCAATCTGGATGCCTTTTATTTCTTTTTCTTGCCTAGTTGCTCTAGCTAGAACTTCCAGTACAATACTGAATAACAATGGTGACAGTGGGCATCCTGGTCTCATTCATGATCTTACAGGGAAAGTTTTCAGTCTTTCCCTGTTGAGTATGGTATTACTGTGGGCTTTTCATATATTCCTTTTATCATGTTATGTAAGTTTCCTTTTATTCCTATCTTTTGTTTTGTTTTCTTCAAGAAAAGATGCTGAATTTTGTCAAATACCTTTCTGCATCAATCGAAATAATCATGTAGTTTTTCGCCATTGATTTATTGACTTGGTTGGTAACGATTTAAAGGCTAAAGTAAAAGGGATGCCATGCCAAACCACGTGGTTTTTGGCACATTGTGGAAAGCCCAACAAGCTGGCAAAAAGGACCTGCCACACTGCTGAGTCTTTCCCCACACCTGGTCGTGTAAGCAGCTGGCCCTGGCCACTTGCCTGGCAGCTTCCTTCTCAGCTCAGGTAGGGCCCTGGTGACAGCGAGCTGCCTTTCCAGGACATAGGCAGGGCCAACTGCTGGTTAGACACTCCCCCTCCCACCCACCCGCACTGCCAGGGGTGCAGGATCCTGCTAATAAGGCTGCCCTGTGGCCTCTGAAGCCACCACCCAGATCAGGCCCAGGTCTTGGCAAGCCCTCGGTGCAGCTTCTGTGAAGCTCCATTACAGACTGAAATGAGCTCTGTTTTTAATTTCATTTTTTTTCCCTGTAACAAGCAAAGTTCACATTATAGATAAATTGCCCGGAAATTCCAATTTAATAAGGCATATGCATTTTTTAGGCCTAGAAGCACAGACAATATCTTGCACTCCAGTATTTTTACACTGAAATGTTTATAAAAAAGACAGCTTTGAAAATGTCAGAAATTTACATAGAGTGCCTGGCCAATTGGTCAAAAAGGCTGATTTGACAAAAGTGCTCATCTTTTGGGGGGTGATAGAGCAGGCGGGCTGTTGGTCTTGAGCTGTTCTCCCTTGGGGATAGAAGGCTTGGGTGGAGGGCAATGTCACCTACAATTCTGGGTCCTCTATCCACCTCTGGTTGGGAGTAAACGGGCAGAGTGTAACCAGGCATCAGGCACGGGGATTACTTGCTCAGCAGTGTCCATCTGTCCTCCTCTGTCCGTGGGGCGTGTTCTGAGTAGGAGCAGCAACTTGGGCACCAAGGGGACATGGGAGGCAGGCACTTCTGCATGGCCCCCGATGGAAAGAGGCACCAAATGAAATAAATAGAGAGGCGGGACAAAACCAAAGGACCCAGTGAAAACATAAATTACAGCTATGGATACCTGATTATCATTTAAGGAAGAAAAACAGCAAAATCCTATCCTGTAAAACCACCGAAGCCCTTGCTTTCACTGGAAATGTAACGAGTACAGGTCAAACTGCTGGGTATCATTTTTAGCATACAGTTTCCAAGTTAATGTCTGTAAGCATTTTACTGAACATAACTATTCCTTATATAAAAGCAGCAGCATTCATATTAATTGTACTGCAAAACTGACAGGGAGAAACAGAGCATAAAGCTAGATTATTTAATTCCATTTTAATTATATTCTAAATTCTGATTTGAGTAATCAGGGAATAAAATATGGTCCACTTAAAATTTTCATTATTTCAAATATGTTGAATGCTCATAAATCACTTCTGGGTCAACTGTGAACTTGTCACCTGGTACGACAGGAATCAAAGGTTACCTTGTTTGTGGGTTCCATTTGCGTGACTGTCTCAACTGAAAGAGAAAAGATACAATAAGCATTTCCTGGCTTCCCACCGTGTGCCAGGCACTCTAAGGCCCTGGGGATGAGAGACAGACTATACGCAGGTGACAAGCCCAGCCCCTGGAATACAAGACTGCTGTGAAATCCAGCTCCTCCACTTAGCCTGCTGCTTTTGCCAAATCGCTAAGCCTCTATGAATCTTAGTTTCCGCATCTTTAAAACAGGGAGGACATCAACTTCGTAAGGTTCTTGTGAACTAGAAACTCCCAATAGAGTCTGTAGAACAAAGCTGGCATGTCATCAGTCACAGCCAACTTTGATCTGAGCCTGACATTGAGGTGCTTAAGAGTTGAGGAAGGTGGCGGACAGAGAAGTGCCGAGATTATGCTCTAATGGGCATTTCAGTCTGTGCAGATGCCTTGTAAGGACCTGGAGGAGGGCTGCCTCATTCCACCTGGGGAGTCACAGAGGGTGACCCAGGGGAGATGTGTGAGCTGGGTCTTAAAAGACAGTTGGAGTTTGCCAGTGAAAGCATGAAGCACAGTTTAAATGAATAATGGTGTTTTTAAAGCAGTTCTTCCTCATACATAATACACCCTTTCTGTTTTTAAGAAATACTGAAATGATAATTGAGGTGGCGAGAGTGTGTGGGAAAGTCTGCGTTAGCCTCGTTCACTGTCTCCTCTGTTCTCGGCCTCTGTGTAACCTTCAGGGTGTCGTTCTCCCAGGGACCCACTGAGTTGGGTATTTCCAACACAGTCAGGGGACAGTGTAGCTCACTCCAGAAAGGACGACTGGACTGACACCCCTGCAGTGCCCAATGCGGCTTCCAGTAGGTTCTGCCGAAATCTCCTGGAAGCCCGAAGACATCCAGAGGAAGGCTGCCAAGCCCTTCATGGCAGGCCTCCCTGTGCCCTCACTGCCACCCCGTGAGTTCACTACACCTTCTCCCTTGCACAGAGAAGGCAAAGGAAGCAAAGAGAAGTAACCTGCCCAAGGTCACACAGCAGAATCCGGGTCCATTTCACACCAAAGCCTGTGCTTATGACTGCTCTGTTACGCCAACAGCGTGCAGAGCTGAGCAGAGACAGCGCAGGGTTTGGGAGCAGGGTTCCAGCCCCAGGTGCCACAGTCCAAATCCCAACGTTGTCACATACTAGCTCTTGACCTTGAGAAAATTATTTAATCCTTCTCAACGTCTCCTTTTCCTTGTCTGTAAAATGGGGATAATGCTATCATCGGCTGCACAGGCTGAGGATGTGAGGACTGAAAAGAGGAGACGAAGAAGGCCCTTAGCAGAGGCCACACCCCTGCAGCTGCTACAGGAAAGACAAGACCAGGATGCTGTCTCCAAAGCGTCAGCAGGGACGTCCGCCATGGCTAGTCCTGCAGTCCTGGACCTCGTTCATCCATCCTGCAGGACAAAAACAACTTGATTGGTGTACCAGAGGCACTTGCATCTGCTCATGTGACCCAAACTCACAAGGGAGGGAAATAAACCAGAGTGCTTCTCCAGGAATTAAAGTGAAAAATGCTGCATCAGAGGATCTGCCAACTCCTGCTGCTGAGGCTGCCACAGACCCAGGTGCACGGATGGTCTCTGCGGGGTAGAGAGTGGCCCGGGGGTACTTCAGCCAGGGTGGTCTCTGCGATGGTGCCACTGTGCTGACTCCTGAGCAGCGAGGGTCTAAGGAAAGAGCCATCTAGGTGGTACAAAGCTCAGAACAGGCCTGGCACCTCTTGGAGACTGAAGGGGGGAGAGGTAAGAGATGAACTCAGAAGGAAAGCAGAGGTCAAGGTCAGAGGGTAGACAGCCTGCAAGACCGAGTCAAACACTGGAGCTTCTAAATGCAATGGGACCTGCCTGGCTTTCATGCATAGCTGTGATAAGATTTAATGGGCGTTTCAAAGGATCAGTCTGGCACCTGGGTGGAGAGGCTGCTCTAGTTCAGGGGGTGATGTGGGCTGATTGAGGGCATGTGCACTCACACACCCCCAAGTGCAAGCGTTTGTTGGCAGTGGGTGCCCCCAAATGCCCATCTACATAACCACACAATGCAGGGTGTGCCAGCTGCTACCTCAGCATTCTGGTAACTTCCCACAACAGCCAGCAAGCAAATCACATGAAAATGTCCATCCACAGAAACTCAAATGTCTTGCAACCAAGTTGCCTTTGACCCTTTGTAAGAAAATGCCCAGAAGAGGGAGTTCCTAACTTGCAATAAGGTACATTATGAAGCTGTTAGCAAGTCAGTTATTTGGAACTTAGGAAGCATTTGATCATTAGGTATTCAAAGAAAATCTGTTTAACCCACAGCCTAAAACAGCTTATGCTAGTGAATTCTTTCCTCCAGTTCCATTTAGCCCTGACTTTGTGTGACGTGTGGCACAACCATCTAGCACCTCTTCACCCGATACAGGAACTTGGCCCAGCACCCAATGTGAATGTGAGCTGACACCATTTGGGATTTTTCTTTTCAGATATTCTGTGTACAAGGACCCGGCAGGCTGGCTGAACATCAACCCCATCAATGGGACCGTTGACACCATGGCCGTGTTGGACCGCGAGTCCCCATTTGTCCACAACAGCGTCTACACCGCCCTCTTCCTGGCAATCGACAGTGGTGAGTGACTTTTAAAATACCATCAAATGTATGCTGTTCAGTTACAGACAAATTTTTATATTTTTATATTTCTTCTGATACACCTACGGGTACTCTTGGGAAGAATATAAAGGGGGAGAGCAGGTAAACAAATGTCTGCAACTGTTTAAACCTACACTGAGTGAGTCGGTGATATCCCCCAGTCTTGGAATTCTCAGGTCTTTGTGAGAAGATGAGTAACGCTGCGTTAGCAGTCAGAGCAGTGAGTTCATCGGGCTCCACCTTGGGCAGCTGCCCAAGTCAGAAGCCACACGGCTGTCCTTACTGCATCTTAGTGTCATGCTCTCATTTGCACAGTGGTTTCTTTTGACTTAATGCACATTGAAGTAAATTCTCCAAGGACATCAGTAACCCTGACAATTGAAATGTCCCCATGGTTTTTGTCCTATTATGACACGCTGCCATGGGAAGACATCACATACACTCACCTAGCAGCTCTGTAATCACAAAGCAATCACCCTTCCTTCAGAGGAGCTTAGCAAGGCACGTGACAACATCTGCTGGTCCTTCTCTCCCGGGTTTCACTGCTTCCAGCATAATACAGTATCCACATGCCAAGCCCTGTTCCAGATGCTGGGGATGGAGCAAAGGAAAACACAGACAAAAACATCTGCCCTCATGGAACTTATAGAAGAGAAAGGAAGATCAAGTAAAATATACAGTATGTTATCTGGAAAAAAGAAAACAGGAAAGGGGGGTAGCAAATGTTAGGGGTAGTACAATTTTAAATAGGCAGCCCTGAAGAATTTCATTGATGTGAACTTTACTTCATTTACTCAAGTAAATTAGTCAAGACCTGTAGGAAGTGGGGGCTGGAGCTCTGAGGTTATCTAAAGGAGTGCCTAGAAGCCAACGGGGCTTGGGCAGGAAAGTGAGGAAGTGGGGGTACGGATTGAGTGGGGTCCTGGGCCCTCATCTGAGCCTTGGTTCTTACTTTCTGTGAAACGGAAGTCACTGCCAAGCTCTGAGTCGTGATGCCAGGGTTACTCTGCTGCTCTGCTGATGTCGGACTGGAAGGACCAAGAGCAGAAGTAGGGAGACCTGCAGGAGGCTGCCATGAGAATCTAGGCCCAATGGTGACGTGGGCCAGGGTCTAACAGAGCGGGGCATGGGCATGGCAGGCCTCAGAGACAGTCTGGGGACCTTGAACACAGCCCACTGAGAAAGAGGGATTTGGGTTTTGGACAGGTTAAGCTCAGGTGTCTATTGTGTCCATTGCACGAGAAGTTTTATTCTATTATTCTTAAAATCTAGCTGCTCATTGCTAAAGATTCCATTTTGAGTCCTCATTTGGGTTTGCTAAAGCTGACAAAATGCAATATACCAGAAATTGACTAGCTTTTAACATTGGGGATTTATTAGCTTTCAAGTTTACAATTCTGAGGCCCCAAAAATGTCCAAATCAAAGCAACAACAGGACAATACCTGGACTCTGAAGGCTGGTTACTAGTGAGCTTGGGCTCCTCTGTTGGACAGCAAGGCACGTGATGACATCTGCTGGTCCTTCTCTCCCGGCTTCATTGCTTCCAGCTTCAGCGGCTGCTTCTCTGTTTCTGTGTGTCCTCTCTTTTAGCTTCTGGCTCTCTTCGCTTCCCTGGGCCTTTGTCCTCTCATATAGGACTCCAGTAAGAGTATTAAGACCCAGCTGGGGCAGCCTCAACTGAAATAACCTAATCAAAAGGTCCCACCTACAGTAGGTCTACACCCACCGGAATGGATAAAAGAACATGATCTTTTTTGAGGTATATAACAGCTTCAAAATACCACAGTCCTGTATGTCAAAATGCATATGTTTAGGGCTCTTTATATGTGCCCATCATTACACTCAATTACAAGGGCGAACTAAGCCTTCCCAGCCCCAGTGTGCCAGTTTGAATGTATTGTGTCCCCCAAACGCCATTATCTTTGATGCAGTCTTGTGGGGCAGAGGTTTTGGTGCTGATTAGATTTGCTTGGAATGTGCCCCACCCAGCTATGGGTGATGACTCTGATGAGATAGTCCCATGGAGGCATGGCCCCACCCATTCAGGGTGGGCCTTGATCAGTGGAGCCATATAAATGAGCTGACTCAAAGAGAAGGAACTCAGTGCAGCTGTGAGTGATGTTTTGAAGAGGAGCAAGCTTGCTAGAGAGGAACGTCCTGGGAGAAAGCCATTTTGAAACCAGAACTTTGGAGCAGACACCAGCCACGTGCCTTCCCAGCTAACAGAGGTTTTCTGGACACCACTGGCCATCCTCCAGTGAAGCATTAGCAAACTAGAACACCCAGGCTCTGTGTGCTAAGCACTCACACACAACCCAGCAGGAGGATGTGTGTCTAAGAAGAGAGCTCTCAGGGTGGCATGGAGTAGGCAGAGGGGGTTTTACCCTAAAAGTAAACCTTGAGTTTGGCCTTGAAAGGCAGGCAGGATTTGAATCAGCGGCAGAGTCAGGAGGTGGAGGGTAGAACAGGAGAATTAAAACTAGAAGATGGTAAGAAAAGAAAAGAACTGTGTCTACTGTGAGCAGATACACAGAAATCTATTTGGATAAATATGGTAAAGCAGTATGTTTGAAGCATCTCAAAATCCAGATGAGCAATTTGATGGAGACGGTAACCAACAGTCCCCATAGCTTCTTGAAGAGGAAAGTGACACAGTGCACGGACATTCATCAACCAAGAGGGGACGAGAAATGGTGCTTGATCCTAGACACTCAGAAACGAATCGACCTTGCGTTCAGCGAGCTCATGAGTCAGCTGGGAAGTTAGGCAAGTAGCAGATGCTCACCAGAGCATGTCATAACTGTTTGGTGGAAATAAGCCCACAGGAGGAGACTGCAGAGTAGTCAGGGAGCGCTTCCTGATAGAGGGGACATCTAAACTGAGCGAGGAAGGATGCACTGAGAAAAGGTAGGGCATTCTAGTGGAAGCCTGAAATGTGGGTATGTGGGAGACTGCAAAAGTTGCTGAGCTTTACTGGTGGTTCCATGTGTACAAAGATAAGGGTGGAGATGGGAGCAGGCACTAGAAAGCTCTAGGTTCAGACGGGTGCAGTGCTGAGTGCCCAGCTCCTGTCACAGCGGCTGACTCAGAGCAGGACTCACAAACTATGAAATAGTCTGGAAATGCTCTATAGGCCATGCCCAGGGGTGTTGCTTGATAATGCCACTTACTTGCCTCCAGAATAGTTTGTGCGTTGGAAAGATATCCCCTCTGGCAGCGAAGGTGAACTGAACCACGGTGAGATGTGAGGCGGGAAGGCATCAGAAAGCTGCGGCAGAAACCCAGGCACGAGAAGCAGGGCCCAGCCCTCGGCAGCGGAGGGAGCCTGTGACAGCCACAGCGGCCTCGTCCTTGAGAGGTCGGGGTCTGCCCTACTTTACCAACAATGGAACTGGAGCAGAAAGGATCACCTGGAAGCATGTGGAAGCGAGAACAAGGCTTTGCAAAGAGCACATACTGCTGTGAAGTGGAGAAAGTTGATGTTACAGATTCTAGCCCAGAAACCAGGAATGATTATTCCAGCGACAGGAAAGGGGCGCTGATTTCAGAGGACCGTTGCACGCGGGTCTAGGGCTGGACACTGAGGTGACGCCCGTGGGAAGCTGCCCGCGGGGGGAGTCGTCCAAGCAAGAGAACAGCTAAGCTTTCCAGAAGGTTGCAGGTCTAGACGGCAGCGCTAAGGGCATAAACAGCCAATAACAATAAGCCAAGAATGTCTAAAATGCTATACAAATGCAAAATATGAATTATAGGCCAGAAAAAGTTATGATTCCTGGGTCTGTACCATACAAAAGTATCTGTACCTGTAGAGAAAACTCTCAGCTAAGAATGCCACAAAGGACAGTTGAAATACAGCAAATTGTCGAGTTATCATTGCCTGGTGAGATATTTGTATGCAATTATTAGTCCCGGGGAAAAAAACAACTAGGAATGAAATATACTTTAATTTTGCCAGAAATGAAAGCCTTCTCTCCAGGTATATGATGATCAATCAGTTCAGAACACTTTCTGGGTTTACATCTTATCTACAAATATCTTGGAGAACTAAATCACAATTTGCAGATTAGGAAATAAACACAGGATGCAGGTTGACTTTTTCAAAGTCTTATCAGTAGGATATCATTTTCCTAACTTTAGTTTCTTGCATCCTTAACACTCCTCATCATTTCTATCTGGAAGCAGCCATGCTGTATAAAGTTCTACCATGCCACTTACAAGCTATCTGATTTTGAGGAAAGCACAGTACATTCAGGACCATTACGATACCTTACACCCAGGTTTTTCTGTTGAGGAAACAGTCTCTTCTATGTTTTCTGGATATCCAGCACACACACAAACACACACACCAACTCTCTGGCTATGCGACTGAGCAAACTGCTTACATACTCTGAGGCTCGATGTCTACTTTGGTAAAATGATGACCATAATTCCTACTTAGAAGATTATTGTGAGAATTGAGAAAGTGAAGTGCTGTGCCCTCTAGACTCTCCATGAAAAGCCACATTAAATGTTCGATGAATGTTAATCCCGCCCCAATGGGAGCTATAAAAGGGAAAGAGTGGAGCCAAGAACAATCCTCCCATGACATGAGAAAAACACAGCTTGAAATATACGTCTTTTCCAACTGTTACTACTAGTATCAGATAAGAAAATTCAAAATCTGGTGTCACAGATGTTTCCAAAAAGACTCAAATGTCTCTAAAGATGTAGGTAAACAGAAAACAGATTGGCATTAATAAATAGAATCATAATTAGGGATAATAATCTTGAACAAGGCCCAAAAGACTTAGAACAAAAAAAGAGCATAAATTTAAAAATCACAAATCAGAGTAACTTTTGTTTAAAGGCTCCTTTTTTGGCACTTACTGAAAACTTACCTCTAGGTATTATGTGTAATCAGGCCGAAACCAAAACTGTACTAACCAATGTCTCAATTTTATCCAAAGTGAACATTTGTTTTTACTAATTTTAGAGAAGGTCAATTTATTTGATGGAATGAAAGAATAAGGAATTTTGTCATGTAACATTAGGAAAGCTAAAGCAAAATTAATAAGTTTTCTCCAAACAAGGACTCATGCAGGAATTTATGCCAAAACAGGAAGGTAAAATATATGGCTGCAGGAATTTCCCGGATAAGATGTAGGAAACCAACATCCTCACTGCAAAACCTAGAAAAAGCCAAATAAATTTCAAAATCTTCACTGTCAAGGCAGCAGTGGAGCTTAGCTCAACTAAAATACCAGAGAGGAAAGAACCTTTCCCAAAAGAGGAAATGATGTAGCCAGTCTTTTATTTTTATTATTTTGGGTGAGGATCAAACTTGGCCAAGGAAGAGGGCCTAGGACGGAGGGAAAGAAATCAGAAGTGTTTTTAACAGTCATGTGGATGGGTGTGAAAAAGTGGAAATCTGAGGGGGCTTTAAACACATGGGACATGTGCCTTCTAAAGGGCAGAGTGAAATCCCCTGGGGTCTCACCAGAGGAAGCAAACTTACCTCCAGCACACAGCCATCCTCTCATTTAAGACATCTGCCTGATTTTGAAGGTACAAGGCATGAGGTGAGGTATGGGAAGGTTGGAGAGCTGGACTGGAACCTCTGAAAGTCACAGCTGCATCACCTGGAGCACTTCAGGACCAAGACCCTGTGAGCTATCAATCAAAATGCAGGAGCAGCAGGGGTGAACCAGAACCGGACAGAGTGTTGCTAAACCTGCAACCAGCCTGACCCACCTCCATCCCCAAGTGAATTGATGAGGCAAGTGATACCCCTACAAACCTAAAATATAAAGTGTTGGCAAGGATGTGGAATAATGGGACCTCTCATAAGCAGCTGGTAGAAGTATAAACTGGTACAAATCACTTTGGAAACTGAAAGTGTCCTCTAAAGCTGAATTCCAGGAATTCCACAACTAGGGGTATATCCAACAGAGATGTGTGTATGTGTATGTTCAACAAAACACATGCACCAAAATGTTTATAACAGCACTATTCTTAACAGCCCCAAACTGGAAACTGTCCAAATGTCCAACAAAAGCAGAATAAATCAATCAATTGTGGTATATTCACATGATGCAGTCTACACAACAATAAGAATGAATGAATCACAAATTAATTGCACACACATAACACTGAACAAAAGAAGGTTGGCACAAAAGAGAACATACTGAATCATTCCATTTATATAAAGCTCAAAAGCAGGCGAAACTAATTATTGCTGTTTAATTACCCTCCTGGACAGGATCTGTTGGTCTTATAGTACTGGACCACATGGCTGTGTGCAGATTGTGCAAATTCATCAAGCTCTATGCTTATGACACATGAACTTTTCTATACTTCAATACGAAGTTTTTTTAAAAAGAACCTGGCTACACAGAGAGCACTAACCTAGCCTGCTGGGCCTTCTGTAACCGTTCAGGTGTTCTCTAAGCACCTGCTCAGCCCTAGAGACAGACTCAGCAAACTAATATCCCAGGAAGGACAGTCCTCTGCCAATGCCAGGAAAGGTAAGTGGCAGGATCTCTGCAGAGAGAACAGAGCAAAGTGTAAATTCTGCTCTTCCTCTAATACTTTGCAAATGGGCAGAAGTGACACCACCATAACTTGCCCTACACAGTTCTATTTATTCAGCTCAGAACAATTATAAGCCAGCACCAAGAGAGAATTTTCTTTTAGATACCGATGAGAGGCTAGAAGTGGTGAGATCAGAATGCAGAAATGTAAATGTCCCTCGGAACCACGGCTGGAAACCTTTCTGAGGTTAACAGGGACAAAGAGCCCTTTGGACCTACTGCCTGGGCCCCAAAGCTAGTCAAGATTCAAGAATCGCACTTCAGAGTAACATTGATAATATCCAGATTATGAATGATTTTTGTTGGTGGAAAAAAACGCTTGAGCACTTTCCTAGGGATGGAAGCTGAATTGCAACCCACAGAATCCTCAAGGAGGCACAAGGTGCTTTTCTTAAACCGTTAGCAAATTTAATGAGGTACAAATTACCCATGCCATCTCGATATAACTGAAATGCTTTTGTTTTGCTCAAGCAGGTCTGGCTCCTGGTGAATGGTTTGATGAGTAAAGCCTTTAATCCTATAGATTAATATGGCATGAACTTTAATGTTGGCAGGATTTCACCATTTTATCTTCAGAGATGAATATCATCATTTACCTTATGGTCCAGATTTTCTGAAAAGGTTACAATAGTGCCTTCAGAAACCAAGGTCTTTTATTGAAGACTTTGATGAATGCAGAAGTGCTGGCCTGTCTTAAGAAAGAAAAAAAAAAACTGCTGTTAAGGAAAATACCAAGTTGGAGAGAGGACATTTGGGAACGCAATAAAGATGGAATCCTTTTGGGAATGCATTACAGTGGGAGGAAGGCAGGAGCAATTAGCACTGGGCAAATCCCAGAGTGCTCATCGTCCCTGCTCAGGTAATCACCAGAAAGGGCAAATGTTGGTCTCACTGTCTTATGTGGGCTGGAAACTGTCACAAGCAATTTCTCGTAAGCATTACGGAATCCCACTGGGGACAGTTAGGGGCAGGAAAGGCAGAGCTGGCTACTGCTTTCTGGCTTCCCACCCTTTGCTCAGAATTCTATTAGACTGCTCTTCCCACCTCCTTCTCACCTATAAACTCATCTTTCATTTCTCTTTCTGTTCTGAAATCACATACGGTTCAAGGTTCCACAATTATGTTATTGCACAGGGCTCTTCTGCCTCAGAGAAGATGTAAATTGCAACTCCAAACAACAAAAGCATTTGCTTCAGTAAGTCCAAATGCCCTTGTTCCCAACACCCGCACTATCCAGAGCACTTAAAGAAAAAGGAAGAAAAATCCCTTCTAATTCTTGCTGACACTCAGTGCATATCAAGCAGGATGGAACCACGAAGCCCATTCCAGCTCCAGAGTCCACATTTAAATCTTTATACAATAGACCATCAAAAGTGACGTATTTCACATCTATTTTCATTTAAAAGAATGGGCATGTGATGGCATAAAAACAAGCCAAATGATCTCTAAATTCAGCACCATGTTTTCAAGACTTAGCAACTCATCCAATGTTTCGAGATTTTCAGTGAAAAATGTGATGTGGGTGACCAAAAAGTGGCACACAGATATAGCATCAAGCATCACAGCTAGAAAATTTAAATGGAATGGACTAAAATAATGATTTTTCAAAGCCTAAGATCTATCATGTCCCAACCTGTCTCTTCCCTCAGTTCCCTAGATGATAGATGTTCTGATAACGACAGCTGATTCAAAATTGAAATACTGTGAAAAGCACATTTAGATTAATCAAAAGGAAAAAAAATGCCATCCATCTCCACAGTAAAATGACTCCTGAACTACTGAATAACAACGGCCTCCAAACTGAGGGTAGCAGGGCATCTGAACCCCCAAACATGCCTCAATCTGTGGCCTGACTTTCTCTTCTCATAAACCGACCAAGCCCTAGACTGGCTGGGGATAGAGTAAGACTAGATTGATTCCACTTAAAAGATGCTAGTTTGGATGAAATTGAACCATTAGTTATGGCAGCAACGCAATTAAGCCAGTTTAACATTCCTTATCTTGGCTGTTATATAAATTGAGGAAGAAAAATAGAGACCTAGCCATCACTCCTCATTCTTAAAAGTACCAGTAAAATAGCCATCATAGAAAATACTAGCTACAATTTTGTCACTGACATAATGGTCCAATAAAAGTACTCTTGAGATCTGATGACAGAGGTTCCAATCAGAGCCTTTTGGAAGCAGCACACACACCATTTTCTTGGAGAATGGGGGCCTTGTGCTGCTACACCTCAAAATGAATCCAGCTCTCCAACTGAGCTGTGTGACCACAGTCATGGTCCTTACCTGCTCTCAGCCTCAGTTTCCCCACCTGTAGAGTGGGAATAATGGACCTGCCCTGCTGGGGTGTTACAAGGACTAGAAATCATGAACACAAAACCCCTGAAACCTAATAAACATTTACATGAACTGCCCCAAACTGAGTTATGAATTGATTTTCTGAGCTTATCATGAAAACACTGGCATCCAAGGCAGACTCTAAGTGCCATCCCATGACTGCCCTGGTGGAGGGCTGGGCATTTTACTTGGAGTAGGAAGCAAAATCAGGAAATCAGCCAGGAAATGCCTCCTTCAACATCTGCATCAATTCATGCAGCTCTCCTCTGGCTGGATGGGGAGGCCCAAGCCATCTGTCCATAGACCTGACAGCACAGCATTTCCACTTTGACCAGCTGAATCAACCACCTCACGCGTAACACTTTGAAAATCTCACTGGTGAAAGAACTGACTTTGGAATTTAAATCTGCCAGGCGTGCCCAGCTGTACCAGCCCCAGTGATCCTGCCAAAGTATCCCTTGACTCATCGTCCTGCATATTCCCCAGTCCCTACTCGGATAATAGCATCACCAGCCGCACAGGCCCCAAGCTAGAACCACCCTCTCTGGCTGCGCCTGCCCCACTGCTCCCCATCCAATTCCTTGCCATCTGTCCAACTGCTGAATCCAGCTTCTGCTGCTCGGTCCTCACCAGGGTACCCCTGGTCCCTGCTAGCCCCCCGCAAGCCCATTCCCTCCTATGCTCCCAGCAGCCTCTGCTTTTTATCAGGGCCATTCTCCTGCTTCAAAGTCTTTTCACTTCTTACCGCTCACCCAAGATAGCCACTCTAGTTCCTCTTCCAAGAACAACCTTCTCCCTCTCCACAGTGCTCTCATTTCCAGCCACTCCAAGGCCACCTAGCCATGAAACCTCCTGTCTACCCCAGGCAGTGAGGCGGGCCCCACGCCACAGGCTCCCGCTGCGTTCTGGCCTCACCTCCCCGCCGGCAGGTTTGCACGTCTGTTTCAAGGGCAGGCACTCTGCATGCTGACCTTGTGTGCATCCCAACACCGAGAAGGCACAGGGACTACACCGTATCAGCTACTGCTGATCGTGTTTAAACACGGCCTCCAAGTCTTCTCCTATCTTTTTCCTCCTTTTCTCTAAAGTCACTAAAAAATTGCTTTAGAAGAGACAAGCTGAAGAAACACTGAACTGATTTTTAAAAATGCAGCTTTCTGGCTTTTTTTTGTCCCCATTTGAGTCTGATTTTTGTGGATAATTGCTTCAGTTCCACATTAAGAATTGCACAAGGAAACCTGACATTAGGTTTTCGGAACCTATTTTCTACCAGGATTTTTGTTGGTTTACTATTAAATTTATTCAGTATACATACTTTCTAAAATGAAACTTGCAAGATCTCTATTAACACAGCACTAAAATGCTTATGAATTAAAAAGCCATGAGATTCTCAGCTTTGGGGCATACACAAAAAAAGATTTTTAGAACACTGATGCTGAAAAGCTATCCTGAATCAAACTTCA
This sequence comes from Choloepus didactylus, assembly GCF_015220235.1. NCBI lineage: Eukaryota > Metazoa > Chordata > Mammalia > Pilosa > Megalonychidae > Choloepus > Choloepus didactylus. The sequence goes on from NC_051328.1 coordinate 38,879,827, forward strand.
AGATAAACAAAACGACGTGAGGAATCACCTTAGAAGAGAAGAAACCTGCTCACGTTCACATTACAGCCAGATGAAGGTGACTTTAAGCCCGCTGGAGGTGATTTCCTCATAGATATTTCACTGAAGGATCAGTGGATGCACAGAAGCACAGAGGGAATTCTTGGGGAAAGAGACTGCCCACCCCTGCATCCTGCCCCTGCAAACGAGCCTCAAAAACCAGCTGCTGAGCTCGCATTTGCTCTGAAGCCTACATCTGAATTTGGGCTCCTCGTGACTCGCCCAAGCTTCCCGCCCCATTCCCAGCCCCAGCTTCCCAGAGGCGCTATCCCAGGCCTCCCTCACTGTTCCTGCTCCAAGCCCCCGGCCCACAGACCACGCCCTACTCTGTTTCTTCCCCCAGACGGGCTAAGGGAGGCTTGAGTAATGATGCAGTCACCACTCCAAAATAGAAGATAGAGATGGAACCCCACGGAAATGGAAAAACATATGATTATATGTATAGAAAGAGTGATACATGTTTGGCTTCTTTAAAGCAACGTAAATGAATTCACACATCTCTTGAGCACCCAATTACATACCAGGACTGAGATCAGTCCTGCCAGACAGAGCCCACAGGGCTCAGAAATGAGCGTCCTGTTTCTCCCTCTTCTCCTTTCTCCGTCTATGATTTATTTTTCATGCAGGCAACCTCACTTTACGTACTATTCCCCATAAAAACCACGTCCACTCCTGATTCCCAAGGTGCACGCTGCAAGGTGCATCCCCTAGCTCTGGGATGGGACCAGTGACTAGAAAATCTACTTTCCTGTATTTCCCAGAGGTAGCTTTGGAAAGTCCCCCTTGAGATTCCCACCATTCTTTGCAAATGAAACCAGCCCATCCTGCTGTGACAGTATTAGGGGCCCTCTTGTCCTCAGGGGACTCTCTCAGGGACGCATCTGGAGTCTCATCTTACAGTCCAGAAGCAAGTGAAAACCTGGTCCTTAGAATGTGGGTGTTCCCAGCGGCATTATTCAAAAGACAAAAAGTAGAAACAACCCAACGTCCATCAGCAGGTGAATGGATAAATAAAATGTGTTATTTGTCATAAAAAAGAACGATGTACTGATTTATGCTACAACATGGATGAACCTCAAGAACATTACGCTGAGTGAAAGAAGCCAGACACAAAAGGTCGCATATTGTATGATTCCATTGGTACGAAATGTCCAAACAGGCAACTCCACCGAGACAGAAAGTAGATTTATAGTTGCCAGAGGCTGGAAGTACAGATGGAGAGTTACTACGAATGGGACCAAGGTTTCTTTTAGAATGACACAAATGCTTAGAACATTTAGACTGTAGTGAAGGTTGCAAAATCCCTGCAAATTTACCAAAAAAAAAAAAAAAAAAGTGAGAAAAAAGGTAGTAAAGCAGAATTGGGGAAAATATTTTTAAATCCCTGCATAACTTTTGAGTTTAACATTTCCTTTTCTGATTATTACAGTAATCATGATTATTATAAAGAAAATTAAAAATAGAGAAAAGAATCATTTTCATTGAATTTTAGTTACCTGGAGAAAGAATTACTATTAGATTTTGATATAATTCCTTCTAATTTTTTCCTAATGATATGTATTTTTTTTAATTAGGATCATACTATGTTTTTAGTTATGTCTCGTAGTGACAAGATATAAAGCTTATATATATATAGCTTGTGAATAATGCAACCTGTCAGAAAAATTTCAGGGTTTTTGGCTAAGCGGAAATTCTGTTTGATCCAGATCCTGGGTAAAATAGAATTCCTGTGACTTAGCAGCAAAGCAGTGCTTGAGGCCCACGTGTGACAAACGCCTCGTGGGGTATTGGCGCTCGTTCCACAGGACTTCCACAGAAAGCTACCTATTGTTAGCCATTTAAGAAAGGGAAGCATGAGGGACTGTCGCTGCCTTTTCTACCAAGGCTTGATGCCAACCACGAGTGCTGAAGCCCCAGAACCATGGGCTCTGCAGCTCTGGCTGAGGTGGAGGGTTATGCCACGATCCTTCCGGGGGCAACCAGGGTGCGAAAGGCGTGGGAATGCCGTGGCACACAGGCCTCGGCTCCCAAACAGGTGGCAGCTGGTGTTAGAGCAATGTACTTAATCCTGCTGAGCCCCCACTTCCTCTTCTGGGAAGAGAAGGGAAACTAGAGAGGAGGAACTCAACGGCACTCACAGCCAACATCTCTGGTTTCCTTGGACTTTTCAGCAGCAGCTGCTCAATTTCTCTACGTAAATTCCCACCTTTCGTGCGTTACATCACCCTGCCTCTCACAGAAACTGCACGGCTCTCCCCCACTAAACCTGGAGCACAAAAGCCCAAGGGTCAAACAGTGAACCAACCAGACGGAGCTTGGCCAGGTGGCGGCAGCAGGGAGAAGGCCAGGAGAGGGCAGGGCAGCCGAGGAGGCTTCTCAGGGCTCAGGGTGGAGAAGTGCAGGTTAAACTGCCTGAGTCTGAAATCAACCAGTGGGGTCAGTCTGGTCCTATCCTGGCCGTGTTAAGGTGCTGGGTTATTACGGCTGTCAGTGCTGAGCGTGGAGAGAGGAAACCAGGCAGACCGCAGGCTGGTGCCGAGGCCAGACCACAAGAGCCCCTCCATGGCCCAGTCCTCTAACGTGAACAGGTTTAGCAGCTCAGATCCACAGGAAAGAAAATGACCACCTCCTCCCCCATTTCTTGCCTTTGTTTGGCAGCATGAGGGCTAGAAACAGAATGAATAATCTCCCAAGATTTGAACCTTGGAGGGCTAGTCAATCAAAAGTGACAGGCCCTACAAATTCAGAGAGACAGAAAGTAGAGTTTACCAGGGGCTGAGGGGAGGGAAAATGGGGGAGTTACTGCTTAATGGGGTCAGGGTTTCTATCTGGGGTGATGACAACATTCTGGAAATAGATAGCAATGATGGTCTCACAACACTGTGAATGTAATTAATGCCACTGATTGTACACCTAAATAGTGGTTAAAATGGCAAATTTATTTATATATATATATATATATATATATATATATATTTTTTTTTTTTTTTTTTTTTTTTTTTTTTTTTAAATTACCACAAACTTTTTTTAAAGCCATGCTGATAACTGGCAGGGAAGACAGGGGATAGTGACAGGTCATCTCTGAAAATGAGATAGAGGGAAAATCATCATTCCTATTAAAATGATCTTAAATTTTAAATTGATTTTAAAATGATTTTATATTTCCTATTAAAATGATTTTCAATTTTCCAGATGTCTCATCTCCTTGTTTGAAGGTGGTTATAGATAGGGGGAAATTAAAGTATCGCTTTACATCCATTCACACTGTTGCGTGACAGAATTGGGGATCCTGCTGTAACCGAAAGCTTGTCTTGTCAGTGCTGCAAGAGAAAGAGACCCCCATCAGCAGAGACTGGCTTCTAGCTTTTGTTCCCCATGATAGCTTCAACCAGATTGACTTTGGAGGAGTCTCTTTTAAGCTTTTATACTTTTCAGAACCTTAAATGCAATGCCTATAAAACTATCCATGTAAAGAAACAGGCTCAATATTCAGAAAAGAAGTAATGGGCAATGGAATGGCATTCTTAGGAGGAAGGAAAGAGCCAAAGATCAGGAATGGAGAAATGAAGGAAAAGCTAACACTATCCATTCACGTAAAAAGAGAACATATAATCAGGGATGCCCAACTCACATGGCTTCAGAAGCTGGGGAAGAGGCAACAGATGGTCAGCTGGGGACACATGCTCCCCTGGAAGCCATTAGAATAAAAAAGAAAAAAATTAGAACACTGTGCATTCCACAACCACAATGTATTCAAAACACGTTCAAGCCAGAGGCTGCCCGTCTGCAACCATTGGTTAAAAGAAAACCCCAGTTCCTTACAGCACTGAAGACAGGCGAGCAGACACTCCTGACTTTGGAAGAAGTTCTGATGATAACAAGTTAGCATACATTACACCAAACACATCACAGTGCACTGGGAATCAACCCTGCATTCAATTTTATCCTACAAATGAAAATCAAGCAATGTTTAGAACAGTCTTGTCAAATTGCTTGCAGAATGTGCACAGCTCAGCATGCCTGGAGTGGCACACCTCTACTTCCTGTGCATTTTTGGAACCTTCCTTTTCTTGGATGTGTGCTCCCCACTTCCCCATCTCATTTCCCTGCCACTGCCTTACCTGGATCATCAGAGCCCGATGGCCCTGGAGTTCCCAGCCAGGCCAGCACCTGAGCCTGTCCTTAGGAAGGAAAGTTCTTCCAGCCCTGCCTCAGATCCAGGGGAAGCCTTAGTATCTGGTGATCCTGCTGGTGGCTGAACCCCAGGCTCCAACACTGCACCCAAAGTCCCCCAACTCTGAACCTGAACTGGAATTTGGCATTGCAGGTCACCCATTCCTCGAACAAAGCCCCCCTCCCGAGCTTGCTCCCCCTGGCCACCCTCCCCCCTCTCCCTTTTCTGCCCGGAGCAGTCTTCTAGCTCAAGGTCAAGGGGCCAGAACTTCTGACACTAACTACCCAGAATTAGGTCAAAGGTCACTGTCCCTACAAGGCTGCCCTCACTTCAGACACCAGCCACAAGTTTAGGGGTCCCCAAGACTTCTGTTACTTCTGACCAACTGGCTACAAATTCAGGGGTTCCCACCACCCCCTCAGGTACAATAATTTGCTAGAACAAATCACAGAATTCATTGAAAAGGACTACACTGACAATTACAGTTTCACTATAGCAAACAGGATACGACTCAGAATCAGTTAAAAGCAGCAGCGTAGGGCGAGGTCTGGGAAGCTGTCCTCTCCCCGTGGAGTCAGGAGTGTCGCCCTCCCAGCACATCGATGTGTATTACCAACCAGGGGAGCCCACCTGAGCTTCAGGGGTCCCGAGTTCCTGCGGGGGTTCATTACGCAGGCATGACGGATTGAACTTGCCCCCTTCCCTGGAGGTCAGGCTGATATGATGCTGCTCAGAGCCCCTGCCCTCCATCACATGGTCAGTCCTTCTGTGGGGTCAGCCCCCAGGGGAAGCCCATGGACCACGGGTGTGGCCAGCCCCAGCCTGTGTCCTCTCCTTCCCATAAGCTATCAGGTGTGGTGTGGGAAAGGGAAATAGCAAAGACATTCGTAGCACTTTGAAAATTCCAAATGCTTAGAGGTTCTCCCACCCATACCACCCCCCAGGAGCCAGGACAAAGGTCAGAGCTCTTTTTCGGGAGCCCAGAGTCCTCACTACACATAAGGCTTTGGTGTCTGGTCTGTGCCCACCAGCCTCTCTAATTCTAAGGTCAGCCCCTGCGGAGCCCAGCTCCACTGTCGTTGTCTCTTGGAAGGACTGGTTTTGGCTCCTGAGCTCTTCCTCCTGTGCAGACAGGAAAGGTGCAGGCAGGGCCCCGGCTCGTCAGTAAGCCCAGAGCCCAGCCGAGCCCCCATCCTGCATGCTGTCCTACCCTGGGGACAGCACTGACACAAGCTGGGTCCCAACGGGCCATCAGCTCCAGAAAGCACGATGGACACAGGGCTTTCAACATCGCAAATACAGTTGCAATGACCTAGCCAAATGCCATTTCTCATTTAAAAATAGTAATACTCCAAATCAAAGTCTAGGGTTTAGTTTGCTTTCACAGTCGGAATGAGAGCCTGTAAGAATCAAGCTACATGATAGGTTAACACTTGCTCCAGAGGCCGAAGCCTCGGGTTGATGTGAGTGAGTCCTAAACCTCTCCGGGCATCAGCTTCACCATAAGTAAAAGGAAGACACTTCAGTTCAGCTGCTCTAAACCTGCACCTGACCTAGGCTTGGCTGCACTTCTTGTATCTGAAGACCCAGGGGCCTTGGCCTTCACCAGATTCTCCAAGGGAAACACACCTCCTAATCACATTTAAGACCCCCTGCTGCAATGATTCCTCTTAAAAGGCCATCCCAACTCCTAGCACAATGAAGAGGGGGTCCCTGCAGACACAAATCCTCTCCACCCCAGGCAGCTGCAATGAAGAGGTTGTACTCTTCTAGCTCCGTGTCCAGGGGGTTTGCACAAATTGAGGCTTTTCCCTACCAAATGTAAAATATATGAAGAACTGTTAGGCACATCCCTGACCTGCTGTGCTTCTGACGTCTGGTTAGGCAAAGTAGTCCTGTGGAGTTGGGAGCTGCCGACGGAAAAGGGAAGCAAAGGAGAAGGGATTGTTGCCAAACTTCCAGAGAACACCCAGAGGCCCCAATACTAACTGGGCCTTGGAAAGTATTTGAGCCAAATGGACTGGTGGAAAATCATTACATTTTGAAGATGGGGATATTGATTTTCTCCACACTGTGCAGATAACCCGGGAGAAGCTTCTCCCTGAGGATCCTGGGAATGCCATCTTCACCTCATCACCCAAAGAAACAAGTTCATTTTACTGCCTTCAGAAAAAGACATCAGCAGCCTCGCCTGAGAATAATACATGAGAAATGGAAGACAGTAAGATAATTAAGTTCACGAAAGGCCAATTCTTACGGCCATATTTCAAAGACTCATGATGCCTTCACATCCATTCTACCAAATGACTGTGCTTCATAATATATTCAGAGTGAAGAAATATAATGGATTCTCCTGAAATATTCAATTAGTTCAATAAAAAGAGAAAAATAATTTTTCAATAAAGAAATTCAACCAAATGGCTAAAGCTGACAGTGAAAAACCAACTTCAAAGTAATTATGCATTTCTTTTCAATTCTCACTCTAATGAACGATGACGTGCCACCATTAGAAATAGCCATCCTTCTGATGATTTACTTGCGTTCCAGTTTTAGCGATATGTACTTGAATGTGTACTCTGAAATCGTCTTTGGGTGTTGATATACTTAAGTTCCCAAAGCCCCACTAAAGAATTTACACTCTCGCTGCCTCAGGACTCACCCTCAGCTTCCTTCAAGTTGCCACCTTCCCCACTCATAGAACCTGTTCCCAAAAAGGTCACCGGTGTAAAGCACACATCTGATAAAGGACTTGTATCCAAAAATATATAAAAGAACCCTTAAGAATAAGAAAACAAACAACCCAATTACAAAATAGGCAAAAGATCTAAACAGACATCTCACTAAAGAAGATACACAGATGGCAAGTAAGCATATGAAAAGATGTCCAACATCAAATGTCATCAAGGAATTACAAATTAAAACAACAAGATTCCACTAAATACCTATTAGAGCAGCTAAAATTCAAAACATTCAACACCAAATGCTGGTGAGAATGCATGGGAACAGAGGCTCTCATTCATTGATGGAGGAAATGCAAAATGGTACAGCCACTCTGGAAGACAGTCTGGAGGTTCTTTATAAAGCTACACCTAGTCTTACCAGACAATCCAGCAATCCCCTGCAAGGTATTTATCCAAATGAGTTGAAGGCAGATGTCCACACAAAAATCTGCACATGAATGTTTATAGCAGATTTATCCATACTCTTGAAAACTTCTTAAACAACCAAGATGTTCTTCAATAGGTGATGGATTAACACAACAAGGTACCTCAATAAAATGGTGTATTAGCGATAAGAAGAAATGAGCTCTCAAGCTATGAAAAGACATGGAAGAACCTTAAATGCACATTGCTAAGGGAAAGAAGCCAGTCTGAAAACTCTATATAGTGTATGATTCCAACTACATGACACCCTGGAAAAATTACAAAGACAGGAAAAATCTCAATGGTTGCCATGGGATGAGGGGGAAGGAAGAGATGAATGGGTGGCACCCAGGGCATTTTCAGGGCAGAGAAGCTGTTCTACATGGACTGTACTGGTGGATACATGGCATTACGCATTTGTCAAAACCCAGAGAACTACACAACACGGAGTGAGCCCTAATGTAGACTCTGGACTTCAGTTAATAATAATGTGTCAGTGTGGTTCATCAACTGGAACAAACACACCCCACTAATGATGCAAGGTGTTAGTAAAGGGGCACCTATGCAGGAGTTGGGGTAGGGGTTTCTGGAACTCTGTAATGTGTGCACAATTGTTCTGTAAACCTAAAACTGCTCTATAAAATAAAGTCTGTTTGATTAAAAAGTTAACAGTAACTTTCTCCTTGCAAAATCCCGTTTACTTCTCTCTCCTCCTCATCCTCTGGGGCCTGGCTAATACATCTAACTATTGTCACTGCCTCCTCTTCCAGCTCATCTCCCTCCTGTCTTCTGTAAAATTATCATCTGCTCTTTAAACTTTGGGATTTCTCCAGATTCCACCCTTTTATCAATCTGTGCTTCCACCTTGGGTAACTTCATTTGCTAGAAAGATTTTAAGTCATCTACTTCTTGACAACTCCCCAGCCTCTAACTCAGCCTGGGGATTTCTCTCAAGCGCTACACACTTCCACAGGGGTGCACTAAATCTGAGAGGCCAGAGGCATCTTGAAGCCGAGCTCATTGTCTTTCCATGCCCCCCCACCATGCCACTCGTCTTCTGGCAGCCACACCTGAGTGCCTGTTCACCAAGGCAAGACCTTTCTTTCCTGTTCCAATCGCCAACCCCCCCCTCACTGGCTGGTCTCCCCACCTACAATGGCCTCTCCTCTCAAACCACTGCTGAGTTTCTAGAAATCAGTAACTCAGATTGTTCCATTACCTTTGTGAAAAAGCTCTGGTTCCTTCCCGCGGTCCACAGAATCAGCAGAAGCTCCCTCTCATGACAGCCCCCTCACCCCATCCAGCCTTTCCAGCGTCACCCCTTACCAGCCTGCAATATGCTGCGCCACAGGGCACCAGCTCCATGCCTGCACTGATGGCGCTGCATGTGTCCACATGGGCCACTCAGGCAAGGCCTGAACCACAGCTGATCCCAGTTAGTGCATCTCCCAGAGCTGCAGGCTGGGAGGCTCCTAAGGGGCTGCCTCAAGGCCATCAACCCTGGAAGGTGTCAGGAGACAGTCTCTCGTAGCCTCCGGATTGTAAAGCCCCAGGGTTAAGCTGCAGGCCATAAACCTGCTGAAAGCTGCAAGCACTAGCTCCCCAGCAACAGCACAAACCTTCACCGGGGTGCAGTGCCTGGCTCCTTTTGTTGTGGTAGGTCCCTGCGCAAGAGCCACTTTACCTGCTCTTCCTTTTGCCCTCCATGTGAGCCGTAAACCGCTGCACCTGAAAAGGGCTCCTGGTTTATCTACCGGCAGGATCTGTCAGGCCTTGCCTTGCCTTGCACTTGGCAATCTAACCTCAGTCAAGTTCTCACTCCCCTTTGAACCCCCGTGGGAACTTTCAAATTAATGAGTGATTCAAAAAATAAATGTAGTACATGTATCCATCAGGTTCTCCGAAGAAACAGAACCAACAGGATATAGGTGTGTACGTGTATATATTATGTAGGTATGTATGTGTATAAAGAGATTTATTACAAGGAATTGGCTCATGCAATTGTGGGGGGGTGGCAAATCCAAATTCTGTAGGGCAAGCCACAAGCTGGAAATTCTGATGAGAGTGATGTGAAGTCTTGAGTCCAAATTCCTGAGGCTGAAAACTCAGGAAGGAGTGGAAGCTATAGTTGTGGGACAGAATTCCTTCTTCTAGGAACCCTCAATTCTTTGTATTTAAGGTCTCCACCTGATTGGATAAGGCCCACCCACGTGATCATGAGTGATCTTTACTTGAAGTCAACAGACTGCAGATGCTAATTCTACCTACAAAATACTTTCCCAGCAACATCTAGGCCAGTGTCTGACCCAACAACTGGACACCATAACCTAACACAGAAACGAACCACCACAGTACAATATAAAATAAAGCTGAGTAAAGGGAAGAAAATAAGCATAGGAAAATGAAAACAGACCCAGCCCTTGGGGTAGTGTGGTTAGAGGCGCATCAAATCCTTTTGGCATAAGGCAAGTCTACATTTACTATTTGTGGCCTACAAATTTGTCTCTAACTTACTCACGGAAGACTAGAAGCTATTAATGAATGATGTGCCCCAGGAACAAGCCTCTAAAGCACAGATGATCAAAAATGAATGTAGAGAAAGATAAACAAAACCAAGCTGAGTCTTACTAACATGAAACACCCTTTCTTTAAGTGGAAGCCCTTATGGATGGGTGATTCAAAGGGATTCTGCAAATAATGTTCCCTAAAATAATAAACATTTCAGGGAGTTTTTCCAGAAAAATTGAAAAAGCAAGGCTTTAAAAATAAGGCCCAAAAATTACATAATGATTGCTTCTGCCACCCCAATAGGCAACCAGTGACTTCATTTCTCCTAAGTGGTCCACCTTTCTAAATCTGCCCTGTCTTGCAGGCTCGGCCACCTGTGACCCTCTTTCACCCCTGGATTAGATCTTTTTCTTAGTCAACTACCTAACAGGGGTAGAGCTACTGCAAATAAACGATAGTCTTCTCTCATGGACTCTACACCCTCCGTATACTACCCTATACTACCCATACTCCCTCTACTACTATCCTATACTACCAATATTACCTTTACTATCCTATACTACCCATACTAATGCCCTATGCCACCTATACTACCAACATGTGTAGTATATAACCCTAACGACATGTGTACTATACCCACAGGGGTAGAGCTACTCCAAATAAACGATAGTCTTCTCTCATGGACTCTATACCCTCTCTATACTACCGACCTGGATATTTAGATAAAGGTTTAATTCGCTAAGCAGTGAAAAGTCCCACTTGTTATCCCCACTCTTTGTGTGACTTTCTATGGGTTAGTACAACTTCCATGTTAGTAGCAACTGAAAGACGAAGTATTACACCTAAAGAACTTCAATCCAAAGTGTTACAGAAGATAAAAGGCTTTGAAAACCACTCAGCTTTAAACAGAAATGTAATCTATTATCGCTAGTCCTGTTTGAAACTGTTAATAATAATGAATGACTGCAACCTTGCAAAAAGGACCATGGGAAGTTGGTATTTCTTTACACCAGCTGTGTCTAACATCTTCCCTTCATCCCAAAGGCGACCCTCCTGCTACTGGCACTGGCACTCTGCTGATAACTCTGGAAGATGTTAATGACAATGCCCCCATCATTTACCCCACGGTAGCCGAAGTCTGTGATGACGCCAAAGACCTCAGTGTCGTCGTTTTGGGAGCTTCAGACAAGGATCTTCACCCAAATACAGATCCTTTCAAATTTGAAATCCACAAACAGGCTGTTCCTGACAAAGTCTGGAAGATCTCCAAGATCAACAGTGAGTGCCGTTAAAACAGTCTATCATTATTCTTTCCTTGTTGCTTTCCCATACTCTCCCGGGGGTTCTCACCTGGTATATTTTAAGTTATTTATACATTATAAATACTTAGAATTTTCCCACCAGCAAACGAGCACAGTTTGTATAAATACTGAATATAAGTTTCTCAGAAATACGAAACGGAAGCGTTCTCTTTTGCCTCCTTCCTTTTCTTTCCTATACAGCACTCAACGCCAATGTTCACTGTCTTGGCTAAACTGTAGTGTCCGCATTGCTACCATCCCAGAGTACCCAAACCCAAGATCGTGATTCTTTGTTCTTCCTCTCCTCCTTCCCTTCTTCCTTTAATCAAACTCCACAGAGTCTTTCTCTGTACCTGGCTTGCAGAGAATATTGGCCGACTCACGCCATCTTTGGCCTTCAAAAGCCAGGGGTGGCTGCTCCTCCCAGGCCTCTCTTGGCCCTGCGCTGTCCTGGGGTCTCAGGTGACCGTATGCTGATTACCTTTCAGCAGCACTCGGGGGAGACTTCCACGGCACGCCTGCTTTCATAAAAGACTAAAGAAAAGAGACACACTGGTAGAAGAATCTCTATAATATCTTCAACCTCTCATCCTCCATCTTCAATTTGGGATGCAGACGTCCTCAAATTCGACCTAACGTTTACAACAATCTTGAGTTTTCTTTCAAGTCTTTGGCTATTATCTCGACTTTGCCATATTCTTCTATGTGTCCTTTCCCTCCTTTCTGAAACTTGCAAGTAATTTCCGTTTCTACCGGTCTTTCCACATGGCCAAGAAGAATTAGAAACTTGGCCCAACATTTACCACCTGCCTTATTAAGGTTGAAACACCCAAGTATTGACTTACAAAGTATCCTTATATCCACAATGCCCTGCCCACTTTCCTCCCCGTGGCAAATGTGAGTTAACTACTAAATTCACCTCAATCTCCAATAAAGCCAAAAAATAAACAAGTAAAGGAATTCACTTCAATAATGAATTTATCCTGTTATTGACTCGTCAGCTTTCCTTCTCCTAACACCAGAGGTCGAGTCTTTAAGGGGGTGAGGAATTACCCATTTCATTAAGTTTTGAAAATGAATTGTACAACTGTGCATAAAATTTTCCATTAAAAATCTCATATCTATTGTTATAGCCCTATCTCATATCTTATTTTATTAGTGTCTTTTGTTATTGATTCTATTTGCCTGTTTGTCTATTTTATTGCTTTTGAAAGAATGACTTCTATTACACTGAATATTTTTAATTAAAACAGCCCTTCTCTTGTTTGAGGGGTTAGTGTTTCATTTGCTAGTTCTTATGTCTCTAGCTGATTTGAATAATCATCACCAATTCTTTCCAAATGGAACTTTCTCATTCAAGAATTCCTGTTCCACTTGAATATCTGAAAATGTTTTTTGAGTTAATCTTCCTTTTCACTGTGGTCATTATCTACTTTCATCATTTCTGCTGCTGTCACCGTCTGGTGATAATTCTTCATCTGTTTTTGTTTTCATGTCATCAAGATCTTTTTTCTCTGCCTGATTTGATTTAATAGGTAAGAGGTCTTCTAAATTATTTTCATTGTCCCCAGAATTTTCCAAGTATTTAGAACTATTTGTGCCCAGGCAGAGCCCAGTTAAAAAAACAAAAAAAAAAACAAAAAAAAAAAAGTCTGTAGATCTGAGGGAGTGAAAAGACAGCAACCTCAAGCCAAAGAGCAGGCTGGGTGGGGTGGCCATTTCTGAAGGCAGCTCAGTGGCCTGGGTGTGGCAGATATTCCCACCAGACCTGAGATTGGGAAAGAGGTCTGGTGGGAGACGCTCACAGACCTGTCTCCGTTTGTGGATTCCCACGGAAACCTAGGTCTTGGGGCTGAGGCTTGGTAAAAATATGGCCCACAGAACCCTCTCTGTGGCAACACCTGCCCACGATGAGAGTAGATGTTTTTCTAGATGCTGAAAGTGATCTCCATCAGGGTTGCTTTATAGGTGTAATAAATTTGCAGGGAGGAGTTCTTAGAACTCATTCATCTTCACAAAAGTGGGTCTCCTTGAAATTACTTATAATAGCACTGAACTCTGAAGTCTCTGAAATGATGAACTTGTTCCGTAGCTGTCTAAGGCAAAAGCTGCCAGGCATGTGGCTACTGGGCATTTGCAACTGAGGAACTGAACCTTTAACTCTTTTTAATGTTATTTAAATCTAAACACTCACACAATTATAAATTAAAATACAATGCCTGTTTTGCCTGTTTAATTGCCAAAATCTCATTGTTTTTGCTTGGAAAAGTCTAATCCCCTCTCATGACGGCCGGCCTTGTCTTCACAGATACGCACGCCCTGGTAAGCCTTCTGCAAAATCTGAACAAAGCAAACTACAACCTGCCCATCATGGTGACAGATTCAGGGAAACCACCCATGACGAACATCACAGACCTCAGGGTGCAAGTGTGTTCCTGCAAGAATTCCAAAGTGGACTGCAACGCAGCGGGGGCCCTGCACTTCAGCCTGGCCTCACTCCTGTTCATCTCCCTCTTCAGCTTAGCTTGTAAGTTGGCCTAACTCCAGTGCATGTACAAGTAGGAAAATGTAACTTCACCAGGTTCACCGAAGCCATTTTTCCCCCATATATCTGTATCCCAGGGGAAAAATTCATCTTCGGTTTATGTTTATAGATAGAAAATTTTACGTTTAAAAGTGCTCCAACTCATGTTTAGAGGCATCTTAACAACCCCTTGCCAGCCAGTCGGAGGAATGGTGCAAAGTCATGGGTTGCTATTCTTTAAAATAGGTGATAAGCAAAACTTCCTACAGATGTCACTGAACTTGAGCTAATAAAAATGTGTCCATATTAGTTAACTGGTTGACTGGAATCCAATTGCTATATGCATGGTGCAGAATACTCTTTTGTAAGTTTCAAGTACATACTATGCCTTTCTAAAAATAGTCATGAGACCTCATAGAAGCTGGGCCTTAGGAAAAATGATAAATGCATGATTCATATTTATTTTTTCACAGGCTGGTAGTAAGGACTGTAATATAATGAAACATTACATTAAACAAATGAATTATTATGCCAAGTAAATAAAAATGGGAAAATGAAAATAAATGTATCCAACAGTTCCTTTTATGGAATACTAGCCCACTTTTACACTTAGAAATCATTCACATACAGCTATTGCAATCACAAAGCCTTTTGAATTTGATATTTACATTTTGAGAAAGCATTGGTGTAATTGGGAATTAGGAAGTTGGGGAAATGAAGGTTAGAAAACGAAAGAGATGTTATTAGAGCAGTGGGAGCGACAGGAAATCACACGTTCCAACATCAGACACTCACTGGGTAAAGCCCCATGCTGGGCCAGGCCCACCAGGTGGAACTGAGGAGGAGAGGACCGACCAGTGCCTCGCTGGCCCTTCACCCAGGCCTCTCTGAGAGAGAATGCACCGTTGTCCCCTCCATCCTGCCCCTGTCCAGAGCTTCCTCTGAGGATGGCCCCATCACCAGCCAAGCCTGGGTCCTCCAAAGCCTCCAACCACAAAGCTCAGCAGAGCCAAACCCCCGCCTCCCACCCTTCCCTGCCTCCACCTCCCCTTTTCAGGTCCTCGTCTTCAGTTGCCTTGATTACCTCACTGGCTTCCTAAATATATCCATGCTTCCAAATTTAAGGAAAAGACAATGGGAAGGGAGAGGCCTCCCATTGGAAGGCCTCCATCTTTTCTGTAAAGTTGGAAACAATTTCATCTGCAGAGGATAAAAGGATGGATTTGGGATTGAGGACCAGGAAGAAATAAGACATTCTAAAAGGGCAAATCATCAGGCTTTACTGGAAAGGGAATGAGGGTTCCCAAGAGCAGGGAGGGTTCAGATGCAGTTGGATACCATAATTTCTAGCAATGCATTATGCCCAATAGTTACTTGCAATTTCCTTCATGAACATGTACCCCTGGGCAGCACTGGCTGGCTAGTTTGCTGCAGATGTCATCCATGAACAATATCAGTGGTGGAGATGGCAGGGAGCATAACTCTGCAGCACAGAGTCACCAGGGAACCTTTTAAGCGTTGATCTACTGGGTCCTGGGCTCAACCCCAATTGAAACCTTCTCTCTGGAGGCGTGGCCCAGACATGGGTCCTCTAAAAAGGCTCGCCAGGTGATCCTGAGGAGCTGGGAGTTTGGCGACCATCATGGTCAGGGATTCTGTCCTACAGGTACAGGTTCCCGGACCTCCTGACCGCATTCTTGGTTCTGGGTCCACTTCTGACCATGTGCCAGCTCCCTTGGTTCACACTTCAGAGGGAACAAGGAGGAAGAAAAGGGTGAATTTAAGAATATGAACGTGAAGCTATTTCATACTAATGATGTCAGAAGACCTCAAATCCATCCCCTTCTGCAGTAAGATGATATAACACCCCCAAGATGAGGGTGGAAATAGCACCAAAGTGCCAAAAGGAGTTTAAGAAGCTTAATAGAGTTAAAACATGCATAAGCAGGAAGGTAAATTAAATCACACGAAGAACAGAAACCAACTAGAAAGCATGTGAGACAGAGTTAACTGACACTAAACTTTGGTCTGAGCTTCCTGTCGGTCGAGACAAAAAAGTAATTGGGTTACACAGCTGCCACATGTGATAAAAGCAAACATACGCATTTGGTTCCTAAATGCTGGCATATGTCAGAACCACTAAAGAAACACTTAAAACACAAATTTCTGGCTCTTCTAGAGATTCTGATCAGTGTGTAAATTAGGATCTGGGGTGGGGAAAAGGAGACGGATAGATAGAAAGAAATATATATTCCTCTCTCCCTCAACTTTCCTCCCTTCTTCAAGAAGTAAACTATTACAGCTAAAGGTGAAATCACTATGTTCCCTATTTCATTTCCAATCCGTCCTCCCCAGATACTACTACCCAAGACCTTGTTTTATACTTTTACTGTGCACACTCACATAACCACACACAGAGACACACAAACACACATGCTATTTTGTATAGCATGTAAAATGTTACATAATTCATGTTCTATTGGGCATAATGTTCTGCAACTCGCCTTCCTTCTGCTCCACATTATATTTCCAAGATCCATCCACACTGCTCTAGTTCAGGCGTATGCAAACCGCGTGTATAAAGGGTCAGACAATAAATATTTGGGGCTTTGTGGGCCACATCCGGTCTCTGTCACATATTCTTCTTTATGGCTTTTGAGTTGTCATTGTCATTTTTTAACCAGCCTTTAAAAATATGAAAATATTCTGTTTGCCAAGCCGTACAGACGGCCCTCGGGCTGCAGTTTGCCGACCCTGCCCTGGCTTATTCCCATAAAGAAATAGTTATATATATAAATAGTGTGCAGTGCCTTCCTCTAGCAACAGACATACCCAGATGATTTCATTTTCTGCTAGGACAATGCAGCGACATCTAGAATTGCTATTTTCCACCAGCTCCATGGGCTTCTCCGCTGAGTGCCAGGCAGAGAGCCCAGCCCTGCTCGGGGCACACTGCTTAGGAGCCCCTGCTCTAGAGACAAATCTTCAGAGTCCTGGGGACAGTCAGGACCCACACGTAACAGGGGCTGGATAAACTCGAGGGCAGTACTTTCCATGTGACTGTAAAGAGATAGCCCCCCTCGGAGGGGAGGGGTATGTGTATGAGTGTGCATGTGTGTATGGGTGCATTTGCTCATGTGCACATGTGCACATACACATGCACTAGGAGAGAATCCAGCGGCCACACCACACACCGCCCTCTACAAACCCAATGACATGACATCAAAGCCCACCCCTCCAGGGCCTCCCCATGAAGGGCCGGTGCACGGCAGCCTGCTGCTCCCCGTGAGCTGCTTCAGGACTGGCGATGAGTCTCAAAAACACAGGCCAGCGTCCCTGTACCTCTGCTTGTCAAGATGCAGACCCCAGGGCCATCCCAACCCAACTCAACATCCCAGGAGGCAGAGGCCTCAGCACCCAGCCCAGTATTTGTACATCGATTTACAAGAGACACCAGCTACCACCAATCCATCAGTTAAATATTAGTAAGCCTTTCCTTTTTTAACATCAAAACAAATGTAAATAGACGTGTCAATATTTTCTTCTTACCCACAGGGATTTTCTTATGCTCCGCACTTTGGAGACCCCTGACCTACAAATACCAGGGCTTGCTCACTTATCTCTCTACACTGAGCTTTTGGATCATAGTTTCCCCAAGGTAGAATTGTCTGATGACGCCTAAAGAACTAGTATTGAATAGCACTGATTAACGACAAGCACATAATGCAGATAAAATGGGAAATTGTGTGTCATATATATGTTACCACAATTTAAGGGGGGGGGGGGCAGATGCATATACACTGAGATACCGGATGAGCGTCATGTGTCTCACCCAAGGGCAGAGCCGTCCTATGCAGTCATCCGGCTGTCAGGGCCCCTGTACGTACAGCCTAAACCATTCTCACAAAGGCGCTGCAAATCCCTCCATGGAGCTGGAGAGATGCTCAGTCAACCCCCTGAAGTTTTGCAATCATAAAACAGTTTCAGTCCAAAAATCAGTTGAGAACAGGTGTTACCACTAACACTCTTGACTTCAAAAGGAACCTCAGTCTGACCCCACGTAAACGGCATATGTTATTTAGGATCCTTCACTGAGGCACCACTGAACGCCTGCCAAACACAAGGATCTTTGTTTTATTGTATACCCAGCCCAAGATGATCTTCTTAACAAAAAGGAACATGTGAGAAGCTGGTTTAGAGAGAGGAATAAGTCACTGGGAAGCTTGCAGTTCGGACACTTCTCTCGTGAAAGTGGTCAACAAGGAGGCCACCCCCGGGCCACCATTACCACATTTCCAAAAGCTGCACAGAAATGGGCTGAAAACCCTTAGAAAGGAAGAGTTTATTTTGTGAAAGCACTGGCATCAGATTTTAAAGTCCAAGAGAAAGGTAACATCCCAACTCAGCCAGGTTCCTTGATGGTAGAATCTGATTGATGTCCGTTCAAAATTGGGATTGAAAAACCATGGCATCCAGCCCACTGTCTGTTTTTGTAAATAAAGTTTTATTGGAACACAGCCACATCCATTCACTTATGTATTTTCTGTGGCTGCTTTCTGTCACACTGGCAGAGTTGTCATATTCAAGTAGCCATATGGACCACAAAGCCAAAAATATTTACTACCTGACCCTTTACAGAAAAAGTTTTCCAGCTCCCACTTTGACATTTGTGATATAGGAGCAGAAGACCGCATCTGCTTTAGTTTCCCAGCTGCTAAAACAAAGCGCATACAATGGGTTGGTTTAAACAACAGGAATCTATCGGCTCATGGTTTTGAGGCTAGGAGAAATCCAAAATTGAGGCGTCAGCAAGGCGAAGCTTTCTCCCTGAAGACTGTGGCCTTCTAGGGCTGGCTGCTGGCGATCTCTTGTCCTTGGCTTTTCTGTCACATCTCAATGCACATGGTGATGTCTTCTCCTTTCTCCTCTGGGTTCTGTTTACATCCGACTTCTTCCGTGGCTTTCTCCCTGTGGCCTTCTTTACAAGGTCTCCGGTAAAACAATTAAGACCCATCTCAACTCAGTTGGCCCCATCTTAACTAAAATTAACCTCATCAAAAGGTCCTATTTACAATGGGTTCACACCCACAGGAATGCATTAAGATTAAGAATGTGTTTTTCTGGGCATTAATTCAATCTGCCATAACATCATACAATAACAGAAGGAAAAATTATTTTCCCCACCTCAAATAATATTCAAGATTCAAGTAGACTAGCATTAATTGAGTATCATGATGTTCTGTCCACGGACATAAGTAGGAGAAATCTCTCTTTCGCAAGCAGGAGAATTGTCTCTGAGTGACAGAGGAGTCATTTCCAAGTCAACTGACCAATTCTGCAATATTGAAAAATGTATGATAAAGAAACTGAGTCTCTTAACAAGGGACAAATTCCTTGTCTTTAGAGGCCCACAAACAGAGACTTTATGAACATCTACCATAAAGAGAATTCCCATAACTAAAGGGAGGGTAGAATAGAAGACCCTCAAATTTCTTAGCAAAGTCTGAATGTATAGTCTAAGGCATCACCCCAAACACCCCTCCCTGATGTTCCGGTTCCTGGGAACTGTCTTTGTCAAATAACCTCAGTCACTGGAGAGGGGAAATACATTAAAATAAAAACCTTTCCTATAAAAGCCATCTTGTAAATATATACTTTACATTTAATATCTCTTCGTTCTAAATTTTGCCAATAGCATTAGGAGTATATATTTGTATAAATGCAAATAATATACCTAAGTATAAACCTTTACTGAGACAACAGGAAACTAGAGAGCTTCAAAACAGTAAAAAGCAGCATCCCCTGAGTCCACTGCAATGTCAGAAGACTAATTCCATGGAACTGCTGCCTAAGGAGAGAGGCTTGGCCTTCTTATTTCTTATTCTATGCCAAAGCAGTCTCCTGCTCATCAAAGTGGAGCCTTTGCTTATACAGACACATTCCTGGGCAGAAGAGGATACAAAACAGAATCTCCAGGAAACTGTAGGCCCTGTGTAGCCCGAGTACTCAGGTTCCAAAAGCTCAGATGCCATCTCGCTGCTGACGGCTGATTCCTGGGTCCCAGCTGCAGCCACGAGGGTCTCCAAACTTCAAGCACAGGGGCATTTCCCTGCTACACTTCTGATATCAAGTACTGTGCCTGGTCATCCACCCATGCGGCCCGACTTCTGGGTTGAAACACAGGTTCACCAACCCTAAGCAAGAGCTCTAGCAAAGGAGCCCAGGCAGACGCACCAGAAGGCGGCGGCACCAGAAGGCAGCAGTGCAGACTTTTCCACCCTGCAGGGCAGAGGAAGGGTCTCGGGGAAGGACAGGTGGTTCCTGAACTGAGAAATGTCTTCTCGGCATTGATACCCCAGAAAAGCACCAAGTCCTGGTACACAGAGGCCCCAGGTCCTGCTTTCCAGGCATCCCTTAAAGCTGTGGCCACCTCAGGGACAAGGACAGCTGACCCCTGGGAGGTTCCCAAGGACCACACACGAGCTAAGAGCCTTACAAACATTACAAAACTTGTCCCAACAGCCCTAAGACATGGGATCATTTGCCTTATGGTCTAAATTGATTTAAAACAGCTGAAAGCAAGGGAGTGGAAGTTTTCTAACTTAACGGCTTTTTTCCCCCTAGACGAACCTCTTTTTTTCTCTTCCTATTTTTTTTTCCATGACCAAAATTAAAATTTTAAGTTATCTGTACTACAGTAAAAAATATTTTTAAATAAAATAAGTGATACCATTTAATATGTTAGAGTCTTTCTTTGGACAGAGTGGATCTGCAGGATATAATTTACCTCAGCCCAAGTAACCAACAAGGTAAGGCAACGGTGGCAAACGAAAGGAAGAATTCAAATGAAATGAAGAAATTAAAATTCACACGTCTCCTAACTGCAAAAGAATTCACTTGTCAAGCAGCATAAAGGTCCCTGGGTGCAGAAAACAACAAATGCAACTGGATTCGTTTCTTACTAATTTCTGTTTAACAGCCTTATCCCTTAACCTCCTCAACGGCATCTTCTTTCGGTTATACTTCAGTCATGTTACAAGAACTGTTTATCTCATATTTAGGGAACATGCTTTAAATTTCCCAAACAGATGACAGGGTCAGCATCTGAGAGCAGGGAGATGCAGAGCAGAGGCCGAACTTCACATGCTGGCCCACCCTTCACCAGGTCTCAGTGGAAATGCCCCAGCTCTACAGAGTAACCGATCATACCTCCAGACCTCCAGCTGTTGGGTCATTCTAGAACGATCTACACTTCCATTCCCAGCTGACCTTCACACATTTTTACTTCTATGATTGTAACACAAGATTTAGTGATGCCCTTCACAAATAACAGATTTACTAATTAAACAGAAATGGCAGAAAATCGTGCTGTTTCCATTCATATTACCATCAGCGGTATGGAAAGACCTGGTGCCGCTTTGGTGACCTCAGTAAGCTTTGATCAGACAGGTTAAGGGCTGTGACAGTGCCTATTAAAAAAAGAATTAACACACTTAGTTCTGTGGCATGGCCAGAGGTGCAAGCAAAGGGGGTGAAAGGAAAGGGGACACAGAGAAAGCAGGGGAGAAAGGATGCGGGAAGCAGAGCTGCACGCAGCAGCAGAGAGATGGAACACAAGAAATGAGCTGGCACTTTGCAAGGGTCACCACACTCCACCCTCGTGCTCCTGCAATGCCCAAAATGGGATTCCAGACCAGGAGCTTCAATGTTGCCAGGGAAGCTGTTAGAAATGCAAATTCCCAGGCTCTGCCCAGCCCTCCTGAATCGGAAACTCTGGAAGGTGGGCCTGGCAATCTGGGATTCTGAGGCCTTTGGGGGTTGAGAACCAGGCCTGCCTTGTCACTGCAGCACTCACCTGCAACACGCACCTTACCTTACACGGTGCTCCCTCCCCTTCTCCCACTGCACCTTAGCTGACATCACCTTTCCAACAGCAAACAAGACCTCTGGCAAGCTGTGTGAGAATAATAGGTATAGAAACAGTAGGGCCATCAGCCGGTCAGTTCTGGTGGCCCCAGAATGATTGCTTCCTGCCACTCTGTGGCTCCTGGGAACAATCAGGAGAAGTATTTAAATAGCAAGGCTAGGCGGCTAGAAGGCTAGAGAGGCCTCTAATGGTTGTATGGTCAAGCTCCCTGAGCACAATCATTTTTCTGGTTAAGCCAAACAACAAGCTAATTTTTTTAAACTGCTTGAGAGGAACTCACTGCCACTATTTTCTGCTTTTGGTGTTAAACATTTTCTCTTTTCTCTCAATTTCACTGTGTATCATCTATTTTAAGGTCCTCATTTGCAGATGAAGAAACTGAGGCCCAGAGGAGAAAAATAACTTTTTGCTGATTCCAAAGCTATTAGGTCCCAAAGTGGCTATGAAGATCATCCTGACTTCCCAACTCAGTAGAATTTTCATGATGCTGCCTCTACAGTCCTTTGAAGACTTAAAAATTGTTAAGCAGAATTGTTAATTCTCCTTAATAATTAACTTTAAAATGCCACCACACGCCCTTCTAGTAGACAAGGAGGAAAGTACTTCCCACCACGTCTGAAACCTGCATTCTCCTGGTGATAAGGGCAGCCTCTGAGGACCCAAGTCAAGTTGGCAGGGTCCCTAATGATTTGCTCTGGGTAGTTTCCCCTACTTGTACAGCACACTCACTCATTTCAGCTCAAGAAGCAAAAGGCTGAATTGAAGGCTTCCAAACATTTGCTTGCACAACTGCTATAACAATAGATTAACTTCAGACATGCATAATCCCCACGTCTGTGTTCTCACTAAAGCAGCCTGCTTGTCCCCAAACAACTGCAGGCCAGTTTCTACCATCAGAAGACTGCCCGTCACATACACACACAAGAATGAAATGCACTTATAGGGCAAAAGTAAGCCCAACCTTAGAACACACAGTGCAGCTCTTGGGAAGGCAAGAAAACTGTGTCCCCAGAAAGAGGGGCCATTTGTATGCATGAAAACAGGGGAACTCCTAAGGCTACGTGCACAGGCCCAAGAAGACACATGCACAGAAAGGATCCAGGAGGCCCCTACACTTTGGCCTGGAGCTCTTCTCTAAACTCATTGTATGGATATAAGCCCTGAAGGAGAGTGCTGGCACAGGTCAATCTGCAAAGACTGGGAAAGGTGTCTTCTTTTTGCTTCTGTTTTTCTTTTTTGTTGTTGTTGGCACCTGGCATTCAAGAAAAGCTCTCACAGCACTAGCTGGGCACAATCTTAAGGAACAAATACTTCAGAGTCTAAATTCCAGTGATAACACATTAAAATATCAAATTTCCAGGTTTCAACAAAAGTTTACAAAACGTAAAAACAAACAGGAAGCAATAGCCCTGGCAGAGAAGATTAAAGCATTCGAAACCATCAATGAGGAGAACCAAAGACTTTTTAAAAATGGTCTTAAATATGGTCAAAGAGCTAAAGGAAAACATGGACAAAGAACTAAAAGAAATCAGGAAAATGATGGATGAATACAAAGAGAATATCAATAGAGAGATATAAATTATGAACAGACTGAAGACCACAGTGACAGAAATTTAAAATTCCCTAGAGAAGTTCAACAGCAATTGGAGCCAACAGAAGAGAGTCACTGACCTTGAAGATAAAATAATCAAAATCATTCTGAGGAGCAAAAAGAAGAATGAAGAAACGTGAACAGGCCTGAGATACCAATGGGACATCTCCAAGTGTACCAACTGTGGACCCCCAGAAGGAGAAGAAAGAGACAAAGGAGCAGAGAGAATATTCAGAGAAACAGTGGCTGAAAACTTCCCAAATTTAACAAAAGACACTAATATACATATCCAAGATGCTCAACTCCAAACAGAACAGACCCAATAGACCCACACTGCACCATGTTATAATCAACTTGTCAAATGCCAAGGATAAAGAGAGAATTCTGAAAGCCACAAGAGAGAAGCAGCATGTCACATACAAGGGAACCCCAATAAGATTAAGTTCCATTTTCTCATTGGAAACTATGGAAGCAAGAAGACAATGAGATGACATATTCAAAGTGCTGAAAGCAAAAAACTACCAACAAAGAATTCTGTATCCGGCAAAACTGTCTTTCAAAACCGAGGGAGGAATTAAGACATTCCCAGATAAACAAAAGCTGAGGGAGTTGTCACCACTAGACTAGCCCTACAAGAAATGCTAGAGGGAGTCCCGCAGGCTGAAAGGAAAGAACAATAGGCAATAGCTCAAAGCCGCGTGAAGAAATAAAGATCTCCAGTGAAGGCAACAACATGGGTAAATATAAATGTCAGTGTTACTGTATTTTTGGTTTGTAACTCCACCTTTTACTCCCTGCAAGATCTAACAGGCAAATGCATAAAATGAAATAAGAAATGGATAGTTTTGGACTCATAATGAATAAACATGTAATTTATGACAAGAACTATGTAAGGTGGGGGGATGGAGGGGTGTAGGAGCATAATTTGTATATACTACTGAAGTTAAGTTTGTATTAAAGCAAATGAGATTGTTACAGACTTAGGATGTTAAATTTAAGCCCCATGATAACCACAAAGAAAATATAGGAGAATATGCAAGCAAGCTCATAGAGACAGAAATTAGAATACAAATTGCGGGGGCGGGGAGAGTTGCTGGGGGAACGGAGAGTTCATGCATGATGGGTGTAGGCTTTCTGTTTGGGGAGATGGGAAAGTTTTAGTAATGGAAGGTGGTGAGGGCACCGCAATATTACGAACATAATTACTCCCACGGAATATTATGCTTGGGAGTGCTTGAGATAGGAAAGTTTATGTTGTTTATATGTTCCCACAATTTAAACAAGAGTGTACAACTAAAGAAGCAATGACAATTAAATACATGATCTTGGGTGGGATCTAGCAAGGGAGAAGAAAAAGCTCAATGGGTTATTATTGGGACATGAAAAAAATTGGAATATAGACTGTAAGCTTTCTATTTCTTAAATTTCTTGAACTTGCTAACTGCACTTAAGGTGGTTATATAACTGCAAATCCCTGTTCTTAAATGTATATGGCAGTGTTAAGTATTCAAGGAGCATGATGTATTCAACCTACACTGAATGTCCAGAGAATGGATGGATGGGTACATAGGTAGATAGAAGGACTGGGTGATAGAATGACACAGTATATGTGGTAAAATGTTAAAATTAGTGGACCTGGGTATCTGGGGTGGGTAGGGCTATGTTGGAGTTCTCTGTATGGGGTTTGTATTATTTTTGTAACTGTCTTGTAAGTTTGAAAGTACTTTTTTTAAAAGCTAATTTTTTTTCTTAAAAAGGAAGTCCAAACCTCCCCTTGTATTTTCTGCAATTACAGAAAAAAGAAAACCTCTCTCTATAGACTCCAATTCTCTATCCAGGTTTTACTTACTCCATTGCAATTATGCATTACTTTATTGCATAATTTACTTAAATTATTTCATTAGAATTATTTCTTCATTTTTGCATAGCATGATTTGTTTCAATTATGGCATATTGTTAAATTATGCAAAGGTACTCCAATATGCATGTATTTATTTATATTTAATAAACATATACCAAATGTCTAAAATGTAGCAGGCACTAGAAATAGAATTTGAAAACAGCATGGGAGGTGGGGCAAGATGACAGCACATGGAGGTGTGGAATTTAGTCAGTCATCTGGAGCAACTAGCATATAGCCAGGAACAACTAGTAGTTTGGAACAACTGTTGGGGGACATCTCTGACCCAACTCCTACACCAGTCTGGAATGGGTGGAATGGCTGAGATCACAGCATAAGAACTGTAAGTAAAGTCCCCCAAACTGCGGAGCTGGCACCCCTCCCCCACCGGCACAGTAGGCTGAGCTGAAACACTTCCCTGTGGGAAAAAGCAGCAGTCTACTAAGCGGAAGGGAAGGTAACTCAACCAAGCTCCAACTGCAGTTTTAGTTAATGAATCTGGACTACTGAATACAAGCTATGAGCACAGATAAACCCGGATTGAACAGGAAAGGAACCCTGAGGTTTCTCCTGGCAGAGAGGAGGTGGGGCTGACAGAAACATAAATAAATAAAAACAGAGGCTTCTGGAGTCAGCTAAGCATGGAATACTGAAAAGGGGTTGTGTGCCAAGAAAAGGGGCACAAAGAACTGGGCACCAACACTGGTTCTTGACTAGTAACTGGGGGTCTGGGGACCAGCTCTGCAAAGGAGATTTCTTTCTTTTTTCCTTTTTCTTTTTCTCTCAATCTAAGTAGCTCATTAAAGAAAGCCTAGGGCATTTTCAATTGTCAGTGCTGACCCAGGCAAGGGTGGAGTTGAGATAGTCAGAGAGACAAAGGAAGAAGTCAAACATAAGAAATAAATCCCTAGGGCTTATCTTCCCTAAGAAAAGGGGGAGGCAGGGCCCAGATCAAGTGGCTGCCCTCCCTCAGAGAACTCAGACCCCAGGGCCTGAGGAAAAAAAAAAACAAAACAGAAACAGCTTAAGCTTGGCTTCTGATACCTCGGTCCCTGGCCAGGACAGGATCTACTGAGAATTAAAGGCAATTCATCTATTTATGCTGGCGGGGAGCTATGAGCTGACAATCGCCACCTGCTGGGCAGGATAGGAAAAGCACAGCCTCATGGAAAAGTGTGACAACCTGCTGGGTCTCATCCTCAGGGAAATTTGATACTGATTACACCCTCTTCCTGAGACCTGGTCCCATCTGGTCTGGGGAAATCCAATTAGGGTAATCAAGGAAACCAGATGCCTAGAAAACACAAAATTATGAATCACACTAGAAAAAATGAAGATATGGCCCAGTCAAAGGAACAAACTTAACACTTCAAATGAGATACAGGAATTCAAACAACTAATTATTAGTCAAACAAATCTTTTAAATCAATTCAAAAATCAAATCAATGAGTTGAGGGAAGATATGGCAAAAGAGATGAAGGACATAAAGAAGACATTGGGCAAACATAAGGAAGAACTTGAAAGTCTGAAAAAGCAATTGGCAAAACTTAAGGCAATGAAAGGCACAATAGAAGAAATGAGAAACACAATGGAGAGCTACAACAGAAGATTTAAAGAGGCAAAAGAAAGGATTCAGGAAATAGAGGACAGGACATCTGAAATTCTACACAAAAAAGGAAAGGGAAAAGAATGGAAAAATATGAGCAAGGTCACAGGGAACTGAACGACAACATGAAGCACATGAATATACATGCCATGGGTGTCCCAGAAGAAGAAGAGAAGGGAAAAGGGGCAGAAACAATAATGGAGGAAATAATTCACTCAAAATTTCCATCTCTTGTGAGACATAAAACTGCAGATTCAAGAAGCGCAGCAAACCCCAAACAGAACAGATCTGAATAGACCGACTCCAAGACACTTAATAATCAGATTATCAAATGTCAAAGATAAAGACAGAATTCTGAAAGCAGCAAGGAAGTGATCCATCACATACAAAGGAAGCTCAATAATACTACATGCAGATTTCTCAGTAGAAACCATGGAGCCAAGAAGGCAGTGGAATGATATATTTACAGGTACTAAAAGAGAAAAACCACCAACCAAGAATTCTATATCAGGCAAAACTATCCTTCAAAAATGAGGGAGAATTTAAAACATTTTCAAACAAATAGACACAGAGAGTTTATGAACAAGATACCTGCTCTGTAAGAAATACTAAAGGGAGCACTACAGGCAGATAGGAAAAGACATGAGAGAGAGGTCTGGAGAAAAGAATAGATGTGAAGACTATCAGTGAGAGTAAAAAGAGAGAGAGAGGGAAAATAAAATAAAATTAGATATGGCATATAAAATCCAAAAGTCAAAATGGTTAACAGTAGACATTATGCTGAGTGAAATCAGCCAGAAACAAAAGGACAGGTACTCTATGGACCACTAATACGAACTAATATTGATAAGCAAAATTTGAGAGTTAAAGTTGAGAACACAGGTTATCAGGAGACAGAAAGACGTTAGAAATTGGACATTTGATGCTGAAGAAGTACATAAGGGAAAGAGGTTTGATTGTATAGATCGAGAAATGGATAGCACAATACTGTGTGATGGCAGCACAATATTGTAGGTTCTCTGAACAAAGCTGACTGTTGAATGAGGAATGCTAGGGACACCAGAAGGAAAGATAGATGATAAAAACTGGGATTGTATAACTTAGTGAAACCTAGAGTGGTCAATGATACTGATTAAATGTACAAATATAAGAATGTTTTTAAAAGAGGGAGAACAAAGGAATGTCAACATTGCAAGGTGTTGAAAATTGGATAGTACGGGGAAAAAATATAAGCAATGCAAAATAGTCTCGAGTTAATCGTAACATTTTAGGATGCTTCCATTAATTATAACAAAGGCAGCATACCAAAGCTAAATGTCTATAAGAGGGGGTTATAAGGGAGTAATATGGGATTCTTGATGGCAGCGTTGCTATCTGACCTTTTCATTGTATTTTACCTTGTTTTTATTTTTCTTCTAACTTTTATATTTTTACTCTTCATTTTTTTTCTCCTTTTCCTCTTTCTTTGTGGAAGAAATGGAAATGTCCTCATATAAGTTGTGGAGGGGAATGAGTAACTATGAGACTACACCAGAAATCATGAGAATTTACTTAGGATGGATTGTATGGTGGGTGAATAAAACTTTTTAAAAAAATAAACAGAGGTATATAAGTGCTGGAGAAAATGTGCAGAGAGGGATGTACCTATTCCCTGTTGTTGGGGAAGTAGAATGGTGCAGCTCATCTGGAAGGCAGTGTCGTGGTTCCACAGGAAGCTAACTATGGGGTTGCCATATGGTCCTGCAACCCCATTATTGAGTATATACTTGGAAGAACTGAGAGCAGAGACATGAATGGACATTGCACTCTGGTGTTTGCAGTGGCAGTATTCACAATTCACAATGGATGGAGGTGACCTAAGGGTACAACAGCCAATAAATGGAATGGTACACTGTAGTATATACATTCAAAGGAATATTTAGCAGTGGCAAAAAGAAATGAAGTTGTGAGGAATGCAACTAGGTGAATGAACCTTCAGGACAATATGTTGAGTGAAATAAGCCAGAATCAAAAAGATAAACATTATTATACCTCACTAACATGGACTAACTATAATGGGCAAACCCTGAGAATTGAATCTGAGAGCATAGCTTATCAACGGAAGGGTTTTGGTAAAGGTTCCTAGATTGTAAGCTCTTACAGCAGTCACATCTATTCATGAGTAATGGCTATTTCTAAATTCTGAGATGATGAGCTGTTTGTATACAACCTGTTCAGTCCCTGGAACTTCGCGTATCTGTGAGACACCTGACTCAGAGCCAGAGTTCGGCAACTATGAATGTCAGCATTACCCCATACAGCAAATGTTAAAAAAAAAAAGCTGAAAAAGAGATCAGATTTTAGAGATATGAAGAAAATGGACTTGGTTAGGACTAAGGTAAACAAGACTAACAGTAAAAGGATGATATTGACTGTGTTTTAAAACTTCAACCTCTGTGTGAGACCAAAGGAAGATACGTTTATTTGGTGGAAAATCTACATTTTCTATAGCATGCTATATAATTTAACTTTTATGGTCAGTTTTTTCAAACACCATAATTACATGGAACCTTGAATAGGGGGTGAGATCTGGTTGGTTTGTACAGGTTAGCATGAAGCCCCAATAAATCCCAGTATAATTTGGGCAGAGAATAAAAATATATTTGCAAAGCCCCCTTGAGGGACTAAAGAAAAATTAGAAATATTGAACTTCCCCACCTGGGGACTTCCTGATATTCTCACAAGCATTGGGGACTACCACTGTGTTAGACCAGGTCCTCAAATTTGGGGCTTGCCCTCATGAAGCTTGTTACTGCAAAGGAGAGGCTAAGCCTACTTACAATGGTGCCTAAGAGTCACCCCCAGAAAACCTCTTGTTGCTCAGATGTGGCCTCTCTCTCTGCAAGCCCTCTTGTGGCAGGTAAACTCACTGCCCTCCCTTCTGTGTGGGACATGACTCCTGGGGGTGTAAGTCTCCCTGGCAACATGGGACATGACTCCCAGGGATGAGCTTGGACCCAGCATCATGGGATTGAGAAAGCCTTCTTGACCAAAAGGAGGAAAAGAAATAAAACAAAATAAAATTTCGGTGGCTGAGAGACTTCAAATGACATCAAGAGGTCATGCTGGAGGTTACTCTTATGCATTTTATAGATATCCCTTTTTAATTATTAATGTATTAGAATAGCTAGAAGGAAATACCTGAAACTGTCCAACTACAATCCAGTAGCCTTGATTCTTGAAAATGACTATATAACTATGTAGTTTACATGGTGTAACTGTGTGACTGTGAGAACCTTGTGGCTCACACTCCCTTTATTCAGGGTATGGACAGTTGAGTAGAAAAAGGGGACAAAAGTAAATGAGTAACAGGGGAGGAGACAGCATGGAAGGGAGACAGACATGCAAACACAGCACAGGGAGGTAGGTGCTGACAGGGGACAGTGGTCCCAGGCAGAGCACAGCACAGGTTGCCCTGGGACAGCAGGTGAAGCTTTTGCAGAAATGGGAAAGCTCTGGCTTGAAGGAGGAGCAGGAGGCTATAGGGCTAAGACTGCAGGTGTTAAAGACACCAGAAGGTTTTAAGGCTCCTAAATATTAGGAAAAATTAATTCTTTTGGGGGCTAAGACCATGGGTTTGGAATCAGACACCACTGGGTTCAAGTCCTCACCCTGCCTCTCTGTGACTGCTAAACGCTTTGTGGGTCCATTTCACCTTGTTCCACCTGCCAGGTAGACCGCACCATCGCACAACTACGATCCCCCATTTACAGAAGAGAACCTGAGGCTCAGGCAGGTTAAGCAACCTGGCCAAGGTGACTGGGCCCAGGTTCTTCATCTGTAAAATGGAAATCATAATAGGACTTACCCAGTTAAATCTGATATGGACTGAGGGCCTTACACAGACAATTACTCAATGTTAGATATTACCATTTTACAGTTTTTCCAAATCATAAAGACAACAAGGATTTCTAATAGTTTGATCTCTGGTTAGCACTTCATATTGGCAAAGACTTCCACCATACCTTGGGGTATCATTCTCTCACTAGCCACAATATAACTGGCTCGGTTAATATTTTCTCCACTTAACAGAAGCAAACTCGCATTCAGAGGTGTTGAATCACATTGAAGCTAAAAATGCTTTGGGAAAGCTGGGGAAAGTGGTGTTCTGCAATTTCCAATCCACTGTCCTGACCAGTGGCTCTCAACCAGTAGCAGTTCTGCCCCCAGGGGACATTTGGTCAAAGTGTGGAGACACTGTTAATTGTCATGACTGGGACGATGCTACTACAGCCATCACTGGGCAGGGGCCAGGGCACCATCCCCACAACAAGGAATCATCCAGCCCAAAATGTCAACCGTGTCACGGATGAGAAACCTTGCCCTGGACTTCAGCCAAACTAGATAGAGAGGGTGGAGACGGAGCAAGCCCCTCCAGGACAAATGGCTTTTGACCATTTAAAAAACCAAAAGGGAATATTTAACCAACCTAAAAGGATCTTTAAAACATTCTTCCTAGTCTGTGTCTTCAAAAATAACCCATGGTTTACAACAGTGTTGTAGCTGGGCTACAGATGAGACCCACTGACTATAAAAATGAAGGCAGAAAAAAGAGGGAGAGGGCGGGGCAAGATGGCAGACTGGTGAGCTGTAAGTTTTAGTTACTCCTCCAGGAAAGTAGGTAAAAAGCCAGGAACTGCGTGGACTGGACACCACAGAGCAATCTGTCTTTGGGCATACTTCATACAACACTCATGAAAACGTGGAACTGCTGAGATCAGCGAAATCTGTAAGTTTTTGCGGCCAGGGGACCCGCGCCCCTCCCTGCCAGGCTCATTCCCGGGGGAGGAGGGGCTGTCAGCTCCGGGAAGGAGAAGGGAGAACTGCAGTGGCTGCTCTTATCGGAAACTCATTCTACTGATTCAAACTCCAACCATAGATAGACTGAGACCAGACACCAGAGAATCTGAGAGCAGCCAGCCCAGCAGAGAGGAGACAGGCATAGAAAAAAAAAACAACACGAAAAACTCCAAAATAAAAGCAGAGGATTTTTGGAGTTCTGGTGAACACAGAAAGGGGAAGGGCGGAGCTCAGGCCTTGAGGCGCATATGCAAATCCCGAAGCAAAGCTGATCTCTCTGCCCTGTGGACCTTTCCTTAATGGCCCTGGTTGCTTTGTCTATTAGCATTTCAATAACCCATTAGATCTCTGAGGAGGGCCGTTTTTTTTTTTTTTTTTTTTAAATCCTTTTTTCTTTTTCTAAAACAATTACTCTAAGAAGCCCAATACAGAAAGCTTCAAAGAATTGCAATTTGGGCAGGTCAAGTCAAGAGCAGAACTAAGAGAGCTCTGAGACAAAAGGCAATAATCCAGTGGCTGAGAAAATTCACTAAACAACACAACTTCCCAAGAAAAGGGGGGTGTCCGCTCACAGCCACCATCCTGGTGGACAGGAAACACTCCTGCCCATCACCAGCCCCATAGCCCAGAGCTGCCCCAGACAACCCAGTGTGACGGAAGTGCTTCAAATAACAGGCACACACCACAAAACTGGGCGTGGACATTAGCCTTCCCTGCAACCTCAGCTGAATGTCCCAGAGCTGGGAAGGTGGAGCAGTGTGAATTAACAAAGCCCCATTCAGCCATCATTTGAGCAGACTGGGAGCCTCCCTACACAGCCCAGCAGCCCAGAACTGCCCTGGGGGGACGGCACTCACCTGTGACATAGCACAGTCATCCCTCAACAGAGGACCCGGGGTGCACAGCCTGGAAGAGGGGCCCACTTGCAAGTCTCAGGAGCCATACGCCAATACCAAAGACTTGTGGGTCAGTGGCAGAGACAAACTGTGGCAGGACTGAACTGAAGGATTAGACTATTGCAGCAGCTTTAAAACTCTAGGATCATCAGGGAGATTTGATTGTTAGGGCCACCCCCCCTCCCCGACTGCCCAGAAACACGCCCCACATACAGGGAGGGCAACACCAACTACACACGCAAGCTTGGTACACCAATTGGGCCCCACAAGACTCACTCCCCCACTCACCAAAAAGGCTAAGCAGGGGAGAACTGGCTTGTGGAGAACAGGTGGCTCGTGGACGCCACCTGCTGGTTAGTTAGAGAAAGTGTACTCCACGAAGCTGTAGATCTGATAAATTAGAGATAAGGACTTCAATAGGTCTACAAACCCTAAAAGAATCCTATCAAGTTAAGCAAATGCCACGAGGCCAAAAACAACAGAAAATTATAAAGCATATGAAAAAACCAGATGATATGGATAACCCAAGCCCAAGCACCCAAAGCAAAAGACCAGAAGAGACACAGCACCTAGAGCAGCTACTCAAAGAATTAAAGATGAACAATGAGACCATAGTACGGGATATGAAGGAAATCAAGAAGACCCTAGAAGAGCATAAAGAAGACATTGCAAGACTAAATAAAAAAATGGATGATCTTATGGAAATTAAAGAAACTGTTGACCAAATTAAAAAGATTCTGGACACTCATAGTACAAGACTAGAGGAAGTTGAACAACGAATCAGTGACCTGGAAGATGACAGAATGGAAAATGAAAGCATAAAAGAAAGAATGGGGAAAAAAATTGAAAAAATCGAAATGGACCTCAGGGATATGATAGATAATATGAAACGTCCGAATATAAGACTCATTGGTGTCCCAGAAGGGGAAGAAAAGGGTAAAGTTCTAGGAAGAGTATTCAAAGAAATTGTTGGGGAAAACTTCCCAAATCTTCTAAACAACATAAATACACAAATCATAAATGCTCAGCGAACTCCAAATAGAATAAATCCAAAAAAACCCACTCCGAGACATATACTGATCACACTGTCAAACATAGAAGAGAAGGAGCAAGTTCTGAAAGCAGCAAGAGAAAAGCAATTCACCACATACAAAGGAAACAGCATAAGACTAAGTAGTGACTACTCAGCAGCCACCATGGAGGCGAGAAGGCAGTGGCACGATATATTTAAAATTCTGAGTGAGAGGAATTTCCAGCCAAGAATACTTTATCCAGCAAAGCTCTCCTTCAAATTTCAGGGAGAGCTTAAATTTTTCACAGACAAACAAATGCTGAGAGAATTTGCTAACAAGAGACCTGCCCTACTGGAGATACTAAAGGGAGCCCTACAGACAGAGAAACAAAGACAGGACAGAGAGACTTGGAGAAAGGTTCAGTACTAAAGAGATTCGGTATGGGTACAATAAAGGATATTATTAGAGAGAGGGAAAAATATGGCAAACATAAACCAAAGGATAAGATGGCCGATTCAAGAAATGCCTTCACGGTTTTAACGTTGAATGTAAATGGATTAAACTCCCCAATTAAAAGATATAGATTCGCAGAATGGATCAAAAAAAATGAACCATCAATATGTTGCATACAAGAGACTCATCTTAGACACAGGGACACAAAGAAACTGAAAGTGAAAGGATGGAAAAAAATATTTCATGCAAGCTACAGCCAAAAGAAAGCAGGTGTAGCAATATTAATCTCAGATAAAATAGACTTCAAATGCAGGGATGTTTTGAGAGACAAAGAAGGCCACTACATACTAATAAAAGGGGCAATTCAGCAAGAAGAAATAACAATCGTAAATGTCTATGCACCCAATCAAGGTGCCACAAAATACATGAGAGAAACACTGGCAAAACTAAAGGAAGCAATTGATGTTTCCACAATAATTGTGGGAGACTTCAACACATCACTCTCTCCTATAGATAGATCAACCAGACAGAAGACCAATAAGGAAATTGAAAACCTAAACAATCTGATAAATGAATTAGATTTAACAGACATATACAGGACATTACATCCCAAATCACCAGGATACACATACTTTTCTAGTGCTCACGGAACTTTCTCCAGAATAGATCATATGCTGGGACATAAAACAAGCCTCAATAAATTTAAAAAGATTGAAATTATTCAAAGCACATTCTCTGACCACAATGGAATACAATTAGAAGTCAATAACCATCAGAGACTTAGAAAATTCACAAATACCTGGAGGTTAAACAACACACTCCTAAACAATCAGTGGGTTAAAGAAGAAATAGCAAGAGAAATTGCTAAATATATAGAGACGAATGAAAATGAGAACACAACATACCAAAACCTATGGGATGCAGCAAAAGCAGTGCTAAGGGGGAAATTTATAGCACTAAACGCATATATTAAAAAGGAAGAAAGAGCCAAAATCAAAGAACTAATGGATCAACTGAAGAAGCTAGAAAATGAACAGCAAACCAATCCTAAACCAAGTAGAAGAAAAGAAATAACAAGGATTAAAGCAGAAATAAATGACATAGAGAACAAAAAAACAATAGAGAGGATAAATATCACCAAAAGTTGGTTCTTTGAGAAGATCAACAAGATTGACAAGCCCCTAGCTAGACTGACAAAATCAAAAAGAGAGAAGACCCATATAAACAAAATAATGAATGAAAAGGTGACATAACTGCAGATCCTGAAGAAATCAAAAAAATTATAAGAGGATATTATGAACAACTGTATGGCAACAAACTGGATAATGTAGAAGAAATGGACAATTTCCTGGAAACATATGAACAACCTAGACTGACCAGAGAAGAAATAGAAGACCTCAACCAACCCATCACAAGCAAAGAGATCCAATCAGTCATCAAAAATCTTCCCACAAATAAATGCCCAGGGCCACATGGCTTCACAGGGGAATTCTACCAAACTTTCCAGAAAGAACTGACACCAATCTTACTCAAACTCTTTCAAAACACTGAAAAAAATGGAACACTACCTAACTCATTTTATGAAGCTAACATCAATCTAATACCAAAACCAGGCAAAGATGCTACAAAAAAGGAAAACTACCGGCCAATCTCCCTAATGAACATAGATGCAAAAATCCTCAACAAAATACTTGCAAATCGAATCCAAAGACACATTAAAAAAATCATACACCATGACCAAGTGGGGTTCATTCCAGGCATGCAAGGATGGTTCAACATAAGAAAAACAATCAATGTATTACAACACATTAAAAACTCGAAATGGAAAAATCAATTGATCATCTCAATAGACTGAAAAAGCATTTGACAAAATCCAACATCCCTTTTTGATAAAAACACTTCAAAAGGTAGGAATTGAAGGAAACTTCCTCAACATGATAAAGAGCATATATGAAAAACCCACAGCCAGCATAGTACTCAATGGTGAGAGACTGAAAGCCTTCCCTCTAAGATCAGGAACAAGACAAGGATGCCCGCTGTCACCACTGTTATTCAACATTGTGCTGGAAGTGCTAGCCAGGGCAATCCGGCAAGACAAAGAAATAAAAGGCATCCAAATTGGAAAAGAAGAAGTAAAACTGTCATTGTTTGCAGATGATATGATCTTATATCTAGAAAACCCTGAGAAATCAACGATACACCTACTAGAGCTAATAAACAAATTCAGCAAAGTAGCGGGATACAAGATTAATGCACATAAGTCAGTAATGTTTCTATATGATAGAAATGAACAAACTGAAGAGACACTCAAGAAAAAGATACCATTTTCAATAGCAACTAAAAAAATCAAGTACCTAGGAATAAACTTAACCAAAGATGTAAAAGACCTATACAAAGAAAACTACATAACTCTACTAAAAGAAATAGAAGGGGACCTTAAAAGATGGAAAAAAATTCCATGTTCATGGATAGGAAGGCTAAATGTCATTAAGATGTCAATTCTACCCAAACTCATCTACAGATTCAATGCAATCCCAATCAAAATTCCAACAACCTACTTTGCAGACTCGGAAAAGCTAGTTATCAAATTTATTTGGAAAGGGAAGATGCCTCGAATTGCTAAAGACACTCTAAAAAAGAAAAACGAAGTGGGAGGACTTACACTCCCTGACTTTGAAGCTTATTATAAAGCCACAGTTGCCAAAACAGCATGGTACTGGCACAAAGATAGACATATAGATCAATGGAATCGAATTGAGAATTCAGAGATAGACCCTCAGATCTATGGCCGACTGATCTTTGATAAGGCCCCCAAAGTCACTGAACTGAGCCATAATGGTCTTTTCAACAAATGGGGCTGGGAGAGTTGGATATCCATATCCAAAAGAATGAAAGAGGACCCCTACCTCACCCCCTACACAAAAATTAACTCAAAATGGACCAAAGATCTCAATATAAAAGAAAGTACCATAAAACTCCTAGAAGATAATGTAGGAAAACATCTTCAAGACCTTGTATTAGGAGGCCACTTCCTAGACTTTACACCCAAAGCACAAGCAACAAAAGAGAAAATAGATAAATGGGAACTCCTCAAGCTTAGAAGTTTCTGCACCTCAAAGGAATTTCTCAAAAAGGTAAAGAGGCAGCCAACTCAATGGGAAAAAATTTTTGGAAACCATGTATCTGACAAAAGACTGATATCTTGCATATACAAAGAAATCCTACAACTCAATGTCAATAGTACAGTAGGCCCAATTATAAAATGGGCAAAAGATATGAAAAGACAATTCTCTGAAGAGGAAATACAAATGGCCAAGAAACACATGAAAAAATGTTCAGCTTCACTAGCTATTAGAGAGATGCAAATTAAGACCACAATGAGATACCATCTAACACCGGTTAGAATGGCTGCCATTAAACAAACAGGAAACTACAAATGCTGGAGGGGATGTGGAGAAATTGGAACTCTGATTCATTGTTGGTGGGACTGTATAATGGTTCAGCCACTCTGGAAGTCAGTCTGGCAGTTCCTTAGAAAACTAGATATAGAGCTACCATTCGATCCAGCGATTGCACTTCTCGGTATATACCCGGAAGATCGGAAAGCAATGACACGAACAGATATCTGCACGCCAATGTTCATAGCAGCATTATTCACAATTGCCAAGAGATGGAAACAACCCAAATGTCCTTCAACAGATGAGTGGATAAATAAAATGTGGTATATACACACGATGGAATACTACGCGGCAGTAAGAAGGAACGATCTGGTGAAACATATGACAACATGGATGAACCTTGAAGACATAATGCTGAGTGAAATAAGCCAGGCACAACAAGAGAAATATTATATGCTACCACTAATGTGAACTTTGAAAAATGTAAAACAAATGGTTTATAATGTAGAATGTAGGGGAACTAGCAGTAGAGAGCAATTAAGGAAGGGGGAACAATAATCCAAGAAGAACAGATAAGCTATTTAACGTTCTGGGGATGCCCAGAAATGACTATGGTCTGTTAATTTCTGATGGATGTAGTAGGAACAAGTTCACTGAAATGTTGCTATATTATGTAACTTTCTTGGGGTAAAGTAGGAACATGTTGGAAGTTAAGCAGTTATCTTAGGTTAGTTGTCTTTTTCTTACTCCCTTGTTATGGTCTCTTTGAAATGTTCTTTTATTGTATGTTTGTTTTCTTTTTAACTTTTTTTTTCATACAGTTGATTTAAAAAAGAAGGGAAAGTTAAAAAAGAAAAAAAGAAAGAAAAAAGACAAACAAGGAAAAAAAAAAAAAGATGTAGTGCCCCCTTGAGGAGCCTGTGGAGAATGCAGGGGTATTCGCCTACCCCACCTCCATGGTTGCTAACATGACCACAGACATAGGGGACTGGTGGTTTGATGGGTTGAGCCCTCTACCATAAGTTTTACCCTTGGGAAGACGGTTGCTGCAAAGGAGAGGCTAGGCCTCCCTGTATTTGTGCCTAAGAGTCTCCTCCTGAATGCCTCTTTGTTGCTCAGATGTGGCCCTCTCTCTCTGGCTAAGCCAACTTGAAAGGTGAAATCACTGCCCTCCCCCCTACGTGGGATCAGACACCCAGGGAAGTGAATCTCCCTGGCAACGTGGAATATGACTCCCGGGGAGGAATGTAGACCCGGCATCGTGGGATGGAGAACATCTTCTTGACCAAAAGGGGGGTGTGAAAGGAAATGAAATAAGCTTCAGTGGCAGAGAGATTCCAAAATGAGCCGAGAGATCACTCTGGTGGGCACTCTTACGCACACTTTAGACAACCTTTTTTAGGTTCTAAAGAATTGGGGTAGCTGGTGGTGGATACCTGAAACTATTAAACTACAACCCAGAACCCATGAATCTCGAAGACAGTTGTATAAAAATGTAGCTTATGAGGGGTGACAGTGGGATTGGGAATGCCATAAGGACCAAACTCCACTTTGTCTAGTTTATGGATGGATGTGTAGAAAAGTAGGGGAAGGTAACAAACAGACAAAGGTACCCAGTGTTCTTTTTTACTTCAATTGCTCTTTTTCACTCTAATTATTATTCTTGTTATTTTTGTGTGTGTGCTAATGAAGGTGTCAGGGATTGATTTAGGTGATGAATGTACAACTATGTAATGGTACTGTAAACAATCGAAAGTACAATTTGTTTTGTATGACTGCGTGGTATGTGAATATATCTCAATAAAATGATGATATAAAAAAAATAAAAAAATAAAAAAAATAAAAAAAAATAAAAAAAAATGAAGGCAATGCATCCATATGTCTGCAGTGCTGAGCAGAAGGGAACCTGCCTTCCCCGGGCACTTCTGGATGGAGGCTGGACTGACTCATGTGTAGGAAAGGTGACAAAGGGCAGATGAACAAGGACATAGCACTCATACCAATTCATTTCCTCCTTATTTTTCCCTCTCTTGATGGAGCTGGACTCTCTGACTGCAGAAACCTGAGAGTGAAGATGAGCTTTGGCAACTGTTACTGTAGACATGATAGTTTACTCAACCCGCTACTGAAATCTTAGACCTGTGCTGGAATGCAGCACTCCTCTTGGCCCAAAAGAGCTTGCAAGGAGTAAAGTAGCAAACAGATGCTTCTTGTCAGAACTGGCCCTGTGCAACCTGGAAACAGAGCATCTTCCCCAAAGCAAGCAGCTTTCCCATGGACAGTGCCAGACTGTGTCACTGACAGGTACCATTCCTGGGCCACAGGTGACCCGAAGGAGGGCTGTGTGCAGCAGGTGGGATGCTAGGCTCTAGCATGCAGCCCACTCTGATGTCCTTTCCATAATCTCTTCCACCTGAGTGACATGCTCTCATAGCCCATGCCTCTGCCCCACACTGCCTCATTTCCTTTAAGGACACAGCTGCTCTGTGAGGTAGACTGAATAGAGGCCCCTGAAGGTGTCCTCATCCTAATCCCTGGAACCTGTGAATACGTTACCTCACATGGCAAGGGGATTTGGCAGGTGTGATTAAGGTAAGGACCTTGAGATGGGGAGATTTTCCTGGATTCTCCAGGTAGGCCCAACGTAGTTCCAAGTGTCCTTATAAGAGGGGAGCAGGAGACTTACAAGAAGTCCATGTGACAACTGAAGCAGAAGAAAGCAGAGCAAGAGAGAGAGGATGCTATGCCACTGGCTTTCAAGATGGGGGGAGGCACCACAAGCCAAGGAAAGCGGGCGACCTCAAGAAGCTGTTCAAGACAAGGAAATGGATTCTCGCCATTGCCTCTAGAAGAAACCAGCCCTGCCAACACCTTGGTATTAGTCCTGTGCGACATTGTGGGCTTCTGACCTCTGGGACTGTAAGAGAATAAATCTCTTATTTGTTTTAAGCTACTAAACTTATAATTTGTTATAGCAACAGGAAACTAATACACTGTATCTCGAGAGCTACCAGTAGCTACCTTGTTCTCCTATGTAACAAAAAAAAACGCATGGGGTGATCATCTAAGTTACAAAGTGAACCTGCTCATAAAATAACCAAGCTAAGGTACAGGAGGTAGGCCCTAGGGGTAGAAGAAGCAAACAGCTGCCTTTAGTCAGAGATGAGATATTTTACATCCAAAGTCACATTAGCATTTTAGGAGAAGCTTTTTAAGATATAAGCCAGCAAAACTATTCATTCTGTCTTCAAATAGAATGTTTTAAAATAACTTTCCCAGGGTGGTGCAATGTTGATAAATGTGTTTATTATAGCCTGTTAGTCATTTATCTAGTGTTTAGCTAAATTGTTTTGAATCGGGTTGTGATATTCCTGACTTAACTCTGAATTTTTTCTACTCAGGTCTGTGAGAACTCCTGACATCTGAAGCTTCACTATCAAGTTTCCATAGCAACAGGAAAAAGAAAAAAAAATCCAAATCTGGAGACTGCAGTTTACAGTTCTTGAACTCCACAACTAGGCCTCAATTGTTCTAGATTTTAATTTTCTTTGCAATTTCACTTAGTCTGTACATCACCAGTTTTGATAGCATCTTCCTTTATCCTTTAATTAATGGAATCCTCTGAATTTTTCCTGAATGTTTAAAGATCATGACATATAACTTGACCTTTTGGGAGCAGGAACAATGACTACTTTTCCTGATGTGTTGACATGTGGCTAGTCAGTGTGTCACACGTTCAGCTGTCTGTGGGTTAGTACTTGTATATGTATGAGTTTCTGTATGTGTATATACACAGTATTTATACGGAGAGACTATTCAGGAGAAGCCTACTTTTGATATATCGTTCTTCCTTAAGAGGTTAAACAAA
Source organism: Choloepus didactylus (assembly GCF_015220235.1). Lineage (NCBI taxonomy): Eukaryota > Metazoa > Chordata > Mammalia > Pilosa > Megalonychidae > Choloepus > Choloepus didactylus. The sequence goes on from NC_051328.1 coordinate 38,921,025, forward strand.
GAAGGGACCGAAGCTAAGACAGCTGAACCTTCCAGGGCTCGGCATCCAGCTCAACCCTAGCACAGAACACAGAGCTGACCCTTCCACCCGGATGTTGCTTCTCCAACATCCCAATCAGTCCCAACACTGGCACAGCCAGCCAGGCAGGTCCACAGACAGGGAGAGCAGAGAAAGAAGTTGCTTCCCGTTAGCATGAGGAGCTCTACAGCCAATTCCACTGCCATCCCGCATGCCATGATCCCAAGCAAAAGTGGTGGAGGAGCAGAGCAGGAAACGTTACCACCAAATGCCGAGAAAAGGGCTGACATACTCTTTCATGGGCATCCGCCTGCATTTCCATGTGTCCTGCATCCACAAGTCCCACTGGTCACTACAGGGCACCGGCCGTGGTCAGACTCTCTCCCTCCTCGGTATTTGGAAATGTCATCCTGGAGGTCATACACACAGAGGAAGAATCAGCAGCTACCATCCTGGCTACACACACATGCCCACATGTACAGACAGACATTTATGCACCTACACACAGTTTGTTTCATATACCCATGCATAAACTAGAGTAAATACAGGTAGTTTTAAAAGTAACCTTTTGTGTGAATCGACTACCGTTGTTTGCAAACCTGAAAATAAAAGATGTTCGCTATGTATGAAAAGTAATTGATTTTTATTCTGTGAGCATGTGAAAGTAAGAGGAAGGTTAGTGCTTGTACTAAGATTATCTTCTTGTTGATAAACTGTAAATGAACCATCAAAGCTCACACCAAATTTTTATATCAAATAAAACTAGTGACAGCCTGCGGCTTTTTATTAGAGCTCGCCACGAACTAGGGTAAGTGTCTTAGCATATTTTAATGCAGTTGCTTACTAAAGGTTTTAACCACATGCGCGCACACACATGCTTCCTTATGCAATCTATGTTTGCACCTGTGCTTTTCAGTTAGCCTTCTATAGGAAGTAGAAGTCATATGTTGTCTTTATTGTAGTGAAATTATGCAGATAGAGTTCCATATATTGTATTTGTTTCAATAGTAAATCTTTTTGGAACCATATAGAATGCAGAGATTTTTTTTCCATGAAATAAATGGGTATTGGTGGTTACAACTGCTGGACAGTAGCTTTTCTGATTTCTATGTTGTGTCTGATATCGCTGATGCTGGGTCTTGCCTGGATGCAAATTCACTTTTTGACCAACCATTTGGGGTCCCCAGTCCACCTCCTGTTGGGTGAGTGTCTCGAACCACCAGGTCTCAGCGTGGGCGGCCCACACATCCTACATGCCTTCATGATACAAATTGAGCAAATCAGAGTTGGCTGGAGAGGTGGCCGAGTATTCCAGGACAGGGACCATCTCATTTCAATCACAGCATCAGCAGAGTCACAATGATAGTTCTACAGTCCCAACACGTGTATTTTTCTCTGGAACAATTCTGGTTATTCAGACTTGACATCTTGAACATGACATGACTGTTCACGAGTGTGTGCCCCTGACTCAGGGGCAGGGGGATTGTAGCCTGCATCCTCACACTGACAGTTCACAGCTTTTCCTCTGCTGCCTTCACACCAGCCACATGCCTCCCAGGGACACCTGGCTCCCCTCCTCCTGCAAGGCAGGAGTACCCCCCGAACATATAGAGGATGGGACTCAGTCACCGGGGGTCAGAGCCTCCCACCACGACCTTGAGCCAACTTAGCGAGAAATGCAGATGCTGAGTGACCCATCCACTTAAGTAAACAAGTGCAAGACTCCCTTCCTCTCAAGCCACTGGGCTCTTGGGTAGTTGGCAAATCAAGCCTATGGTTGAACTTAGAACACAAAAAATAGGAGTCAAGTGCATACTTCACTAACAGACTATGCCTCAACTGTTCATTTAAGTATATTCCCTGTGCCAGAGTTCCTATCGGGAGAGAGGTGTTTCGATCATGTTATCTCTAACCCTTTCAGGGGCGGGAAGACCTATCCTGAGAAGTCAAGGTGGTAGGTAACATTTCCTGAATCACAGGTGTTTTCTCACTGACTAGAATACTTTCACATTGTTTATTGCAAGGAAAAGCAGAATCAAAATGTTATTTCATTATTAGCAAAGCATTTTATCTTAGTCAAACTTATTTTTTAAAAATTCAAAGTTAAGAGCCAGAAATTGCTTTTCCCAATTACTCAACACAGGTGGCAGATTTTATTTCCATCAATTTTATCTTAGTCAAACTTATTTTTTAAAAATTCAAAGTTAAGAGCCAGAAATTGCTTTTCCCAATTACTCAACACAGGTGGCAGATTTTATTTCCATCAAGTAAGCAGTCACGCCTTCTTCAATTCTTATTAATACATAAGCCATGATAGTTGATTAAAACTTACATTTTCTCCCCATTTTATACATAAGTTAATTACTTCAAATAATTTGCTTCAACAGAAAATTTGCAAACATTTTCTAATTTTGATGAAAGTTGCCTTCTATACTCCACCCCCCACTGTGAACGTCATTTCACTGTGAACAGCAAAGCGTTGTTTTTTCAAATGAAGCTCCAGATATGCCGGTAACATTTAAGGACCAGGACTAAAGCCAAGTGTCACCTGCTAATTAACCCCTTTCTTGTCTTCTTTCATAACAGATAGATTTGGAAAAACATAGATGATATAGATAGCTATGTAACAGACAGAAAGGTAGGCAGACAGACACACAGATAGCTAGATAGATGGGCTGGCAAGCATCAGGCAGATATCAAGAAAATTACTTTAGTGAGACCCTTAATGAAACAGAGGAAGGGAAGGGTTCCAGGAGGTGACCACTGCCTTCGATGGGCACTTTACGTGTGTAATTCACGGACTCCTAACAACTCTATTGAGACAGAGATCATCCCTAGTCTGGAGATGAAGAAACTGAGGCTCACAACATTCCAAATATCCTGTACTAGGTCACACACCTAGTAAGGGGCATGTCTGACCCCAAAACTGGTGCTGCTTCCACTGCACCTGCAATGCCTCACCCCAAGCCTTCAACCATTTGTCACCAGGAACACGCTGAATCCAGTTTGTATCGTCACATACAATGCACGATACTGAAAATGACAGAACAAATTGGTAAGGACGGGGCGAACAAAGCTGAAGGAAAGCAAACCTGCAAGTCGGGGCCTATATGAAACGTTTCCTTCCTCCCTGGCAATCTGTCTCCAACCGCCAGTATCGGTAAACAAATAGGAAACAGAGAGCTTGGCAGCCAGTCACAGAGATGCCAATTTGGAAAATGACCTTAAACCAACCTAAGATCCACAAACCAACACTTCAAGCCCAAAGCAAACGATTCTAGTTGTACCAGAACACCACCAATCATACTCATTCTTCCCCATAAAAGTAATCTCCTGATCTTTGGTACACAAAGCCTCAAAGACACCTCCTCCTGCCTTACTACACGAGTCAAAGCGTCCAGGAATTACATGTTGGCTGGACACCGTGTCCACCTCAGGTCTAGATATAAGGCTGCTCGAGACTGCTCGGTGTTTAAGGGAGAGACGAAAGGGGTCAGAGACATCACGATGGCACATAACAGCCACCCACCCAAGACCCTCTGCTTGTCACAGTCACCCTGAGAGAAACGAAGATGGAATAAATAAAGCACACTCTGTAAATCACGCTTGTTTCACATAGCTGCCTACTTAACCTGGACAAACGTTACAAGTCACCAGAACTCCCCAGGGGAGGAAAAAAATGTACATTAACAAAGCATTGAAACTCCCCTCCCCTGATCACTGTTGACAACAGGGCTCCACACCCTTGTGTCACAAGACCCTGCCGAGACTCTGTTCTCACACCCCCCTTCTCCTAACCCTTATAAACCACTCCCTGGCACCCCTGCTTTTGCAGAGCACTCACTGCCATCTTTCCCGGAACCATAACTCCTGTAAGTCCTACTAAACTCATGTCTGATTCTTGGTCCTTGAGCTAAACTGGGTTGTGACACTGTCACATCCATATACCATCCGGAATCTTCACAGGTGCACTGTCTGCCCCCAGTGTTACCTGCTCCTGTTCTGAAAAACACTGCCTTACAGGTTAGCAAACTTTATCGGGGAAGGGCAGGAAAGAAAAGACTTGGGGCTTTGGGAGCCAAATACAGTCTCTGTTGCATATTCTTTCTCACTTGTTTCTTCTATAACCCTTTAGAGAGTAAAAACCATTCTTAGCTCTCAGGGCCCTGGGGCTGTAGTTTGCCAACCCCTTCTTGGAGGAAGATTTGGCTCCCCTCATTCCTAACCCGTAAAACCAATGGGTTAGGAAGATTAAAGAGTTAGGGTCCCTTCCATTTCTAACCTTCTGTTACCTAAGACGGTTTTGCCTTCCTATCCTTAGTTTTTCCCATGACTGGGCACAATAAAAAATCACTGAGAGCAGGGCTCTTGGGTTGCTGAGGTGCGCTCGCTGGTTCTTTCAGCAGAACATATTGTTTTTAGGCAAGGTTAGACGGATCACCTTGAAAGTCACACCCTATACTTGAAGCAATATGCTTGAGAAAACTAGCCCAGATTTTAACCCATCGTTTTTAGCCAAGAGGACGGCGGAAACACCTGCATAAATCATAAGCTCCCATCCCCTCTGGAGGCTGAAACAGCCTGTCTTCTCATGAAAGAGAGGAGCTGCACTGATCCAGACAGAGGAAATCCATTCAAAAGTGAAACGTGGATCCCAGATCAAACACCTCTGCAGACACTCCTAACACACCTAAGAGTCACACACTTTGAGAGTGAGATGAGCAAGAAATAGCAAACCCTGCGGGGGCTGGAGGCTGAGCTGAACTCACTCAGACAGGGAGTGGTCAGGAAATGGGGGGACGGGGGCTTTGAAGTGCAGGTTGAGGCATTTAATGTGATACACAAATGAAGACCTGCCGAGAGGGCTGGGGAGGAGGAGGAGGTAAACAGAAATTAACTATAACTGAAAGAAAGTGTGGGGGGGGGGTGAGCTGTAAGCTCTGAATATTAAAGTATATCCACAGGAAGAAGGGAGACTAAATCTCAGTCAGTAAACACATGATTGAAAGCCTGGGAAGGGCAAAGGAAATAGCTGTTCAATAAAAATGTGTTCAGCTTTCATTTAAACGATTAATCAAAACCACCTCTAAGATTTGGATCCAGGAAACCAGAAATTAATTACCCTACTATCTGTTGAAGAAAGTACACAATATAAAATCGAACGTGTGCCTTATTGTTAATATTGTTAAGCAATCACATCTGTTTATAAGAGAGTTCAGGAGAACAGAGACTCAGCTGAGAAGACAGAAAACCAGCACAATTTCTGACAGTGACCACTAGAGCTGAAAGTTCCAAACCAATCACCCAAAGGGCAAATAATCAGAGACACTAAGTAGCAAACTGAAACTGCATGCAAAAAACAGAGGTTTCAGAACCAGAAAGACTTGAAATGCTGCATGGTGTTAACAGGCATTAAATATATGAATATATTTAATATATTTAAAGAAATGTCAGAAGGAATTGAAAATAAAGAGCAAAACACAATAAAAAGGACCATGCCATTTTGAAAAAGAAGCAAGTTTCCAGAATAAAAACTATAATAATTAGAATTAAAAATTAAATGGATGGATTTAATCACAGACTAAACTTAACTAAAGAAAGAATTAGTAAACTCAAATGAAAGATTTGAAATTTTTCCAATTTCATCACAGATAAAAAGAAAATTAAAAAAACGAGGGGGGAGATGGAAGATATGTATATACACATCTGACTGACATGCAAAAGAAGATAGAGAAAACAAAGCAGAGGCAATATGTGAAGCTACAGGCTGAATTTTTTTTTTCAGAATGGAGGAAAGAAATAAATTCACAGAGTTCCAGAATCCCAAAGAAACCCAAACAAGCAGAATTTAAAAAATGGATATTCGCACCCAGACATATCATAGCGTTCTGCCCAATACCAAGGATAAAGAGAAGAATGTTACAAGCAGCTAGATGGGGGGAATCAGAGGGACAGGGGGTTACCTCCAAGGGATCAAAAAGAATTCTGACAAATGATCTCCTGACCAACAATGAAAGCCAGAAGACAGGAGAATATCTTCAAGGGGTTAAGGGCAAGTAACAGTCAATGCTAGAATCCCACGCCCAGAAATATCTTCCAAAACAAAGGGAAAATAAAGACATTTCAAGCAAACAAAACCAGAGAGGTGACAACAACAGAATTTCACTAAAGAAAACTCTAAAGAAGATATTTTAGACAGAAAGTAGCCCCCAGTGGGATGAAATACAAAGCAAGGTAAGAGCAGGGAAACCAGTGAGCATGTGGGTAAATCTAAAAAAAAATAGACTGTATAAAATAATCATCTCTGTTGAGTTTTTAAAGCATAGGTATCAGGAAGAAATGACTTAAGTATTTTAATGCTCTCGTATTATTGTTCTGAAGGTAGATACAGCTATTGATTAATTTTACATTTTGATAATCTTAACACACAAGTTAAAATTTCTACTGTAATCATTAAGAAAATAGCGACAGGGTGTAACTGAGAATTAAGAATTAACAAATAACTTTGACTACTGTATCATTATATAGATGTTGTTCTTACTTCCTTGTATATTGTAAAACAAACAAAAGGAAACACCTGAAATTACTGAACTACAATGCTTTATCTTTGATAATGATTGTATAACTATGCAACTTTTATCTTGTGATTTTAGAAACTTCGTGACTGACCCCGCTTGTATCCCATTATCCTGTTTTTCAGGATAATAAAGGCAGCCCCTAATGTTTATTAATGAAGGAACTTGAGTCAGCCCAGGACTAACCCTCCCCAATTCCTAAACTACCTTACTCACAAAGCTAGCACACAATCAATCTGTGCATGCTCAATAATCAGACCATCTCTAACTCATACTCATTAACCTAAAGCCAGCCCATCTTCTGATACTATAACTATCAGAGTTAACAAAATTCAGGGAGACAGATTTTTATGCCAAGAGGCCATCTGATCTCCTGCTTGGCACTTAGCAATAATCTCCTTCTCTCTTTGAAACCCAGTGTTATAGACTGGCTATTATGCACATTGGTCAAAGAACACCCACGACATTTGATCTGTATCAACTGCATCAAACTTCCAAACTAGTAAAGAAAAAAATGAAAAACAAGAGTCCAAAGAAGGCAAGGATAGAAAAAGAAGCATAGAAAAACAGGGCAATTAGAAACCACAATAATATGACAAAAATAAATCTAAACATACAGGGAATTATAATAAAAATACACATACTAATTAAAGACAAGCTGGGATCAGCGGGACAAGATGGCCACACAGAAAGGTGTGGCATTTAGTTAGGACTCTAGAGCAACTAGTAAATAGCCAGGAACAACTAGTAAATACTCTAGAACAACCGTTGGGGGGCATCTGTGACTGGAGACACATCGTACACCAGCCTGGAATGGGTGGAACGGCTGATTGTGCAGCATAGAACTGTAAATAAAGTTCCCCAAACTGGCATGCCTCCCCAAATGGCACAGCAGGCTGCGGTAGAAAACGTCACTGTGGGAAAAAGAAGCAAAGCAGGCTACCTGGAATGAGAGAAAGTAACTCAACCAAGCTACAACTGCAGTTTTAAGTAACAAATTTGGACTACTGAATACAAGCTATAATAGCAGATAAACCCAGAGCAACCAGTAAAGTACCCTGAGGTCACTCCCAGCAAAGATTAGGTGGGGCTCACAGAAAATAAGTAAATACATGCATACATAAAAAGAGAGGCTTTTAGAGACAGCTGAACTCAGAATACTAGAAAATGGCTGTGTCCCAAGAAAAGGGGCACAGAGAACCAGGTACCAACACTGGTCCACCAGTAAAACTAGGGTGCTGGGGACTGGCTCTGAAAAGGGGCTTTCTCTCTTTTTCCATTCTTTTTCTCCCATTCCAAGTAGCTCATCAGAGAAAGCCTCAGGCATTTTCAATTGTCAGCTCTGACCCAGGGATGGGTGGAGTTAACAGAGTCAGAGAGACAAAGGAGGAATTCAAATGTAGAAGATAACTCTCTAAAGGGTGTAACAGCTCAAGCGGTGGCCCTCCCTCAGAGAATTCAGACCCCAGGACCTGCAGAGTAAAAAGAAAACCAGAAACAACTTAAGCTTGGCATGTGACACCATCAGCTCCTTGCCAGGACAGGGTCCCCTGAGAATTAATGGGGCCACACCTCTTTACATCAATGGGGAGCTGCAAGCTGACAAGTGCCACCACCTGCTGTACAGGATAGTAAAAGCAAAGAGTCTAGAGGCCTCACAGGAAAGCCTGACAACCTGCTGGGTCTCACCCTCAGGGAAACCTGATACTGAATATACCTTCCTCCTGAGACATGGGCTCATCTGGTCTGGAAAAATCTGATTGGGATAATCAAGGAAACCAGAAGCCTAGACAACAAAAAATTATTATGAGTCATTAGGACGAACAAAGATATGGCCCAAAGGAATAAACTTATACTTCAACTGAGATACAGGAATTCAAACAACTAATTATTAATCAAACAAATCTCCTAAATCAATTCAAAAATCAAATCAACAAGTTAAGGGAAGATATGGCAAAAGAGATAAAAGCTATAAAGAAAACATTGGGCAAACATAAGAACTCAAAGTTTGAAAAAACAATTGGCAGAACTTACGGGAATGAAAGGCAAAATAGAAGAGATGAAAAATACAATGGAGACATACAACAGCAGATTGAAGAGAGAGAAGAAAGGATTCATGAACTGGAGGATAGGACAGCTGAAATCCTACACACAGACGAACAAATAGGAAAAAGAATGGCAAAATACAAGCAGGGTCTCAGGGAACTAAAGGACAACATGGAGCACACAAATACACATGTCTTGAACAGGGTGTCCCAGAAGGAGAAGAGAAGGGAAAAGGGGCAGAAACAATAAAGGATGAAATAATCACTGAAAATTTCCCATCTCTTACAAAAGACATAAAATTACAGATCCATAAAGTGCAGCATACCCCAAACAGAATAGACCCAAGTAGACCTACCCCAAGACACTTAATAATCAGATTATCAAATGTCAAAGACAAAGAGAGAATTCTGATTGCAGCAAGAGAAAAGAGATCCATCACATACAAAGGAAGCTTGATAAGACTATGTGCTGATTTCTCAGTAGAAACCATGGAGGTGAGAAGGCAGTGGTATGATATATTTAAGATACTGAAAAAGAAAAACTGCCAACCAAGAATTCTATATCAGGCAAAACTGTCCTTCAAAAATGAGAGAGAGTTTAAAATATTTTCAAACAGACACAGAGTTTGTGAACAAGATACCTGCTTACAAGAAATACTAAAGGGAGCACTACAGGCATACAGGAAAAGACAGGAGAGAGTGGTTTGGAGAAGAGTGTAGAAATGAAGACCATCAGTAAGGGTAAAAAGAGAAAGGAAAAAATAAAATATGATATATTTAGTCCAAAAGACAAAATGGTAGACAGCAGACATTATGTTGAGTGAAAATTAGCCAGAAACAAAAGGATGGATACTGTATGGTGTCACTAATATGGACTAATACTGATGAGTGAAATTTGAGAGTTGAGAACAGAAGTTATCAGGAGATTTTCAGAAAGAGGTTAGAGATTGGGCATTTGATGCTGAAGGAGTACATAAGGTTCAACAGGATTGACTGTATAGATCCAGAAATGGAATGGATAGCATAATAGTGTGTCATGGTAACACAATATTGTAAGTACTCTGAACAAAGATGAATATGAGTACGGTTGAAAGAGAAAAGCTAAGGGCAGGTATGACACCAGACAGAAAGATAGAAGATAAAGACTGGGATTGGTATAACTTAGCCAAACCGAGAGTGGTCAATGATGGTGATTAAATGTACAAATATAAGAATGTTTTGAATGAGGGAGAACAGAAGAATGTCAACATTGCAAGGTACTGAAAATTGGACGGTACAGGGGAAAAAATACAATCAATGCAAACTAGAGTCTATAGTTAATGGTAACACTGTAAGATGCTTCCATTAATTGTAACAAAGGCAATATACCAAAGCTAAACGTCTATAAGAGAGGGATATAAAGGAAGTGACATGGGATTCTTGGTGGTGGTGATGTTTTCTGACCTTTTCATTGTATTTTATTTTTATTTTTCTTCTATCTTTTGTATTTTAATTCTTCCTTTTTTTTCCTTTTCCTCTTTCTTCCAGAAAGAGATGGAAATGTCCTCATGTATATTGTGGTGGTAAATGCATAATTATGTGATAATATTGGGAATCACTGATTATTTACTTGGAGTGGATTGTACGGTGTGTGAATAAAACTGTTAAAAAAATAAACAGAGCAATACAAGTGCTGGAGAAAATGTGGAGACAAGGATGTACCTGTTCCCCGTTGGTGGGGAAGCAGAATGGCACAGCCCACCTGGAGAGCAGTGTGGTGGTTCCACAAGAAGCTAACGCTGGGGTTGCCATATGGTCCTACAACTCCATTATTGGGCACATACATGGAAGAACAGAGAGCAGGGACATGAGTGGACACCGCACACTGCTGTCTATGGCAGCTGTATTCACGATTCACAACGGATGGAGGTGGCCTAAGGGTACATCAACTGATAAACAGAATGGTGAACTGTGGCATATATACACAATGGAATACCGATCGGCGGCAAGAAGAAATGAAGTTGTAAGGTATACACCTACGTGAATGGACCTTGTGGACAGTATGTTGAGTGAAATAAGCCACAATCGAAAAGACAAACATTGTAACACCTCACTAATATGGACTAACTATAATGTGCAAGCTCTGAGATTTGAATCTGAGAGCACAGGTTATCAAGGAATGGCTTGTGGTAAAGGCTCCTATGATTGTAAGCTCTTACAGCAGTCACATCTGTTCATGAGTTGCAATGGTTATCTCTAAATTGTGAGATGCTGAACCCATCGGTCCCTGTAACTTCAGTATCTGTGTGACACCTGCGACTCAGAGCCAGAATTCGGCAGCTATGAATGTCAGCATTACCCCATACAGCAAATATTTTAAAAGCTGAAAAAGAGATCAGACTTCAATTACAGATACGAATGAAATGGACTTGATTAGAACTAAGGTAACCCAGACTAAAGGGAAAAGGTTGATATTGACTGTTTTAAAACCTCAACTTCTGTGTTGTTTTAAAACCTCAACTTCTGTGTGAGACCAAAGGAAGAGATGTTTATTTGGTGGAAAATCTGTACTTTCTGTAGCACGCTATATTATTTAACTTTTATGGTCATTTTATTCAAACGCCATAATTACGTGGAACCTTGAATAGAGGGTGAGATCTGGTTAGTTCGTACAGGTTAGCATGAAGTCCCAATATATCCCAGAGTAATTTGGGCAAAAAATAAAAAGTATTTGCAAAGCCCCCTTGAGGGACTGGGGGAAAATGTGGAAACATTAAACCTCCCCACCTGAGGTATTCCTGATATTCTCGCAATCATTGTGGACCAACATTGTACTAGGCCAAGTCCACAATCTTGGGACTTGCCCTTACACAGCTTGTTGCTACAAAGGAGAGGCTAAGTCTACTTACAATGATGCCTAAGAGTCACCCCCAGAGAACCTCTTTTGCTCAGATGTGGCTTGTTGTTCTCTAAGCCCACTCTGTAAGTAAACTTACTGCCCTCCCTTCTACATGGGACCTGCCTCCCAGGGGTGTCAACCTCCCTGGCAATGTGGGACATGACTCCCAGGGATGAGCCTGGACCAGGCATCGTGAGACTGAGAAAGCTTTCCTGACCCAAAGGGGGAAGAGAAATTTAAAAAATAAAGTTTCAGTGGCTGAGAGAGCTCAAATGGAGTCAAGAGGTAATTCTGGAGGTTATTCTTATGCATTATATAGACATCCCTTTTTAGTTTTTAGTGTACTAGAATAGCTAGAAGGAAATGCTTGAAACTGTTGAACTGCAATCCAGTATCCTTGATTCTTGAAGATGATCGTGTAACTATATAGCTTATACGATGTGACTGTGCGATTGTGAAAACCTTGTGGCTCACACTCCCTTTATCCGGTATATGAACAAATGAGTAGAAAAAAGGGGGACAGAAAGTAAACAAATAATAGTGGGGAAAAGTATGAGATGTTTTGGATGTTCTTTTTTTAGTTTTATTCTTATTCTTATTCTTATATTTTGTAGTAATGAAAATGTTCAAAAAATTGATTGTGGTGATGATGCACAACTATGTGATGATACTATGAACTGACTGCACATTTTGGATGATCATATGGTATATGAATATATCTCAATAAAATTGCATAAAAAAAGAAAAAACAGACAAGCTGGTTATCTGAATTTTAAAAATCCAAACACATGCTGTTCTCAAGCAATAAACTACCAAATCATAAGAATTCAGAAAGACTGAAGGTTAAAGAAGGTTGGTGTGGCTGTATTAATATTGCACAAGAAAGACTTTCACAGAATAAAAAAGCCATTATATAATTGCAACAGGGTCAACTCATCAGAGAGCAAAAAAAAATTTAAACTAATATGGAATTAATAACACAAAATATGAAAAGAAAAAACTGAAAGAGCTACAAGAAGAAGCTGGCAAATACACAGTAACAGTGGAAGATTATAACATACCTCCCCTAGTAACTGAACTGTGAAATGAGGAGCAAATGGGAAGGGGACACTAATAATTTTAACAATTAACAAGCTTAAAATCTTGGATACATATAATATGGCATCAATTAACTTCAAAATACAGAATCTTTCCAAGAACACAACATATGATAATTGACCATATACTGAGCCATAGAACCTCCACAAATTTCACATTCTCCACTACCATGGAACGATGTTGTAAATCTCTTTAAAAAGGAAACTAGAAAATACGTTTTGCTCATAAACAGTCTTCTAAAAATGAACATCACGGCCTAATGTGAAACAGAAAATATTAAGAACCAAAGAAGAAGAAAAATACTTTGGGGAGATGCAGCTAAAGCAATGCTTAAGAAAAAAAAGATGCAGATCTTTAATGTTTCTTCATATAAAAAAAGAAAAGCTAAAAATCAATGAGCTAAGCATTCAACTTCCCATCTTTCACAAAGAGAAGAGAGAAGAGGGAGCACTCCCTGACTTATTTTATGGGGCAGAGAGAGTGGGGCGGAAGGAGCTACCACCACCTCTTTCCACCCCTTTACACCCCAACTTTTACTCAGAGTTGTCTCTTTTCCATTTACTCATCTTCCACTGATTTCTCAAACCACTTCTCCAGTTTCCAACTCCATCACTCGACCATAACAGCCCATCCACAGACTGCTGTGCTGTTTTATCAAACAGACATTTTCAGTCTGCATCTTAACTGGCCTCTCAGGAGCCTGCTTCACTGCTGACTGCTCCCACTTCCTGGAACCCTATCTCCCTGGGCTTCATGATGCAGCAGCCCAATCTTCCTCCTACTTCTCTGACTCCTCCTTCTGCATCAGCTTTTCAGGCTCATCCACTCCACCTGCCACCCCATCCAGAGGTGGCATGTCTAAAGACCCTCCTCTTTCCTCTCACCATACTCTCTCCCTCAGCATCTCATCCACCCATATCACAGATCCCTGAAGGGATGTCACCATCCCACTCCGAACCTCTCTTCTGAGTTCCAGAGCCATAGGTAACTCCTTGACTTCTCCTTGATGTGCCCAGACACTTCAAACTCATTATGTCCAAAACTAAAATCATAATTGTAACCCCCAAATGTGGTCCTCTCCCAATGTTACCAACCTCAACACAATTCCACCCACCATCCAATGACACAAACAGAAACCTACGTATCTCTTGCCACATCCTTCTCCCTAACTCCCTGGGTATCCAATCCACCACAAATCCCCCTGAATTTCCTGTGCGTGGCGCTTTGCTCTTTCTACATTTCTCCATCTTCCTTGGCCTCCCTCCTAGTCCAACATCCCATCATCTCAGCAAGTCTCCAAAAGCCATCTAACTGATCTACTTCCATCCACACTCACAGCACCGCAAGAGTAAATCTACATTTTGAAATGCAAATCAGACCACCTCCGTCCTACTTAGAACACCTCAGTGGTTTTCTATTGCTCTTGGGATAAAGACTGGAACCCATGGCACCTTGCGTTCCTGCCCCTTGCCACCTCATCTTGAGCACTCCAGCACGGCTTTCTCGACAGCACTGACTGTCTTTCAGGGACTTGCTGAAGCATGACTTGCTCCTTTGGGCCATTAGGCTTCTGTGGTTGTCCCCCTCTGGGAACACCTGCCCTACCCCTCCTCACCTGGTAAATGTCTACACATCCCGCAGCTCTCTACCCCCCACTCTGCAACAATGTCAACCTCCCCCACTGGTCATGCTCTGGAGTTGGGTCCCTCTCCCTTAACATGTTTTTCCATTTAAGTGATTGTTAATTAATGTCTACACACACACACACATACACACACACACAAAAAAAAAAACTGTAAATTCCATGAACCCAAGGACCAACTCCATTTTGGCTCACCCCCGTACCCACACGGTCAAAGCCTAATCTGGCAAATATGTTTTAAATAAATGATTGGATCAGTGTATTAGAAAAGGCAAATGAGAAAAGAACTAAATAAGCATTGCTTTGATCTGGAAATGATTTGGATACTGATGATTTCAACTGAAGCAGTTTCAGGGGAAAGACAGAGGAAAAAGCCAAGGTAAGTACTAGGTATACAGGTACTTCTGTGCATGTTGTATAAGTGGCAATAAACTTTAACAGAAACAAACAGAATTACATGAAAGGAAGGCAAGAAAGAAATCTAGTAAGTGAAGATGGCACACTTTTCTCCTTCTAGAACCTTGATTACGAAGCAGTGGCCAAGAAGGGCACAAGGTCGGGGGAGGCTTACTTTGGTCAGGGTGGTTGGGTTTTCTATTTGCTTTTTTCCCCTTTTATATGCTGAGAGGAAGGACTCAATGGGAAAGAGGAGGTGAGTTGAGGAAGCAAGTTCCTAAGCTGACGGGAAAGACTGGTGTCCAGGGCCCAGCTCTTCAGAGTGGACAAATGCACAGCGTAGATGTGGGGAGGGAAGGACACTTCTTCCTCAGAAAAAAAGCCAAAGTGAAGACAGGTGTGAAGGCAGGTGCTCATGCAGGTAAGGAGGGTGGGATTAAGGGGGCTTGTGACTGACGGTCTCTATTTTCCGTGCAAAATAGAACACAGAGTCACTTTCTGAGTGTGAAGGGAACGAAAAGCTGAGTTGAAGAGACTGGAAAGGTTTGCACTGACCGCTGAAGGGCTGGGAGCTCCAGCGGCCCAGGCCACGCAGAAGGAGCAGCCTCGCATCCTGAAACTGCCCCAGCAGCACCACCTCGCTCAGGTGTGGGAATCCCAGCCACAGCGTCACAACCAGGGAGAAAAACAAAGTTGCAGCAGCTTGGACCCGTGACAGAGCTGATGCAGGTGCAACTAGGGAAATGAATTCCACAAAGCAAACCAAAAAGCTCATTGCTGTGCATCTACACACACACACACAAAAGCTCACTGCTGTGCATCTACACACACACACACACACACACACACACACACACACACACAGACCCCGTCTAGGTCTGTACAGGAAAAGTGTGGAGAGAGTGGCCCAGCTTGAAACAAAGAGCCACTTTGAAAGTACCACACTAAGCTCACTGTGCCGGTTTGAGTGTATTGTGTCCCCCAAATGCCATTATCTTTGTAGTCTTGTGTGGGGCAGAAGTTTTGGTGTTGGTTAGATTTGCTTGGAGTGTGCCCCGCCCAGCTGTGGGAGATAATTTTGATGAGATGTTCCCATGGAGGCGTGGCCCCACCCATTCGGGGTGGGCCTTGATTGGTGGAGCTATATAAATGAGCTGACTCAAAGAGAGAAAAGAGAGTGCAGCTGGGAGTGATGTTCTGAAGAGGAGCAAGCTTGCTAGAGAGGAGCGTCCTGGGAGAAAGCCGTTTTGAGGCCGGAGCTATGGAGCAGACGCCGGCTGCCTTCCCAGGTTTTCCGGACGCCCTTGGCCATCCTCAGGTGAACGTGCCCGGTTGCTGATGTGTTACCTTGGACACTTTGTGGCCTTAAGACTGTAACTGTGTAGTGAAATAAACCCCCGTTTTATAAAAGCCTATCCATCTCTGGTGTTTTGCATTCTGCAGCATTAGCAAACTAAGACACTCACATAAAACCAAAGCTTTTTGGAACGGGAAAAGAGAATTACAACATGCAAAGAATTTTGAAAGAGCAAAAAAAAAAGACAACTATGACACTCAAAGGTTTAAAATGAGGGTTGTTCAAAAATGAAGTTTAAAAGGTTAACTGCTGGTGCCTTCACATAATACAGTAGTTTTGTTAGTGGAACAATATGCAGTTAGTTTCAGTGTGTCAGCCCCACACAGTATATGAACCATGACCATAAATTAGGGAAGCTTTCATATAAAGCAGCTGTTTAACAGACTTGTGGTCTCCACACACAATTGCACACCATCTTTCCATTTAACTGCAAAAAAAAAAAAGTCTCCATAGAAAGAGTGCCAAATTTGTTGCTGTTTATGTAAAGAAAACTTCACTCAGGATTTAAAAAAAAAAAAAAACCAAGTCCCTTGCAAGAAAAAAAAAAAAGAAAAAGAAAACTCCAGGTCCTAATGCTAACTTACAATTCACATTCCTGTGTTTCTTAAGACAATAAACCAGGATGGCTCGTAATCTGGCTAGAAATTAGGCTGCAGGTACCCAGACCTCTATGCTGAGCTAAAATAAGAAAGTCTGAGATCTACCCAGCTGTGGCTACTCACTAGTTAAATGACTCTGGAGCTTTACACAGTCTTTACAACATAACAATACAAATTTCAGTATTTGCTTTACCAGCCTTCAATCTCAATATATACAGAGGGAACATTCTCAAGAAATGGACCCAGCAAGAACAAACTCATGCTTGACGAACAAGCATACTGAAGTTTAGGCAAAGTCTACAAGTCCCTCTAAGCCAGCGTTTCTCAACCAAGGGTGATTTTGCACCCCAGGGAACATTTGGGGACGTTCTGCATTGCCACAACTGGGGAGGCGGTGAGGTATTACTGGCCTCTCGAGAGTAGAGGTCAGAGATGCTGCTCAACACCCTACAATGCACAGAGCAGCTCTCTGCCCCCATGACAGAAATCACCCAGCCCCCAATGTCAAGAATGCTGCTTCTGAGGAGCCCTGCCACGAGCTTGGAAAACTCAGAGAATTCTGGAATGATAGAAAAATCAAGTCAGAAAGTCATGGGTTTGAATCGTGAATTTCTTATTTCCTAATTTGATGACTTTGTTCAAGTTTCATAGCCCCTCTGGGTCTGTTCACTCAAAATTGTAAAGTGGTAATAATTACATCACAAGGTTCTTCTGAGGATTAAGTTCAAACACTGAGAGATATGTTTGTTGTAAGTAATGTGGTAGAGCACTAAGCAAATACCAGTTAACAGCAACCAATTATAAAAAGCTTTGTCTTTGCAAAGCAATGTCCTGCTGACTTCAACAAAGCAAGCTGTGCACGGCTGGCTGGTGCAGGAAGGAAACTCTCCCTGTGCCCAGAGAGGGACGGCAGGGAGCTGGAGCCTGGAACACTCCGCAGCCACCCCAGGAGGACAGGCTGGAGTTCCAGATTTGTTACAGGTGCTGAGGGTTGGGGGGGGGAGCCTTACAGCCTCCCTCCAGCTAAACTCAAGCCAGAGGGTCCTTAATTGAGTTGGGGAACACACCAGGGGCTCTTCTACCTCCCTTGCCATGGTACCCAATCCCAAGACCACCTGTGGGGCTTGAGGTCCCAACGCATCCATGCCCTCTGATCACCTGGGAAAATCCAAGAGTTCAAAGGTTAGCTCCCAGGAATGGGGGGTGGCGGGGACTCTCTTAGGACAATACCAAATTCTTTACTACACAGAACACCCCCTGGCCTTTGGCCTTTGGCCAAAACTCTCTTACAGCAAAACCATCATATTTGTCTGAGCATCAACATTAAACACCAAAATCCAGCCTCTGAAGCGCCGCCACTGCTCTCCTCTTCATGAAACTAGAAGCCTTCCCCACTCAAAACCAGGAACATCATGTTGAGCAAAACAAGCCAGTGGCTAAAGAGGGCTTCCTGTCTGACTCCAGGTGATGAAGTTCAAACACAGGTCTACTGCACTGAAAGTCAGGACACTGGTTACCCAGGTGGGGTGCTGACTGGGAGGGGACTGAGGGGGATCCCGGAGGGCTGCTCGCGTGCCACGACTTTGTGCAAATTCCCCGCGCTGTGCACGGAGGATTTCCGCTCCTTCCAGTAGGTATGTCACGCTGCAAACAAACCACCTGCGCCACCACCTGCCCCTCGTGGGCGGAGGGAGAACACCGCATTCGAGGGCAGACACCAGACCCGCAACGTCGCAGCTGTCCGCCTGGCAGGCGCGCCCCTCACCTCTGTGGCCTCAGTCTCCCCTCCCGGGTCGAGGGCTCCGCGCGTCTCCTTGAGGGGCGGGGGCCACACCTGAGGTGGAGCGCACAGGCCTGGGCTGGGCACCTGAAGGCGCCCGGCAAGTGGACCAAAGACGACCAGACTGCCCGTGACCATTACGGGGAGACAGGCCAGAGCCGCCCCTTTGCCCCACTGCCACTTCGGTTGCACTTGTTCCGCCGCGGGCTCTCAACTCCGAGGAGCCGGGCGGGACGGGCCGGGGCGACACGAGGCGGGGCGGGGCGAGGTTCGACGGAGAGGTGAGGGGCGGGGTCTTGCCTCTGAACGGGAGCGCGAGGCTTCCGGGCAGTTCCGCTGCGTGACGTGAACTACAACTCCCATAATGCCCTGCGGTCCCGCGACGGTCTTCTCACATCGCGAGACGAAGCCGCTGGGGCGTCTGCGCTGACAAACGGAAGTGTAGGTGAGGGGCCGAGGCTTCGCCGCCAAGCTGGGCACCGGGGAGATGGCAGATACTGACCCTAAGACCGTGCAGGACCTCACCTCGGTGGTAAGGAAGGCTGCGCCGGCGAGGCACGCGGCCCGAGAGGGAAGCCCGGGGACGCAGGGGTAGGCCGAGGGACGGAACAGGTGGCCGGGCCGGGCCGGACCGAGGCGCCCCCACCGCGGCCGCGCGAGGCCCTTCTGGAGGCCCCACTGGCCGCCGCGACCCCGCCTGTCCCGCTCAGTGTATGTCTGTACTACGTTCGCGCCCCCACCCAGGACCGACCCTCCCCCTGCTTATCCGCCTCTGCCCACCTGACCCTGAAACTCACCGCCCCCCTCCCCCCAGGTGACCCCTAGGACTCCGCCAGCTTCTCATTCCCACACCCTAATGATCTCCACCTGCCCCTTAGCCACCCCTCGCACCCCAATGTCCCCAAGCCGTCAGAAGCGTCCAAAAGAAGTTTTAATTTTTTGATCATGGCGGGCCCAAAACTGGAAGGGGCTACACAGGCTCATCGTCTAATTGATAATTGTAGAGATCGGAAAACTGAAGCCCAGAATTGGGGATAACTTGTTGAGGACCGCAGCGCTGCCAACAGGCCGCGTTGGGACTAGAACCCAGGACCCAGGTCTCCTGGCTTCCGGACCTGCCCTCCCGTTTTGAGGCCATGAAGATGTCTCAGAATAAGTGGTTTTTTTTTTCTTAGGTGCAGACCCTCCTGCAACAGATGCAAGATAAATTTCAGACTATGTCTGACCAGATCATTGGAAGAAATATCCTTTTTATTGGTTGTGTGTCCCTTGTGGACCTTTACGTCCTGTTTGGAAGATAATGGTGTGAATGAATGGGTGGTTTGCACCCCAATTTCAGCCAGTCATTTACCACTTTTTTTATTGAGTCTGGATGTATTACTTCCTGAGAAGTTCTGTGCTAAAGGTTCAGGATACAGAGCTGAGCTAGACAGATCCTAGCTGCAAGTAATAATGGCTAATATGGATTGACCCTTGACTGTGAGCTAAGTGTTTTATGTATCTCTCATTTGAGCTTCACCATAACCTTGTGAATGGATTATATTGTTAGCTTTATTTAGCTGATGAAGAAACTGAGGTTAAGAAAAGTGAAAAGCTTACTGAGGTTCCCCATCGCTAGCAAGAAACAGGGTTGGGATTTGATCCTGGGCAGCCCTGCCCCAGATTCCAGGACTCTTCACCACCAGACTAAAACAGTATCCAAAGGAAATTTCATTAAGATAGCTGTGTTTAAGCGTGTGGTCTGCAGGCCCTGGAGGAAAAGTACAAGAAATGGGGATATGTTGGCGTGCGTCGTCTTTAACTTCACCACTTGATGACATGAGTAGTCGCATTGACGATCTGGAGAAAAACATTGCAGACCTCATGACACAGGCTGGGGTGGAAGAACTGGAAGGTGAAAACAAGATACCTGCCACACAGAAGAGTTGAAGGTGAGAGCAGGGTCAATTCTTTAAAAAAAGAATAAAATACAGAGAGGTACTCCTAAATGTAATTTTAATGTAGTCTGACTTCCCCTAGCTCACATCCCAGCCATGACCCCAAGAAGCATTTTATTGTTTTTCCCTGTGGACCCCATGTTTTGAAATTTTTCACGCCAAACTAATTCTTTATTTATAATTATTCCAGTTTTTATTAATTGGATCTATAGTGCTGTTAGTTAAAACCCTTTGTTAATATTAGATCACCACTGAGTTTAGATCATTCTGACCAAAACCAAATGTGTTTTTGTTGGCCTTCAAAGCCTTATCACTGGAAAATTTTTCATTGGGTTTTTTGAAATACCAATTAAGTCAAGCACCCTCATGACCACCTTAAAGTCCAAGGACTCTTAGGAGGCTCCTGCACTAGGTAAATGCCAAGACACCGATTGATTATTACATAGGTGAACTAGATGGTGGCTCTGTTAAGTCTCTGCCCTGAAGGTGATGTAATTTTCTACTGAATAGTTTCGGATACCAGAGGAAAGACTAGGAGTCAAAATATTCATATAGCAAGATTGTTAGATGCACAGCCTTATTTTCACCTCTGTAGGTTTCTTCATTGTAAGCCTTTGTGTGTGTGTGGTTGATACCTTGTTATAACCCAAAAATAATTTTAAACACACTTCCCTCCCTCTTATATTTAGCATTTGAGTTTCCCATAAAAATGAAGTTTATTGACAACTTTTAGCTAACCAGAGGACCAACAATATACAGTAAAACATACCTAATTCCTTTCTTATTTTCTGGGCATGCCCTGGACCAGATTTTAGGTAACTGTGACATACAGGTTGCTTTTAAGTCCAAAAGAATAAATAGAGGCTTGAGGGGTAAAAAAAACTGTAAATAGTAAACTGGGTTTGTTCCCTATGTGACTAAATCACATAATTGTGCATGCTTTATATTATTTTTATTCCTATCTAGAGATAATTTGGAAACTGTACTGCCAGTCTGGTAAGCATCTCTGGGTCTTAAATTATTTAGCAGTCGGAAATCCCATCAAGGAAATAGGAACATCCCCTGAAGAATTGCAGGATTGACAACTTTGAAGTGAAGGGAATAATACAACGGAATGGGAATAGGAAATGGACTCAGATTTTTTTTTTTTATAAAAACTCTCAATTAAATCTGTTATTTTGCTAGAATATTGTGCAAGAATTTAATTCAGTAGAGAATTCTGAAAGGATTTTTACTTGATAATTCTCTGTCATTTTTCTTTGTCCTCATATAATGAAAAACATGATGATTTTTCCTTTTTTAATAGGTCTCTGATTTGCAATAAAATCTGGAACACCGTTTTTACAAGCCAAGAGAAGACTGAATGGCTTTTTGCAACTACTATTGTGTACACAGGTTTTATATTATAAAGCGTGCACACTTGTCATATACTATATTGTTAGTTTTCAGAGTGATTTTTTTCTGCATTTTCTTGAACGTGGTAACTTCACATCTTGGGCCTTGGTCAATTGTGCCATTAAATATTAAACACTAAACTCTGGCAGTTCCTGCATAATATTGTCAAATATTTTAATGTACTTTTGTGAAGTCACTTTTTTTCTGTCATTCCTTTTGTAGTAGTTGCTGTTTGATAAAAATTGCTGTGTAATTTAGACAAATAGTAAATCCTTCAATTATAAGTGGATTTTGTGAAATTAGAGATTTGAGGAGCTTAGGTTTTTTAATTTTCAGTATAGAGTGACAGTTAAACTAACACCAAATAGGTTGGCAGTATTTTTCAACTTGACTAAAAAAAGTTTAAAAATTATTTATTAAGAAATATTTGGCACTACCTTGTTACCAAAACTCAGAATCAAACCACAGATTCATATCTTTTTTTTTCTATTTTAAGTCTCTGAGATCAGATGCTACAGTTGATGAAAAGTAACTGCTGCCACTTTAGTGTGTTACAATTGTTAAGTATGGAAAACAACGGAATAGCCCAGTGGAATGGAATGTTAGCGTTTTGCATGAGATTCTAATACAGTAGAACCCTACAGTGTTCATCTGCACTGGTTACCACAACAAAGTCTGGCAGGATTCTAAAATTGAATTATTCCATCTTTTCTTTGAGCAACTGGATGGAAAAAGAAACAGAAAAGGGAAAGAGACCACATTAAGTCTGTGCCAGTCGCTTGGCTGAAAAATGACCCATGACTTTGTTGTAGTAGGATGAGGTCTTAAGAATTACTCTTTTACCTAAACAGTTTCTTAGCTCAGTTCTTTCAGAGTAACAACTTTATATTGATCATAGAAGCCTAGAGTAAAAATTCTTGCCACTCAAAAGTCGGTGTCAGGCGTGCTAAGCTTAGAGGCCAGTATTGATGACATCAGAGGGGATTCCTGTGATTGTCACAGCAGAGTGACTTTATATAACAAAAGTTTAAAAAATTTAAAAAGTTGAGGAATAGTATCGTACTTGACAGAGGAAAATGCTTAATGAACACTGTATGCTTTTTTCTTGTTTCCTATATCACAGTCTTCATTGTTTGTATTACAGGTATATAATAATATTAAGAAATAATGTGTCCTATTTATAAATCATGGGAACGAAGAAGTAAAATCCTTCAGTAGTAAAATGGATTAATGGTTGTTATTCCCCAGCTGCAGAAACAACTTTGAGCAGGCCGGTGGGTAATGCTGCAAGGTCCTCGCCATCCATTTGGGCGAGGCCATGTGAAACCTGGGGCAGGATGGAAATTACCTCACCTGATGCTGTTGTAAGAGAGTCTGGATTTAGTTAGGAGTTGGCTTCTGTAAGTAACCAGGGAGGAAGATTTCCAAGGCAGTCTCTCCACCAAAAATGTCTGCCGTGAATAAAAGTGTGCCTGAAATCCAACTACTAAAGCTTTTTTGTGTCCAGAATGATTTGTTTGGTTTTCCACATTTTCAGATTAAGATGCATGTTCTGCTTTAGATTATCAACTAAAACCTCAGGGAGGATTAGGTACCAGTAGCCAAGGGCAAACCAAAAAGGGAAAGGGCAGGGTGGCTGCTGGAGGAGAAGACTGAGGAGCTCAAAAGCCTTAGTGTCTGGGTAGGGTTTGCCCTGACCAATGGTCAAGGAGAGCTTATACTTTACGTGTCAAAGAGGTAAACCAGCCTTTCCAAAGTGTGTCCCCCAGAACTTGTGTCTTTGGAGAAGCTCCAGGAAAGAAAGGCTTATGGTCACTTGGGTTTAGAGTACTGCATATTGGGTTCACTTTATGAAAATTCACAATGCACATGAGCATATTAAAAGCTCTGAAACTTCTACAGCAGAGAAATGGGATTTAACGTCCTCATCTACCAGTTTTCAAGTTATTTGATCAAGGATTTTTTTTTTAACACCTAATTAACATCTCATTGAACTAGTGTAGTGTAAAACGGACTTTGGGTAACTAATCTAACAAATAGTTTTCATCCAATTTA
Organism: Choloepus didactylus; assembly: GCF_015220235.1. Taxonomy (NCBI): domain Eukaryota; kingdom Metazoa; phylum Chordata; class Mammalia; order Pilosa; family Megalonychidae; genus Choloepus; species Choloepus didactylus. Next base: position 38,944,800 of record NC_051328.1, read on the forward strand.
TGAACACCTGTGTTGCCAAGTACTCACTTGACCCCTTCTCTAAGTCTAAAGGCAAAGCCTTAACCTTGTGTAAAATAGGCTTTATAATACTGGTGAGGTTTGGCCTTGTGTAAAATAGGCTTCATAATACTGATGAGTTCTTCACATTTGTACTGAAGAATGGTTTTCCCTAGTCTTAAGAATGTGTTTATATGAAATGAGAAATCCAGCTGCCTGCTGAATGGTCAACATGAGGACACACTTGGCCAGGTGGTGCACTGCCACCATCTCCTAGCCAGTGACAGGTAAACTGTGTCAGCCAGCCAGAAAGTAGTTGCCCTCCTCTTCTTCCTGCTCAGTGAAGCCCGCTCCGCAGAGGCTTTCCCCACGGTGTCTGTCTGCATGTTATCGGCCCTGTCCTGAGCTAGGAACAGGCCCAATCTCTTCACACGGGAAGTCTCGACTGCTCAATCTCCCAGCTCTTCCTGTTCACTTAAAGGCTAATAAGGATCCTGCTTTGGGCTAATATGTACAAAATGCTGGAGGCCCTTGTATCATGCAAAACTAGCCTGAATTCAGGTAAGTGCCCTATCTCCCAAACTCAGCGGTCCCCGTCAGCTTCCTCATTTGGCCTTTAGCTAATCCTGTTTTCCTTCAAGCAACAGGATTTTAAAATACTTTAATCTTGCTTTCTTATCAATTTGGATTTTCTACTTTGTTTCATAGCTAGTAATGGACTGCCACTGTTTGAACTTTTCAGAGTAAGCATATGGTATTTCAGTAATTCGAGATTGGCCTTTGAGTTTGTTGGAATCCTAACTCCCACTTAGATCACTGTTGCTATGGGAACATAATCCTCCAATCAACTTCAAAATGCACTCCAGTAAGTTGAAGGCTTTCTATATGAATAATTATGTTCCTTTTTTATTTTTGTATTCCATAATTAGGCTGTAATTTATATCTTAATTAATTTAAAATATAGGAATTTGCACAATATGATTTCATCTAACCATGAAAGTTAGCTGGCAACAGTTAACCATCACTCAAAGCCAACACCTACTGAAAACACTTATCTTAAACCATTGTACAGTGCTAAGCATTTTATGTACACTGTTCGGTTTGAATCTCACAACACTAAGTTTTTATATATTTAGACCATCTTAAAGAGAAGGAACCAAGGTTTGGAGTCATTTGAGCCTGAAATCTCTCCCCACAGCTGTCCAGCTGCATAGCTGTGTTGTCTCAGCCTCTTCATGAGATGTGGGAGATACTCAATCCTCTCCTGCACAGGCGCTCACAGCCCAGCTGAGATTTCCAAATCTTTGTTACAAGGCTCTTTGGGAACCATCACTCCACTACCATGGTGGATCTTGAAATTTAGTTTCAGAAAGCTTATTTCGTGCTTTCAATTAAACATGACCTAAAGTTAAATAATAAATATGCTTGATTTGAGTTTTTATTCAAATTAAGATTTTAGGGCTGGTAGAAAATGTGCTCCCATACTAGAGTGCTTTTTATTTTTACCTAAATGAGTTATTTGAGAACAATACAGAAACAAATCCAATACAGTTTCTCAAATGTTTACTTTGACAACATCTGCACAGAAAACTAATTACTAGTTTTCACATATATTTTCCTAATACCCCCCTCATTTCTCTCACATAAAAATTGCCTGAGACCCATCTTGGGGGAAAAAAAGAGACCCCTGTGACCTATTTGCTTACCATTTTAGGAGGCTTTTTTTTTTTTAATAGAAAGGGGAGAGGGGGCGATCAATCCAGAAACCTTAAAAGTGTAGTCATGTAGACATCATGTGGAATCTTAACTCCCTGCTAATGATGTTGAGCACCAGGTTTTAGTTGCAGTGTCTATAAACTTTTCGATGAATGAGATGGAGAAGGATGGGTGGGGGGAAGGAGGAGCGTGAATTTGGGTCACCCCCCCCCAAAAAAAAAAAAAAACTAGACAAGAGAAGAACTTGTGACTGAGCACTCCACTTAGCGACCCCACAGAGTGCTCTGAATGCAGAAAGAAGTTTGTTTCTGCCAGTCAGGTTGGCTGTTCTGAAGCGTTTCCTAATGCTGTGCCCTCAGACCGAGCCCTTCACCCAGAGGTGCCCGGCCGTGCCGCAGCCTCCTTCCTGCTAAGGGTTAGATTTAAACATCTAGGAGATACAGAGCAGCTGCTTCCAGCTGTGGCCACTGGCGAAATGTACCCCTGGCTGCCCTCTCCTTGAGCAAGGCCCCATTTCACCAAAGCCTGTGTGTCTTACCACATATCTGAACTACACGCATGTGGCTTAGGTGCCACCCTGCTTAGTGGTAATAATTATGGCTGTAGGTCTATCGTTCCCGACTTCATGGGCATGAATTTTGACCAATTATTCATATTGGGCAGAAGCAAAATGTCCACCTTCCAAAGAGGAACAGTATTGTTTCCCAATAATTAAGGATCCTGCATTCTTGAAGCATTTAGCTCCATGTAACAGAAAATGCAGCCCCTGAAGCAAGGGATTTGTTACTCCACGTGGCAGCGAGTGTGTGCCCCACGTCAGCAGCCTCAGCCGGGCCCGGTTCCTGCCCGAGGTGGCTCTTTCTCTCTCTTGTTTCTACAAGAATGAGCAGACATTTCCCCACTTCTCACCCTTCGCTGGCCAGGATGGCATCAGCTGCCAGAACCCAGAACAATGCCCGGTGAGGGAACAGGAAGGACACACAGAGGCACCTGGGGGTGGGGGTGACCCAGGGCACATCTGGCCTCGCCTGGAGGCACGTTTGGTCGGCACAGCTTGAAGGGAGCGGGGAGCGGTGCTCCTGGCATCCGAGGCCAGGGCTGCTGCCCCAGTGCACAGGGCACCCCCACCGCAGAGAGGATCCAGCCCGAAGGCCAGCTGTGCCAAGGCTCAGAAACCCTGGCTTCCTCATTCATGATTACTCCTGGGCCTGCAGTGAGCCTGTCCTGGTGGTTCCTGGGCCCTCCGGGGAGGGGATGTACAAAAATAAAATTCTGATTCTATTGGAAAGGAAACAGGAATGGCTACTGGGTAGACAACCCACGGTGCTTGTTATGGACCTCTTCCATGGAACTTCTAGGCCATAAATTGGAACACTGGAGATAATTAAAAAGGAAATAGCTGGCTCTCAACTCTGGCTGCACACCAGAAACACCTGGGGAGCATTTCAAACCCAACAACCAAGTAGCACCCCAATCCAATTGCATCAGACACCCGCCCGTGGGGCCCAGGCATTGGTAATATTTTTAAGCTCGCATGTGCAGCCAGGGTTGAGAACCACTTTGGAGGGAGTCTGTCTGTGGCTGATCATCATATGATATAATTCACCAAGCAAATTAAATGGGATTCTGCCAAGCTTTTGTCAATCCAGCGAACACTTCTGGTTGGGACAATTGAGACTGGCACAAGTTATCTGGCCTTCGGTTCAATTCATGTGTCATTTTTGCTTCAACTTTTTATTGTGTCATTGCTGTTACGATAAAAGGATTGCCGATTCCCTGACAGGTGATGTGTTAACTAGATTCAACTTCAGGTTTACCTGACATTTTTTTGACTGCCTGCCCTGTGCCAGGTAATGTGTGAGGGGCTGTCACCTGCATCATCTGATTAAGTCCCCAGGAACACTTAAAGGTTGTTGACATTATCAAAACGTGTTCCAGCTGGAGTTTTTCTCCTTCTAATCAGCTCTCAACCACTTCCCAAACCATTGCTGTGGTTTTAACATCTGACATCTTTTATGGCTCAAAGTTGCTGTCGAAACCTCGTAAGTATTGCCAGAAAGAAACTTTAAAAGTAAATGTTTAAAACCTAAACCCCTTTCATGCAGAAGAAAACCCAGATAATTCTGATGTGCCATGGACAATCATCAGAACAATAATATGATTGTTTTCTTTAAATGGTCCATTCTTCTAAAAACATGCCAAGACCATGTCATTGGTTCTGCTTCAAAATCTGACCAAGGCAAGAGACTAACCAAATTCTTTGTGGAGCAGAAGGCTGCAAGTAGACTGGTACACAGATTGGAAAACTGGAAAGGTTGCAACCCAATGTCGTAAAAAGAAATCAGCCTTTCCCCTCTGTAGGAGGGCATCTCTAATGAGAACCCAAGTCAGGTGTTCAGTGGGGTCATAATTAAGGCTCTTAAAGGGAAAGAATATTTTGGAAACCATCTGTCAGAATGATGCCATCTTGCTAAGAGAATTTTAAAGAAAAGGTTTATGATTAACACAGGTTGCTCCCAGGTCCATGAGCACTTACTTATCACTCCATCCAGACCCTCTACCAGAATCCTTTACCTGAGAGCTTGATTATGTTAAATGTACACTTTGCGAAGTAGATGGGAATAATGAAAAGGAGATCTGGGGAGATACTTTTGCTGGCCAGTCTCATTTTCATTAGCTCAAACGAGGTTTAGCAATGATCTGCGACCCAACTTGGTCTTCTCCATGATGAATGAAAAGCAGACCCCCAGGGACCCAGCTGGCACAGTTGCACCAGTATTTCTGGATTCACTGATCTGAGAAAGTTTTCCTCCCCGTGAACTTTGCTAGATATTTTAGGGCTCTATCAAGTTAAGCCATGTTCCAGATACCAGGCAAGATTTTTAGTAATGCTTTAACGAATTACTATTTGGCAAGTTCAGAACTAGAAGAATTTCTGTTTGTACTAACACAATAATAATTATAATGATAATAACAACAACAACTAATAATTGACAGCCAGAATTCTTAGAAATGCCTAAAACTAAATTGGTATGGTAATTTGTCTGCTTGTGTCCTATATTAGACAACATTGAGATAGTCAGCGTTTTCTTGCCTGGGAACCCAACCTGGCTTCTGAACTTCCTAATTTCCACAAAAGCTGACATTGTATTTGGTCTTTGTTCTGAAAGGTTTGCAATGGCATCTGGCCAAAATCATTAAATGAACCATATTCATTCTTTTGTGTTCCACTGATACTGGTTTTCCATAGTCTTGTCTGAAAACACCTATTTATTCTGCCTTGGATTTAAGCAAAAAGTACCTTAAGAGGAAATTTTTTCCTTGTTTCCAGTTACCTCATGGCAGGGATCCTCAAAATGTGGTCCCTACCAACCAGCTTCAGCATCACCTGGGAACGTGTTACAAATGCAGATGCTTGGGCCCCATCCCAGATCCCTTGAATCAGTGACTGTGGGCAAGGGGCCCGGCAGCCAGGATTTTAACACATCCCCCAGGGCATCTGATGAGTGCTCAAGTGACAACCGTGACCCTGGGGGTCAACTTGTTTGTCTAATAGCTTTGGATGGGGGTGGGGGTCAGACTTGTCTAAGCACAAGAAGCCCTGGGGTCGATTCACACCGATTTCCGTGTCTCTCTACAGTAGATTGCAAAGGAGCACACAGGGGCCCGGGGCTGGGGCTGCACATTTGTAATAAACTCCCCAGGTGGGGAACAGGGCTTGGAGCAACCAGGCAGCGGAGACCACATTCCCGGGTGAGTCACCAGGCCAGGCGGCCCTAAGGTAATTTAGAAGGAACTGATTGTTAATTACCCAGAGCATCTGGGCAGTGGGATGGAGCGTGGCCTCTGCCACCTGCAAATGGAGTTGCCCAACCTTCAGCCCAAGGAGAGAGCTCTCATTCCACGATGACTCGAATCACTTTAAATCAATTTGCTTCTTATTAAAATGTACTGCAATTAAAAAAACCATTTCAACTACTAAGCCACAGAAGGATAGCCAATCGTTTAAAGCTTTGAGTGTTTCAGTTGATTAAAAAGGTTTTAAAAGAGCATGGTAAATATTTTACCAGAAGGAAACGTTATGCAATAAGGAGATTATTTATTAAAAGCTAGTAATTTATTAGTTCATTTATCTTTATTTTCATGGAAGTGTATTCTTTTAATCTGGGCACAATGTTTTCCTATCGCCACAGCAGGTTAAGCTGTGAGTTGGTAATTCTGTAATAATGCAAAAATGTTTTTAAATATAATTTAACTTGTGAAAGTAACAGGGTTTTACTAGTAATGGGAAAGATATTTGTAAAATTACATTTTAAAAATTTTTGGAAGGTTTTAAGCATCGTTTCATGTACTTAAAAAGCAGTAGCGTTTGCTATTTCAAAAAGAGAACAAGTTTCTCATTTATCTTTTGGGTCATCCATCCCGAAGCAAATAATTAATGCATAACTTTTTTACCAGTGGAAAAGAAGGCATTTTATACTGAAGCCCCAAATCAAGCCACTGAATACAAGTAGTTGTGATCAAATATTTTATTTCAATAATAAAAAAAAAAAAATTAGAATACTTTCAGCTGCCAGCAAGGACTAAAAATGACCTAAACAGTAAGGGTAGTTTATGATCTCATAAAATAAGACGTCCAGGGTAGGCAGAGCTCCACTCTGTCCGTGCTTCAAGCTGGCTGCTCCGGGATGAGACCAACCCACCGCCCCCACCCCAAACCCTTCCCGCCCTGTACATCTCCAACACAGAGGCTGGAGACACTCACCGCGCCTCCTCCAGCCTCCCTGCAGCGAAGCATGGCTGTTTGACCCGGTTCTGGCCAAGGAGGAGTCACTGAAAATTTCCCAAGCGGCTCCAGGGCAGGCTCTTGCTTTCCTGATAAAGGGTTTAGGCTTCTCTTCCTTTTCCTTGCCTTGAACTCAGTGCCCAGGTGACAGCGTGAAGTTGAAATGGTGGATGAGGAAGACAGAGCCTGGATCCTTGATATCCTCATTGAAGTTGATGGATCCCTGTCACCACCCACGAGGGAAAATAAGCCTCGTGTCATTAAACGCTTGCTGGTGCTCACAGTCTAAGTCGTTCCTGGCTTATACAGAAGCCTCAGGCCCCCACCCAAGACAGGAAGGCAAAAGGCAGGCCCCGGCCTCATTCTCTTCCCCTCCACCACCTCCTCCTCCTCTCCCGCCTTCTGTCTCTCTCTGTTAGGGAGAATCTCCCCCCAGAAGCCCCCAGGCAGCTTCCGCTCACATTTCGTTGTCCTGTTCTGGGTCACAGGCCCCCCTCGAGCCCTTCACTGACAAAGGAAACTGGAGTTGCCTCAACTGGCTACAAATGAGCTGAGGAGAGGCTCACCTTCTCTGAGCTCACAGCAGAGTTTCAAGAAGATGCTTCAGAGTGGAGGGGAGGCACCTGGGGAGCACTGGCCACCACCTACCCGAAGAGGCCACGCCGGGGGCACTGGCCTTGATGAGGTCACTGAGTTCCAACGCACAATCCGCTGCATTTAGGCTTCAAAATGGCAGCATGTGGATTTCCAAGAGCAGTGAAATGATGAAGGAGTCTCCCTGCTAGCCAGTCTCCTGGAAGGCGGCTTGGGGACTCACACTTCCACCACAGGATTGTCCTTGTTTTTTTTGGGGGGTAGGTAGCTTCTGTACAGGTCACAGCTCCCCTTATCCTGACACACTCGTCCCACGCTCAGGCCCACCTCCACCTGCTCAGGGGCTGCCATTTGTCTCCAAGGCTCTGAACATCCCTGTCTTTTCCCGGTCCTCGTTAATTCATTTGGACTCTCTCTGGGTGACTGGCTTAGCCTTCCACATCCTGCTTATTAAAAAAAAAAGAAAGCAAAAAAAAAAAAAAAGCATAACTGATATGTCGTGTTGATTTGGTTTGGAAAAATTAAGATGTTTTTCATAAATAAATAAATTGGGGATTAAATTAGGTCTAAAATTCATTTCAGGCTTCTGACAACTGATTTGCAGGAAATAATTGCTCCAGTACTGGCAAATTTAGTGATCAAAACGAAGCTTAAGAAAAATTGGAAATTGTCAAAGGAAGAAGGAAATATCAAATTTGAACTGAGTTCCTTCTTCCCCATATTTTGCTGTGAAATTTTTCAAACACACAGCAAAGCTAAAAGCTTCACAGCAAGCTCCTGTCTCCTGTGCCACCAACACTTTGACATGTGTCTGTATTTGCTTTATCATATCTCCATTTTCTATCCATCTGAGAATTAATTTTTAATTAGATAATTAGAAAATTGCTTTGGGGACTCTTTGTAGGGAAAGAGCAAAACAGATTCTGGTCACAGCCTTCCAAGTTCACCAGCCTAGGATAGAAACCTTTGCTACCTGTGCCAAACCCATGTGACCATCTCCTTCCCACCCTACCCCCAACTCACTTCCAGAACCTCTGCAAATAGTCTTCATCATACCGGGAACATGCCCCCAACCCAATCCCCCACCTCTATCTACTAAGTTCCTTCTCGGCTTTTAAGATCCAACTCAACCATCCCCTCTCTTGAAACACTAGCCTCAGTTCTCCCAAAGAAAGGCAACCTTCCTTCTCCTATGCTCTCCAAAGTACATTAAGCATGGCTTTATTTTATCCCTGATTGCCTCACCCCCAAATTCTTTGCTCATGTATCTGTGTTCCCTCCTGTCCGCAAGACCCTGAAAACCTCTCAGGGACTTTGTCTTCTTTGTCTTCGAGATCCCATTGGCACCTTGCACAAGTCCTGGTACATCGCAGATGTTCAGATGTAGGGCAAATGGACCACGAGAAAGTTAGCTGGGGCTTTCTGAAATAAACTAAGTAGACCCACTACTAAGTAACCAAAGCAGATCGTATCAGATTTTTCTTGTAAGTCCAAGCTGACTTATCACTCCCTGTTCTGGTTTGCTAATGCTGCCGCTATGCAATATACCAGAAATGTATTGGCTTTTATAAAGGGGGTTTATTTGATTACAAAGTTACAGTCTGAAGGCCATGAAAATGTCCAAATGAAGGCATCAACACAAGTATACCTTCACCAAAGGAAGGCAAATGGTGTCCAGAAAACCTCTGTTAACTGGGAAGGCATGTGGCTGGCATCTGCTGATCCTGGGTTGTGTTCCAGCTCCACTCTTGAGTCCTGTGCATTCTTCAAAGTGTCTCTCTTGGCTGCAGCTTCTCTGAAGTCCTTCTGTTTCTGAGCTTTTATAGGGCTCCAGTAATTAAATCAAGACCCAGGCTGAATGGGTGGGGCCACACCTCCATGGAAATAATCCAATCAGAGTCATCATCTACAGTTGAGTGGGTCACATCTCCATGGAAACAACCCAATCCAAAGGTTCCAACCTAATCAAGACTAAATACCTCTGCCCCCACAAGATTGCATCAAAGAACATGGCATTGAGGGGGACATAAAACATCCAAACCGGCACACTCCCCTTAAGTCCAAAGCCCGAAAGATTTCATACATGTTGGTGAATGAGCTCATCACTGCCTCGTTTTCTCTACATAAAGGCAAACTCTATCACAACTTGGAATGTAAAACAACATATCTAAGCAGCTGTTTCTAATAAATGGATAAAAATAATTGCTACTAAAAAAATAAAAAATTCAGTGGTCAAGTAAGTTGGGGAAATACCACATTAAGCAAAGTCAAAAAGATTCTCTTCTTACAGGACTTCTCAGAACTTTTAACCTGTCAACACCTGACTCAAATTTCCAAGAAAGGACCCTCATAGGTGGTGTTTCTAGGATGCATCTGACCACAGCCCTTTTGCAAAGCAGGAAAAGGACCAGCATCGCGTGGAACACGCCTTGGGGTGCTCTGATCTCGACTCTGTTTGTCACGTGCTTTGCTTTTTGCCTCTTAGACATAATCACAGCCTGTATTTTAGGCGCAATCAAGTTGACTTTCTGGCACTAAGTATTTGTGCCAGATGTGGGTTGATGGATTTACACCAGACATTGCTATCTGGCCGTCCGGGCATAACTTGGGGGATCTGGTGTGGATGAACCAGCAAGAGCCTGTGGGAGAGGAAGGTTCAAGACACCCACTGAGAACCGCCAGCATCTCAAAGAAAACCATTCTCAAAAGAGCCTGTGATGTCAACATCCAACGGCCTTAAAGGGCCAGGCATCATCTCCAGAATCCCTGCAGAAACGTCCTTTTCCTCTCGGTAACACTGGCATTCAAAATCAATAAAAAGATTGGCTGTGCATTTTTCTTTTTTTTTCTCAGTTCCATTTCATGACTAGTGTCGTAAAATTTGGCAACCTACTATCTGATTTGTTTTGTTTTGTTTTGTTTAATCCCCCTTTTACAACTGAAAGTACAGGGAGGTTAAGTCCCTGGTCTACATTACAAACTCGTAAGTAAGGGTTTAAACCCACCCCCACCCTTAACCCTCTGCTCGAGGCCCGGGCGTGGTGGACCCCAGCCCCAGGCCAGACACTCTCTCAGGGCCTTTGCCCAGAATGGTGGATCAGGTGGGAGGAGACAGACAGACAGACAGTGCTTGGTCATTTTGCTGTGGATGCAGCAGCGGCAGATTCCCTCTGGGTGTTTTAGGTTCTGGGGTCTGTGACGACCAAAGCATCTGTCATCTCTGAGTCACCAGCCTGGGCAGGGGTGGGGGGCAGCCAAGACCCCTCCCATCCCCAGGAATTCCGCCTTTTCACCCAGAGCAGCATTCCAGCCTCCTTTCCCGAAATGGCGCCCATTCTCCCAGCCCTGGAAAGCACAGCAACAGCTGTAATCAGGGCTCAAAAGAGGCAGCAAACAGGTTTCATGACCCTCGCCTGTCCTGCCTGGTGGCCACTGCCCCTCGAGACCATTCCATGCAGGGCTCTCGTAAGCCAGCAAGGAAACCCAGCTGCGAGGAAGTGGGGTGGGACAATCCCCAGCCTTCTCCAGACCCCAGCCACTGAGGCCCCTTTGCTCAGACCCCCGCCCTTGGCTTCTGGACCAACACGCCAGGGCCCTCGAGTGCTCAGCCACACCATATGGGCTGCACAGAGAATTTAAATTCCCTCAACAGCCCTGCCAGGACAGCCAGAGTGAGGACACCGAGGCCCGGGGAACTGGTGTTTTATCAACTTTCCTGCCTGTGATCCATAGTAAATACATTTCACATCACAACCCAATACAGACAGACAGACAGACATAAGCAGACCAACAGGCAGGCAAGCAGACAGATAGACAGACAGACTAAACAATCCTGAACCTTACTATGGGTGACTCACTGGTCATTTCTAGTCTAGTCTATATTTTTAAAATGCTTATTGGGGCCATATTGACTACAGTTTTCACTAATGGGTCACTGTTCTAGTTTGCTAATGCTGCCAGAATGCAAAACACCAGAAATGGATTGGCTTTTATAAAAGGGGGGTTTATTTGGTTATACAGTTACAGTCTTAAGGCCATAAAGTGTCCAAGGTAGTGCATTGACAATCGGGTACCTTCACTGGAGGATGGCCAATGGTGTCTGGAAAACCTCTGTTAGCTGGGAAGGCACGTGGCTGGTGTCTGCTCCGGAGTTCTGGTTTCAAAATGGCTTTCTCCCAGGACGTTCCTCTCTAGGCTTCAGCTCCTCAAAAATGTCACTCTTAGTTGCTCTTGGGGCATTTGTCCTCTCTTAGCTTCTCCAGAGCAAAAGTCTGCTTTCAAAAGCTGTCTCCAAAATGTTCCCTGTAAGCTGAATCTCCTTTCTCAGTTCCAATGCGTTCTTCAAAGTGTCCCTCTTGGCTGTGTCAGCTCGCTCCTTCTGTCTGATCTTATGTAGTGCTCCAGTAATTTAATTCAGACCCACCCTGAATGGGCGGGCCAACACCTCCACAGAAATTATCCAATCAGAGGCATCACTCACAGTTGGGTGGGGCGCATCTCCATGGAAACACTCAAAGAATTACAATCTAGTCAACACTGTTAGGTCTGCCCACACAAGATCACATCAAAGATAATGGTGTTTGGGGGGACATAATACATTCAAACTGGCATAGTCACGATCTGTCATTTGAAAAATGCTGGCATGAGGGGCTTGCCCTGAACAGCCCCTGAGTCTGTGAACATCAGCCCTGAGCTTGTCACAGCCTTGCCCCTGCCCCTTCTCCCCAGCTGCCCATTTGGGCTTCAACAAAAATCTCCCTCCAGCCCAGCTCTGACCACATCACTCGATGATTCTGAAACCTTCTGGATTCCACGGCTGGATATCAAAGCCCTCCCCAGACAGGCCCTTCCCTGCCTATCCATCTGCTCCCCCTATCTGTTTTTATTATTATTATTATCATCATCATCATGTTCATCATTATTAGAGAAGTTGTAGGTCTACAGAAAAATCATGCATAAAATACAGAGTTCCCATATACCACCTTATTTTTGACACCTTGCCTTAAGGTGGCATATTTGTTACAATTCATGAAAGAACATTTTTCTAATTGTACTGTTAACTATAGTGCACCATTTACAATAGGGTTCACTGTGTTGTACAGTCCTATGTTGTTTTTTTTTAATGTTTATTCTAGTAACATGTATGCAACCTAAAATTTCCACTGTCAAAAAACCACATTCACATATATAATTCAGGGCTGTTAATTAGATTCACAATGTTATGCTACCATCACCACCATCCATTACCAAAACTTTACAATCAACCCAAACAAAAACTCTACAATTTAAGCATTAACTCCTTATCCCCTACCCCAACCCCAGCCCGTGGTAACCTATATTCTAGATTCTAACTCTATGAGTTTGCTTATTCAAACTATTTCATAGCGGTGATGTCCTACAATATATGTCCTTTTGTGTCTGGCTTATTTCATTCAACATGATGTCTTCAAGGTTCATCCATGTCGTCACATGTATCAGGACTTCATTCCTTCTTACTGCTGAATAATATTCCATTGTTAAGTATATACCAAATTTATTTATCCATTCATTAGTTGGTGGACATTTGGGTTGCTTCCATCTTTTGGCAATTGTGAATAATGGTGCTATGATCATCAGTGTGCAAGTATCTGTTCAAGACCCTGCTTTCAATTCTTTGGGGTATATACTTAGCAGCAGGATTTCTGTGTCATGTGATAGTTCTATACTTAACTTTCTGAGGAACCGACAAACTGTCTTCCACAGTGGCTGCACCATTTTCCATTCCCACCAGCAGTGAATGAGTGTTTCTACTTCTCCACATCCTCTCCAACACTTGATATTTTCTGTTTTTTTTTTTTAATAATAGCCATTATAGTGGGTGTCTCATTGTGGTTTTGATTTGTATTTCCCTAAGAGCTAGTGATATTGAGCATCTTTTCATGTGCTTTTCTGGCCATTTGTGTATCCTCTTTGGAGAGACATCTGTTTGAGTCTTTTGCCCATTTTTTTAAGTGGGTTGTTTGTCTCTTTATTGTTGCATTGTAAGATTTCTTTATATATTCTGGATAGTAAACACTTATCAGGTATGTTGTTTCCACATATTTTCTCCCATTGAGTATGTCGTCTTTTTATTTTCTGATAAAGAGCTTTGATGCACAAAAATGTTTAATGTTGATGAGGTCCCATTTATATGTATATATTTTTTGTTGTTGTTGCTTATGCATTGAGTGTAAAGCCTGAGAAACAATTGCCTAACAAAAAGTCCTGAAGATTCTTCCCTACATTTTCTTCTAGAAGTTTGATAGTTCTGGTTCTTATATTTAGGTCTCTGATCCATTTTGAGCTGATTTTTGTATATGATATGAGCCAGGGGTCCATCTTCATTCTTTTGCACATGGATTTCCAGTTTTCCCAGCACCATTTGTTGAAGAGACTACTCTTTCCCCATTGAGTGGACTTGGCACCCTTGTTGAAATCAATTGTCCATAAATGGGAGGGTTGATTTCTGAACTCTTAATTCAATTCCATTAGTCTATATGTCTATCCTTGTGCCAGTACACTGTTGTTTTGATCACTGTGGCTTTTCCAGATAAAGATACCACAAGGAAAGAAAACTATAGACTAATATCCCTTAGGAATACAGATGCAAAAATCCAACAGCACATCAAAAGAATTACACATCATGATCAAGTGGGATTCATCCCAAGTATGCAAGGATGGTCCAACATAAGAAAATCAAAAATGTAATATTCCACATTAACAGAACAAAGGAAAATACCACACGATTATCTCAATTGATGTAGAAAAGGCATTTGACAAAATCTGGCATCCTTTCTTGATAAAAACACTTACAACATACCATACCTTTATCCACAGTGTACAATCAGTTGTTCATGGTATCATCATAAAGTTGTACATTTATCACCACAATCAGCATTTGAACATACTGATTACTACAAGAAAAATTGTTTTTTTTTTAGCAATAAGAAAAAATGATAAAAAGAAAAATAACATGTCATACAATACAATATGAGAATATAACTCTATAAAATTGTAGGAAAATATATATATAGGAGTAAAAGTGTTGGAGAAAACATGGTGAGAGGGATGATGCCTCACCAATATGAACTAACTACAATGTATAAACTCAGAATTGAATCTTAGAACATAGCCTAACATGGACACAATAATTGTAATAGTCCCTAGATTGTAAGCTCTTACAGCAGTTAACTCTATCCCTGAATTGTAAGGCCTATCTCTAAACTTTGAGATGCTGATCCCCTACCGTATGTTGTCACAAACATTGGGACTGGCGGTTTGATGTGCTGAGCCCTCGAGCATGGGACTTGCCCTTATGAAGCTCATTACCACAAAGGAGAGTCTAAAGTTGTATGTAATGGTGCCTAAGAGTCTCCCCCTGAGTACCTCTTTGTTGCTCAGATGTGGCCCTCTCTCTCTCTAACTGAGCCATCTCGACAGGTGAACTCGCTGCCCTCCCCCCTACGTGGGACCCAACTCCCAGGGGTGTAAATCTCCCTGGCAACGCAGAGTATGACTTCCGGGAATGAATGTGGACCCATCATCGTGGGACTGAGAGTATCTTCTTGACCAAAAGGGGGATGCAAAATGAGACGAAATGGTTTCAGTGGCTGAGAGATTCCAAATGGAGTCGAGAGGTCACTCTGGTGGACATTCTTATGCACTATATAGATAACACCTCTTAGGCTTTAATGTATTGGAATAGCTTTAAGTAAATAGCTGAAACTACCAAACTCCAACCTAGTAGTCTGGACTCCTGAAGACAATTATACAATAATGTAGATTACAAGGGGTGACAGTGTGATTGTGAAGACCTTGTGGATCACACCCCCTTTATCTAGTGTATGGATGAGTGGAGGAATGGGGATAAAAACTAAAGGACAAATGGGGTGGGCTGGGGGGATGATTTGGGTGTTTTTTTTTCACTTTTATTTTTTATTCTTGTTCTGGTTCTTTCTGATGTAAGGAAAATGTTCAGAGATAGATTGTGGTGATGAACGCATAACTATGTTATCATACTGTGGACAGTGGATTGTATATCATGGACGATTGTATGGTGTGTGAATGTATTTCAATAAAACTGAATTTAATTAAAAAAAAAAAAAAAAAAAAAAAAAAAAAACACTTACAACACTAGGAAGAGAAGGAAGCGTCCCCAACATGATGAAGGGCGTTTATGAAAAACCCACGGCTAACATTTTACTCAAAGGGGAAAGTCTGAAAGCTTTCCCCCTAAGATCAGGAACAAGACAAGAAGGATGCCCACTGTCACCAGTTATTGAGCATTGTACTGGAAGTTCTAAACTGAGCCATTAGGCAAGGAAAAGAAATAAAAGGCATCCAAATTGGAGAGGAAGAAGTAAAACTTTCACTATTTGCAGATGGCATGATCCTATATGTAAAAAATCCCGAAAAATCTATAGCAAAGCTACTAGAGTTAATAAAGGAGTATAGCAAAGTGACAGGATACAAGATCAACACAAAAAATCAGTCATGTTTCTATACAGTAGTAATGAGCTATCTGAGGAGGAAATCAAGGAAAAAATTCCATTTACATTAACAACCAAGAGAATGAAATATCTAGGAATAAATCTAACCAATGATGTGAAGGGCTTAAATGCAGAAAACTAGAAGATATAGCTAAAAGAAATAAAAGAAGACCTAAATAAATGGAAGGACATTCCGTGTCCATGGATTAGAAGACTAAGTGTTGTTAAGATGTCAATGCTACCCAAAGCAATTTACAGAATTGATGTAATCCCAATCAAAATTCCAACATCCTTCTTTGTGGAAACGGAAAAGCCAATCATCAAATTTATATGGAAAGGTAAGAGGCCCCGAATAGCCAAGGCTGTCTTGAAAAAGAAGAAACAGTTGGAGGACCCACACTTCCCCTGTTTTCAAAGTGTGCGATAGGTTTAAATATTCCTGCAAATGTTTAAGTGAAAACAATAAATAAATTAATAAATACAAAGAACAATTCCATGCCCTGCTGCCAACAATTCTAAAAATTGCTTAACAGGCTCTGCTGATTTTTCTGGGCTGACTCATTGTCACAAGTTCTGTGCCCAGCAGGGAGCCTGACACAAAGTGTGTGCTCAGCAAATATTTGTTGATTGACTACATATATATGGATTAACTTCACAGATATGTGCAAGCTGTGGTCAGAAAAGAAAGATTCTAATGAGTCAATCTCAGAGATCTGCATTTGCACTGATGGGGAGAGAAGATTTCTCATGATGCCATCAGCATTTTTTTCAGGCCGGGTTGAGAATCCCTGCACCGGGAATACGCTGTCTCCCACAGGCAGCGAAGAGCATCTTGGGGTTAAATGGGTCGATGACAGATTTGCATTTTAGAAAGAGCCCTGCCAGGAGGCAATAAAGCCTCAGTCAATAACATGGGGTTTGGAGGGCGGCAGATCTGATTTAAACCCCCAGCTCTAACCACAGCACCCACCACATAATTTGTGGGACTCGGTGCAAAACGAAATACAAGACCCTTGTTCAAAAACAATGAGGAATTCCAAGGCAGCAAAAGGAGAGCATAAAGCAAACAAGGGGCCTGTGTGCAGGTCCTAGGCTCACAGAGGAGGTCCTGCCCACCAGCTCCACTCCTCACCATCATGGGAAAGTCATCTAACCTCCAAGCCCCTGAGTCCAATTGCTGCAATGAGGAAAGCAATATTTACCTCTGGGGGCTGTTGGGGGAATCTAAACAAGATCATGAATGTCCTAAAGCCTGGGGGTGGAGCTTAAGCACTCATTTGGAGGGTGACGGAAAGAAGAGAGAAGCGGGGACACAGCTCGACCACCCAGTCGGTGGAAGACCCCTCTCCACCCACAAAGAGAGAGCAGAGACTCCAGGTGTTGTCCCTGGTTATGAGCCGCCCCAAACCTCTGGCTGTGGCCAGCAGGGGGCAGCATTGGGCAACGGAGTCCCCAGGAGGGTCCCAAGTCCCCAAATTCAGAGAAGTACATCCCAAGAAGGCATGGCAGGGCACCTGCATAATTTACTCCTAATTCTCACAATGAAAGCAAGCAAAGCCCCCAAGACATAATGCCTGCCAGTGAGCTCCTGCATGAGACCAGGATAATGAAAGGATGAAAGCAAAAACACAGGGCTTGCATGCAGTAAAGAGGCAGCATGCAGCCATCACCTCCCCTTAAGCTCCCGTGCCAGGCCCCTGAAGGCAGGACGGGCACCCTCAGAGCCTGCCTGCCTGGCTTCTCTAAGGCTGGAAAGAGGAAGCCGATGTTTTCTGAGTGCCTACTGTGTCCAGTCGCTGGGACAGACGCTTTCCTGTACAGTATTTTTTGGAAATTCCCACTGACCTGCAAGTGGGCATTTTTATATATTGCTTTTGTTTCTAAACAGATGAGTAAATAACACCCCAAGAGTCATTTCTTGGAGATGTTGGGCTCCCTTCCACCCCAGGGCCTTTGCACAAGCTGTTTCTGTTACCTGAAATGCAATTCTTCTGCCCCACCAACCTTACTCACCAGGATAACACCTGCCCATATTTACATCCCAGCTCAAACATCACATCGTCAAGGAGACCTTTTCAGTCCCTCAGACCCGGCCAAGTACCCTGTTTTATGCTTTCATTTCAACCTGTCCTTACCTTCTAGAGTTTCTTTCAGGGTGTATATCTGTGCAGTTATTTGATTGAAGTCTTTCTCCACCACTAGTCTGCAAGCCCAAGAAGGCAGGGACTTTGTTTTGCTCACCGTTGACTTTCCAGTGTCCTGGACCTTGCGTGGCACGCACACATATACACACACTCACACACACACACACACACACACACATTTATCTTTTAAGTGAGTGAATAAACTTGCCAAAGTTCACACAGTAAGAGGCAGAGCTGGGATTCAACCCAGATCCTCAGTCAGTCCTCTTTCCACTTTGTCTTGTTGCCAAATGTGAACAAATGTCAGTTACAAATAGGATAAAGAAAATCTTTTCTTTTTGCAATGATAAAACTTTCCACTGTACTGCCCTGTAATGTTTTCTTGAACCCATACAAAAAACATGAGCCTGCCCCACAGAGACAAACCCTGGTTTTTACTTTCTCTACCTCAAGAACATTAATAAATAAAAACGGCTATAATAAATAGATGAACCAAACAAAGAAGTTGTCATTGAAATTGGGTGGTGGGAGAAGCAGGCACCAGAGCCCTGGGTCTTCTGGTTCCGTCACCTCTCCAGAAGGAGGGAATGGAGACACAGAGAGGGTACGTGGCCTTCCCCAAACCACACAGCTCATTAGTGGCGGAGAAATCTCCTATTCCCAGACATGAGCTCTTTCCGGCTTCTGCATTTCTGCAGCCACAGGTAGTAGTGGATTCCTGTTGGGCAGCTCAAGAAGATACTTTGTCCAACCACCCCACCCCCCAATGTCTCTGACACCTCCTTCCCTCTTGTTGCAGGAGAAGTGGTGGTAAGTGTCTGTTATTGTATTATTGGGGATCCTCCAAAAGCAGGATTCGAGTGTAAGTAGTTGTGCTGGTTTGGATGTATTATGTCCCCCAAAATACCATGTTCTTTGATGCAATCTTATGGGGGCAGACATATTAGTGTTCACTAGGTTGGAATCCTTTGTTTCCATGGAGATGTGACGCAGTCCACTGTGGGGGAGACCTTTGATTAGATAATTTCCATGGAGGTATTACCCGCCAATTTAGGGTGGGTCTAATTGAATCATTGGAGTCCTATAAAAATTTTCACAGACAGAAGTTGCTGCTGCAGCCAAGAGAGACACTTTGAAGAAAGCACAGGAGCTGAGAAAGGAGCTGGAACAAAACCTGGGATCAGCAGATGCCAGTCACGTGCCTTCCCAGCTAACAGAGGTTTTCCGGATGCCAATGTCCTTTCTCCAGTGAAGGGACCCTAATTATTGATGCCTTACCTTGGACATTTTCATGGCCTTCAGACTGCAACTTTGTAACCAAATAAACCCCCTTTATAAAAGCCAATCCATTTCTGGTATTTTTCATAACGGCAGCATAAGCAAACCAGAATAGTAGTTTATTTGCAAGGTGAAAGAGTCATGTATGGAAGTTAGAAGGGAGACAGGGAAGGGAAGGAGCCAACAAAAGGGGTGCTATCATATGATGATACTGTGCGCCACTGATTGTACACTTTGGATAGATTATATGGTGTGTGAATATATCTCAATAAAATTGTATTAAAAAAGGTGGGGGGTGCTAGCAAGCCAGCTATTTCAGAGGGCAACTAGAGCTCGGTAGCCCTGGAGAGCTGAGGAGCCAGTGCAGGGCACGCTGCAGCCTTATCCCACCTGGAACACTTCCATGCCAACACCTGTCAGTCACCGGTTGAGGGCGGCTGGGGAGGGGGTGGTGCGGCCCCAGGTGGTGTTAACTCCCTGCACAGGTGCCGATCCCGGTTCCCATGGCAAAGAAAACGCTCAGCACGTGCTGGCAGGTGGCAGTCAGGCTGGTGTTTACTGAAGTGGCAAAGGCGAGGGACATGCAAGGGTACACCGCCATCCTGGCAATGACACTGAAGTTCACCCAGCACCCGGTCACACACGTAGCAGCCGGCAGAGCCCAGGTTGTTATGCAGGTACATCTGCCTGTAAGGCGGAGGCAAGTTTCTCTCTTTTCTCCACTCAACTTTTGCTCCCCAGCTTCATATCACCTCCTTTCTCACTACCTGGGTCCCCATCTACCCCACTTCCAGGAGGCGTGTAGAGCTGGAGTCCATGGGGTACAGTCTCACCTCCCTTTTGTCTGCCATCCACCCCCAGCCACCCAAAGGTGCTCCTGTGCATTCTTCATCCAAACACCTGCCCCAGAACTCGTCCCCAGTCCTGGTGCGAGCACCGGCAGCCCCTCACCCTCCTCCCCTCCAACACAAAGCCCCATCCCGGGAACAGTCTGTCCAGGCAGGCAGCCCTGGGCATGGGGCGTGGGGCTTGGGGGGCAGTGGCAGAGGAAGTTCCCCTTTAGCAGCCAGAGGGCGGGACGAGTCTGTGTGCCACGTGGGCTTTGCTTTTGATCCCATTCAGGCAGAAACCTTTTTAATATCCAGTACTAGGTTGAAGGGAAGAAGCAGGAGGCCAGGACCCTTTATTGAAAATAAGGTCGAAGGGAGAGCGGAACCCCTCCCCCCGTGCATGGGGCCAAGACCCCCAGTCCCCTCCACTACTCCCTCCTCCCAGGGCACTGCTGGAGGCAGAAGCTGGGGGAGAACATGCTCCCCCCTCCCACACGGGATGGTTGTTACAAGAGAGGGTGGGGGATCCCGGGCTTTATTGAAGTGGGGGTCCACATAGCCTGACGCGGCTGCTCCCTCCGCCGGGCCAGGACAGCCTGCACGTTAGGAAAGGGAAACCTGATGTATTTCTAGAAACCTCCATCTCTGCCTGACTCAGAAGCCCCGGGGAGGCCACGGCAGCCTGGGGGGAGGAGAGAAGCCCTCTCCTAACACACAAACCGGACAGAAGCTTCTGGACGGCTCAGATGGCTCGGCCCGGCTGCTAGGAGGGGGCACACAGGAGGCAGAGGCAGGCTGCTGGGGTCCCCTGGCCCACGGTTCCCCCCATGTCCCCTGGCGGTGGAGCTGCAGTGGCAGCCAGGGAGAGGACGGCTGGCCAAGGTGTGAGAACCGTCCGGGCGTGGCCTCCCTGGAATCACGGGGATGGCGGGGAAGTCAGTTTGTAAAGACGCATCCGGCTGGTTTTCTTCTGCTCTTGTCCTGGCCTGGCCAGGGGGCTGGCACTGTGGTGCTAGAAAGGCCATCCAAAGACCACCCAGGTTGGCAGGGACCGCATGCAGCTGGAAACGTTAGGCTGGTGGGTTCTTGCCGCCATCCTCAACTTCCCCGTGGTCAGCATCTCACACACACCTTGGACATGCACCCGGGGGTCGGGTGCCCTCCCCGCACTCTCAGCAGGCGCTGGGCCACGTGACTTGCTTTGGCCAGCAGGGTGCGGGCGAGCGTGAGCGAGAACTGGGTGTGGAAGGTGCATTTGCTTCTGCCGCGAGAGGAGCATCCCCAGCAGCAGCCGTCTGTCCGTCCAGGGCCCCAGGGGATGATGGTGGGGCAGAGCTACCCCAGGGCTGGCGGGGAAGCAAGAAACATGCTTGTTGTACACCACTGACACTGTGTGCATGTGTTTTGTCTATTTAGTTGTTGGTTAGTTGGTTAGTTATTCGTTAGACAGTATTATTGCAGCAAAGGCCTGGCTAATATAGTAACTGCTGAGCCATCACCTTGGCAGATGTAAAAGCTTCAGTCGACAGCCCCCTTCCCATGGGATTCTGGCAAGGCTGTCATGTGATCGGGCCCCTCCGCCTGAACATTCTGGTCCAAAGGGGGCCGCGTGGCCAAAGCAGGCCAAACAGCGTGCCTGGGCGGGCTTGGCTAACCGGCTGGGAGAGCCAGGCTCAGATGCTCCTTCGCCAAAATACCTACCTACCGAGCTGCACCTGCCCCCATCTCGGTGCTTTATGGAAAGTTTGTCCGACAATGAAGACTGAGCCATTTTATTCGCTAGGCCTAGTGATCCCATGTTTAGGGTCTAGCAACTTTCCAGGACATGTAAAGGTATCGATTCTAAACTACAGAAAGGAAATTGCAAGACCAAAGTGTGCATAAATTAATTCCCCCCTGCGCACCATCACGCCAACTTCATGAATTAGCATTCATGGAACGTCACTGCACTTAAGAGCAATTTGCAGATTTGTTTCTTACGTCACAAGAATTCCCAAGTAGACAGGATAACTTCTGAGAAATCACAGCCAACTGTTAACTGAGTCACTTTTACTAGAAAGCCCTCAGTGACAGAAGCTAGATGGAACCACAAGAGGATGTTTTCTCACATAGGAAGAAGTCTGTGGGGAGCTGCTGACGGTCGCATGTAACTGCCTGCAGACGGTCACATGACTGTTCCTGAACCAGATTCTGGTGAGGAAAATGAGCTTGCCCTTATTGATTTAACAAAGTACTTAACTGTGCAGGCATGTCCTAAGCACTTCACAATTAACTCAATCCTCTTAGCATCCTACCAGATAGCTGTAGTTATTATCCATACTTTACAGATGAGGAAACTATGGACCGGAGAGGATAGGTGACTTGTTCAAGGTTGCACAGCTTGAAAGTGAAAAGGCTGGGCTTTTTTACATAGGCCACCCGACTCGAGAACTTTCGGCCCCACACTCTACACGTTCCTGCCTCTCAACAGCCTTGGAGGGTTGAGATGCAAGCTGGAGCCAGGGGTGTTTTGAGGATGGGGTGGCTATCTGGATGAAGTTGGGATTCCACTAGGAAGGGGGATGGAGGGGGTTCAAGTGGGTTCCAACAGCGGCCCCTTGTCTCTCCCTCCCTCCCTCCTTCCCTTCCTTTTTCACCCCCTTTCCTTCCTCTCCCCGTTGCTTTCACAAAACGGACAACTAAAAATCCATTAATTGTTCCTTGCTCACCTCCATCATCCTCGTCATCTCTTCTGCCCTTTCCCCTCACTTTCCACTTTACTCCCTCTTTGATTTGCTTTATAAAATGACTTTTGCAATGTCAAGCCATAAATAGATTATGAGAAGAAAATCTTTTGTTTAAACAGAAATTCTAATTTTCTGAAAGGTGGTGAATAAACACTCTGGAATGCATTAGAGATCAGCAAATCTTGTTTGTTTAAAATCATGCTTCAATTTCTTTTTATAAGCAAAAATAGCAGCTCTGATGTCCTTGCCAGAAGTCTCTTTGGTCAAAGGATTTGTCTCACACTTTCAATTTGTGCCATTCACAAGATGCTGGAAGTCCCCAGGCAGGTGGGAGGATGTTGTAAATGGGACCCGGAAAGGCTTAGGCTTGTCCCAGGGGCTCCGAGTGGCTCTTTCTTTCCTTTCTACGATGTTGGCCCAATCACTTCAAATGCATGTATTTTCAAGGATGAGAATAATCATAAATTGTTGTTACAAAGGAGAGGAAACACCCATGGCCCGGGTCCAAGGAGGACTGAGCCCAGAGTTGGAAAAGAGCCCTTGGTGGTGGTCTAGGTCTAGCTACTGTCAAAGCAGAATGTTCTTTTCAGTGGTCCCAGTGTCTGCTTGATTCAGGACTGATACTCAGTGGGACCCTTCGGGAGGGGGCCACAGAGCCACTGTGAGCAGCTTAAGCAAAACGGGGAAGGAGGGTTATTACAAGGGGACAAATAGCTTTGTGGAACCAAGGGTGATATCGCGGTGACCACTGCTGCAAAACCCATCACCCCAAAACTTAATATATACAACAACCATGCTCTTGATACTCACGGGTTCTCTGGGTCAGGAGGGTGGACCGAGCATGGCGGGAAGATGGAAGATGTAAAGGCTGGAGATCTCTTCCCTCACACTTCTCCCATCTGGTGTTGATGCTGGCAGGAATCTGCACCTGCTCGTGGCCTCTCCCCACGGCCTGGGCTTCCTCACGCAGTGGAGTGGCCACAAGGACGTGCGGCTCAGATCTCCCACTGCAGAGAGGGTTCCTGTCCACGGGCCAGCCCCTCCATGCCGAAATCAGTCCGAGGTTGCACTTACCTTGGGCTGTTCCCAGCCATGATGGAATGTGCCAGAAACAGTAAGGCAAGCCCATCCCTGGGAGACACAGGGCTCTTGGGATGGGTGAATGGCTGGAGGACCCCCCAGCAGCCCTGCCAAACCTTCCCTCAGGCCGCACCGGGGGGGAAGCCTGACCCTCCACTCCTAAGCAGGGGAGCACTGCGCCTTCCTTCTGAAGAGTACCGAGCGGAAAGGGGGGGACCCTGACAAATGACACCTCAACCATGGGGGGCAGCTCAGCGTCGATGGGGATAAGTCCTGTCCGTGGCGTGACCCCCTGCTCTGATGTGGTGAGAGGGGCACTTTCCCTGCATTGTCTTTCTCCCCAAACCCAAAACCCCAGTCTAATCATGAGGAAGAAATCAGGCAAATTCCAATAGAGGGACTTGCTATAAAACACCGGGCCGTACTCCTCAAAACTGCCAAGGTTGTGGAAAACAAGGAAAGTTGGGAAAGTGCCCCAGCCGGAGAAGCCTAAGGAGGCATGAAACCAAATGTAATGTGGGATCCCGGGGCAGAAAAAGGGCATTAGGGGGAAACTAGAGACATCGGAATCAAGTGTGGATTTGAGTTAATAGTATTGTATCAATATCGGTGCCTTAATTCTAACAAACGTGCCCCACCAATGTAAGATATCAATAATAAGGGAAAGTGGGTGAGGGATATATGCAAATTCTCTGTACTGTCTTCTCAAGTTTTTGTAAATCTAAAACTGTTCTAAAAAAAATAAAGCCTATTTTTTAAAAAGAACTGCTCTGTGGTCTAAGATGCTTCAGCAAACCTCCCTCCCTTCCTTCCCCCTCTCCTTTCCTCGGCTCAGACCGGTATCTGGCTTGCAGCTCTCCCGTCCTCTTCCAGCTCCCTCCTTCTTGCTTTCACGGGCATTTCCCCTCGTAAATTTATTGTGTGTTCAACCCCATCTGGGCATCTGCTTCCTGGAGGACCCCAACTAACACAGCAGCCTCGGGCTGAGTGTCCTTTCCAGTAGTCCCAGTGTCGGCTTACATGGAGGTTTGAAAAACAGGCATCCCAGCAACCACACAGAAAGCTGAGAAACCTTTCCTGATCTGGCCTCAGAAATCACACAGCACCCTTCTGCCACAAGCTCTTGGCTACACGTGAGCACCAAGCCTGCCTAGATTCAAACAGGAGTGGACATAGACTCTTCCAACGTGACCTTGAGGAATGTCAAGGTCACATTGCAGAAGAGCTGGTGGGATGGGAGATAGTTTTGCAGCCGTCTTTGGGAAATACAATCTGCCACAGGTCAGGGCACAGTTGGAAGGGTTGCCAGATAAGATGCAGTGCAATATTTGGACATTCTTATACTGAAAATGTTTTCTTTGTTTATCTGAAATGCAAATTTTCCCATATTTGTAATTATTACATCTGGCAACCCTAACTAAGCATCTGGAAGGAATAGAACGGGGGCTGGATGCCGGGGGGGTCTGCGGCCCACTCTGCCTCTCTCTGCTTTTCTCTGCTCATCGGCGTTGTTCTGAACAGGCCATCCTCATGGGGGGGTCCCCGTGGCCGTCCACAATCCTGGGATGTTATGGTTCCAGCCCCCAGGAGTCCCTCTGATCTTCTCTTTCTCTCCCTTTCTGTCCCTTCCTTCTTGAAAGGCCTCCAGGTCTTGCACCATCCCGACGGCAGTCCTTTGAACACACTCCACGTTGTCAATGTTGGACTCAGAGCCGAAGACCATGCTCTACCTGGGGTCAGCTTAGCAAATAACAGTAATAATGAAAAAGAACAACACCTAACACTTATTGGGTGCATTCTCTGAGCCAATGCATTTCTAAGACTTTATAAGTATTAATGTACTCGATTCTTACAACACCCTATAGCACACTTCCCTTTACAGATGAGGAAACTGAGGCACGGGGATGTGAAAGTCTTACCTGAGGTCAGAGCGCTGGCAAATGTCGGAGCCGGGAGCCAGCCCATTTTACCCCGTTGCAGCCTACGGTGACGTGGCTCTGAACCTCCATAAAATCATCAGGTTTTGTTTGTTAGTGATCAGCAGGCAGGTTACCCTGTGGGTGCCTGAGGTGCTGTGTCAGCTAAAATTCTAGAGTCTTCTACACATGAAGTGTAGTTAAGCCACGTCTCCCCCTTTCTAGTACTTAATGCATGAGATCTGAGATCCTGTAATCCCATCCCTACACTTTTGGAACCCAAATGGAGAACTTTACTCTCATTCTCCTTTATGTGGACATTGGCTTAGTATTCCCAATTGTTGAAATAATTTTGTGACTCATTTTGCAGTCTGGTGCAGCAGTTAAGATGATGGACGGTGGAGACTTCCCAGGGGAAACCCCTGCTCTGTCATTTCCTAGCTCTCTGACCTTGAGTGGATGACTTTCCCTCTCTCTTCTCAGTTTGCTCATCTGTAAAGTGGGACACTAAGAGCCCCTCTCTCAACTATACTTGTTGGAAGGACTAACTGAGTTAATAATATGTAAAGAGACCAGAGCAGTGCCTGGCACAAGGTCAGCACCCAGCAAGAGCTGTATTATCACAAGCAAACTTGCCTGGCCTGCACATCTTCCATGTTTTTGCTCCAGCTGTGGGTATAAGATTTTGAAGAACAGACATCAAGTGCAGTGTCCTGCAGCTCCTCACTGGAAATCTCTCTCCAAACTGTTACCGTCTGTCACAATTTGGGGTCAGTCCTGCTACGGCCATCCAGCCAATGTATTTACAATTGGTCAAGAGAGACTTGCAAAAGGGTTACTGAAAACAAGATGAAAAACCCAACTGAGAAGCCAATAAAGTTCTTCTAAGTGCAACTCACACATTCCAATTCTCCATCAGTCAAATCCCAGGTCATCTCAATATTGTTTCCATCAGTCATTCCCAACCTTCTCTCTGCGGTGACACACGTGATCAATGAGGATCCCATACAAAACCCTCTCTGCTGGCTGTAGCTGGAATGACCCAGGAACACGCAAATCTCCAGGCTCGCTGTCCTGAACTCCACTCCTCATCTCCTGCTAATTCCCACCAGTGTTTCAACACATCATGGTTAAGGAGCACACACTTCCAGAGTGTTCCTGAAATTTGTACCAGGTCACCAATGGTTCGCAACTTTTTTCAGAACAAAATGTAGCATTTTAAAATCATCTAGCACATTCCCAAATCCATGCGTTCCTTCTATTGTCTCACATCTATAGAGCATGTACCGTGACAAGGCTCTGCGAGTGTGGTAAAGAGACTTCACTACACACCCACAAGAATGGAAGAAATTCTTCATGTGGACTAAATATTACATGGCATTTCCCTAAATTCAATTTCCTGGTAATAACATCCCCCAAACCACTGCAGAAAATGCTTTTCCATTGTAAATGTGAGCCTCCAGAGAGAGGTGTCAGCATTTTCTTTAATGAAATCATAAGGACCAAATTTACTGGGGATATTTTTTTAGCCTTACCAAATGTCCCAGTTCTAAGCATTTAGAATCTATTCAACCCAATTTGTAGTAATTTTTAAAGGAAACAAACACACGAACATTGTAGTCAATCAATTCCATGTTTAATAAAATTATGCCACTTAAGACTTCAACTTGACTAAATTTCAAATATAAATGTCTAGGTATTAAGTAAGACAGAATGGCTTTTATTCACCCAGCTCCCGGTCAAATGCCTGGTTCAGATTTCATGTGGTTTCATATCTGCTTTTCCTGCTGAGTCATGCTTTTCAAAAACATCTTCTGAAATGATAAAGCCTGCGTTTATCAACATATGTATTGCCATCTATCTCAATGAATATAGGGAATAGAACATGATCACATTTACTTGGCTCAAAAGAAAAGGTGGCATGCCAATTTGAATTATTACTTCAAGAAGAATTCTATGATGAATAAACCCAAGACAAATCATGGATTCTCCATTCATATATACTGCAATTCTGATAGGAGCCTCATAAGTAGTTTGAAATTGCCCTAAGCTCTAACTTTGATATACTTCAAAGCTGTACATTCTGCTATAAACCTTAGACTTCATTTAGAGGCAATTTATCCTTCAATTTATCCACAAACTTTTAAAGAAAACTGGGCAATTTCCCAAAGCAAATTACTCCTGAAATGTAAGATGGTGTCTCATAAACACGGCCACTGCAAAACTGATAAGGATGGCTCTGGAAGTTAGGACAATTCAAATTCTCTCACTCAACAATGAGAGATTGGGTTTTGGGGGTTTGTTTTTTGTTATTTTTGTTGCTGTTTTTGCCGTCAAGATAGTTAAAAATTTTATCAATTGGTAATATCTAATATTGGCCAAAGCGTGGATACTCTCATAATATGTTGATAACATGCAAATTGGTACAGCCTTATTGGAAGGCATTGGGGGAGTAGCTATCAAATTTTTTCATTTGCACATACTATTTGTCACAACAATTTCATCTCTAGATATTAGAGAAAGACTTGCCCAAGTGCACAGAAGGGCAAAATGATGTTAGCAGTAGCATTGTTTGTAAAAGGATAAAAATCATAACCAGCCTACAGTCCATCAAGACTTAAATAAACAATTATGTGTATACACACCATGAAATGCCAGTTTTCAAAGAGAAGCAGCTAGAGCTGTCAAAACTGATGAGGAAAGGTTACCAAGACATGTTGTTGAGTGAAAAAACGTGTTAAAAAAAAAAAAAAGAATCAAATCTGAACTCAAATTAGAAAATTGTACCCATAGGACACATTTCGGTAGACGCTTAGAAAAGAGTCTGGAACCACAGGTCTAGTAGATGCTCAATAGTTGAATATATAAGTGATTGAATGAATATACATCGCATGCTAATTTTTTTATTTTATTTTATTTTTACCATTTAGCACTTGTCTTTTTCATTTCATTCATGGAATTTTAAATGAAACTCTCTTTCAAAAGTTGAGTTATTTTCCTGAGACAGGGTGATGCCCCTCAATGTTTCGGTTCGATGTTCCAAGTGAGATGCCCTAAGATGCCCACTGCTGCCCAGCGTGCGTGGCGTCTTCTTCCACCAGGACCAGAGTCAACCCAGGGTTGACCCCAGACTCGCCCTGTCGGTGACTTTGCTCCTGGAAGCCTTTCTCTTCTCAGTGCTGCCCCTCGCCCCTCCACCCTCCCTGGCTGCTTCTGTTCATCCTTTCGATGGGCATTTGGGTGGCCCTTCTGTGGAGAAACCTCCTCCCATTGCATGCCCAGGAAAGGGGCACCACCCGGTGATGTGCGCCCTGACAACCCCAGGCACCTTTCTTTCCTGGTATTCAACACAACTGCAGTTATACAACCACACGTGCAATTACACTGCGCTGAGAAACATTCCCAACGTGCAGAAAATAAGGTACATGTGCTTGTGTGCAGAGCACCCAGATTTTTATATGTTTCATTTAACATCTCTGCTTCTGAGACCCTGAGACTTACCTCCTTGTGCTTCTGATTCTTGATATTAAGAAGGGGTTCGTACTGTTGCCTCATAAGGTCATTACGGGGATTATATCTCTTAATATTTAGGAATCCTTTAGAATATAACCTGGCAGTTCATATTGCAAGAAATCAAATGTGGGCCCTGTGAGGCAGGAACCCAGTCCAGCTCCTTCACTATGGTGGAGGGCAAGATATGGCCCCCAAATCCTCCCATCCTGGTTTGCACGGCCCTGGAAATGCAATTCCACTCCCCCCATCAGGAGATGGAGTCCTCTTTCCCTACTTCCTGAATCGGAAGTGGCCTCCTGGCTTGCTTGAACCAATCAAATGCCACAGAAGTGACATTATGAGGTTTCTGAGGCTAGACTTTAGCAGTTCTTGTAGTTTTCCAGTCATTCTTTTGGAATGCTGCCCCCCAAGGAAGCCATTGTATCTTCCATGCTGTTCCTAGTAGATGCTCAATAAATACTTGTTGAGTTAATGAACGAATCCATGAGTGAAAGAAGGAAGGAAGGAAGAGAGGGAAGGAGGTAGGGAAGGAGGGAAGCAGGGAGGGAGGGAGGGAGGAAGGAAGGAAGGAAGGAAGGAAGGAAGGAAGGAAGGAAAAGAGAGAGGAAGGAAGTATAAGAGGAACCAACCCAACCCTTTTATTCTGTTGGAAAGATTAATTCCTCAGACTAGGAGGATCACACTGTAACAATCATGATCCTTTTTAATTGCTGATTTCATACACTATGTGCTTAGAAAAAAAATGTGTCTGGGCATAATCATCTAATCGCATTAGAACAACGTGTCATGTCTTTTCCATGGATAGTAAAATAACATCCAAATTTTGGATCCATGTCCCCTGACTGCTTTAAAAACTAAGGCGGCTGTTAGCACATTTCAGGAAATTACACTCAAACTGGCTATCTCAGCTATTGGGAACACTGACAGTTCTCCTTGCCTCCGTCACAGATTTTAAAAACACCATTTGGGAACACTGACAATAATTTGAACCATGTGGAATTACTTAGCTTATCTCTATCGTGTACAATAGAAACCTTGATTTTCCAATTGTACTAAAGCTCTTCTTACTCCCGAGGCCAAACCAGAAGGCAAAAGTCTTCAAAGCCACTGAATTGTGTTCCTGTCTTCTCAGATTTCAGTCTTAAGACAGTTGAGAAGACGAAACAGATCAATTAATTCAAGCATCACAAGTGTAATGATCTAATTTGCTTTACTCCCCGGGATTTTAAATTCAGTCAATAGTTACATTTTAGGCTTTCTAGGGCATAAACATTTGTTAATCAACCACTGTACAACCAAGTTTTCTTTTGTAAAATGATTTCTTCAGGGTGGTGGGGAGTGGAGGAGAAAGGAAAAAATAAGTGGGCCAATTCTCTCATCTTTCATGTCAGAGAGTCAATGAAGAGTGTCTATAGTTAAAACACGAAGTTTAAGAAAAATTTAACGACTTTGCTTTAATTTCTATAATTTGTCAAGGGATAGCAATTTTGTTTCTCTTGATTGTATGTCATGTGTGTATGTGTGTGTCTGTGTATGTGTGTGTGTTTATCCAAAGGTCAGTAATTTCTTTAATTTAACTTCAGATTCCTTTGTTGTCACATCCCAAACAAATTAAATACTTTCTCATTAAAAATTGAATGTATAGCAAAATTCCCTATTTTCAACAAAATGTATTAATTATCTGTCTTTTTATCCATAGAACAGAGACCAAATGTTGATAATGATGATTTTCTCTGGGGAGTAGGATATTGAGAGTGTTTTACCTTTTGCATCATTCTTTGCACTTTTATTCATTGCTCGCTGTTTAAAGAGCATAACTATGTATCATTTTATGAAAACTCTAAAGTCGTTATTAAAAAAGGAACAAATAACTAAAATATTTTTCCTATTTTCCTCCAAGTTTGACCTCTACCTCAAAACTTCTGGCTAAAAACATGCAGCAAATGTATTAATATTTTTGGAAACAACATATGGAGGCTCGCTATGGCCACAGCAGATGAAATTACCCAGAGGGAGAGGGAGAGAAGATGAGTTGGAGAGCAGAATGGTGGCAGAGCAGCGAATTTTTCAGAAGAAGAACCAGCAAAGAAGACTGAGGAGGAGTGAGCAGACGGGATGCCAGGATGAGACGACATTACCAAAGTCAAGGATGCAAAGGTTTCTGAGAAAGGAGGACTTAGATCTCCCATCCTTGAGCTTTCCTCTCCTGTCTGGTTAGCCTGAACTTTGGAATTTCAGAATACCACGTGCTAGAAACCTATCACAGGGTTTCGTACTCCCAATATCGTTTATCAAACGCAGCACCTAGAAGTGCCAGAAACTTCCAGAAACATCCAGAGATGCCCCATACTGCCTCTGCCCTCCGCCTGAGATGGGAATCTTCAATTGTTGAAACAATCAGGGTTGGCACAGCAGCTCCTCTAGGGAACAGGACACTAACAGCGCAGCTTTCCCACAACCTACAGCCAAGCCCATATAAAAACTCCTAGAAACAGCATTACACCGTTCTGACGACAGAGCAGGTTCTTTGGTTTTCTTTTTGATGCTTTCTCTAGGGCAGACTTTACAGGCCCACACTGAAATCCACGTATACCTTCCTGCTGTGTTACATGGAATGCAAAGTTTCTCCCTGACCCGTCTGGCATTATACATTATTAAAAAGCCAATGTACCCATTTCCTGCTGCTGCTGTAACAAATTACTACAAAGCTGGTGGCTTAGAACAACACAAATTTATTCTCTTACAAGTTCTGCAGGTCCGAAGTCTGAAATGGGTCTTTCTGGGCTAAAGCGGACAGAGCCGGTTCCTTCTGGAAGCTCTGGGGGAGAGGCCATTTCCTCGCCTTGCCGGCTTCTGGAGGCCGCCTGGTTCCTTGGCTCATGACCCCTTCCTTGCGTCCCTCCGACCTCTCGTTTCTGTTGTCGCATCTCCTGGTTTCTCCTTTACCTTCTGGCCACCCTCTTTGAGGACCCTTGTGTGTGCATTTAAAGCCCTCCAGAGTCATCCAGGGTCCTCCTTAATCACTTGGAAATTCCCCTTTGCCACATCAGGTCACGTTCACAGATCTGGGGTGAGGACGTGGATAACTTTTGGAGGGCCGTTGGTCAGTGGACCCAGCAAGTGAGAGACGCACCACCAGACAACGCGTGGGAATTTTTGTATAGCCTTGGCATTAAGAAAGCTCTCTAAATATGACCCAAAACTTCTAAGTCATACAATAGAAGATTGACACATGTGACATGCATGGAAATGTACACTATCAACAAAAGTAAAGACCCCGATAAACTGTGAAAAATTATCTGCATATTCAAAGACCTGACTTCAATGTGAGAGGAACGTCCACAAACTAATAAGAAAAAGGCCAACAACTGATAGAAAAATGTGCAAGGCTGTCAACAGACAGTTCCTAGAAAAAAAAAAAATGCTAACTCCTCTTAAATATATGCAAAGAAACTCATTCTCACTTGGGAAAAGAGAAATGCGAATTAAATTTACAGGAGCTCCCTTTTCTATCTATCAGACTGGCGAAGGGGAGGGGACCCTAAATGCATGGGTGGAGGGGTGATGATAAGCTTTATGTGCCTTTTGATTTTTAAACCATATGCATGTTTTGCCTTTTCAAGAATAAATAAGTTTTAAATGCAAGTAAGTAGGGCTCCCAAACGAAACAGTTTGAAATGGTGAATTTGCAGGTGTCCCTTCCTCCTCCGCAGGGCAGCTCTTTGGTCTGCTCATCCATTCCTGCGACAAATGGTCAGTGGGCAATTTCTGGGCCCGGCATCCTTTGGTAAACTGCGGAAACAGCCGTGAATCAGACAGACAAAGGCCCTGCCCTCAGGACCCTTCCTTCCTGGCAGCAAGAGGCAGATAACGTACAAGGAAGTTGGTTTGCAGGATGTCAGGTGATGGGACGTGATATAAAGACAGGGCGGACAGGAGAGGAGAGGGCTGGTAGGAGCTAGGATGAACCCTGCTTGATTTTTGCATATAGGATGCTCAAGAAAGTCCTTAAAACAGAATAAGGGGCAGAAGAGGAACCTGATCAAACTCAAGTTTTACACAGATCTCTCTGGCTGCTCAGAGGGTGGGGATCTGCCTGCTGGGCAAGCCCGTCTTCCCAGAGGTCAGTACTCCTCGGTCAGTAACTGTCGGATTTGGATTTCAAAGTGCAGATGCTCATCGTGTTAAGGGAAAAATGCCCTAAACCACTATTTTTCCAGTCTTTATGAAAAAGGGGCTTCAAATCATTTTTAAAATTTTCTGCTCCAACTATGAATGCTTTTAAACGTTTTTCTTATTTTGTGATGAATTAGCTTGAGAACAAAGCCCATTTAGACTTGGTGTCTTTTCTCTAATGAGTTGCTTTATGCTGGTTGGTAGAATGTTATCAAGGATTTCTACATCCATCATCACAAGTGCTATTGATCTGTGCTATTTTTCAGAAATAGGACCTTCATGGTTCTAGAATATTCCATTATAAGAAAGTACCATGATCATTTAACTAAGTTTCTGGGAATGAATACTAGAGAAGGGTTTGGTTTAATAGTTGCTCTCTCACACACACGTGCATGTGTGCACACACACTGCACAACCTGATTGTATCTTACTAACAGAGGGTTTCTAGAAGAGACCTTCTCCGGGAAGGCAGAAAGCATATTCCTAGCGTGTTCCTGTCATTTTGTTTGGGAGTTTCACATTTACCTCTTCTAGGGCCATGTCTAATATTGGCATGGTGAAGAAAGCCCACATAAGTGGAGGAACTCAACTGATCTCACCTCCTCTCTGGCCACCCTCCCCAACACAAAGCCACCTCAAGCTGCTTGTCCGTCCTGAATCCATCACGCTTTTTCACACCCTATGCCTTTCTACAGCTGGGTCCTCCCCTCCCAGGTTCCCACAATTCCAGTTTGCAGTTAGCTTAAAGGAGCCTTCTCCTGGACAACCTTCCCTGGCAGGGCTGGCCACTCCCTCTGCTTGCCGCACTGGGCACTACCCACCCGTGTGAGCACATTCCCGCCTCCTGCGGGCAGTGGAGCCAGGGGTGACAGTGCAAGCTGCAGACAGGCAGGTCTGGGTCCAAGGGCAGCTCCCCTAAGGAACTTGGTTCACGTTGAGAAAACACACACACACATATGGGATTGAAATACTGTGTACTGAAGCTACACATAAGCAATGAGGCTCCAAATTTACATCCCTAACAACCCATTTCCCCATTTTCTACAGAACTGATCTGGTCTCCCTCTCAAGTTCTGTAGGAAGGATAGCTAAATGAATTAACTTTTGTTCTAACCAGCTTAAGCAGGTCACATGCTGCCTTTGGGACAAAATGCTAACCCGTGTCTGAGATGGGTCTGGATGGATGAGGAGTCCGGGGGCCTCAGTGGCTCCCAACAGCACAGGGAAGCTCTGCTCAAATCTAGGTGCTGACTGCAGGTGCCGTCCTCCGGGTGCTGGGAGAGCCACTGGCCTTTAACAAACAAGAAGGCGGCTGGGGTAAATGGAGATCCAGTATCATGAGATGGGCACCTAAGGGGCTAGAGACCCCATGACTGCCTCAGCCGCACCTCAGCTCTCTCAGGATTGAAGGCTATGCCAAGGCTCTGTCACATCCTCCATCTGCCCCCTGGCCCACACACAGTCCACCCCTAGCCTCGACGTTGAGTGGCCTCATCCCTCACTCCTTGAGAGCCAAGAGTTGCCCAGGAAAGCCAAGAGTCAGTGTGTGCTGGGGGATCTTTGATCCACTCTGCACCTTCTCCACTCAGCTCTGCACCCAGAGGCTCACCCATGGTGGTTGGCCATGGGCTCCTTGACCCTCAGCTTCCAGCTGCATTTGGCCAACAGGAGGCACCTGCCAGGCAGCAAAGGGAGGGAGGACAGCGAAGGGGGATTCTCTTTCTCTGGCTGCCTCTCCTCGGTCCAGGGCCAGCGCTCCTGTCGGGCAACCTGACCGTCCAGCTCCCCCTCCAAGCCCAGGTGCCGCGCCCTCCCTGCCTTAGCTTCCCAGGGCTTCCAGAACAAAGGACCACAATCCGGGTGGCTTGAGAAAACAGAAATAAATTGTCTCTCCCTTCTGGAGACAGAAGAAGTCCCAAATGAGCTGTCAACAGGACCGTGGTTCCGCTGAAGTCTGCAGGGAGGAACCTGTTTCCACCTCTCCTGGCTTCTTCCCCTGCGCTCTCTCTCTCCTCCGTCTGTCTGCACCCAATTCTTCCCCTCCTTTCAGACCACCAGTTATACTGGCTTAGGGCCCACCTCATCCAGTTCGGCCTCATCTTAACTAAGGTCTCCGATGACTGTATTTCCGAATAGGGTCATGGTCATGGGACCAGGGGCTGGGACTTGACTGTGTCCTTCCAGGGGGGACACAGTTAACCTGTAGCACGCCCCTTGGTCTCTCAGGCTTGGGAGTGGTGGCGGGCCCCTGCTTGTGCAAGCTCCACGTCCTGCACTGTCCTTCGCTGGTTTCTCTACACTCTGCCCATGCTCTGGCAAGTCCCCAGCCTGAGCGGCCATCTGCTTCACGCCAGGGCCCGGCCCAGTGCACAAGGCCCCTCTTCCCCGTCCTGCCACATCACCACCTTCCCTCTGAGGTGGCCAATGGAGCACACAACCACAGGAGAGGCAGCTCCTTCCTTCTGGATCCGGAACAGGAGTCAGGGCAGAAGCCCCTCCACCCTCAGGCTCCCCCCCAACTCCCCAGCAAGGTTCTCCTTCTCCTGAGGATGGAGAATGAACATCAGGAGCCCTGACCTGTCTTCCCCCGCTCTCCTGCACAAACCCACGGAGTCATGAGGGGTCACACGGAGGGGGCTTACCCCGGACAGCAGCCGGGCTACGCGGGGTCTTTGTGCAGCGTTCCATCCAGCAGAAAGCTGTCATCATGGACTGATTTTGCATCTGGAAAGCCATCGGGATAAATACGCAAATCTACGGTGTCTCTGCCCCGAAGGGCTCCCCCTAGAGTTGTCCTTGCACAGTGCACAACCGGCACTCCCGGGCCCTGCCTCCCTGACTTTCCTCTCTGTATCACGTAGTTCTTCCCAAATCCACCCTTGTGACAAAGCATTTCCACATCTGGGGAGGAACTCTGAGGTCTAGTGGCCAAAATCGACCTTCCATTAGAGAGATCAAGTAGCCACCCTTCCCAGTGAGGGTGACAGCTTCCTGGTTTAGCCTTAGGAGGTCAATTGCTTCAAAGAGATCATGTTAAATGGTGGAAGTGAAAATGTGTCACTCTAAATATGTGCAAAAATATTTTCTCCATTGCATGCGCTGGAGACTTTGGTCCCCTGATCTTAATCCTCACACCTTTGTGAATTCATTCCTTCCCCCATTTTATGGATATTGAAGTTGAGGCTGTCCACGACCCAGCACCCCCTGCAAGGCTACCCTGGGGAATGCTATGCTCTGTGGTCCCTTCCACGGCCAAATCCCCCGACAGCTCAGTAAACTGGAATAAAAGAGACCAAAGAGCAATTGTGTGTCCTCCAGGAGTCCTCGCCTCGTTTTGAACGTGGCTGCTGGGCATTTTCAGCCATGGGAAGGCCTCAGCTGTGAGCGTGGATGTCAGTTTTCATTTAGGGAAAATTTTTACACTGCAGTCAAAAGCCATTTAAGAAACAAACGCCAGGAAGATGATAATGGACGTGCTGGTGACGGCTAACGAACGCGGCGCTTGCGAGGCGTTCGGTTCGGGAAGGACAGACGCTTAAGCCAGAGCTCTTGTTAGAATCCAGTCATCTTCAGCAGCCGACATGAGCAGGAGGTGCCTACGGTGAACAAAAACACAGGAAAGGTTAATGGCCTTTTCTGCTAAAACAGTTCTGGGTTTTATCTCACATTCCAATTCATCCCCCAATCGTGATAGGCTTACGTTTGCTTTTTTTTTTTTTTTCCCTTTTTGATAATCAGGAGAAAAATTGATTACTAAAATTATAATTAAGAGCTGGGAAAATATGCAATAATTGGGCTGCTTCATTTCACACATATTTCAGGTTAATTGCATGATTTTACTAATGAAGATATTTGCATGAACATTTTCAGTGGCTACAATCAACTTAGTGTGTAATGAAAGATACTCTGCTAAGCAGATGACTTCATTTTTCGTTGGACCCAGGACAGAACCAGGCCAAAACCCATCAGTGAGATGTGCAGAGACACTGATTAGGATCACGTGCTAGGGTTTTAATTAGTAATCCATTACTCTCCCCCGGTAGAGCATACACTGTCTACTCAGCACAACTGGATCCTTTTCTAATTTCAAAAAAGACCGCACGATACCAATGAAAATGGAAAACCCACCCCATTACCACTTTTTAAGAAGTCTTTTAAAAAAGAAGTATGTCACTCATCTTTCTTAAATTCTCCTCCCCACAGGTAATCACAACTTGTTTCCACTTTTTCAATAACAAATGTGGTTCCTATAAAATTATAGAGGAATTTAAAAATACATAAAAACAAAATAAAATAAAATAAAAGTTATCCATAGTGCCACTATGCAAACCACTATTTAAATTTTGGGGTATATTATTCCTTTCCATAAGCGCACTCTTTACTTTTCACCAAAATGCATTATACTATACATACAATTCGGTATTTAAACTGTTTTTTTTAACCAAACAATTCACTGTGAACACTTTTCATATCAATGTTTTTCTGCCATTTGTGTAAAGTTTTTCATAGTGTGGATGTGTCACAATTTACTTAAATGATCCCCTTTTGTTGGACATTTCGGTTCAATCCAATCGTTCACTGTATAGACAGTGAACATTCTAAAAGTTCTTTTAGTGCCTCTATAAATATTTTCTTATGATAAATTCACAGATGCCAAATGATTGAAAATCCTTGAAAGATGTTGCCAAATTTGATCCCTAGAAATACATAAATTTAAAATCCTACCAGCAGGCCCATTTTCCTTCAAACTCACCAACACTGGGAAACAGATGCTGTCATTTGAAAAGGATACATAAAAATGTAATCTCTTTGTTGATTTAATTTGAACTTCTTTAATTACTAGTGAAGCTAGTGATTGTTCATTGGACATCTACGGTTCTTTTTTGCAAATTGCCAACTCATGCTGGGCCTATTTTTAAACTTGGGTCAATTTTCCTTTGACTGTTTTGTAGGATCTTTCTGTGTTTTAAGAGTATGAACCCTTCATCTGCTACATACGGTACAAATATTTTTCCATTGATTTTAATATTTTTTTATTTGTGCAGATAATAAAATGATGACATTTTGGTTCAACACATTCATTCTGTGTAAGAGATCCAGGCGGGGACAGAACGGATCCCAATACAGATTGGCAAGTCAAAGTCACACACCTGCAGACTCCACACCCTCAAGGCCATTTACCTGCAACAGTTGTCTTAATTCTCACCGTGTTCTCACCAGCATGTTACACCTCAGGGACCCAAGGTTCAAAGGGCTTTAAGCACTTGCCCCAGGTGACTCAGCTGGTAAGGGAGGAGCTAGGATTTGAACCCGAGATACAAACACTCTGTCTGCAAACTGTTGCTAATAGCAACAAACAACTCAGCAAGCATCCATTGTTGTGAAATACAGGCTTCAGCCAGTTGTATCTGTAGCAACACGTATCAATTAGGAATGCTTGGTGCAAGGAACAGAAAATCTAACCACAGTGGCTTTAACAAACATAAATAAAAGGCCATTTAATTATTGCTACATTTGACATGTGAACGGCAAATTGCGCGTGAGCGTGTTTGTCAAAACCTTGAAGCATCTCTGAAGGTGTCCACGACAATGTGTTTTATAGCTATTTGGGCATCAAGAAGGTGGGACCATAGCTGTATCTCCTGAATCCTCCAGGCTGCTTTGGTGGAAAGCCTTGAGTGAGAAGCAGCAGCTGAAAGAATCTGTAAAGTCAAAAGGATGTTGATAACAGAAGAGCCCAAGGAACGATGGTGTAGGGCGCAGCTGACGGTGTGCAGCGGGTAGAAATTTCAGGAGCTTCTCCACTTCACACCAGTTGCACCGGGTGGGTCACGGATGCTGTGTGAGGCTGAACCGGAGCCCCTACAAGGATTTAGAAGCATCACCACCCAGCTCTAGTCAAACCAAGGTGCATAGTCCTCAACCCAACAGCCCAGCTCAGGTGCAAATGCCCCTGGTGAGGACAGAAACCCTCACGATGCGAGAGTTTGGGGTTTCCAGTGGCTTCCTCCTCCTGCTGCATATGAAAAAAGACAGCAAAGGCTCTGAGTGCCAGGAAGCCAAGCAGGGGCCAGCCCACACAGACCCCTCACCTGTCCCCATAACTGCCCCTCACCTGTCCTTGCTTCCCCCTTGACCACTGTCCCCTACCATTCCTCTCACATAACACCCCATAGACATCTCTTTCTTTATAACCATGTTGTCTGGAAGAGTTCACATGTCCAGATAAAAAGAGAGAACACTGTGATAAACGCCTGTGTGCTCCCACCCGGTTTTATCAAATCTCAGCCTGCCATCACGTCGCCCCAGAGCTCATTTTTTGTAATGAATAAAACATCACTGATTCTGCTCAGGCCCCTCATGTGCCGTCCCCAGCCTCTTTCTTTCTCTCTCTCCCCCAAGGTTCTTCTAGTATAAACTTGGTGTTTCTCCTTCACGTGCATGTTTTCATACATTTAATACATATGTATGCATCCATAAACAATGTATTATTGTCTTCTAGGTGTTTAGTCTTTATATAAATATTATCATTCAGAACGCATCCTCCCATAACTTGTTTCGTTGGCTCCAGATTGTTCCTGAAATTCATTCAAGTGGATATATGTGGTTCTTGCCCATTCAATTTACCTTAAGCCTCGAATTTCATTGAATTTTAATATATCCTCACAGCAAAGCTTTTATCCTTTCTCCTGTGGATGGACATTTAAGTTGCATCCAATTGTTCCTCTATACAAACAATGCTGTGGCTAGCATCCTCACATCTTCTTGAGCACCTTGAGAGTTTCGCAGGGGTAAATTAACCTTTTAAGGAAATAAACCTGGTGGGAGGGATGGCGTTTACCAGGAAGCCTCCACCTAAGTCTCAGACAAAGCATCCAGCTCAACATTTGGGCTACGTGACTCACATCCCCATTCTCAGTCCCTTCTCCAGCTATTGTGCCTTGTCACCCAGTGATGTAAGGACTATATCAGTC
This sequence comes from Choloepus didactylus, assembly GCF_015220235.1. Taxonomy (NCBI): domain Eukaryota; kingdom Metazoa; phylum Chordata; class Mammalia; order Pilosa; family Megalonychidae; genus Choloepus; species Choloepus didactylus. The sequence goes on from NC_051328.1 coordinate 38,985,037, forward strand.
AGGTTTTTGCTGCAGTAATGCTGTGTAATAAACAATCCCAGATCTCAAAGACTACAACAAATATTTTTTTCCTCATTCACACATCTGCATGTGAGCTAGGTTCAGTTCTGTTCCCTGCTGTGGGTTGAGTTCCCATTTGCTTCATGGGTCTTTTATTGCAAGACCCAGGCTGGAGGGCCAGTAGCTCCCTGGGACATGGTCTTCTCATGGCAAAGGGCTGGGGAGCACGAGGTCAAGCCAAAGCACGAGAGCACATTAAAGCCTCTGGTCCAGCTTGGCATACAGTAGATCCACTCATACTCCATTGGCCAAAGCAAATTACATGGTGTGTCAGTTTGAATGTATTGTGTTCCCCAAACGCCATTGTCTTCGTAGTCTTGTGGGGCAGACGTTTTGGTGCTGGTTGGATTTGCTTGGAATGTGCCCCACCCAGCTGTGGGTGATGATTCTGATGAGATGTTCCCATGGAGGCGTGGCCCCACCCATTCAGGGTGGGCCTTGATCGGTGGAGCTATATAAATGAGCTGACTCAAAGAGAGGGAACGGAGTGCAGCTGTGAGTGATGTTTTGAAGAGGAGCAAGCTTGCTAGAGAGGAACGTCCTGGGAGAAAGCCATTTTGAGGCCAGAGCTTTGGAGCAGACGCCAGCTGCCTTCCTAGCTAGCAGAGGTTTTCCAGACGCCATTCGCCATCCTCCGGTGAAGGTACCCGATTGTTGAGGTGTTACCTTGGATGCTTTGTGGCCTTAAGACTGTAACTGTGTAGTGAAATAAACCCCCGTTTTATAAAAGCCTATCCATCTCTGGTGTTTTGCATTCTGCAGCATTAGCAAACTAGAACACATGGCTAAGCCTCAAGTCTGCAGAGAGAAAAGTATGCTCCACTGACAACGAAATCTTGGTCAGGGTGGGACAGAAAGAAGAATTATGTAGAAATGATACCATCTTTCACTTCTCTACTCCTCCCACCACCACACATATACATACGCACACACATCCACACACAGCCACAAACATGCACACACACATGCACATGCTCACACAGGTGCACACACATACACACTCACACCTGTAGACACATGCACATACACACTTTCATGCATGCACACACACCCACACACACTTTCAATCACAATTCCTCCTTACCCTTCTTCCCCCAGTTACCAACTGTCTACTGCCCCATCCCCACTGATTGTTTCTGCAGCTGAACTGGAGTGGGGAATGATCACCCAGACAGGTGCATGACGCGCCGATAAATAAAGGAAACAAAAATACCATCAGATACGTCACAACATGGAGGAAACTGAACCTGCCCAAAACCTTCCTGGAAGACCGAAACAGCCAACTAGAAATGATAATATGATAAGCCACTGATGGAGAGTGAGACCCCACAGGAGAAGTTCAAGGTACGGTAGAGGGTAGCCCCACTGCCCTCTCAGGAGGCAGGGTTTGGTTTGCCGCCAAGCCTCTGTGCTGGGGATAGATGTTGCCCGATGAGACTGAGATGAATTGCCTGGGGCAAGAAGAATGCTCGAGTGGTGCCAAGGCAGCAATTCTTTCCCACTGTCCTCACCCACTCAGTGTCCCCTTTAAATACAAGTTGATTAAAAAAATCAAAGAATATCCATTTGAGGGGTTTCGAGTATTATTCTGCCTGAGATACCCATATATCCCTGCTCATCCTTGACAATAGATTCTGGAATTCTAGTGTGATTTTCAGGTTTAAGCCTTCCATTCTATCAGGAAACATATTTCAATGAAGGATTCGTTGTGGATGTTTGCTGACTGCACATCCAGCATCCGGGCCCCCTTCTCCGAGGTCCATGGCCCCATTTGAGGCACTGGACACTTGGACGGTGCAGACCAGTGAGCAGGAGTGAAGCCACAGGTGCGGGGGGAGCTCGGGCCCAGGACCCAGGCAGCTGTGTCACCAGCAGAACGGAGTCAGCCTGAAGGTAAAGTTGACATCAGAAGAAGTAGAGCCAATAGGTGAATCTTGGTGGTGTCATCTGAACCTGGACACAAGCCAGAACCTCCTGGGAGCTTTGTAGCAACATAAGCCAATGCATTCCCTTTTGCTCCAGCCATGTTAAGAACGCCTCCTTATTGTTCCCGACATACAGAGGCCAAACTGATCCAACACCCAGGTCTTCCCAGGCTGACACTAGAGGAAAAGCTCATTGTACGGAGAGGCAGTAGCACCTCAGATTTCAAACGCTCGGAACCCTAAGCCAATCCCCACCGCCAACGCCACACAGCCCTCCTCCTCCAGAGAGTTAAAAGGAAAGGAGTAGTGAACATCTGGGGAGAATTATGAAGCCCCAAGTGGAAACTACCCTCAAAAGTTCTGGAATGCATTACACCAAGGGCGCTGGCCATTTCTTAAATGGTCATGGAGACAAGATTTCAGACTGGACTGAAGACGAGATGGGGGCTAAGTCGGGGCAGATAGAAAGACACTGGGAAACCACCTGGGCAATTGCAAAGAGAATACCCTAATGTTTGCTGAGTTCTTTCATGGACAAGATCTGAGCTGCCAAATGGACAATTGTTTTGATTAAAAGGACAAGGGACGAGGTGGACAAATTGGTCACCCAGAGCCCTATGCTGAATAAAAGTAGGACACAGCACCTGCTGCTAAGAATCCCAATCATCCCAAGCAGTTGAGACCTCCTGAAATAAACCTGCTTTGAAATGTCGAACCCTGTCTCACAGTGCTGTGAGAAATTAGATTCGCCAATGTCAGTTCTAAAGGGCAAGCTGTCTTCTCTTCAGTTGGCAACAGAATTAAAATATCAGAGAGGACATCCCTTTAAGTATTTAGCCTCGCATGACAAATATTTATTGAATGCCTGATATATGCAAATGCTCCTCTTGCCTGATGATTTGCAACAAGGGTTATTTACTAAGGATTTGAACGGGGCCGTCTCGCACAAGACATGGCATGTGAGCTACAAATTCCACCCTGAACTGTCACAAAGCCACCACTTCCATGCACACAGAGCTACGACAGGTGTGTGATAGCTCGTAGGTGTCAGGCCCCAGAAAAAGAGTCTAACATATAAAAGGAATGTCTGATCCACGGGCCCTGCTGCTTATCTCATAAATAGCAGGTGTGCCATAAACTAAGGGTTGAAGGCTGCTTTAGGAATCCCAGTCACAGTGGCACCTAGACTCCAGGGGGAGGACAAGGCAAGATCAGATATCCCCATAAAGATGAATGACCGCAAACAAGCCAAAAGGCCTGCTTCCTCCACATAGATAATATAGTGCACATCAAAGAAGAGTACTGTGTTAAAACCCTAGTAACCAGTCAGCAGAAACTGATAAGCACTCACCCAATCGAGGCCCAGAACACACTCAGCAGGATCTTCCCCCCAATACCCAACGTGGGTTTTTCCTTTAAAAAATGCTGCTCTCAGATAGAGAGCCGGAGCCATTTTTCCTTTCTTTCTTTTCTGATGGCTCCCACCTGCTTTCTTCTGCTTTCTTCCTCTAATAAACCTTAAATTGTCTACTTAAACCATGACTCGCTGCGTTTGTGTGGATTCTTGAACGGCTCTGAACCTAACAGTAGGTTTTCCATTTAGCTTGTTAATGAGTAAAAAGCCGTGTGGCTGGAGCACACCCAGGGAAAACGGTTTGTTTAATTAAACGATAAAAGAATGGCATCGAAATCAATACTCAATCTATTTTTAAAAGTCAGAGGCACCCACATTCTGTATAGGTTACTCATGCTGGGCACTAACATGCCCCCAAATAATAAACCAAATAGCCATCTTTCAACATACCCTGGCCTCTTCATTTTGCTCTGGCTTGGAAAAACGGGAGCCGTTAGCTGCATTATTCAGGGTTAGGAAATCGATAATGAGCCAATTATTAATAGGCACACACTACTAAGCAGACTTAAAAAATTGCAGAACGGCTTTCAGAGAATGATTGCTGTGTTCCTTAGAGCAATGGCCACACAATTCTAGCTTTCAATTCCTATAACATATTCACCAAGATTTATGGGGCTTTTGTAACATCTAATTGGGATTGGGAACAAAACCCTTGCTTTCACTCTGAGTGCTTTAACCACCCATCAACTCCAGATGAAAAGGACAGAAATAATAAAATCTCAGAAATCATGGGGAGGGGACCTCAGAGTAATTGAAGGCCTCTCCTACACTATCACAAATTGTCTCACTTAAGTTTCACAATCAACTTATTGTCATCTCCACTTCACAAAGGCTCAGAAAGTCTTGAAACAGGGATCAGAAAGGTGAACTAACTTGACCAATGTCGCTCAGCTAAAGAGTGGTGGAATTGACATTCAAACGGACATCTGGTTGGGAAGGCCGCTCCCTTTCTACCAGGCTTTGTTCCAGGTTCTCTCCAAGTCCCATTACTTAGTGATGTCAATAAGATGTTCATGGAGTGGGAGGGGCAACACCTTCAGGGAAGGTGGAGGAACTCAGTAATTGTGTGATTTGCAAGTCAAGAACTACTGCCTCTCCATCAGCACCATCCCCTCCCTGCCTCTGCAACCAATACCTTGCTTAACATGGCCAACGGGTGCTTACTTTACGGCCATCACATTCCACTGTTGGTCTGGAAGTACCAGTAACTCCCAGAGCTTTTCATATGAACTCTTAAGCTAGTTCTGTCTCACCCTATACATGTGGGGATTGGATTGGCAGGAGTTGGGTGGGGGCGGTGGGGGTGGTATTAGTGTGTGATTGCATTAAGACCAGTTGTTAGCATTCACCCTTGTTTAATTTACTTGAGTTGGTGTCCAACTATCATTTCAAACTTTTCAGATGTTTTTGAAACTTAATTCTGTCATTTAGTGTAAGAGTCAGCTCTTTGTGGTCTGTCCCATCTCCAAGTCTGATAAGTAAGTCTTCTATCTCATCTGAGATGGGCAGAGTTGAGTGTGCCACCGGAAATGGACTGTCAGCTCTAGAGGAACATCTTCTCATCAAAGGGCCAGCAGCCATTGAAGATGTGCAAAGTCCTGCCAAAGTCCCTTTACTCCTTCCTGTATAACCAACAATAGTGCAAAGCTCCCATCCATCCAAATTACCAAGTTCCTCCTTGTAGCTTGTGCTATAATTCTGCTCCCATCTGGGTCCCCAACACCCAATCTGCACAAGCTTGTGCACAGATGTTTGTTGAATGAATGACAGGTTGAAGGAATGACATTACACTGTCGCTCCTCAACCTCTGCCCATGCTGAGCATCCCAGCAGGTTGGTAACTTTGATGGAGCCAATGCTGTTGGATTTCTAGGGTGCTGTTTCCTGATGGGGTAGTTATCACCCTCTTTGGAAGTTTGTCTGGGGGCGGTTCTGGTTGTCAAAATAGCTGGGGTGGGCAGTGGCCTTCAGAGGGAAGCTGGACATCCTGCAATGCATGGAGTGGTTGCCATCAAGAAAAATGGGTTGCTGTCCTTCTGTTATCTCAGCGGGCATTCCTGAAGGTGGACACCTCTGTTTACATGTAAACCTAAGGCACCTCTTACATGGTTTTAATACACATGAAATGTATTAGTTTGTATTCTCATGTATATGAATACAAACATGATCAAAAAAGACACGGCTTTGTTCAAGGAGATTACGGTCTGGTTGAGGAGTGAAAGGCGTAATGAGAGAGAATAAGGGGAACTCTGCCACCTCCGAGTGGATGGAGGAAGTCTTCCTTGAGGAGGTGATTTTGGAGCCAGGTGGGTGAGTTAACCAGGCGAGCAGGGAAAGGGAGAGTGGTCCAGGAAGTGGAAACAGCATGTGCAAAGGCCCAGTGGAAAGCTGTATGAAAGCAACTGCTACTTTTTCTTTCTATTCTGCCTTATGGTGCTGCTCATTTCTTTTCACGCCTGACCCCCACGTTGGATCAGAAGAGTCTTGAAGGCCAAGACCATGACTCGCCTATCACTGAACAGTACCAGGAACCCAGTACCCACTCAGAGAGTGTTAGCTGTTACTGATTTGCGGTCAGGCAATTCTAGACCTCTCCGGATTAGAGGGGAAGGGGCAGCTGTCAAGGCCCCTGGGTACCCTGTCCACAACCTACTGCTTCTTTAGTTTGATGACGCAAGTCCTATCTTTGGGTCTCAGTTTCCCCTTCTACAAAATGCAAGCTTTAGGTGAGCTGATTGGGGGGCCCCTTTCTGCAATAGCAGAAGAACCTCGTTGTCTAGCCTTACCTGAAACACACAAACCCAGGCTCTGATTCGGCATTAACGTGACATGTAGAGACACTGATTTTAAGACAAGATGGATGACTCCACATCAGACATGGTGCTCTATTTTGAATCAGGAACTGACTACTTGAGAGGTAGAGATGGGGAAGAGGAAACATAACCAGCTACCAAAGGCTCTCTGCTCATGATTAGTGTTGAGGCTTTGGAAGAGAAAGAGAGGGTTTTCCTTCTCTCTGAGGGCAAACACTATTTGTTTCTTATTCCCAAGAAGGAAACTGAAGGGTTTGTGGGGGCTCAGAAATAACCACTAAGGGACCAGGAAAATGTTCTGGGGGTTCTTTGTACCACCCTATGGGCTTTCAAATGCTTGCTGTTATAGATGTGATCATAAATAGAATGTCTTTCCGGAGATCTCTGCATTAATTGCCATCACTGGAGACACATTATCTATATTTACATAATAGCCTCCCAGGTTTTGCTAGTTTAGAGTCAAGCTAACAAATTTGTAGTGATTAAGGAACACAAATTGCCCTGGTATGTTTTAAATTCTGCAAAAGGAAACCCTTGCCTGTTTAGAGGGGTGGCTAGAACCCTCAGCAATTATATCTAATAATTCATTCATGTTGGAGAAGCACAAAGATACAGTTTAAAATATGTTCCTTAATGTCATACATAAAAAAAGAAAAGCATTTTAAGAAACCATAATCCAGTTAGGCATATTAATCTGATTGCATGTTTTTTATAAAATGTAAAAAACTCCCGGTAGATTTTAAAAAGAGACAGCTGGAGCCTGCACCCTAACTTTTACCACCGAGTTGCCCTGTCTTGGAGACTAACGATGGGCAGGTTTGGGGTTCACTATGGCAGGATGGAACTGGAAGAATGGCTGGATGCAGGGGTCAAGGGTTGAAAGACAGGTGGAGAAGGTGGTTATTAGGGGGCCCACTCAGTACACTTGCCTCAGTGGAGTCATCACACCACTTGATCTGAGCCCTTGCAAGCTCCCAGAATTGATTTTCTCAAACTTTGTGAGGATGCACACCCAAGGTGCTCAATGACATCCAAGCAGGAAGAACCCAAAGAGTCCCACACCAGGCCATGTTATAGTCAAACTACCGAATGTTGAAGATAAGGAGAGAATCCTGAAAGCCACAGAGAGAAGCAAGATGTCATACACAAGGCAGCTGATTTCTCATCAGAAACCACAGAGGCAAGAAGGCAGTGGGAGAGCACATCTAAAGTGCTGAAAGCAAAAAAAAAAAAAAATTGCCAAGCAAGAGTTCTGTATCTGGCAAAACTGTCTTTAAAAACGAGGAAGGAATTAAGACATTCCCAGATAAACAAAAGTTGAGGGACTTCATCACCACTAGAATGGCCCTATAACACATGCTAAAAGGAGATCTTCAGGTAGAAAGGAGAATAGACAATTGACAATAGACAGTTGACTGAAGCCACATGAAGAAATAAAGGTCTCCAGTAAAGATAATGACATGGGTAAGTAGAAATATAGTACCATTGGGTTTTTGATTTGTAACTCTCCTTTTTACTTCCTACAAGACCTGAAAGGCAAATTCATAAAATGTAATGATAAATCAATGGTTTTGGACTCCCAAGATATAAGCCTGTGATTTGTGGCAAGAACTACATAAAGGAGTGGGACATGGGGTATAGGAACATAGTTTACATACACTATTGAAGTTAATTTGGTATCAAAGCTGAAATGTTCAATTTAAGCCCAATGGTAACCACAAAGAAAATATCAGAGAATATGCAAACTCAATGAGAAAGAAAGTAGTGTCCAGGTTACCAGGGGCAGAGGTGGGGGGCAGTGGGCAATGGGGGATTAGTGCAAAATGTGGGGTTTCTGTTTGGGGTGAAGGAAAGTCTCTAGTACTGGATGGTGGTGAGGGCACTGCAACGTTGTGAGTGTAATTAATCCCACTGAATGTTACGCTTGGGAGGGGCTGGGGTGGGCAGATTTTTGTTGTCTATATGGCTCCACAATTTAAAAAAGTAGAAAGAAAGAGAAACTAAAGGGATAATGACAACTAAATGCAGTACTTGATATTGGATGGGATCTAAGAATGGAGCAGAAAAGACTCAAAAGAACATTACTGGGACATAAGAATAAATTGGAATATAGAGTGTAAGTTTCAGATCAATGTTAAATTTCTTGCACTTGGTAACTGCACTTAAGGTGGCTACATAAGTGAATGTCCTTGTTTGTAGGAAGTGTACATGGAAATAGTATATGTTCAAGGATTACAATTTGTGCAACTAGCTCTCAAATGTTCAGAAAATAGATAGATGGATAGATGGACAAATAGATTGATGGATGGATGGATAGAAAGAATGATATGGCAAAGGTGGCAAATGTGCAAATTGGTGGATCTGGGTATCTGAGGTTTGGAGTTCTCTGTATGGGGATTGTATCATTTTTTAAGAGACCAAGTTTCATAAAATTTTTACTTGAAAAAAAAAAGTTTTACAAAATATCATTCTTCCACAATCAAAGAAACTTTCCCATCAGGTACATGTAAGTTTGCTGTCTCAGAGATATAGCATGACATTCAAAGGGGAGAGGCTTATAATAGCCACCTAACTGCAAAACCTACAAGATAAGTAGGTTTTATAAAGTGTCTTTAAAATGCTGAAGCAAGTTAGGAAATATAATTGTTTGAAACTGTTTGAAATTTTTAAAGTTTCTTTAAAATCATCCATATGGTATGCACAATATCACAGCTGGTACAAAACTGCCTGTATTGAAATGCAAAAACAACGCATAAGAACAGTGCTCTTTGAAAAATAATTCAAAATGCTGCCACTGCATCATAAGGCGAACTTAGACACGGGTTTTGATAGTATTCAAAGAATTAACAAAATAAGCTGAATATTAAGGTATTCAAACATTTACTTTAATTTTAATACCACTCTAAGGGTAAGAGAGCTTGCTGTCAAATTAACTCAGGATCCCTTATTTCAAACTTACATGTCACATATTTTGCTATATATACTCTAAACAAATGCAAAACTAGGTTTGGGGATGTAACCTCCCATTTCCTAGGCAGAGCCTAGTTTTCCTGTTGCAATCTCACAGCTTTGAGCTTTGAAATCCTCTTGGAATTTCTTCTGGCACATCTAACAAAAATTCTTTTCATTCTAGAATAGTGGGTAACACGAGATGAGCAATGGCTAGATGAGGTGTTGAGGGTAATAAAATTTCTTTTTCCATTACAGTTCCAGAAAAAAAATCCTCAGGGTGTTCCTGATAAGGGCAAAAGTTTCTTTTGATGATTTGGTTGTTATTGTTCTTGCAAAATGCTCTCCCCGGTATCACGGTATCACTGCAAGTGGCTTCTCCACAGCTAACACTCCTCAGAATCCCGTCTAGCATCCAATTCAGCAACGCGGCTCTCACTGGGTTCACTACAAACCCTGTTTCTCTGCTTAGAAACTCCAGGATTGATTTACAAATTCTCCTTTCACAACCCCAACAAAGACTGAAAATCCAGCAGGATTCCTAAAGGCTGCAAGTTCCGGGGCAGAGAGACCACTGCCAGAGCTGTACTTTCGCTTAAGTTTGGCTTCTTTCTTTCCACTAAATTTTAAAGTGGTGTTCTTTCCAATTTTTATTCAGACCCTCTTAGGTTCAACAATATGAGAAAAATGCATCATCAGTACACAACTATCTCCAAGCCCTAAAGCATCATGGCTGTGTTCATTTTCACCCTTGTCGTCACCATCATCTTCTTCATTACTCGGAGAAGGATTTGAACCATTCACTGAACAATTCAACTGACTATTCAGTTGACCACTAAACGGTTCTGAATTTGTAAAACCCTCATAACAACTGCTGCTCCTTTATGAGTCCCATTCCCATTTGGGGTTTGATCTTTTTCCTCTTCAGAAGAAGTTGTATCTCTGCCATTTGCAATCCCTTAATCAGGATGACTATTGTGTTCACCCAGCAATTTTTCTTGTCGCTCTAGTTATTCAAGTTGAGCCTACAGTTCGGCCTCAGCAAGCAAATCGTTGGATTTTACATCATTTGGAGAAAAATCTGCTTCTAAATTATCTAAAGTTTTGGTTTCGGAGTGAGGTTTACAGGCAATTTGGTGTTTCACCTTAAATTCAAATTCACTTTTAATTTCTTCTCTTATGTCAACAATATCACCTGCAGCATCCCTCATTTTCTGCAAATCTGTGAATTCAACTCAGGATTGAAAATTTTGCATCACTTTTAAAATTCATCTATTGTTTTTCTTACATGTTCTTTCCTGGACTCAACTGAGCCTTCAACCTGCTTTGCTGGGCACTTTGCAAGCCAGTTATCCCCAAGGGAAACAGTGACTTCATCAGCATGGCCAAGTTTTCCTGGCATGATGGCTCAGGGGCCAGACAAAACCCAGGGATCACAGAAACTTACCAGGCGACATGCTGAGTCCTTCCTGAAAGCCATTAAATACAGTCATTCTCTCCCTTCTTCGAATGCTCATGGTTGGAATATATACACCCTAGGGAAAAAAAAGTGTTTTTAAATCTAATCCATTCCTGTGGCTGTGAACTCATTATAAACAGAACTTTCAATGAGGACACTTCAGTTAAGGTGTGGCCCAGACCAAACAGGATGGGTCTTAATCCTATTACAGGAGTCCTCTATAAACGGAATGAAATTCAGACTGGGAGAGAGAAGGCCACAGGAAGCAAGAAGCTGAAAGAGAACCTAGAAGAGAAGGGAGAGACCAGGAGATGCCACCATGTGACAGAGGAACCAAGGATCACCAGCAGCCAGCCCCAGAATGCCACACTCTTCTGGGAGAAAGCATTGCCTTGAGGGGGCCTTGATTTGGACATTTTCCTGACCAGTCAAGAGCAAATGCATTCCCACCATTCAACCCAACCCATTGCATGGTGTTTGCTTAGGCAGCCTAGAAACTCCAACAGTTTGATAGCATTGCTTCATCACATATCTTTTGATCTATCCAGCCCTCTTTCTGTTATCATTTTTTGATGCATTTCAAAGTTACAGACACTTTCACCCCAAATTGCTTTGGCATGCATCTCATTAAAGTTCAATCTTTTTTAGTATTTTCTTTCTTTCTTTCTTTTTTTCCTTTTTTTTTTTTTTTTTTTTTTTTGGTGCTATTTTGAGAACATTTCATACAATTCACATACATGGAAGTGCACAGGACTCAGGAGTGTCATTTGCTGAGTTTTGATAAATGCATACAACATATGACCAAAATCCCTATTCAGATATATGTTTCCATCACCTCAGAAAGTTCCTTCATGTCCCCTCCTAGTCAACCTCTGCCCCCTTCCTCCCCAGAAACAACCACTCTTCTCATGTTTTTCACCCCAGCTTAGTTTTGCCTGTCTAGGACTTCAAATGATCAAAATCACACAGTATATACTTCTGGGGTGTGGCCTCTCTCACTCAGCAAGCTTCTGAGGTTCATCCTTGTTTTTGCTTTTTCAGTAGTTCATCCCTTTCAACTGCTGAGTAGTATTCCACTGTCTGAATATATGGTTTGTTTCAGAAAATTCCTTCTGTTGATAGACTTTTCAATTGCTTCCCACTTTGGGATAATTTAAATAAAGCCATGATGAACATTTTTTTACAAGTCTTTGTAAGAATATTTTCATCTCTCTTTGGTAAATACCTAGAAAAAGAATTGCTTTGTCATAGGGTATTTGGATATTTCAATTAAAAAGAATATTCCAGACCTTTTTCTAAAGGGTTGTCAATACATGAAAATATACATGGGCACTGAATTTGTGATATGCTGACACAAGTCTTCGGGGGTAAGGCCACAAATCAGATTCCCTGCAATCTGCCCAAGTCTGAGGTCCCCCTGTCTGTTGTAATGCCTGTGTCAGTATTTTCAAACTCAAATTTCTCCAGGTAACTAGGTATACACAAGGTTGCTGAGGTGGCAAATCCTCCCTTTTCCCAGAACTTCTGCAAAGATAAAAAATAAGAGGCACGTGCTCTCACCACAGTGTCATATTAATACATTTAAATCACCATACATCTACCACACCCCTTTCTAAGCCTCTGTGGATATACTGCCTGCAGAATTGAAGCCGTCATTCTTAGCAAGACCTTGAAAAACTTAACATCCAGGACATGAAGATAAACCTGCACAGTTTTTAGAGTAATATGTAAAATCAGGCAGTTCTCAGTCTAGCCCTTTACAAACTTATACTGAATTTAACTATAGTTATGCAAAAGTGTCTTTTGAAATTTCTCAGCAACAGAGACACATACCACTGGAGAAATGCTTGGTCTTCCTCCTGCTTAAAAATGGGTAAACTAATATAAAGAAAAATGCAAAAAGTAAAATGCATTTCTTTGTTAGCATTGCCATTGGAAAAGGCATAGAAAACATTGAAGAGTTGCAAAAACTAGAATGAGAAGACAGTGTGCTGTGTGGGAGGTTTTCCATACAATTGGAAGAAAGTACAGATTGTTAAAAAATATGTCAGAGGTAATGGTATTTGCTAGATTTTGTTTCAATAAAGGAATACACAAAAGACTACTTTTTCATGAGCCATTAAATGAAAGATGTACCAGCGAATATATATTCTCAATAGTATGCTACTTTGTTAATAAGACTAATGTTTTATGAGAAAACTGTATAAGGATAACTATGGTGGAATAGGAAACCTGAGACACTTGTGTGAGTGTCTGTGTGTATATATGAAGATATATATATACAGATGAATTTAATATACAATAAAGGTAGCACCACAAATTAATGGATAAAAGGTAAATTGCTTAATAGCTGGTATTAGGAAAAATTAACAGAGGAAAATAAGACAAGTTCCCTATGTAGCACCACATATGAAAGTGGACTCCAATGACTTAAAGAGTTGAAAGTGAAAGACAAAACTTTAAAGCTAATAGAAAAAGCCTAGAAAAATATTTTTGTGAGCTTGGTTAGGGGAAGAATTGTTCAAAAAATTTTTTCAAAATGGAGACAAAATCAATGAATTTGACTACATCAAAATTAAGGCTTTTTTCCAAATAAACAACACTATGGAATAAAGTTAATCAACAGGGGACAGAATGGGAGAAGACATTGACAACATCCAAAATAGACAAGGGCTTAATATCTGGTCCAACACTGTTCACTAGAAAAATCATTTATGTAATTTTCAACTTTCTAGGAGCTACATTAAAAAGGTGAAAATAAGATGTGGGGCAAGATGGCTGCAGAGGGAGGTATGAAATTTAGTTGGTCCTAGCTTATGGCCTGGAACAACTAGTAAATAGTCTAGAACAACTAGCATATAGTCTGGAACAACTGTCGGGGGACATCTCCGACCGAACACCCATCATACACCAGCCTGGAATGGGTGGAACGGCTGAGAACTCAGCATAAAAACTGTAAGTAAAGTTCCCCAAACTGCAGAGCTAGCACCCCTTCCCCACTGGCACAGTAGGCTGAGCTGAAACACTTCCCTGTGGGAAAAGAAGCAGTCCACTAGAAGGAAGGGAAGAAAGCTCAACCAAGCTCCAGTTGTGGTTTTAGTTAATGATTTTGGGCTACTGAATACAAGCTATGAGCACAGATAAACCTGGAGCAAGCAGGAAAGAGCCCTGAGGTTTCTCCTGGCAGGAAGAAGACGGGGCTGATAGGAAAAAAAAATACATAAATAAATAAAAACGGAGGCTTTTGGAGTTGGCTGAGCTCAGAATACTGAAAAACGGCTGTGTGTCAAGTAAAGAGGCACAAAAAAACAGACACCAACACTGGTTCTTGACTGGTAACTGGGGTCTGAGGACTGGCTCTGAAAATGAGATTTCTTTCTTTTTTCCTTTTCTTCTCTCATTCTAAGCAGCTCATTAGAGAAAGCCTCGGGCATTTTCAGTTGTCAGCACTGACCCAGGCAAGAGTGGAGTTAAGATAGAGAGACAAAGGAAGAAGTCAAATGTAGGAAATAAATCCCTAAAGGGCTTGTCTTCCCTAAGAAAAGGGGGAGGCAGGGCCCAGCTCAAGTGGCTGCCCTCCCTTAGAGAACTCAGACCCTGTGGCCTGTGGGGTGCGGGGTGGGGAGAGAAAAAACTTAAGCTTGGCTTCTGACACCCTCGGTCCCTGGCCAGGACAGGGTCTACTGAGAATTAAAGGCAATGCACTGCTTTATGCCAGTGGGGAGCTGCAGGCTGACAAGCACCACCTGCTGGGCAGGTTAGGAAAAGCACCGAGTCTAGAGGCCTCACAGGAATGTCTGACCATGTGCTGAGTCTCATCTTCAGGAAAACTTGATACTGATTACACCCTCTTCCTGAGACCTGGGCCCATCTGGTCTGTGAAAATCTGATTGGGGTAATTAAGGAAGTCAGATGCCTTGACAACAAAAAGATTATTATTCACACTAGAAAAGAATGAAGATATGGCCCAGTCAAATGAACAAGCTTACATTTCAAATAAGATACAGGAGTTGAAACAACTCTTTAAGATCTGCAAATAAATATGCAAAATCAATTCAAAAATCAAATCAATGAGTTGAGGGAAGATAGGGCAAAAGAGATAAAGGACATAAAGAAGACATTGGGGGATCATAAAGAAGAATTTGAAAGTTTAAAAAAGCAACTGGCAGAACTTAAGGGAATGAAAGGCACAATAGAAGAGACAAAAAACACAATGGAGACTTAAAACAGCAGATTTGAAGAGTCAGAAGAAGGGATTCAGGAACTAGAGGACAGGACACCTGAAATCCAACACAAAAGAAAAGAACAGATAGGGAAAAGAATGGAAAAATATGAGCAGGGTCTCAGGGAAATGAATGACAACATGAAGCACATGAATATACATGTCATGGGTGTCCCAGAAGGAGAAGAGAAGGGAAAAGGGGTAGAAACAATAATGGAGGAAATAATCACTGAAAATTTCCCATCTCTTATGAAAGATGTAAAATTGCAGATCCAAGAAGTGCAGTGTACCCCAAACAGAAAAGATCCAAATAGACCTACTCCAAGACACTTAAGAATCAGATCATCAAATGTCAAAGACAAAGAGAGAATTCTGGAAGCAGCAAGAGAAAAGTGATCCCTCACATACAAAGGAAGCTCAATAAGACTATGTGCTGATTTCTCAGTAGAAACCATGGAGGTGAAAAGGCAGTGAAATGATATATTTAAGATACTGAAAGAGAAAAACTGCCAACCAAGAATTCTATGTCTGGCAAAACTGTCCTTCAAAAATGAGGGAGAGTTTAAAACATTTTCAGACAAAGAGACACTGAGAGAATTTGTGAACAAGAGATCTGCTCCACAAGAAATAGTAAAGGGAGCACTACAGGCTGATAGGAAAAGACAGGAGAGAGAAGTTTGGAGAAGAGAGTAGAAATGAAGACTACTAATGAGAGTGAAAAGAGAGAGAGGGGAAATAAATAGATAAATAAATATTTATTTATTTTAAATATAAATAAATAATAATATATAAATAATAAAATATATAAATAAAATGAAATATGACATAAAAAATCCAAAAGACATTGAGTTACCCCAATCAGATTTCACACATTACATTGAGTGAAATTAGCCAGAAACAAAATGACAGGTACTCTATGGACTCTCTAATAAGGACTAACATTGATGAGCAAAATTTGACAGTTAAAGTTAAGAACACAGGTTATCAGGAGATAGAAAAAGGTTAGAAATTGAGCATTTGATATTGAAGGAGTACATAACGGTAAAGAGGATTGATTGTATAGATCCAGAAATGAATAGCATAATACTGTGTGATGGTAGCACAATATTGTTTATTGCAAGTGCTCTGAACAAAGATGAGTACGTGGTTAAAAGAGGAAGGCTAGGGGCATGTATAACACCAAAAGGACAGATAGAAGATAAAGAGTGGGATGGTATAACTTAGTGAAACCTTAAGTGGTCAATGATGGTGATTAAATGTACAGATATAAGAATGTTTTTAAAAGAGGGAGAACGAATAAATGTCAACATTGCAAGGTGTTGAAAATTGGATGGTGAAAGAGAAAAAACAGCAATCAATGCAAATTAGAGTCTATAGTTAATGGTAACATTAACTGTAACAAAAGCAATACACCAAAGCTAAAAGTCTCTAAGAGGGGGTTATAAGGGACTGATATGGGATTCTTGGTGGTGGTGTTGTTGCCTGACCTTTTCATTGTATTTTATTTTATTTTTATTTTTCTTCTGTCTTTTATGTTTTTACTCTTAATTTTTTTTTTCTCCTTTTCCTCTTTCTTTGCCAAAGAAATGGAAACATCCTCATAGAGGTTGTGGAGGTGAATGCATAACTAAGTGTCTATACCAGGAATCATTGATTTTTTTACTTAGAATGATATATGAATAAAACTGTTTAAAAAAGACGGATACAAGTGCTGGAGAAAATGTGGAAGGAGGGATGTACCTATTCCCTGTTGGTGGGGGAGTAGAATAATGCAGCCCATCTGGAGGGTAGCGTGGTGGTTCCACAGGAAACTATCTATGGAGCTGCCCTATGATCCTGCAACCCCATTATTGGGTATGTGCTTTTGGAAGAACTGAAAGCAGGGACATGAATGGACATTGCACACTGGTATTTATGGTGGCAGTTTTCATGATGCACAACAGATGGATGTGACCTAAGGGTACATCAACCAATAAATGGAATGGTAAACTGTGGTGTATACATTTAATGGCATACTGAACAGAGGCAAGAAGAAATGAAGCTGTGAGGTATGCAACTGGGTGAATGGACCTTGAGGATAGTATGCTGAGTGAAATAAGCCAGAGTCGAAAAGATAAACATTATGTTGCCCCACTAATATGGACTAAGTATACTGTGCAAACTTTGAGAATTGAGTCTGAGAGCACAGGTTATCAGGGGGAGGCTTATGGTAAAGGTTCCCAGATTGTAAGCTCTTACAGCAGTCACATCTATTCATGAGTTGTAATGGTTATTTCTAAATTCTGAGATGATGAACTGTTTGTGTATAACCTGGTAGGTCCCTAGAACTTTGGGTATCTGTGTGACACCTGAGACTCAGAGCTGGAGTTTGGCATCTATGAATGTCAGCATTACCCCATACAGCAAATATTAAAGAAGCTGAAAAAGAGATCAGACTTTAATTAGAGATATGAACAAAATGGACTTGGTTAGGACTAAGGTAAGCCAGACTAAAGGGAATAGAATGATATTGACTGTGTTTTAAAACTTCAACTTCTATGTGAGACCAAAGAAAGAGATGTTTATTTAGTGGAAAATCTATACTTTCTGTAGCATGCTATATGATTTAACTTTTATGGTCAGTTTATTCAAACACCATAATTACATGGATCCTTGAATGGGGGTGAGATCTGATTGGTTTGTACAGGTTAGCATGAAGCCCTGATACATCCCAGAGTAATTTAGGCAGAGAATAAAAATGTATTTGCAAAGCCCGTTTGAGGGCCTGATGAAAAATTGGAACTATTAACCTTTCCCGCCTAGGGAATTCCTGATATTCTTGCAAGCATTGTGGACCACTATTGTGGTGGGCCAAGTCCTCGATCTGGGGGCTTGCCCCTATGAAGCTTCTTACTGCAAAGGAGAGGCTAAGCCTACTTATAATGGTGCCTAAGAGTCACCCCCAGAGAACCTCTTTTGTTGCTCAGATGTGTCCTTTCTCTCTAAGCCAACACTGCATGTAAATTCACTGCCCTCCCCCCTGCATAGGACATGACTCCCAGGGGTGTAAATCTCCCTGGCAACAAGGGACCTGACTCTCATGGATGAGCCTGGACCTGGCATCATGGGATTGAGAAAGCCTTTTTGACCAAAAGGGGGAAAATAAATGAAACAAAATAAAGTTTCAGTGGCTGACAGTTCTCAAATGGAGTCAAGAAGTCATTCTGGAGATTATTCTTATGCATTTTATATATATATATATATATATCTTTTTTTGTTATTAATGTATTAGAATAGCTAGAAGGAAATACCTGAAACTGTTGAACAGCAATCCAGTATCCTTGATTCTTGAAGACGATCATATAACTACATAGCTTATACGGTGTGACTGTGTGATTGTGAAAACATTGTGGCTCACACTCCCTTTATCCAGCCAGGGTATGGATAGATGAGTAGAAAAAAGGGAGACAAAAAGTAAATGAATAATAAGGGGGAAAGGTGTATGAGATGTTTTGGGTGTTCTTTCATACTTTTATTTTTATTTTTATTCTTATTTTCATTTTTATTTCTTGGAGTAACGAAAATGTTCAAAAAATTGATTGTGGTGATGAATGCACAACCATATGATGATACTGTGAATAATTGATTGTATACTTTGGATGATTGTATGGTATGTGAATATATCTCCATAAAATTGCATTTGTAAAAAAAAGGTGAAAATTACTTAGTGAAATTAAATTTGATGACGTATTTTATATAATCTGACGTATCCAAAATACTCTCTTTTTAACATGTAATCAATATAAAAATTATTAATGAGATTCTGTTTTTCTCACAAAGTCTTCAAAGTTCGAAGTATCTTTTACATCTAACAGTACATCTCAATTTGGAGCAGCCACATTTTCAGTCCTCAAATAGCCACAAATCAGCTAGCAGCTGCCATATTGGACAGCGCAGATATAGCTGATTCACAAAACTACTGAAAATCAGTAAGAAAAAGAAGGCAACCCCAATAGCAAAATAGACAAATCATATCAGACAATTTATAACAGAGGAAACGCAAAAGGCTCACAAGAATCTAAAAAGATGCTCAAACTCGTTAGTATTCAGGGAAATTAAAATGAAAAAAAATAATGCGATAGCACTTTACACCTATTGGCTTGACAAAAATTAGAAAGCTGAATAATGCCAAGCGTTGGCAAGTATGTGGTTGCACAGGAATCATCCCATACCACGGGTGAGAGATTAGAATGGCACAACTATTTGGGGGAGCAGATTGGCCCTTAGTTCGACTAAAAAAAAAAAGCCACACCTACCCAATGGCCCAGCAATGCTACTCTTGGGTCTACATTTCATAAAAAATGCTCACTCCGGTCAGTAAAGGGACAAGTACAAGGTGGCCGCAGTTTTGGGGGTGGTAAGGAGAGGCAAGCTGGATTTCCAGCCCCGGAAGAAAAGGAGGTAAAATGCAGGTGGCACACCCTGGCAGCAGTTAGAGGAAACAGGTAGATACGTGCACAGAAACATGAATGGATTTAAAAACAGATGGCCCGTGAAAACGTAATGAGATAGCACATGGTACTGTTAACAAAATTTTAAAATACACACAAAATAATAATGTAGTGCAACCCAGTGACCTTGATACATGAGGACGATTGTATAGCTATGTAGCTTGCATGGTGTGACTATGTGATTGTGAAGACCTTGTGGCTCGCACTCCCTTTGTCCAGTGTATGGACAGATGAGGATGAGTGGGAAAATGGGGACAAAAATTGGATGAAGAATAGGGTGGGATGGAGGGGATGGAAAGTTTTGGGTGTTCCTTTTTGCTTTTACTTGTATTTTGGAGTGAGGAAAAGGTTCGGAGGTTGATTCTGGTGACAAATGCACAACTGTGTGATGGTACTGTGAATAATTGTGCACTGTGGACAGCTGTAGGGTGTGTGAATGCATCTCAATAAAACTGTATTTTTAAAAAGTAAATGAACAATGTGGGGAGGGGAAGAATGGGATGTTTTGGATGTTCTTTTTTATTTTAACTTTTGTTTTGTTTTCTGGAGTAAAGAAAATGTTCAGGGATTGATTGTGGGGATGAATGCACAGCTGTGTGATGGTGCGGTGGACAGCTGATTGTGCTCTGTAGATGATTGTTACGTAAATGTATCTCAATAAAATTGCATTAAAATTAAAAAAAAATGCTAGCAGTCAATAGTGTTTAGTGGTGACTTTGTTAAATAAAAATATATATCTTCCATTGCTTCTAGAAAAAACAAAACAAAACAAAACAAACAATAATGTACATTTTGTAAGGACACATACCAAAAAAAAGAAAGCTGGTGACGTCAGAAGTACACGGTGCTCCAGAGCAATGACTGCCGTGGAGCAGTAAGCCCATGGAATCAGACCTCAGTGTGAGATGGGGAGAGCCCACACAGGCACACGGAGGGCCTCGTGGCACAAAACACACACATAAGAGTTGTTGAACTTAAAGTCATATTTTTAAATAACAAAACAAAATGAAAAGTGTCTCGAGTGTGCCGACATTTTCTGTGATGACAAGTAGCTCTGAGGACCCCAAGTGGATAGTTTCAAAAGAAGGACACATCAATCTGTCCATCAAGGTGAAGCGGCTGCCTTTTTAATACAAACGAGAAAGTAATTGGTTTCCTAAAAGAAACTCCTGCTATGTCTTTTTGGAAAGTTTTTCATTATTTTATGTTTTTATTTTTTTCCAAAAACCACGTTTCAATGCGTCACCTATAAAAGTGCTCATAGCTGCATGCTTAAAATCTTACAAATAAACTGTTCTAATAGGGGTACAAAATCTTTCAAATAGAAAGCCTTATTGGGTTTTGGACCCACTTGTTAAAAATATCAGAAAAATGCATCTTCCAATTAGTTTGCAAGAGCAATATCGAGCTCAGAGAACATGGATATTGACCAGCCAGATGTCAACAAAAACTTTACATAATTGGGAGTTGTGATTGAAAAAATTGAGTACCATTAGCTTCTTCCACACAGAGCCAATAATCTTTGTGTGGAGTATTTTTCAGGTTTATATAGTTTTATACCTTTGAACCATATATAAAAATCTACTGAATCTTAGAACCAGGTCCTTAATTTATAGAATCAAAAAATGTTAAACATAGATTTTAAGATACAACGAGGTATATTCAACCCTTCACTCTGATTAGAAATATTACTAATTTTATAATGCAAATAATTTTAATAACGAAGAGTTTTGAACTGTTGATACATTTAAAATTAAACATGCGTTTTGAAATATTCATAGTGTCCTCTTCATTTTATCCTTTTTAATTTCCATGTCTGTGTCTGCTTTATGATGTATAGGATGTATCTGCGCAGTGCAAACTTTTTACTGATATGTAAAATAATATGTAAATCAATATGTAAAATGTTTGGAGACTAAATTTCCTATTGCTATCATAACAAATTACCATAAACATAGTGGCTTAAAAGAACACACATTTATTCTCTTACACTTCTGGCGGCCAGAAGTCAAAAACAGGCTTTGCGGAGCTAAATCTCGGGGCACGCAGGGCTGGTTCCTTCTGGAGGCTCTAGGGGAGAATCCGTTTCCTTGGTGTTTCTAGTAGGTAGAAGCTGTTCACATTCCTTGGCTGGTGGCCCCATCACTCCAACCTGTTCCCCTCACCAAGTCTCCTTCTGACCCTGCCTCTCCTGCCACCGCCTGATAAGGACCTTGTGATTCCATTAGATAATCCAGGGAAATCTCTCAACATCCTTAACTCAATCACACCTGCTAAATCCCCTTTTCCATGTGAGGCCACAGATCCTGGGGATTCCGGTGTGGGCATTTTTAGGAGACAATTACACTGTCTATCACAGAGACCTTGGGCAGAAACTATAAAACTGACCCAAGAAAGAAAGTGGGTGCAGTTGCCAGGGCTGGATGGGGTGTGTCAGCTCCCCAGCAGGTGCTCACCCCGGGTTCCCTTTCTGGGCTGCGCTTTGAGGGGCAGCTGGGACCTCATCTCCAGCTAATGCACATGGTATTTCTGTGATCACATTTTTGTCCTTTTAGTTAAAGGTAATAAACCTCTTCCTATTTAGGGGAGGTTAGGATGATTACTTATTTTGCTTCCTACCAACAAGGCTTCAGAGTCAGCTAAGCCAATGTCCAGACCTCAGCTGAGTCACCCTGTAGGACCTGAGCAAATTCTCTAACCCGGCTTGACCGTCTGCTACCCTCTTTTTAAAATGGAGAAAATAATTCAGACTTTTCAGGGTGGCAGAGAGAATTGAAGACTATAAGGTAATGTCTAGAATGAGGAGACCATTGAAGAAATGCCGGTTTCTTTCCTGCTTCGAGTTAGAATTTATATCTATTCAGTTCTGCTCCCAGGGAACAAGCCTCATCTGTAAAGACGCAGAAACAAGAGAATAAATTGATCCTGAGAACAAGTGCCACTTTGCAATGATTTCTTGTTTTATCTGGGGATTAAGAATCATATAACTTCATTCTTGGCTTCCTCAGAAGAGTAGCAAGCAGGACAAGACAAGTGAACCAACCTAGAACAAAAAGCACACTTGATATGGCAAACGATGTCAAACTGATTCCCCCCAAACCCATTAAAAACAGAGATCTTAACTAATTTACCAAATTTGTGCTTTGACAATTTTCCAAATCCTGGGAACATGCACAAAATTGGCTGGTTCTTGTTCTACAAAGTGCCTTGTGCTGCATCTGAAACCTCTGAGAACTGGACATCTTTTCAAAGGAGACATCTCTAATTTCCTGCTCTGGAAAGTGAGGCTTGCAAATTCCATTTTCCTGCCAAAGACTTTTTCTTTCATGCAGCAACATCCCCCTCTGCTGGAACTTTTGAATTTTGCTACAAACATTCTTAGTAATAAGTAAAAAATTGGATATGGATGCACTCTGCATATAAGCTGATGGTTCTTAAACTGTTGCATGTCTAAGAGTCTTCTAAGGTGCCGTTTAAAATATGGAGATTTTTGTAGCCCATACCCACTTCTTAAGATTTAGAATAAGGAAATCTGGAGTGGGGTCCTGGATCTGCATTTTAACAGCATCCCCCCTCCCCAACTCCCTGCCTTCTCCAAAGAGTCTTTTTTATGCACACGGAGCCCCCTTGGGCAGGGCTGAATCCTAAATGAAGGTGGGGTAGGGGCAAGCAATGGAGACACAGGCATCTCATCTTCCCTCCAAGAAGATTTAGCAGGGAAATCGGTGAGATTTTCAGACTCAAGAAGTCTGCATCTTCTTGAAGGCAGACAGAAGGGAAAGGAGGAATGGGGAGAATTAAATATCTTAATAATTACTGCATTTGTTTCCGATGGCCGCTATCACAAATTACTATAAACTTAGGGGTTTAAAACAGCACAACACCTCCAGAGAACCTCTTCATTGCTCAGTTGTGGACTTTCTCTCTCTAAGCCTAACTCTGCAAATAAATTCATCACCCTCCCCCCCCACCAACATGGGACAGGACCCCCAAGATGAATGAGCCTTCCTGGCAATATGGGACATGGATTCTGGGAATGACCCTGGCTCTGGCATCGAGGGGTTGAGAATGCCTTTTTACCAAAAGGAGGATAAGAAAAGCAACAAAATAAGGTTTCAGTGGCTATAAGATCTCAAATAGAGTTAAGAGGCTGTCCTGGAGGTTACTCCTATGCAAGCTTCAGTTAGGTATTCCAAATGGCCACAGTATGACAGGTCCAAGTCAACAGTAGCCCCGAAAACCCTAAAAAATGCCCAGATCCCTATCTGAGATGCTATAAAAGTTTCACTTACTAAGTTTATATTTCAGAAACTTAAATCCTCCAGAGAACTCCTATGCCAGCTAAGTCCCCAAACCTAGAGCCAATAGCCTCTTCAAGAACATCAGCTAGAAGTGTCCCCTTTTCCCATAACGTTGACACCCCTTTTTAACATGAACAAGTTAGGATGTCACTCTCTAGACATCCCTGAAGATCAGGAAAGTGAATAAATTAGAGGAAGGGGTAGCAACAGACAAGATAACATTTAACAAAGGATTATGAATGCTGAATCTCTATATAATTTTCTTCTTCTTAGTTGCTAGGGTATGAGAATAGTTAGAAGGAAAGAATTGAAATGGTGGAACTGTAACCAATAGTATCCTTTGAAATTTGTTCTATAGCTACTTGTTAAATTGTAATTTGAAAGTTATCACCTTATTATGTATATGGTATATTTCACAATAAGAAAATAACTGAAACTGTGGAACTGTGACCCATAACATTCTTTGAAATTTGCTCTCTAACTACTTGTTAAATTACACTTGGAAAGTTATCACTTCTATGTATATATGTTATATTCCACAATACAAAAGAATGAAAAAAAAAAAACCAACACCACAAACTAATTACCTCACAGATTTCGGGGTCAGAAGTCTAAAAACAGCCTCCCTGGGCTAGCAGGAAGAACAGCAAACCAGGGGTCTCCAGGACCCTGGCCGACTCCCAAAGCAGCCAAATGGGAGCTGGGCTCAGCCACCGAGGCAGGGGCTGCCGGGAGCCAGGGCTGTGGCGGCCCCATGGCCAGTGGCCCCGGGCCCGGAGCAGCAGTGGTCAGGATGGGGGCGAGGAGCCGGGGAAGCCAAACCCGACCAGAGCCCTCCTGGGTGGGTGGGGGAGTGGGTGGGGAGTTGAAGGGTCCCGGTGGGAGAGTCTGCTGGTGACTGGTGACTTTCTCTCTGGAGACAGCTTCCCAACTCGGGCCCCCAGGAATCCCTCAGAATGTGGTTGCATCGGTTTCCTGGGGCTGCCATAGCCACAGACTCGCTGACGAAAACAACAGGAATTACCCTCTCCCAGCTCTGAGGCCAGAAGTTCGAAATCAAGGTGCAAGCAGGGCCACGCTCCCCCAAGGCTCTAGGGGAGGCTCCTTCCCGCCTCTCCCAGTTTCTGGGGTTCGTGTCACCCCTTCCCTGCTTCCTCTGTCCTCGCGTGGCCGGCTCCTCGGTGTCTGTGTCAGTGTCCAAATTTCCTCTTCTTATAAAGACACCAGTTAGGGACCACGCCAATCCAACGTGGCCTCATCATAACTAATTACATCTTCAAGGACCCTGTTTCCAAATAAGGTCAGATCCCGGTACCCGGGATAGGCCTTGAACACCCCTTTTGGGGGAGACACAGGTCAACCCGCAACAACGGTCAAGCACTTCTCCGTAAGAAATGCAAACCTCAGCCATTCGTTCTCCTTGAAGCAGAGAAAAGGGGGGCACTACCTTGTGGAGAACAGCCTCCCCAACTTCCCACCCCCCAGTGGCACGGGGGGCTGCAGGCCTGACAGCCCCCAGCCCCCACCGTCCCTTGGCACGGACCACAGGAAGTATGAAATTTGAAAGGGCTGCCCCATTTCCTCTTTACCAAAGCAGTAAAATGAAGGTGTTGGCTCAAACAAATCATCCACTTCCCCAGAAAAACAAATCTGTGGAATGGGAGAGATAATTATAAGATTAAATAAAGGATGGGTTTTGCTTTCTTTCTATTCAACTAACAGAAGTACCTGCTACATGCTAGGCCCCGAGCTAGCCAAGACCCTTCTCTTGAACAACTCTAGGGGGCGCCACTCACAACTTTGCAGCCCCGGATTATTAAAAAAAGAAGTGAAACACAGCTGCCACGCCCAGTAAATGCACTATCTAATAAAGCGAGCAGAATTGTAAATAATTAAATCACAGAACAGCATGGTCAGTACCAAAAGCAGAAGCATGTGTGGGGAGCAGAGAAACGACGGTGGAGAAGAAAGGACGGCCTTGTGGGGCTGGGGAGAGGGGAAAGGTGGCGAGAGGGGAGGGGGAGGCTCCCGGGAGAGGTGGCAGGTGCTCTGGGTGTGGGAGATAAAGAGGAGTTTCTCTAGCAGAGCAGGGGAGCAGGGGGCAGTGCCGACGGCAGAAAGAGCTCACGCAACAGCTACCACAGGATGCAGGGCAGCACTGGGGAGCCGAAAGTGACGGGGCAGGGTGGGTAGGACGGGACCAGATCACAAAGCATCTTTCTCTAGGTCCGTGGTTCCAGTCGTTCGCCAGAAGGGAGGGACAATAGTCCCACCCTCCACACCGTCCAGGCGGGCACCACATTCCAATCACATCATCTCTAATTCCACCCGTCCTCTTCTTATACCCCAGAAACATTTGGGAAGGAAAGTGAGAGTGGAGTGATGATTAATACATGGGTGATGTCAAATCCACTCTTTATGTGCTATCGCACTCATGCTTACATCTTAAGTGTATATCCACGCACAAATCTTAAATGTGCAACTCCATTTTTACAGATAGACATCTGTGCAACCACCACTCAGATAAAAGTGTCATATCATTTCAACACCCAGAAGGCTCCCCTCCCAGTAAATGAATTCACCCAGATGTAACCACTATTCTAATTTTTCTCACCAAAGATTAGTTTTCCCTGTTCTTTAACTTGACACAAATGGAACAGACAGTGCCCAGACAGAGCCTGGTTTCTTTTGCTCATTCATTATGTTTGTAAGATTCATCATGTTGTTGCATGTATCAGTGATTCACTCTTTTTTTACTGGTGAGTCATGTTCCATTGCACTTATATGCTACAATTTATTCACCATTATCCTGTTGATGGACATTTGGGTTGTTTCCAGTTTGCACTATTATAAATATCATATACATATATATATATCTTTTGGAAATTCACTCCAATTAAAAAAATGTTAAACCGTCTGCAGTCATGTTTAAGTTTTAACAGTAACAAGGTATTTGGGGCATAACTCACAACTGCTTGTATCAATTTCCTAACTGCTCAAACAAACACCATGCAAATGAGTTGGCTTAAACAATGGGAACTTATTGGCTCACAGTTTTGAAGCCAGGAGAAATCCAAGATCAAGGTGTCAGCTAGGTGAAGCTTTCTCCCAGAAGACTGTGGCGTTCTGGGGCTGGCGGCCGGCGATCCCTGGTCTTTGGGTTTTCTGTCACATGACAATGCATATGGTCGCGTCTCCTCCTTTCTTATCCGAGTTCTGTTGACTTCCAGCTTCTGGCTGGCCCCATAGCTCCTTTTGCTTAGCAGATTCCTTTAGCCCTATTGGATTAGGAACCCCCTCATTCAGTTTGGACACACCCGAACTAATAACATCTTCAAATTCCTATTTACAAATGGGTTCACACACACAGGACCAGGAGTCAGGACATGAACATGCCTTTTGTGGGGGGCATGCTTCAATCCCCAACACTGCTCAAGACCCTAAATGCTACAGCAGCTGGAAGCTGTGGAGGAATCTCTGTTTGGGGAGTGCTGACGAGCTCTGAGCACAAGAGTGATGAGTATCTAGAAGTTGAGGTGCACCCCTCTGGCAGCTCTTGCTTCAGGGGTCCTGTGCCTCGCAGCTGAAAACACAGGCATAATCAAGGAAAGAGGCTGCCCATTGTTAGTTTATTTTGCTTTTTACTTCTGCCATTTTGGAAAAGCGTACAGCTGAAATTAAATTTTCAGCTCAACGGGTAGATGTGTTTCTCCTTGCCCTGTAACTGTCAGATGATATTGATTCAGCAGACTAAAATCCCCCTACCATGGTAAAAACACTTCCCTTCCACCTCCAATGCCAGGCACTGGGGATGCTGTAAAGCAAAGAGCTCTTGTTGCCTGTGGCCAGGACAGCTAACACAGGGACCAGCCACCTGCCATTCAGCCAGGGTCAGTTTCTCTAAAGAAACCTAGGCTAAAAGCGGGAAGCGTGGAGTTGGCTTAGGATTGGAGGCTGAAGAAATGTGCAATGGAAAGCTCTGGAGGTGTCACTGGAGCCCATTTCTACATCCACCCCCGCAACCTTCAGAAGGAACTGCTTTGTGCCTCAGCTCTTCCTGTCATAGCTGACTGGATCAGGGCTACACCCCAGTTTGAGAAGCGCACTCTGTCAAGAATCTGGAAGCAGGGTTCAGAGATGCTTCTCAGCTGCTGACGGTCTCTCTCAGAGGACACATGAGTTGAAAGATGCAAGGGCCGTGTGCTGCCAGTCACCCACAAACACCACGTGCCAGGCAGAGTTCTAGACCCTGCCATATGACATAAGGCACAGTGGTCCCTGCCTTCAAGCAGTTTATGTTTTAGTGGGGAGGAGAGAAACAAATATCAAAATAATACTTTTGATATTTCAAAATATCAAATTTTTAAATACATCAAAGTATCAAAAATAATTTAAAAATAAATAGATAAAACAATTACAAATTTGGTAGGTGCTATGATGGGAACAAAAGGCTTTGATGGAGAAAAGGAGGAGTGAGCAGTGTTTTCATTTGCCAAAGCTAAAAAGCAATATACCAGAAATGGGTTGGCTTTTACAGCGGGGATTTATTAATTTACAAGTTTGAGGCTGTGAAAAGAGTACAAATCAAGACATCATCAGAGTGATACCTTCTTCCTGAAGACAGGCTGCTGGCATCCCGACTCCTCTGTCACACGGGAAGCACACGGCAATGTCTGCTGCTCTCTCTCTTTTGTTGCATCCATCTTCTGGCCTCAGTGGTCTCCTCTCTAAGCTTCTGCACGTCTCCTTCTCTCTCAGCTTCTCTGGGGCTTTTTCTGTCTTTTGTCCTCTTAGAAAGGACTCTAGTAAGAGGATTAAGACTCATACCTCAACTGAAATAACCTAATCAAAAGGTCCTACCCACAATAGGTCTACACCCACAAGAATGGATTAAAAGAACATGATCTTTTTTGGGCTACATGCAGAATCAAATCATCTCAAGCGGAAAGGATGGAGGAGATGCTTTTGATAAGCAATGACCTCTCTGAGAAGGTAACACAAAGCAGTGGAGCTGGCCGGGCAAGAAACAGAGAGAACATACGTTCCAGGCAGAGAATGCAGCTTGCGCACATGCCCAGGACTGGGAGACAGCCCAGTATGTTAGAGGGACTGAGAGTCGGCAAGGGGCAGTGGGGCCCTGGAGGAAGTGGGAGCAGCCAGAAATTAGGCTGTGGAACAAGGCAGGGGCCAAACGCGAGGGTTATGTGGAACGTGGAATGGAGCGTGAATTTTTTTTTAATGTAGTAAGAAACTCTGACCAACATTAAGCCAGGGGCGACATGATCTAACTTAGCTTTTTAGTGAGAATTATGTGTCTCATGAAGATTTGATACAACTGACCCATAAAACCATTAGTGCAAAGTTCTTTTTTGAGGGGTCAAGGGGAGCAGTGATTGTAGCCCTTTTACTATCACTTCAATGTCATCTATGGCTATTCAGGTTTTCTACTTCTTCTTGGGGCAATTTTTAAAACTCTTTATTGGATTACAGCATAGATAGGAAGAAGTGAACTTATCATGATAAGTTTTCGGTCAGTGAACACACCCATGTACAAAGCATCCAGATGGGGAAATAGGACATTCCCAGCCCCCTGAAGCCCTCCTCCTTTCTCTTTCCAGTCACTAATTGCCGCTCCACCAGGCAACACCACCCTGACTTGTAACAGCTGAGGTTAGTTCTGACAATTATTGAACTTATATAGTGGAATTAGGTGGCATGGCCTCTTTTGTATCTGGCCCCTTTCATTTCCTATTATTTCTGGGGACTTGTCCATATTGCTCCATGTGGTAGTTGAGATGATCATCCTCACTGAAGGGTATTCCATTATGAACTGACCACACTCAACTGATCTATCCTTGATGGATGTGAGGCAGAGTCTAAAGTGGCCCCCATGATACCATCTCCTGGGGTTCTCAACCTTGGGTGATCCCTCTCCTTGAGGGTGGACTGGACATAGAACACAGCCAGGGTGGTGGGATGCCATCTCCATGATTGCATTCCATAGGAGGGTGACCTCCGTCTTCAAGGAGACTCTCTCCCTTGCTGGCTTTGATGAAGTAAGCCATCCTGTTGGTAGCCCAAGTGGCAAGGAACTGAGACTGGTCTCCCTTCCTGCTGATAGCCAGCAAGAAGCTGGGGCCCTTACTTCTGTGGCTGCAAGGTATCAAATGCCGCCAAGGGGAAGCAGAACCTCCCCCAGTTGAGCCTAGAGATGAGACCACTGCCCTGGCCATTACCTGGCTGGCAGCTTCGTAAGACCCTGAAACAGATGCTATGCCCAGACTCCTGACTCAAAGGAACTGTGACATAAAACATGCATGTTGCTTGACGCCACAGAATCTGATGCAATTTGCTATGCAAAAATGAAAATCAGAAACAATGGACTCTGGGTAGCGTGCAGTTTTGAGCCTTTAAAACCCTGGGCTGCTATGGACATTCTAGTTGATGCCTTTTGGTAAACAGGTATATGCACTTCTGTTTAGCATCTACTTAGGAGAGAACTGCTGGGTCATGAGAGATGCAGATTCCCAGCTTTAGTAGGTATTGCCAAGAGTTTTACAAACCAACTTATGTTTACATGGGTAAAGATGGGAGTCAACCCCAGGTCTTCCCAGCCACAAATCTTCATGTTTCCAACAACCATTTTTGCTTGCTTAGTTATAAGTGGCAAGCAGCCCTTACAAGAAAATAAATGCTTCTTCTTAATGATATTAAATGAGCAAGGCTCACTTCCATAGAGTAGTTGAAGGCATTAAAACTATCCTGTATCCACAATCCCACTGGAGCCCCATAACCCAATAATGGAGGAACTATTATTATGCCCCATTCACAGATGATAAGACTGAGCCCAGCAAAGATTAAGGGTTTCCTCAAGCCCAGACAACCCGTATGTGTCTGAGGCAGCACATTCTGTGTCTTCAGCCCTGGGTGCCTGCACCTTCCACTGCATCCTGCCTCTTTTTCCCTTTCCCTTCTTTTCTTTTCTCTTTCCTTTATTTTTCTTTCTTTTTGCCTCTTCCTTTTTAAAGATATCATAGTCTATGACAGGACTGGGGGTGTACCAAGGAGACTCAAAGACAATTTCTCTTTCCTTTCTATCAGCCGCGTGCTCCTTAACGGCAGACACTATGCAGGAGCCATGCCCCCCAGACAGCCATTTCTGCTTGTTCAACATCAGGAGTGAGTTTCATAAGTTTAATCCCAGGCCTCAGAAACACCTTCTCTAATCAGCAATTGTTTGGAGGGTTTCTTAGAATGGATTCCAGCCACAATTTAAGTAGAAAGACAGTGTTTTAGATCGCTCTATATTTATTTCCATGTAGCCCCGACTGGTCCACACCTAGAATCTCATTGAACCTGCAACGCAGTAAGAACCTGTATTGAACACATGGCCCATGCCAGGCTCGGAGAGTAACAAAGATGCTTATGCATTGTGAACAGTGCCAGGCCCAGGCTCAGATGCCATCTCATCAGGGTACTTGTTCCAGTTATCGATCACTGCGTAACAAATCAGCCCAGGACTCAGTGATTTAAAACAACCTCCTCTCCCATCTCAGGCATTCAGGAAGGGCTCCATGGGACAGCTCTGGTTCCGATTTTCTCATGCCCTTTCGGTCAGATGATGGCCAGAGCTGGAACAGTGGGGAGGAACTGGGGGCTGAGCAAGCATGTCTCTCTCCAGTCATGTCATCTCCGAGCCTCTCCGCGTGTCTCAGTGCGTGAGCTCGTCTGGGCTTCCTCACCGCACGGGGCCTCAGGGAAGGTGATCTGCTTCTAGGGCAGGTGCAGGCTCCAAGAGTGGGTGTTCTAGTGAGCGCGGTGGAGGCCGCGTGGCCTTTCGTGGCCTTACCTTGGAGTCATGCAGTGTCACCTCTGCCATGTTCTACCGGTGACAAGCAAGTCATAGACTGTCAGGTGAGTCCCATGGACAGCAGACACCAAGACGGACTCAGAAGTACAAGAGGTTGATTGGGGGTAACTCCCGGGAAGGAAAATGGGGGGATGCATCTGTTTCCTAGGGCTGTGTAACAAATGGCCACAAACTGGGCGGGATGGGGGAGGGATTTGTGCTTAAAACAAGAGCCAGTTCTTCTCCCTCAGTCCAGAGGCCGAAGTCTGGATCCAGGTGTCAGCTGCAAGCCCTCTCAGCCTTCCAGGCGAGGAGTCTTCCTTGCCCTTCCAGCTTCTCACGGCTCTCAGCAATCCTCAGCATCCCGTTCCTTGGTTTACAGACACGTCCCTCCCATTTCCTCACTCATGTGGCCTGTTCCCTGCGTCTCCTCTGATCACTGTATTCAAATCCCCTCTCCTTTCTCTGAGAAGGACACCAGCCTTTTGGTTTACGGCCACCCTAATCCAGTATGACGTCACCTTAAGTTCCTTCCATCTGCAAAGACCCTATTTACAAAATAAGTCAATTCGCAGCACCTAACCTCAAACTTTCAAACCAAGACTGCTCATTAGAGGAGCCCCCATTGGGCAGAAATGGCCAGCCCCTAGACCCTTGCCCTTCTCGGTCATGGGCTGGAGGCTGCCCAGGAAGAGCATAACCTTGGCCTAACCTTGTCAGCATCCGGAAGGTGCTAGCAGTAGGGGGCTGTCAGCGAACTGCAGTCCTTGCAGCCGCACAGGAAGTCTTTCCTGAGGGCAGGTGGGAGAAGCTCCTCCAGAGCTACCACACAGGCACACTCTGATTCCGGGGAGGAGAATTAGGCTCCACCCCTTGAGGGGAAGATTCTGGAAGAACGAGTGGGAGGGGAGTTATTTTTACGACTGCCTTTGGAAAGCACAACTTGTCGCAGCAGGTGCCCACATCTCCTGCATGGAAATGTGGGTGGTGTCGCAGTGAACCCCAGCAGGGAGAGCTGGCCCAGGGGAGACACTCCAAAGATGGCCACTGATTGAATGTCATCTAACAAAGGGTAAAACTTTTGGTTTCCTAGTGATGCACATATTTATAACATCTTATAATGCTAGATAAAGATAGGCTCTTTTATTTCCTTCCAAACCTTCTGATTTAATTGGACTGGGGTGTGGTCTGGGCATGGGGGGTTTAAACAGTTCCCCACGTGATTCTAAAGGGCGGTAAAGTCTGAACAACACAGTTTCGTAGGAGAGGCTTTCAGAAGGGGGAAGGGCGATTTTGCCCCCGTGGGGACAGCTGGCCGTGTCTGGAGACATTTTTGGTTGTCACGACTGGGGATTTGCTACTGGGTGGAAGCCACAGACGCTGCTCCGCGTCCGGCCGTGCACAGGGAGCCGGCTCCACAGAGAGCCATCCGGCCCAGAGAGGGCACTGCGCCAAGGCTGGGAAACTGATCGAGACAGCCCCCATCCGTGTGCCCCAGAACCAGGAGACCTGCCTAAGGAAGTTGGTGGTACTGGAAGAGCAGATACGAACCCAAATGAAGAGTAATATCTACGGCAGCACATTCCTACCCCAGACCACCTCGGTGGGCTGCTGGTGGGGGAGAGGGGCAGGAAGGGGGCAAGGGGGAGAGAAGAGGAGCCTGCCTGGGCAGAGGAGGGCTCCAGGGATTGGGGCTGTGTTCCCAACTCCCCCCAGCGACTGGAGGTGCCTCTTTTCTGCTTGGTTAGTTTGGCATTTCATGGGAAATATGATCCTATTTGGTCTTCATAAGTAATTTGGAAATTCAAGTAAAGAAAAAAAAAATCAGTATGCATGAAAGTATTTCCTGCAGTATTTTATTTATTTATATATATAATAGCAAAAAAATTAGAAACCATGTAAATATCTGGAGATGGCAAAGTGATTTAGCAGATTATGGTACATCAACTCAATTGAATGTTATGCAGGATAATTATGAAGGTGATTTAGAAACATGGGGAGATGTTTGTGATGTGACAGGAAGTGAAAAGCACAGGAAATAAATAGCACAAACACAGTGATTACAACTCGGGGAAATATGTTGGCCTGTGGACAAATACTGGAGGGATTTGCAGAAATAAAAACTGTCATGATTAAGATGCTAAGCTTCTTGGTGATTTATTTTCCTTTTTTCCAAGATTTTCTTTAATGCTATTTTTTTATGCATAAAGTAGACTTCTTTTGGAACAACTACTCAATCCACACTTCTCTGAGCACCCAAAGGACTGAATCCCCAAAGGCCCCGCTTGCCCCGTGACACTGTGGCCTGTGGCCTAGACACCTGCCATTCAGATTCCTTCTACTGGACCGTGAACCTGGGGCTAGAGACGTCAATTCCTCTGAGGTAGTTCCCTTCCTTCCTTCCTTCCTTTTCTTTCCTTCTCTCCTTCCTTCCTTTCTTCCTTTCCTTCCTTCCTTCCTTTCCTTCCTCCCTCCCTTCCTTCCTTCTTTCCTTCCTTCCTTCTGTCCTTCCTTCCTTCCTTCTTTCCTTCCTTCCTTCTTCCCTTCCTTCTCTCTCTCTCAAGATAAAATTCACACAGTATAAAATTTAACTTAAAGTGTACATTTCAGTGATTTTTAGTATATTCAAAATATTGTGCACCCATCACCACTAATTCCAGACCATTTTCATCACCCCCAAAAGAAACTTCATTCCCATTAGCAGTCATTCCCAATTTCCCCTTCCTCCCAGCCCCTTGGAAACCACTAATTCTCTCTCTATGGATTTGCCTGTTCTGGGCATTTCATATAAATTGAGTCATACAATACGTGGTCTTTTGTGTTTCTCCTTTCACTTAGCATAATGTTTTCAAGGTTCATCCACGTTGTAGCAAGTGTCAGACCTCCATTCATCTTTATGGCCATTTATTTCATTGTACGGAGGGGTCACATTTTGTTTATCCCTTCATCAGTAGATGGACACTTGGTTTGCTTCCACCTTTTGGCTATGATGAATGCTGCTGCTATGGACGTTTGTGCACAAGTTTTTGCTGAACATATGTTTTCAGTTTTCTTGGGCATATGCCTGGGTCATGTGATAACTCTGTTTAACTTCTTTTAGGAACTGCCAAACTCTTTTCTACAGCAACTGCCATTTTGCAATGTATGGCTCCAATTTCTCCACATCCTCACTGACCCTTATGTCCCTTTGTTTTTTTCTCTTAACTTTTC
This sequence comes from Choloepus didactylus, assembly GCF_015220235.1. NCBI lineage: Eukaryota > Metazoa > Chordata > Mammalia > Pilosa > Megalonychidae > Choloepus > Choloepus didactylus. Next base: position 39,019,728 of record NC_051328.1, read on the forward strand.
TAATAATAACCATCCTAGTGAGCATGAAGTGGTGTCTCATTTGGTTTTGATTTGCACTTTCCTAACGACTCAAGATATTGAACTCTTTTCATGCATTGGTTGGCCATTTGTATATCTTCTTTGGATAATGTCTATTGTAGTCCTTTGCCCATTTTTTAATTGGATCATTTGTCTTTCTGTTCTTGCACTGTAAGAGATCTTTATATATTCTAGATATTAGACCCATTTGCAAATTGTTTTTCCCATCATATGGGCTATCTTTTCACTTTTTTGATAGTGTCCTTTGATGTGCAAAAGTTTTCAATTTTGATTAAGCCCAATTTATCTATTTTTGTTGGTTGTGCTTTTGGTGTCCTATTTAAAAAACCTTCTCCTCTGTGACCATCCAAGTTCACAAAGATGTATACCTATGTTTTCTTCTAAGAGTTTTATAGTCTTAGCTCTTACATTCAGGTCTTGGATCATTTTGACTTAATTTTTGTGTATCATGTGAGGAAGGGTATATTCTTTTTTATGTGGCTATCCAGTTGTCCCAGCACCACTTGTTGAAAAAACTTACTTTTCCCATTGACTGATCCTATTACCCTTGTCAGAAATCAATTGACAAGAGACTCATGGGTCTATTTCTAGATTTTCCATTCTATTCCATTGGTCTATATGTCTAATCCTTATGACAGTGCCATACTGTTTTGATTACTGTAGCTTCATAGTAAGTTTTGAAATCAGGAAATGTGTGTCTTCCAACTTTGTTCTTCTGAAATAGTTTTGGCTATCTGGGGCAATTGTCCCCCCTGCAATTCCATATGAAATTGAAGATTGGCTTTTCCATTTCTGGGAAAAAAAAAAAGTCACTGGGATTTTGATAGGGATCGCACTGAATCTGTAGATTGCTTTGGATTGTATTGCCATCTTAACAGTATTAAGTCTTGCTGGTCATGAACAAAGGTGTCTTTCCATTTATTTAGGTCTCCTTTCACTTCTTTCAACCATGTTTTGTAGATTTCAGTGTACAAATCTTGCACTTCCTTGGTTAAATTTACTCCTAAGTATTTTATTCTTTTTGATGCTATTGTAAGTGGAACTGTTTTAATTTCATTTTTGGATTGGGGTAGTCTTTTGTAGCAAGAACTTGAGCTGGGAGAAACAGAGAAAGAGAGTTGACACCTAGAGAAAAATGAGTAGAACACAGAGAAAAGCAGAAAGAACTTACATGGAGAGGGAGGAAATGAGGAGAGAGAGAGAGATGGAGAACTGTACTTTAAACAGATGCTTAAGCAGTTTTAGAATGTTTGGCAATGTTTAGAAACAAGGTTCCTGAGGGAAGACAAAGAGTGTTCCAGAACAAGGAAAATGTTGGACAGACACCAAAGGAGCCCATCTGGACCAGGCAGCTCCCTTACCGGCTGGTGATGAGTTTTAACCACTTCCTAGTTAAGGGAAGCTGGAGCGTGCTCAGAAGCCACCATCAGGCCTCCAGAATGCTTGGTCTGTCTGCTAGTCTTTGCCAAATGAGCCAACTGTAGCTTCTTCATGGCCTGTAAAATCAGACATGCCCAACAGAAGCTGTGGTTTTACACTGTGAGACCTGAACCAGAGGACTCTACTATAGGAATTTCGGCTCCTAGAGATAGCCAAACCAGGTACGCAGCCTCTCATCCTCAAAAAAGAGATGTTTCATTTCCAACCACGTGGACCCAAGTCCCGTTGTGTTCCCAATGCCTCCTAGAGTTCTGCTGAAAGGGTTGGTATGCAATATTCTTTTCCATAAATGTAACCTATTGGGGAAAAAATGGAAGGAGGCAGAATAGAGGGTAGTTCAGAGCAAAACTGCCTAGATGACAAAATAAATCCTTCTTGGTAACCGTAATTACTTGAAAATTATTTCAAAAGAAAACTTTTTTTTCCATCTGGCCATCGCTCAAGGACGATGACTTTCCGTTAGCATCTCTCTCACTCCCCTCATCTACAGCTGCTTCTCCTCTCACCTATTTCGGAATTCCAAGGAAACGCTGCACAGGAATCACCAAGGACTCACAGGTATGGGAGAATAATCTTGGTTCCCATCACTTCATTTTGAACACTTGGAGATATAACCCATCTCGAAATATTTTAGAAGGCTTTTTTTTTTTAACACTTCTAGTGACTTAGCTACATTTTCTTGGAGTCCTTGATATGAATTACTTCATTTAATCTTTCCGAGCTTGTGAGGTGAGTATAACTATTATCTACACCTCACAGCTGTAGAAACTGAGCCTTAGAGAGGTGATGGCATCTAGTTGAGGTCACTGGACCAGTGAGTGGCAGGCCCAGCCCCAGGGCTCTCTGGCTGACCTGGGCACCCATGCTTCGTGTCATTATGCGATCCTGCATCCCTGTCCTTGCCTCTGTGGATGAAGCTGCTCCAACCGAGTCACCCCGATCCCCATTTTCATTTCCTGCTGGTCGGGAGACTCTCTGGAGGAGGATTCTAAAACCTGAGTCCTGGGTCCTCACCAGAGGTGATGGTTCCATCCTCCCCGGCTCCACCTTGTCGGAACCCTGATGCCTTTCCACTGGTCCTGCTGATTGGATGTGTCACGGAGTGCCCTAGGTCTGACTCGAACTGTCACTAACCCACTCACCTGCAAAAACTACTGGTCAACTTGTAATTTGGATAGGGATTGCAAAGTTACCTTCCATGAGCAAATGTAAGAGACTGCTTGTTTCCCCGCAGGCTCACAAGCACTGGGTTTTATCCAGTTTTTTGATCATCACAATCTGATAAATGCAAACTGATAGCTTACTGGAATTTTAATTTGCATTTTCTGAAATGAAGCCAAGTTGAGCACCTTTTCCTATATTAAGAGCCATTTCTTTTTCCTTCTCTATAAACTCTCTGGTCATATCTTTCTCCATTTTTCTGTTGGGTTGATAGTTTTGGGTTTTTTCCTTATTGCTCTACAAGTCTTTATATATTAGGAATGTGACAGAAGTTGCAAATATTTCTCTGAGACAGTGTTTGTCTTTTGGCTATGTTTCAACAGTGAAGAACTTTTAATAATTTTCAGGTACTTAAATTTATTAACCTTCTCTTTCATGGCGTCTGGGTTTGGGTCACACACTGAAAGATCTTTCTCATTCTGAAGTTATTTTCTTCTAATACTTTTTGTTTCCTTTTTAAAAAATTTTAAATCCTTGAGCCATCTGGAATTTATTATCTACAGTCTGAGGTTGGGATACAACTTTGCTCTCTTTCTTGACTGTGATTCCAACACCCCCACCCCCACCCCAACCACCACCACCTCTATGTCACCCCAGTCCTACTTCAGTCCTCCCAGTGTCTTAAACTCTTATTTTTTTAAACTTGTCCCCAAATCTAAAAGCCTGCCATTGGTGCTGGGAAGTGGTTGGTGAGCCAGCGAATAGCACGGTTAGATGGATGGTTTGGAGAGTTCATTCCGCAGCTGATGAGAAGAATGGGTTTGAAGGGTAAGAGTCTGGACGGTTAGTGCTGTGGTCCTACAGAGAGGTGACTGTGTGAGCGCAACTGGGGCAGTGGGCCAAGGGAAGGGATGGACCCAGGAGCCCTTTAAAGCAGAAATCAATAAAACACAGATGTTGGATATTGGGATGAAAGGTAGGGCAGAGGTTACAAAAGCTATGGTTTGGAGCTTGAGTTTGGCAGAATATACGGGTCAGCCTTTTCAAAAAAAAAAAAAAAAAATCCCCATAGCTAATGTATGGTCTTGGCTCAAATGTCACTTCCTCAGAGAGGCCTTGCCTGACCACCCTGTCCACAGTGGGATGCCCAGCCCAGCCCATTTATTTTCTTTTACAGCACTTAATCACAATTTGAGATTATTTGATTGCCTGTCTCCTTCATTAGACTACAAACACCCTGAGGGCAGGGGCAGGCTCCTCTGGCTCAGCTCTTTATCCCCAGGCCTCGCACAGGGCCTGGCACATAGCAGGTGTTCAATAAAAATTTTGCTGAATGAATGAATGAATGGGGACCAAGAAAGGAGAGACAGGTTAGGGAACAGGCTGCCCAGCAGAGAGCCTTTTGGAGGCATCTGGACATCCGTGTGAGGCTGCCCAGGGGACAGCCGGAAGCATGGGGCTGGAGCTGGGAGAGTCATCCGAATCAAAACCCTGGCAGCGGTTTGAGAGCGCCCAGACAACGGCTACCTTGACAGAGAATGACCAGGAAAGCTTCGGAAACACGCAGCGTCCTGGGCTCCTCCGCAGACACACTGGGTCAGGATCTCCGGGAGTCAGGCCCGGGAATCCGCCTGGGTCACACGGTCCCCAGGTGACCTTAATGCACTTTGAGCCCCGGGACGCTCGGCCCTACACTGGGAGAGGCGCGGTGGCGCGAGCGAAGCCTTTAGTATTTGGGTCGGAAGGGCAGAAGGGCTACAGCGCGGGGGGCTGAGACGGTGACTTCAGGAGGCCAGAGATCAGAACAGGGGCCAGAGCAGCCGCTGAGCGGGAGGGAGGCGACCCCGGGGCCGCGGGAAGCAAGCACACGCCGCGCTCCACACCCCACACCGCCGGCCAGGACCTTTGCCTGCACTTGGCCCCGCGCCGCGCGCTGGAGGCCGGCCCGCCCCCGCCCTCCGATTGGCCGCAGACCCATCCCCGCCCTCCGATTGGCCGCCAACCCGCGGCCCCGGCCAATGGGGCCAGCGCACGCCGGAAGCCGGAAGCGCGGCGGCCCGGGAGGCAGTGCCCCCTGCGCAGCTGTTGCCTGGCGCTATGCGGTGCTTCGGGCCCGGCCTGGCGGCGCGGCGTCTCCTCCCGCTGCGGCTCCCCCCGCGGCCGCCGGGACCCCGGCTGTCGAGCGGGCGGGCGGGGCCGGCTGGCGTCCTGGAGCGGACCATGGACGAGCTGCTGCGGCGCGCCGTGCCACAGACGCCGGCCTACGAGCTGCGCGAGAAGACGCCGGCGCCGGCCGAGGGCCAGTGCGCGGACTTCGTGAGCTTCTACGGCAGCCTGGCCGAGGTGGCCGAGCGGGCCGACCTGCTGGGCCGCCTGGCGCGGGGCTTCGGCGTGGACCACGGCCAGGTGGCCGAGCAGAGCGCCGGCGTGCTCCAGCTGCGCCAGCAGCCGCGGGAGGCGGCCGTACTGCTGCAGGCGGAGGACCGGCTGCGCTACGCGCTGGTGCCGCGCTACCGCGGCCTCTTCCACCACATCAGCAAGCTGGACGGCGGCGTGCGCTTCCTGGTGCAGCTGCGGGCCGACCTGCTGGAGGCCCAGGCCCTCCGGCTGGTGGAGGGGCCGCACGTCCGGGTAAGGCCTTGCCCGGGGCCACGCTTTCGCCTTGCGCCGGTGTCAGCGGGCCTCTTGGCGGCTCTCCGTATACTTCTCACCTGCCTCTCACGCCCCAGACACTCCGCTTTCCTTTGCCTGAAGCCGCGCGCACATCGCCCCGAGTTACAGCACCCCCCACATCCCGTCCCCTTCCTGCCTAGGCTTTCTGAGTCCTCACCTCTTCGGAGCATACCCCTGCCTCTCTCGGTCCTCACGTGTACGGTGTTTGTTAGACAGTCGGTACTTTGTGTTTAAGCCCGGTGCGTGCTTCGTGTGCTCCGTGTGGCCTTAGGCGAGGTGTGGTGTGCTTGCACAAGTACTGAACTGTTGTGAGAACCTGGATGCGTCAGCATTAGTTATTGGAGCATCCACCGTGTGGAAGGCATTGCCCTGAAAAGTTTCCAGAGCTATACAAGGATGCCTAGAACTCATAATCACCCCCGTCTAGGAGTGTTAATGCATCTGGCCTGCTCTGCATAAATTTGAGCAGAGCATCTTACCTTCCTGAGTTCAACCCTAAAATCTGATGATTCTGAGTTGACTTATTAGGGCAATCAGAAGCTCAGAGTGAGCTCATATTGAGTGCAAATAAATACTTTTAAGTTGTTATGACTTGGAAGATTGCGTGTAACAGAATAGGGTCCTTTTATACTGTTAGTATTATATGTGGGGAAACCATTAACCTGCCCTTTTACTGATAGAAAAAAATAGGTAAATGTTTCAGGAAGTTTCTGACACTCAGAACCTGATCAGGGCTGATTGGCTTTTTAAAAAAGTGAAACCAGTGAACAATTATTTTCTAATTCATTTAACAATTCTAACATTGGCATAATAGTTTTGTATTCATCGTCTCACTCTTAGGTGGGTTATATGTGTATCCCCTTTTACGGTCAAGGAAGTAAGATGTTGAGGTCATACTACTGGTTCAAGAACTCAGAGCACATAGATATTTTTTTCCGATCACCCACCCAAACCTGGGGTTCTTTGCACTATGCTTTTATCACTCCAACATGCTATTCAGGTTATGGCAATTATCAGAAATTCTGTCTTTCTTGGCTACTTAGCCTATATGCCAAAAAAACATTGGATGTAATTAAGGATGGGATTAATTTCAGTCATGAACATGGCATTTGATTTCTCGAGGTAGCTGATTAATTTACAGTAAGTCCCTTCGGTGCTAAGATTCCCAGACTGACAACCAAATCCATCATGGATTCTTGTTCTTGAACTGAGTTCCCAGCTCCAGCACGGTGTGAATGGCTCAGCCTTCGTGTTCCATGTACTGCTGACATCCTCTGTGCATTCCCATCCAGTTCCTCTCAAGGAAGGTTGGATTCAGTCTGCAATCTTAGCAGACATTTTTCCCTTGACGCAAAGACTAGTGCTCCACAGTGGTCTTTCTGAAACTTGATTTTTATTGCCTGGGCTGCTTAAGAATTAGGTAGACTATCACCTCTTCCCAGAGTGAAATCATCCAGACAGCCAGCCAACCATCTGTCCATCCATCCATCCAGCACATACTCATTGAGTGTGTATCCTGGGCCAGGTGTGCTCCAGGCTCCAAGGTCACTTGGTCAAGGAACTTCCACTCTAGCCCGGGAATAGTTAACACTTATTAATTGCCATTACGTGGCAGGTGCTGTGGGTGGTAAGTGCTTTTCACGCTCTTGCTCATTTAATCCTCAACAGCCCTCGGGGAGCTGTTTTACAGACAACGGTTTTACACATACAGTGCCCCAAGCACAGAACCAGTGAGCCAGAACTCATGCCCAGCCTTGACAACTCCAAACTTGTGTGCTCCGTCATTACATACTGACTCTTGACGATTTAACTAGGTCTCAAATGGATTGTTTTCTTAGAATTTGCTTTTTTCTATCAACTGGGGAGCAAGACAAAACAAGTCATCCAGTTAATGACTGGTCTTGTTTTATTCAGTCTCACTGAATCAGGACTTTAATATGCACTAGTTATGATTGTATTCACTCTTTCCAAGACTTTGTACAAGTTTCCAGCTTAGAAGCAATTTCAGTGTCCCTTCCCAAGTCCCTCTTTACTTTCTTGTTGAAAAACTATCAAGCCTCTACAGCCAGAAGGATAACATGTATTGTCTTTCCTTTGACCTTTTTGATGTACCCCAAACCATCGCGCCCCTCCATAGACCGCCCCCCCCCCCCGCCGCCGCCAAGCTGATTCTTGGACTGAAAGTTCCTAAACCCCCCGTGACTAATTTCTGCATAGAGGGTCAAACAGAATCTCACCCACATTTTTAGAGCTATCTCCAGCCCCTGCTCCTTAACTAAACTCTAACCAACCTCTCCAGCACAAAGTGGTTTTCCCGTTCTGAGATTCGTAACGTGTTGTCTCTATCTCTTACGTTAACTATGTAATTTACTAGTTGAAATATATTCTCTCTCAGCTCCTCAAGCACTGAGAGCCTTGTCTTAAATGTTTCACATAACAAAGCAATGAATAAATTATCAAGATAGACTCTTGGGTGTCCTGCCATAAGATAAACTTGGCACACTGATATTTCGCCATTTGTCTTGAGGTCAGACTGCTACACCTCTAATAGAGTTCTGAGCCTAGAAGGAAGCCAAGAAGGGCCAGACATGTGGACAGCCCTCAGCAGATGTCAGCCTGCTGTGGCCCTCAGTGATTCCTAACATCCTATCCAGTTCCAAATCCTCTGATTCTGTGAGTCGTTCCTGAATACGTTCCCTCTTTTGTCCCCACACATGCAAGTTCTTGGTTATGGCAGAGTCAGGAAGGAAAATCATGGCAACTGAAAGCTGGGGCATTGGGCTTGACTTTGCTGGGAGAGAGGAGCTGGCCCCTGGGAAATCAGAGGCTGCCACAGTGCCAGGTCCTGAGTGTTCATAATGTCCCTTATTCTTTAAACCAAAGCCACCCACACCTGAAAGGGGTAAAAGTCCTAGCAGACTGCCAGGCCCTGAGTGGTGTGGAGTGAAGGTAATGTACAGAGAACGAGTGCTGCGAGCCTAGCCTTGGTTTCTTCATGGTGTGGACACACCTGACGCAGAAGGCTTTTCTGGTTGCTCTGAAACACCTTTTCTATTTCTCTACCTGGAAATGCTCTCCCATGGCCAGTGCATATAAACGTTAGGAGCTAACTCTGTTCATTCCCTTCTCCTTTGCTCTACTTAGTTACTTGAATTTTTTTTAAAAAGCCTTATCATTGAAATCATTCAGAGACTCAAGTTTTTCAAATCTATCCTTAGAAATTGCCAACTGGGATCTCACCTGGTCATCTATCCCCAGAATTGCTTAATAGGTACAGACCCCATTTTTAATCCACTTATTTAAGGTCATTCTGGATTTTGCATCCAAGTTAAAGAGGAGGTGCAGTAGATCCTTTCACTTCTTGGAATTCCGTGTTAGAAAGCACCAGACCTTTGATTCCCAAAGCTGCCAAGCAGGCATTGGAACCCCACGGGGCCGTGACACCCACTGCTGTGCTGCACATGGGTTACCCGGTGTCTGCCTTCAGTGGTGAGTGCCCCGGGCCCAGGCTCTCACCTCGTGTGTCCACACGGCCGTCCCTCCACGCATGTATGAGCCTTGCCTGCCCCCGTCAGCCCTCGAGCTTGCTAGATGAGTCTGGGCGAGGACGTGCTGCTTCCCGGGAGCTCTGCTATGGGCTTGTCCCGGGCACCTACCCGGGGCCTCTGTTTCCTGCGTCCTGTGGGAGGCCAACGGCACTTGTAGAGCAAGTGGCAAGTGGGAGGCCGCACAGCAGTGCTGGTTTGTGTATTGGACAGGACACTGGGTAGAGTGGAGGACGCGGTGGGTGGGGAAGGGAAGGGCTGGTTTCCAGGCCTGTCTTTCCCATCCATTCATGAGTGGTGTGATTTGGGGTGGTTTAAGCTAAATCGCGTAACTCCCCTGGGTCTGTGTGCTCCGGGTCAGCCTGCTTCTCTTCTGAGAAGTGGCCTAAAGGATATATTGGAGCTTTGCTAAAAATATGGTTTTCAAATGAGGGCATGGTTTGTCAAGGCCTTTCTCTCTGACCAAAGGCTGTTATTGGAAATTTGGGAAGTATCTAGAAGACTGATGCTTCCATCACAAGCATAGCCCAGCGTGAGAACCTAAGCGTGTGACCAGACGGGGGGGTTTCCCTTCCTTGGACATTTAAAATCTGATGAAGGTTCACTTCTCTCCCTTCGGGTTCGTTAATCCTCTTTGACAGGAAGTTCAGAGTCAGGATCAAGTCTCCTTGCTGGGAAGGCACAAATATTTTTTTGAAGAAAGTTTTACAGCCTGGCAAAGGTCAAATATCTGTGTTTGTTTTTTGAGATAACAAACCTGTTGCGTGGAGTCCCTGAACATTGCCCAGCGTCAATGAGAAGGTCTTTGGAAGTGTGAATACATTAGAAGCAAGCCTCAGGCATCCTGAGTCAGAGCACGCTCCCACTCCTGGTGTGTATTCATCTGATGGAAGAGTGTTGAAACCTTTGACTTACAATAAATAAATGAATTGACCTTAATTTGTTTATTCCCAGAAAGGAATTTTGAGTGTTTTAATAACTATGGAATTTTTAGAGGTTGTTTTCAATATTCTTGACCTCTGTGATCACAAAAGCCCCCATTTTAACCTGTAGAAAATGGACCAGTAGATGAATTACCTAGTTTGCAGAGTGATTGTGAAATCTATAAAGTGGCTTAACCCCACCAAAAATCTTGTAACACCCTTTGTTTACAAGATAAAATGTTCTTTAAAAAAAAAAAATGCTTCTTTTCCTCTGTAAAAGGTCTGAGTGAGTTCGGAGGCTTGTTGGTGTGCCTGGCTACGTGACCTTTCGGTGGAAATGTCATGTTCTGCATGTTCCTTCCCGAAGTGGGGAAGCTCGGAGAGGCACGTCTGCATTCCGAGCCCGCCATGTGCTCGCGGTGCTTCTGTCCTCATTGCCTGGTCCCTGACGCGCAGTCGGCCCACGGGGCTGCTGTCAGCCCCATGCGACCCCCTCCCAAGGCCAAAGTCCCGCAGGGGAGTGGAGGCCGAGTGCCTGCCCCCGAGCTGTGGGTTTGTGGGTGTGTGGTTGAAGCTCCGCTGGGCTCAGGCCTGCCTCTTGGGTGTTGTGCAAAGATGAGTAGCACCCTGAGCTCGGCCTCCTCTGGGAGGACCCCAGCGTCAGGCAGAACGTGCTGCATTTTAAAGTAGAAGGACAGAGGGCTGGAGAGCCTGCAGGAGGGGTTTACTATGAGTGAAATAGAAGGGGAAGGTTTCTGGGGAAACATGGGGTTCGAGTGGGCCCTGAAACACAGTCAGATCTCGCTCAGTTGGAAGTGACCCAGGAGGAACCTTCCAGAGGTAAGAGCCGGGCACCACTGCAGGATGCTGAAAAGTAGAGGGAGAGCGAGCTCGAGGGCAGGCGGGGAAGCTGGTGGCCGCCGCGAGAGCTCAGCCTCTGAACCGTGCTGGGGCCGAGAGCGAGGGCCGAGGTAGAGGCGGTGAGGGCAGTGCCCTGGGCCGGGGCGGCTGGGGGCGCAGGGGAAGCAGAATTCCGAGAAGGAAGGGCGCCTCGATGGGCGACGGGAGCCTGGAAGCTACACGAAGGGAGTGACCCGTGAGCCTCCCAGGGAAGAAGGGGCTTGGCTCGTGCCGGACCCAGGAAGCATGCCCAGCTGGGGTGGGACCTTTCTGTACAGCCTCTCTTGGTGGGTTAATCCTGTTTGATGTATGGCTTCTAGTTGTTTCTAGAAAATTCTGTGCTGGGCTAGGCTAAGAGGACTTCTCTCTAAAAAGAAGGAACAGATAGCCCTGTCCCCTGGGGCGTCGCTCAGCCCCTGCCGTGTAACCCCTCCCCCTCCTCGGGGCTGCAGAGCCCTGGGAAGCAACTTTTCTGCACAGAGCAAAGAGGGGGCGATTCTTGGCTTAGACAGAAGCTTCAGAGTGCAGGGTGGGGACCCAGAGCGTGTTCTCTGCTGCAGGGGCGGGCCAGCTGGCCTCCCACCGCCTCGGCCGGAGAACTGGGCTCAGCGGGACAGGGCAGCACGAGCCTCGCGCAGATCCCTTGCTCGGAGAACCGACATGGCTCTCGCCTCGCCAGGATGTTCCCACAGTTGGGTTTTCGAGTCTGGTGTTGGTAGACGATGGCTGAGTTGGTGCAAAGCACGAGCGGCCCCCGCCCTCCTGCGATGTGGGACTCACCCACCTTTGCTGCCTGAGGCCGCGGCTCCGTGCCAGCCCGGGCAGCCGACGTCGGCGGGGAGACAGGCAGTGGAGGCTTCTAGCCTTTAACCTACATTCCCGGCTCTCAGTACCCGTGTCACATTTTACAGCTATTAATAGCCCTGAACAGAAGGAAGAAACTTTTAGGGGGAGGGCATTCTTCACCCAAACCATTGCTTTCATAAGTAGCACTGCAGCCAGGTATTTCCAGCCTTTTCCTCTCGTGGGCCATGAACCCCTGAAAATTATATGCAAAATGTTGCTTCTGTGTTTGCATTTTCCTGGGGAGAGCATCCATGCAAACACAATAAATGTAGTTTTATAGAGTCATTCTACATTGCCTAGCAGATATTTTTTTCCTCCCTTCCTGCTACTTTCTAATCACCACCCTTCCAGTTTTCCTTTTTTTTCCCCTTCATTTGATATCAGTCTGTTAACCATCTTCCATGTGGAAGGCATCGTTCGCTGTATGCTGTGGAATTACAGAAATAAATCAAAAGTAGCTCTGCTCTTCTGGAGCTTAGAGCTGAGTGAAGGAGATTAGATACAGATAATTATTATAGACTCTAGAATTAAAAGGAATTGCAAAGGTCATCTGGTCCAGCCACCCTTTTTAAGACAGCTCCACCAAGTTCTTGTCTACCCTGTGCTTTATCCCTCCAGCAGTTGGTCTCACCCGCTCCTAAGGGTCTGTCCTTAGATGGCCCTAACTTTTCAAAAGTTCTCCTTTGCATTAAATCAAGCAGCCTGATGTTCTTTGGCTTCCACCAGCTGGTCCCAGATTTTCCCCCCACCCCATCCCACCCTTGGAATCAGATGGAGCTCATCCGTGGCCTCTTCCATATCCCAGGGCTTAACTACTTAAAGATGGGTGGTTGTTTTTCCAGAGTCTTTGAGCCATCAGCCCCACACCCTCCAGCTTTCCTCAGATGACAGAGTTCCGAATGCTTTTAGCTCTCCCAGGGATTAAAATATGAAATGGCCCCATACAATTTTTACAGCTTTTGTAAAACTGCTCTTTATAAGTGTTGTCCATTATGCTCTTTGTGATCCTAATGCAAAAATTCTTAAGACCAGTTCTGTACCAGATATACAGAGATGTGTGCTGTTAATCAATAGTAATAGCGTTGTACCTACTAGTATACGGATCATCTCTGAGCAGAGAGTCCCCAAATAATAGTGGTTTGAGTAAAAGAGAAGTTTTTCTCTCATATAAAAGTCTGAAGGTAGCAGCCCAGGGCTGCATGATGGATCTGCTCCACGTCTGTCCTGTGGCTCTACTCTGAGAAACCTTCATCCCCAAGCTCACCTCATGGCCCAAAATGGCCACTCTGGCTCTATCCATCACACCACTTTCCAGCCTGCAGGTAGGAGGGAAGGACAAAGAAGAAGGGCAAAAGGTGTATTCCAGCTGTCTTTTACAGAAGGTTCCAGAAGCTTCTGAAGGACACCCTTGCTTACATCTCATTGGTCAGAACGCAGTCACATAATTACCCCTAGTACAGTGCAGTCTTGATCTGGATGGCTGTGTGCCCAGCTGACAAATGAGGCTTCGGTTAATTTCAAAGAAACGGGAAACAGCTATTGGGGAAGCAGCCATGTCTGCTCCTTGCTCTGGCCATCAGGAAGCTCACTGCTGTAGGCGCAGCTGTGGTCGTGGAGTCCTAAGCTGAGATGCTTCTGCTCCTGCACCCCCTCCTTTCCTTTCGCATCTCTTGTTCTTTTATTCTTGCTGTAAAGGCTTCAGTGCAAATGAAAACGACTCAGATTATTTTTGGAAGTAGGTAAGATAGAGATAAGTGAAATGAAATCAGAATAAGGTTTGTCCATGAATTCTAAAATGTGCTGATCGCCAGGCACTGTTATTTTATGCCCCACTACGGTAGGGAAAAAGTGCTGCTTGTCAAACTGTCGGTTGAAAGACGTGTCCTGACTTCAGATGTGTTAAAATACGAAAGTGTGTGTGTCTTTGGGTTGAAGAAATATGGTACCTGGAACCAAGTACTTGTTTCTCGCAGGGAACTTAGGAATTCTGTTTTGGCAAATTAAAGAAATGCTCCTGAGAAGATGTGGACTTGTGAGCTCAGTGATGCCCTGGTCAGTATTTCCTTGTGACACATCTTTCGTTGTCATATTCGCCTTATTGGAGGGTTGTGTTCACTGTGGAGAATGAATTGAAACATACTGATTTGGGAAGCTTAGTTCACACTGGATATTCCCATCCAGGAATCTTACAAACTGAAATAGTTACGTCTAAATTATAGAGCAGAATTAAAGTCCAGCCTGGCTTGAGATGAGGGTTCAGTCGTGCTGTCTCAGCAAAAGCCGGTTGGAGACCCGTCTTGCGTGGTCTCTCTCTCCCGTGCCTTGGCACTGCCCCTGAGTGTGCGGGCGGTGCTGCCGGCGGGGGCTGATCCGTGTCGTGTGGCCCGCTTTATCTCGTCCCTCCCAGGAGCTGAACGGAGTGCTGAAGGGCATGCTCTCGGAGTGGTTTTCCTCAGGGTTCCTGAACCTGGAGCGGGTTACCTGGCACTCACCCTGTGAAGTGCTTCAGAGAATCAGTGAGTAAGTAATCCGGTCTGCACGTCCTTACGCTCGGCCGAAAGCCGGTCTTCATGCACACATGCGTTCTATTTCAAACCCAGCAAAACCCAAACCGTTTTCCCCAGCATGGCTGTCGTGGCAGGTGGTGCTGAGCTCGTGGCCAAGGAAAGGGAGCGGGTGGACGCTGACCGGGCGTCAGTTAACCTGCACCCGAGGTCTCAGACGCCTCGTGTTTGTAGCCAGCAAGCCCACCTCTGGGCTCCCCGGGAAAAGGCCCCCTCTTAGCAGAGTCGTTCAGATTACCTGGACCGAGTATCGGTGTGAGTGATCAAAACAGCATTTATTTCATCTAGTTGTTAAATGTTCTCCTTTGGATAAAATCTGTAAAATAACCGTATTGTGCATATTTACAACCCTTCCACACACTGCCTGCCACAGCTGTCCCACAGCCAGGAGTCTCCTTCCACCTCAGGACCTCCGCATGCCACCTTGTTTCATGGAACCGAAGGCGTGAAAGATGCCGCAGTGTTGGAAACATCACACGTGAAGGGCCTGCCTGCCGCGGCCATGCGACCTGCGGAAGTGAAGTAGGGTGGGCGGGTTGCTGGACAAGAGGGAAGTGTTTGCAGCAGTGCATCGATCCGAAACCACAGGCATCGAAAGGAAATAAGAAGACTTAGAATGTTCAGTGATTGTGCATTTGATTGGGTTTCTGAGTTAAAATTTGCTGCATAGATGGCTCCCGAGAGCCCCACAAACTTGTCTTAACACTTGGTGTTGAGAATTGAAGCATAATTTTGAATGTAAAATGGTCATTAATTGTAGTTGCTTTTAGTTGGTGCTGTTTCACATTAAAATGATTTTCTTTGAATTTTCCTAAAGACTCAGTTAAAGCAGTATTAAAAGTATTTGACTTGTGTGAATAATATGAATAGGAATCAGCAATCGTTATTTAGCTTGTGAATGATACTTTGTTAAGGTATCTTTCCATAATTTCTCATCAGGTCTGAGGCTGTGCATCCTGTAAAGAACTGGATGGACATGAAGCGCCGGGTTGGGCCTTACCGAAGATGTTACTTCTTTTCTCACTGTTCAACCCCTGGGGAGCCCCTGGTGGTTTTGCACGTGGCCTTGACCGGTGACATCTCCAGCAACATCCAGGTACCTCCATGCTCAGGCCGCCTTCAAATAGCCGCCCCCTGAAACCCCTTGGTTGTTTTTACTTGATTTTATCCTGTTTTGTTTTTTTTTTTTTTCCAAATAAACTGCTTTGGTTTTTTGTGGATTTTTGCATTGATTAAATCAAATCTCCAAATTTGTAGTTATAGTGTGTAGAAATGTAGTGTATGGAAAGCAGTGGAATACGAACAGTATTCCTCTGGGTGCACTGGTTTTCACTGAGACAAGGTCGAAGTCTCTTATAGAACATGTTTGTGAAGGAGGGAGAGAACAGAGAGAAGGGCACGGGGTTCAGCTGTGCAGCATTTGTTAAATGTCTATTGGGGCTGTTAAAAGAGCCGTGATTGAAAAACAAATGTCTTCTTGTGTGTCTGACGTGGGCCCAGAACTCTGCCACGTCAGTGGAGGTTATGGCAACCCTGGTGGGTGGTCCCTGCCTCCTGGCCCACACTGCAGGCCTGGACATCAGGAGCAGACCTTCATGAGGGTCTGGGAAGGCGAGAGAGGAAGGGCAGGAGCTGCTGGCTCAGAGCAGGGCTGCCAGGCAGTGAGGGCTTGGGGGTGAGAACAGCCCATCGGGAGGTGGTGCCGACGGTAACATCGCAAGATGGGCCCTGGGCAGAGTTTCCTTGGAAAGAAGGTCCAGAAGTTGAGGAGGACAAATGAGCAGATGCTCTTGACCACCAGGAGACATTTCCTTGCAATGTTTGTGTTTGAAGAAGTTACCACTCATACACTTGGCGGGACAAAAACTTATTCCATTCTCTTTCAGGGCAGTTGGGAGACAGGTATTAAAATATAAAACCTGCATTCTTTTTGACCTAAAAATTCCACTCTCAAAAATCTCTCCTGGGAGTGCAGACAGCTACTCATTCATTGCAGCATTATTTAAGGTTTTGAAAGGCTGAACATAATCATAGAAGTGAGCTAACTGTCCATCAGTAGAGGATGGGGTTAAATGAATAGTGGCATCTATGTATGGCAAAAACACACATACATTGGCTTTCTCTGTGTGTACTTAAATGGCTTATACTTTTGACTTTGAAAGCCAACCCTGACATGCAAGTGAGTAAAAACTCCCAATTACAGAATAGCATGCAGAGTATGATCGTATTTATAAGATTAACAATAGCTATGGGATGCTTCGAGAATTGTCCTAATGGCCCGAGTGGAAGGGGTGGGATGTGGGTGGGAGAGCACCACAGCCAGTCCTCACAACTGTCCTCGATGTCTTCCAGGCCATAGTGAAAGAATGCCCACCCTCAGAAACAGAGGACAAGAACCAAATTGCTGCTGCGATTTTTTATTCTATCAGCTTGACCCAGCAAGGTCTACAAGGTGTTGAGTTAGGAACCTTCCTGATAAAACGGGTCATTAAGGAGCTGCAGGTAAGCATCACAGCCTAGTCTCCAGCGGGCCCTGACATCATCAGCTCCTGCTCCCGACTCTGTCCAGGTGGTGATGAATCCTGCCAGTCATTTAGGATGAGGGGTGAAGCGGGGAGCTGGGAGGGGGAATGCCAGGCACCTCTGCCGTTCCTTACCAGGCCTGTCAGCCGCAAGCCATGGATGTGGCCTCAGCTTGGGGTGACCCTCCTGGCTGGCCCAGGATGGTCCTGACTGGTGGGTGATGTCCTGATGTCCCTACTAGGAGTGCCTCTTCATGCCGCAGCTTGGGGGCTAAGCCACATGGCCACACCTGGCCATGCCTGACCCCCCCCACCTCTGCCCACACCTGGCCATGCCTGAAGCCCCCACCTCTGCCCACACCTGGCCATGCCTGACCCCCACACACACATACCTGTCCACACCTGGCCATGCCTGACCCCCCACACACACATACCTGTCCACACCTGGCCATGCCTGACCCCCCACCTCTGCCTGCACACCCAAGGCCTCCTGGCCCCTGGCATTTTTACTTGTTGGAGGGAGTGTCGAGGTTAGACCAGGCAATTTGAATCTAAGGACATTAAAGACATTGGGGTTTTTAGTATCTCTCTCTTCTCCTGGTTGCCCTGTGAAGAGCCCTTGTACAGGTCTACAGAAAAAACGCTCAGGTTCACTCTGGGCCTGGGCTTTAAAAAATTACCTCATAAGGAGTTTGGACGAACTACAGTGAGTAGAATCTAATTATTAGGTAAGTAATTAGATTGCTCCCAGTTGACTCTGAGCACACCTTCCTGTGCTGTGGGTGGTGCAGAGTAGACAGCTGAGGCCACGGCACTTCCTTGGAACAACGACTAGAATGGTGATGAAATGTGCATGGCTTCATATTAGATCGATAATCAATTTCAGATCTGGGGATTAGGGATTCGGTTGGGTGGCAGCATCATTAAATCACTCTCTGCCGCTTCTCCCCGGAGTTGATGACAGGCCGCATCCAGCGAATCCGAGTGTCTTCTGGTTTCCTTGATCCCTGCAGGAGGTGTTCACACCCCGTGTAGGGCCAGGGGAGTGGAGAGGGTGAGGACCTCAGTCACGGGCCCAAGGCCATGCGGCTTCTGGGTAATTCGTGCACAGGCCCTGTTTCTCGGGGAATCAGAGTTGGCTCCTCACCCCACCGGCTGTCCTGATGTCCTGTCAGTGGACACTCGGCCGACGGCCATGTTGTGGCCAGGGCAGCGTTACCCTCCGCACGCAAGTGTCCGTCGCCGTTTGTAAAAGCCAAAGATGGCACCATAAATGCCTGACAACAGGAACATGGTTGCAAAAATTGTGGTAGAGTCATCTCTTTTGATATTATTCTGCCATCAAAATTATGTTTTTAAATTTTCAATGTAAATGAGAAGATGCTCACAATGTAAATTCAGAAAGCAAGATATCAAATAAATGTCTCACCTATATAAAACTGCATCAGGAAAGACTGAAGGAATTGTACTTTATCAAACTATTGGGAGTAGTTATTGCAGAGTAGTGGAGCATGGCAGTTGTATTTTCTTCTGTCATAAGTTTTTTAAAAAATGTTTCCATGGTGAGCATGTATTACTTTTATAATCAAAAAATACTGGATTTTTAAAAAGTTAATATGTCTTAGCATTTGAATAATGATCAAACCTTATCATATGATGGAGAGAAATACCCTCTGCCGCCTCTCTCCCATCCTCTGCACCCCCGCGGCAATCAGTCATTCATTCAACAAATGGTCCTCGAGTACTTGGGTGCCACAGAGAAGTGCAGAGCAGTGGCATGGACTCAGGGTGGCGCAGAGACAAGGTCTGTAGCCAGAAAATCGCAATTCCAGGGCCGCTTCGCAGGGGCTCAGATGCTGGACCCTGGGCCAGGCCCAGTTCCCCGGCCCCTGTTTGTCCAGTGAGTGACGGTGTGGACGGAGGCGCCCGTCCAAGGCTAGGGCAGGGCCAGGCACACATCAGCTCCCAGGAAATGTTCTTGGAATGAGGAAAAATGATCCGCATCAAATCTCACTTTGTAAACCCTTAAGGCAGTGTGCGATGGGTAATCCTATGTTAGCTATGAAAGGAGAGGTTGTGCCCTGTCAGTGAAATGCTGCTGAACTCGCCTCATTTTCTCTGCCACCCTCTTCCCACCCCACCCATGCTTTACAGAGGGAGTTTCCTCACCTGGGGGCCTTTTCAAGCCTGTCGCCCATTCCTGGGTTCACCAAATGGCTTCTGGGGTCCCTGAACACACAGGCAAAGGAGCCCGGCCGCAGTGAGCTCTTCACAGACTACGAAAGCCGAGAAATTGCCGAGATCACCGGTGGGCCCATCAACGAGACCCTCAAGGTCTGTCTCAGCAGCAGCGAGTGGGTGAAATCGGAAAAGCTGGTCAGGGTGCTGCAGGCCCCCCTGATGCGGCTCTGCGCCTGGTACTTGTACGGGGAAAAGCACCGCGGCTACGCCCTAAACCCCGTCGCCAACTTCCACCTGCAGAACGGGGCCGTCATGTGGCGCATCAACTGGATGGGTGACACCAGCCCCAAGGGCCTGACGGGCTCCTGCGGCCTGATGGTCAACTTCCGGTACTACCTGGAGGAGACGGCCGCCAACAGCACCAGCTACCTCGGCTCCAAGACCATCCGGGCGTCTGAGCAGGTGCTCAGCCTGGTGTCCCAGTTCCAGAAGAACAGCAAACTCTAGGAGTGCACCTTTCCTAAGGCGGACGTCCGGGCTTGGAAAAGGATGGCTTTCTGGATGGGTTCGGGAGGGCTGTGTATCAAAAGGAGCTTTTTCGGTAAAGCAGAAATTGAACCTTGTTCTCTTCCCTGTGGTGGGGCGCGTAGCACGAGGGAACGGGCAGTGCCCAGGGCAGGGGGCTGTGGGAAACACGTGTGTGCAGGAGAAGCACGCTGCGGGGGCCGCTGCTCTCCCTCCACAGCCTGGGGTCTCTGGTGGGTGCTGCGCCACCTCCCGCCCGCAGCAGTGTCGCCAGCCCCTGCCGGGGCTCCAGGCTGAGCCAGGACCAGCGGCCCAGACTAGAACAGACTTTTCCTCTGAGCTTGTAGAAAATACTTCAACCGTGGTTGCTTCAGCCGTTTCTCTCCACTCATCTCAAAGGGAATAAAGGGCTGTGGTACCTTTTAGCAGTTAAATTTTGAAGATCATAAATGTATGAAAAGGTTCGCGACTTTGCACAGAGCTGAGTGAGTTCCGTCAGGCACTGACTGAGGACACCACAGCTGTTGCTGCTTGTGGCATAAGTTAAATTATAGACTTTAAAATTAGCCATTCAGGTTCATAATGAACTTAGTGGTAAAGGGCAAGTTTGTTCTGGGACACAGGAAACGTTTGGTTATTTAATAGGGTGTGGTGGGTGTCTCCAAGGCTCAGGAACTTGCGGGGCTGGAATGGCTCTGGGATGTCACCTGGGCCATTGGTCCCCAGCAGCCCGGGGGGACGTCCGGGTGCTCCGCGAACGGCACAGCTTGAGGCAGTGAGCGGACCGTGACACGGAAGGAGAGGCGGGAAGGGTGGTGGTGGAAGGAGGGTGGGCCTCTGTGTGTGCCTGTGTGTCTGTGCCTGTCCAGTCCCTGCTCCCAGACGAGGGGGCCTCCCCTCCCGTCCTCGCTTCTCTTCCTCCAGACCCACCCCATGAGCTGCACGTGCTCTGTGGTCAGCCAGACTTTTGCTTTTTCCGACTCCTGGTGGAAGGATCTGGTGCTTCCTGGCGTTGCTTTGGGCTAATCCTGAGCCCCTGTGCCCACTGGGTCTTGGCGGGTACCAGCCCCCCGATGGCAGGATCCGTGCCGCAGGATAAGACCTCCGGGCACAGCCTGCCTCGCGGCCCCGCCGTGCACTTCCCTGGCCCTCAGCCTGGGTCTCCAACTCCAGAGAAGACCCACGGTCTGTTCTCTCCCTCCACCTCCTGTGTGCCGTGGGGACACCACAAGTGCTGGGGTCACGCGGACTGGGGTGTGGAGCCCAGCTCCCTCTCTCCCAGCAGGGCTGGCCCACCTGCCCTTTCCACCTTCCTCATGGGAAGAAGGCAGCGGATTCCCAGCCCAGAGAGCAGTGGGCAGGGAGACAGGAATGTCCTGGAGGGCCTGGCAGCCCAGGGCTGTTTGTGTTGTCAGTGGCCCTACCTGGAGCCCAGGGCTCCCGGGACAGGTCTTCCAGTAGTGGTCAAATCCATTTCGCTCAGGGGCCAAGGCCCACTCTCCTCCCAGAGTCTGGCTTGCCACATGGCGTTTCTCTTCAGGCCAGATTTGACCGCCCTCTTCGATTTAACACTGAGGCAGTGGTTCTTAGCCTTTTTTGAGTTATAGATCCCTTGAAATTCTGATAAACTGTGCCCTAGGAAAACAGACAACCATGATGCACTGTTGTTCTGCAGTTCTAGGGAGTTCCTGCCTCCTCACAGCCACACTGAGCCGCCAGATGAAGTACCCCTGCTCTGAGGAGTTTGGGGTGAAACTAGACCTCATCTGGCGTGCTACACGGTCCGGCCCCTCACAGCCTTGGGGCATAGCAATAGCGGTTCTCCCCGGGCCGGGCTGCTGCTGGGAAGGGTTCAGCAGAGCAAACAGCGGCCGGCACCCTGTTCTGGCCCGAGGTCCGGGCAGGGGGAGGTGGGGAAATGCCCGGGAGCCCTGGCCTGCAGGCCCTGACAGGCACCGGCTCCGCGTCCCTGCCGCTCGGGGTTGCCCTTCCTTTGGCAGTTTCCCCCCATCTGCTGCAGCCTCCCCCCACCCCAGCTGCTGTGCCGGGGCCACTGTGGGGCTGGTCACCTCTGGGCTCCAAGGTCGCGCCCTGAGCCAACATTCTAGTGCAGGAAGAGGCAACGCCACCCCCCGGTGGGCGGGCTGCCCCGAGGCCATGCACCCTGGCTCCCTCGTTCTGCCCTCATCTCGGTGACCTTCTGTATGGAAGTGCACAAACATCCACGCAAGCAGAGGCACCAGCAGGCACAGCTCCTGCTCAGGCCCCTGCTGCCCTCCGAGGGGCTGAAGCAGCTGGCGCCCTGGACACATCAGGACGGTGGGCGGCTCTCTTCCCCCGCTGTGGGCCCGTGCCTGCCTCACCATCCCTCTCCCCGCTGTGGAGCGTTGGAGTCCTTCGGGGACCAGGACCGGGGCCCCCTACTTTCCCGAGGGGGCCCCACCTCCGTCACGTCTCTAACTGCCACCTGCACACCGATGAGTGGGACCATGTGTCCCTGTTTGCCTGCGACAGTCCCAGCTCCCCACACTCTTAAGTGTTGCAGCGTGGTCCCCACCAAAAACACCACACACACCCCCAGGTTCCCTGGCTCTCTCACAACGGGAGCCCAGGTTTGCACGGCCGAGGCCGGATCCATACACTTTCCCTCCCAACCCGGCCCTTCCTGCTGAGGGCAATCCCCACCATCCCAGTGGGTCCTCCAGAAACCGCAGGCCCCACTCCCCTTTCCTCAGCTCAGGCAGCATTTCTCTCTCTCTCTCTCTCTCTCTCTCTCTCTCTCTTTCTCTCTCTCTCTCTCTCTCTCTCTCTCTCTCGTACACACACACACACATCCTTAACCCACAGGCCGTGAAGAGACCCCCTGTGCACGAGACCTACAAGCTGTCTTCTTTCAGTTCCTGGGACTCAGGCTCCCTCCTTCCTGCCCAGCACATGCTGTTCCCTCTGCCCAAAATGCTGTTCCCTCTCCTCTTCCTGAGTAACGCCTCCTCGCCCTCCAGACATGGCTGGTTGTCCTCCAGGAAGCGTTCACTGACCTCCAGGGCAGAGCCCGGGCCCGTGATCTGCTCTCCTGGCTCTGGGAGCCTCCTGGGCGAGGCACTTTGCCTTCCGTGGGTGTCTCTCTCCCTGGGCTAGAAGCTCCCTGAGGGTGGAGGCCAGGCCTGGTTTTCTCAGCCGATGTGGCACAGCTCTCAGCGCAGCTCCTGGCACAGGGGTCTCCTCCAGGCCAGACACCTGCCAGGGGCCTCTGGTCTTTGAACCACACCCATTACCCCGAGACACTCCTCACTCAAGGCCTCGGAGCCCTGAAAGGCAGGCTGCTCCTGACCAGGCATGGCCCTTGGCCCTGCCACTTCCCCCATGGAGTCCTGGCCCTCCCCGGGGTGCTGCCAGGGAACAGGGACAGGCCCCCACTGAGCCCCACAGGGTGGCTCATCCCTCCCAGAGTCACAACCACGGCTGCCATCTGTCCAGTGCTGCTCTGAGTCAGGGGTGAGCCAAGGCTTGACGCACGTGAACTCACGGAGACCCACAGTGACAGCCTGCAAGGGACGGACTGGGGCCCCGTGGGACAGACGGAGGTGCTGGGACAGGAGCAGGCAGGGCTTGGCCAAGTGACCCCACCCCTTGCAACGGACGTCCCCTTTAAAGCAGAAAGGGACACCCGAGTCCTTCTCTGTAGTGCCCACCCCCACCCCTGCCTCGCCTGAGCTCCTCGCTGCCCCCGTCTGCGGCCCTTACCTGTGGCCGCCGGGCTCGCAGCACAGGGGCCCAACCCCGTGAAGGTGAACGCCTGACCCCCGATTCCGGTCCTGGGGGTGCTGATGGCAGTGACCCCCGATCTGGTCCTGGGGGTGCTGGTGGCAGGGGCCCCCGATCTGGTCCTGGGGGTGCTGGTGGCAGGGGCCCTGCCCTCCTTGGCCTGCTGCACCGTAAGCTCCCAGTAGACAGGGTGGTTCCTCGGGTGCGGGCTGGCGAGGTGCGGCTCCCGCAAATCCACAGACCTCAGGCCACCGCCGCTGGGGACAGAGACCTGTTCCCAAGGGAAAGTGGGTGCTCGGGCCGGAGCCTGCGGTCACCCCGGGTGCTGTCCGCCCCGTGCCCACGAGGTGGCGCTGCCCCCCAGCCTTCCCAGCCGCCTTCCTGAGCTGCTCACAATGCGCCCGTGACCCCAGACCCCGCGCTGAGCTGAACTCCTAGCGCTGCGTGACCTGTCTCCCTCTCTCGCAGAGGAGAAGCGGCAGCACCCACCGAGCTGGTGCAGCGGGTCGGGGCCGTCCTCCTGGCTCGGGTGCAGCTCCTGCCCGGCATCCTGGGCAGCCGTCCCGGAACACCCCTGACTTTCTAAGGTTTGTGGATGGAGGAGTCTAGGCCCATGAGGGGTGTCAGCACCAAGGAGGAGAATCCCCACCCTTGAAGTGGGTGGGGGGCTCGTTGGAGGCCAGGGGTGCAGTGACAAAGGGCACGAGGCCGGACCGCAGTCTTACTCCCTGCAAAGCCCTGAGGACACTGAGCATGTCAGCTCGTGCCTCAGTTTCCCCATCTGCAACAGGGACTCCCAATTCCTGCACCTCCCACCTCGGAGGGCACTGTGGGCAGGTGACCGCCCAGGTGTGATCACGTCTGAGTCACACAGGCACCCAGGTGCTGGCCCGAGCCCAGGACCACGCTGCAGTCAGAGCCCCCTTTATTTTTTACTTTGTCATTTTTTAATTTTAAAATTTTTTATTGTGATAAGATTGCATAACATTTCCAATTTTAACCACTCCCGGACACAGTACAGTCCAGTGGTGATCATTACCTTCGCAACGTTGTGCCACCATCACTGCCACCTGTCACCCAAGCTTTCTCATCACCCCAAACAGAACCTCTGCTCCCCTCCAGCAGTAGCTCCCCGGCACCCCCAGCCACCCCTAATCTGTCTGTCGCTGTGAATGTGCATATTCTAGTTACCTCATAGATGTGAGCTCACACAATTTTGTCCTTTTGTGTCTGGGTCATGTCACTCGGCGTTACGCTTTGAAGGTCCATCCACATGGTCACGTGTGTCAGCTCCACTCCTCATGACTGAGGCGTGTTCCACGGAGTCTGTTCCACATTTGGTTTCTTCTTCCACCTGCAGATGATGTTCGGGTTGCGGCCATTTTGGGCCACTGTGGATAATGGCTCTGTGAGCGCTGGTGCACAGGCAGCCATCCTGCCCCCGCTGTCGGCTCCTGGGGAACATCCCTAGCAGGGGGGAGGCCGGGCCCTGTGATAACTCAAGTTGTTCAGGCTCAGAACCTGCCAAGGGCCACACAGCCAGAGGGCAGCTGGGCCAGCCCCCCACCCCAGCCCCTGCCACAAGTCTGTCTATCTGTCTATCCGTCCTTGTCTCCCTCCCAGTTCACCCTTCTCCCAGCTAACTTCTGCACACTGTGCTCGCCTGCCATCCAGCACAGCCCCTTGCCGTGGGTGCAGAGACGAGGCCCTCCAAGGTGGAGTCCTTCAGTGCCCAATTGCAGATGCCACTCACCTGCTCCCTCATGCCTCAGGCTCACCTTGGCCAGGTGTGGCCCTTTCAGGGTGTCCCCGGGGAGGTGGAGGCTGGCTTGGTGTGGTGGCAGAGGGAGGAGCTGGCTCACCAGGCTCCTGGAAGGAGCCCCTCTGAGGCATGCCCTGGCCTGGCCTGGACAGGACTTTGTGATGCCACAAACAGGCTGGCCTGGCCTCCTGACCCCAGCTCCCCTGTGGTCACATCCGGGGGGGGGGTCCCCGGGGAGGGCCAGCTCCACTGCTGCCTGCTCTCCTCCCAGCCGATGCCCGCGACTGCCACCACACACAGCCCGTTCACCACCAGGTAAGAGGGCCGCAGTGGGGCGGGGGGCAAACTCGCCCCAAGGAAGGAACCAGGGCCTGGTCTGGGGGCCTGGAAGGGCCCTGACACAGACCCCAAGCCCAGGGAGGAGTGAGGGGTTCCATGGAGGAGGGAGCCTGGAAGCCAGGGTCCCTGGGTGGGACCTCAGCACCGCCATGCCTTACCATGAGTTCTTGGGGAAGTGCCGTGACCCCTGTAAAATGGGGCTAGCTGGGGTCCCCACATACTCAAACCTGCCCACCATGGTTGCTGGGTCCAGAACTGACCCCCATCTCACCAGTGTCTCAGCCCGGCCCAGCTGTGCTGCCCAGCACCCCTCCCTTCCTGAGGCACAGCCCTTGCCAGCCCCCGAGCCCCTTGCCTCCACGGGGCAGGCCTGCGGCGCGGGGAGGGGCAGGAGGGAGAGGGCGGCGGGGGCCGGGGGGTGGGCTCCCCCATCGGTTTGTGGACTCGTCCCTGGCGTTGGGTCTCCCTGGCAGCTGGAGCGGCAGACACGGAGTGTTGAGGGCCAGCCAGGGCCTGCTGTGTGGGAACCAGGTCCCCGGGAATGTGCTCGCAGCCTGCGGGGTAAACCCAGCCCTCCGCGGCCGCCTGAGGCCCCGCACCCCACACCTCCACCCCCAGCGGCTCCACTCCTGGAGGCCTGGGTCCCTTCTCTGTCCGGCCGACCCAATTCGAGGCTGGGATTTGAGCCCCGACCTCTCGGGATGGGTCTGCTGCACCTTAGTATCACGGGGGGCTCTGAACAAGGCTGAAACCCAGCTCCCACCCCCAGACCAGAATCAGAATCCCGGATGGGGACCCTGCCCATCACCGTCGTCCCGGTTCCACCAGCAGGGGACAGAAAGCGGGCGACTAAAGGCCCCGTTCCCCCGTGTCCCTGAGGGATGCTCCCCTACTCCCCGAGCCCCTGGCACACTCCCCAGCACTCGGGGGCTCACTCTGGTTTTGGAGCCTTCACCCAGGAGTCACCCCATGTTTTTCCTGGTCCCTCCTGTGGGCAGCAGCCCCTGGGAAACCTCCTGGCCCCTGCGGCCTCCGTCTGTCCGTGGGTCTAGCGCGGGGTCTGCAGTTTGGCAGGGTCAGTCCCTCCCCCAGCCACGGGACATCAGCGCCCGTGACACACGGGGCCTGAGGCCACAGTCGCTGAGCCCCTCTTGTGGACCTTCACTGGCTGGCGGCCCTGGGCAGGGTCAGTGTGCCTGTTTCCTCACCTGTAAAATGCCTGCAGTAGCAGCCCCCTGGAGGGACACTGGGAGGACGCGGCGAGGTTGGGGGGTACGTGCTGAGCTCTGTGGGGGCAGGTGGGGGGCTCAGCAGCCAGGCTTGACGCCTGGGCCACTTCTGCCCACCACCTCCCTCCGCAGGGAGCAGCAGTGCCTCTACATGCTGCGATTCACACTGGGTGTTCTGGTTTGCTAATGCTGCCATTATGCAAAATACCAGAAATGGATTGGCTTTGATAAAGGGGGTTTATTTGGTTACATAGTTACAGTCTGAAGGACATAAAGTATCCAAGGTTAGGCATCAACAAACGGGTACCTTCACCGAAGGACGGCCATTGGCATCCGGAAAACCTCCGTTAGCTCGGAAGTCACGTGGCTGGCATCCAATTGCTCCCAAGTTGCATTTCAAAATGGCATTCTCCAAAACGTTGCTCTTGGGGCATTTTGTCCTCCCTTAGCTGCAGCTGCTCTGAAGTCCTTCTGTTTGTGAGCCCCTTTATAAGACTCCAGTGAACTAATCAAGGCCCATGTGAAATGGGCGGGGCCGCACCTCCATGAAAACGTCCAATCAGAGGTCACACCCTAACCAAAGATGTCACTCATTGTTGGATGGGTCACATCTCCATGGAAACAACCTAATCCAAAGGTTCCAACCCAAGCAAGACTAAATACCTCTGCCCCCACAAGATTGCATCAAAGAACATGGCATTTTGGGGGACATAATATATCCAAACCAGCACACCGGGGGCCCCTCACCCATGATAGGGTATAGAAAATCCCTTCCCAGGCCCTTTGCGATTCCTGATTTAACAGCCTCCGAGGCTACTGGCAAAGGCTGAGGGGAGCAGCGGCCGGCAGACGCAGTCACGGGTAGAGCCGAGCCACAGCCTCCACCTGCCCCAACACCACCTTTGGCAAACAGAGGCGCGGGATGTTCTGCCAGGAAGGCAGGGGTGCCCCGGCCAGGACGGGGCGGGAGCCGGGCACCCACGCCCCACAGGGCTGCCCCTCCGCCCTGCCCCTTGTGCCTCGGGCTCCCTCCCAGGCCTCTTGGATCCCAGGGGAGATGGCGGAGCTCCTGGATGGAGCCGGGTTTACAGCCCAAACTGAAATGTAAAAGCGAAGCCTGAAAACCGTCTTTCAGTCCAGCTCTCACTCCCTTGCAAAGCCCCTGTGTCCATTGGGTAGAGCTGTCCTGACAAGTCTCCACCACAGCACTGGGGACTCGGAGCTACAGGTGTCCCCTCACAGTCCTGGCTTCATGGGCCGGCAGGGCCTGTGCCCCCAAGGCTCTGGGGGAGGGTCCTTCTTGGCCCCTTGCGGCTTCGGGGGCCCCCTCTCCTGTCCCTACCTCTGTCCTCCCACAGCCTCCCCGCTGTCTCTCTGTTTCTTCTTTTCTGTTCCTTGCGGGAACATCTGTCAGGATTCGGGCCGCCTGGGTAACCCAGGATGATTTCACCCTGAGGGCCTTCACTTAATTACATCTGCAAAGACCCTTTCTCCAAACAAGGTCCCGTTCACAGGTTAGGATGCAGGTGTCCCCTTCTGGGGTTCACCATCCAGCCCAACCCCCTCCCTCCCCTCTCTCCAAACCCTGACAGTGTCTAGCACCGATTCAGACACACACGGGGCTTCCACTGTAATTGTTCACGTGGACAATTAACAGTACATGGCCCCACTGCTCCCCATCCACTTAGTATCTAAAGTGCGGGGACAGGATGAATGGAGAAACTTCACAGGGTATCCCCTTGAGAGAACCCAGTCCGACTCCCCATTTTCGGATGAGAAACCCAAAGCCCCAGTCATTGCTTCTGGGCCCAGCATCTCTCAGACCGTAGCCTTCTCCCCACCTCCATCCCCACAAGCAGCTCTCGCCCCCACACTGAACAGCCCCTGGTCTTGCCCCCTCTTGCCTTGTCCGTCTCCGTTGGCCCCAGTGGCCACTCTAGAACATGCCTGGCCCTGTCCTTGTCCTGCCACACACTTCACATGTCCCAGCACCCTTGGGCAACATCAGCTTCCCACCCATGGGGGCAGCCCCCACCCTCAAGGCCGCTCACGCTGCCTGGGAAGCACCTGCCGAGACCCCGGTGCATTCACGGCCAAGCTTTCTCCCTAACCCCACCCAGCCGCCGGGAGCCTGTGTGCGGAGCCGCCTCCACCCTGATCGCTCTGCAGAACATCTCCGCGCTGCTCCTAGAGTGGCGTCAGGGCTTCCCCAGGCTCCGCCACTGGCACTTGTCGCAGGTTCTGCATTTGCTGTCCGTGTGCGCGTCCACCCCAGTGGGCTCTGCCGGGCGGCCCCGTGACTTGCTTCCCCTGTGCTCCCAGAGGGGTAGAACGTGACCCGCCACCATCTCATGGCCAGGAAGGAGCCCGGCTCCGGCTCCCTGACTCCCGATCCCATGCCCTCCTTGGCCTCAGCCAGAGGGAAAGCCGTGTGGCAGCTCCTGGTGAACCAGGGCTTCGGAGGCGCCTGCTGGAGCTGTCCCCGCTGATGCCGTCTCCTGAGGCTGAAAGGCCCGTCCCAGAGGGATGAGCCCAGGAGCCCGTGAGGGATGCCTGTAGGCCCAACTTGCACAACTTATTGAGTACCTACTCTGTGCCAGAGAATATTCTAGGCACTTGGGGTACACCAGTGAACAGGACAAAAACACCTACCCTCCCAGAACTTGCATCCAGGGTGGGGATGCAGACCAACAAGTGAATTAGTAAGTGTGTAATCTGTGGTGCTGAGGACCATCTAGGAAAATGAAGTTGGGTCAATTACTGTCTTATACCAGTGGCCTGAGGAGGCCTCACTGAGGTGACATCTGAGCAGAGGCCTGGGTGAAGCGAGTCATTTCAACATCCAAGGGAAAAGCATTTGAGGCCCAGGGCATGTCCCGTACAAAGGCCCCGAGGCGGGAGCATGCCTGGCATGTTCCGGGAACAGCACAGGCCCCAGGAGGTGGAGAGGTGGGAGAGGTGGGAGAGGAGGTCAGAGAAGTGATGCCAGCTCAGCAAAGACCTGTGGACACCCTGCATGAGAGCAGAAGTGGTCCGAGAGCTTGGGGCAGGGGCTGGCTTTGTTTCCAGGTGGAGGAGGCGCTGTGGGGGCAAGGCGGGCGCGGCTAGGAGGCTTTGCAATAACCAGGGCAGAGACGGGCGACAGTTGGCATGGCACAAAGTGGTCAGATCCCGAATGCATTTGTGGGTACAGCTGGTGGGCCTTGCAGATGGATTGGGGTATAAACGAGAGAGGGGTCCAGGTTGCCACTGAGGATTTGGCCTGAGCAACTGGAAGGATGGAGGGGCCCTTGCCACGTTTGGCACCTGGCAGGAGCAGGTTTCCCCATGCAGGGAAAGGAGGCGTCTGGGCTGGTCCTGCCTCTGGGTTGCCCCTTCTCTACCTCCCTGCACCCCCCCAGCAGCCAGAGGGAGAGGCAAGGAGACAGGGCATGCCCGGGGCCCAGCCCCACCCTGTCCCAGCTCAGCTGGAAGGACACCGTGTCCCTGATTGCCCAGGGCACAGCCCCACTGCCCTTGGACCCCCAGCAGGGCCCCCCGTGGCCCTGCTGTCATCACCACCTGAGGCCGGGCGGGCCGGCCCTGCAGCTCCTCAGCCATGCAGAGCAGGAGGCGGCACCTGCAGGACCGTGGGGGCGGCGGCCACAGCAAGCCCTCTCTCCGGGGATGAGGTCAAGTGTTGACACACAGAAGCTTACAATTAGGGGCCTGGACAGGTCCCGGAAACCCAGGGTGCCTCCGCCAGCTGCAAACTCTTCCAAATAGGGGTGTGTGCGCAGGTGGAGGGAGCTCAGGCCCGGGGATCTGGTTTCCAGCCCTGGCTCCATCCTCCAGAGCATCTACACTCATCCTGCTTACACTTGTGCAGAGCCAGCATGATTCTCAGTGCTGTGCGCCACTCCTGGTCCAGGGTGGGGTGGGGATGGAGGGGCTGTTATCCTCCCCATTTTCAGAGGGGGAGATTGAGGCCCAGAGCTGTTAATGAGTTGTCCCTGAAAGCAACCCCCAAGAGCGCGTCCCCAGCTGCCCTGCCTCTCCAAGCCTTGCACGATGGGAGCTCTGTGCAGCTCCCCCAAGCCCCCATTCCTCACCCTGCAGTTCAGGATGCCCAGGCTCCACCGCCACCTCCGACACCCCCAGTCCTTCCAGCCCCCGGGCCTTGGCACGTGCCGTCCCCTCTGTCTGGGATACTCTTCCAGTGCCTGGCTCCCCGTCTATTCTTCACTTATTTGAGACGCTTCTCCAACCACCCCACCTTTCCCCCAGATTTGCCCTCTTGTTTTTCCGACAACTCATCTGTTCAGGCAGCACCCAGGGCTCGGCCTCCCGGGCTCAGAGCTGGACAGAGAAAGTCGAGAATGGATCTGGGGAAATCAGTGAGAAACAACCAGCAGGCCAGGCCTCTCCTCTCCCTGGAGACAGAAATCTCTCTGTGGCCGCATCTCTCTCCACAGCGGTCTGGCCATGGTCCTGCGGGCCACACACTCAGCCTTGGGCTGGGGTCCTCAGGCCGCAGCTTCCTTTACGTATCAGTCAAGGCCAGAACCCTTTGTTATTGTTCAAAATAATGACAACACACTTCCACCCAAAGTGCCATCTCCACTTGGACTGATTCATCGCAGATAAGCTCCCAGGCAAGGGGCCAGTTCTCACGCCTGAGCAGGCACCAGAATCTGCTGGAGCTTCTGGTCCACTGGGTCTGGGTGGAGCCCAGGAACTTACATTTCTAGAATGTTCCCAGGTGAGGCTGATGTTGTTGATCTGGGAGCCACATTTTGAGAAATCACTGCCAGAGGCTCGCTGACCTGTAGACCCGCCGCTGACATCACAGGGTGACTTGCTGCGTCATCAGCGGCAAGCCTGGGGGGGAGTCAGGTGGCCGTTCTCCTGTTGACGGAGGGGCAGTGGCCTGGAGTGTGCAGCGATGGGAAGGCCGGGTGGTTGCAAAGAAGGGGCGAGGCAAGGAGGGGACACAAGGAGATCTGGGACAGCTGCCCTGAGACCCTCTGTGAGGAGCCCCAGTGTGTTGCATGGCGGGGGCCCTGCGTTTCCAGGAGAACATGCTGAGCACAGGAAGCAAAGGCCCTGCAGGAACTGCCAGACAAAGCCCACACCAGCGGAGGAAGGAAACGGGAAGTTGGAAGCCACGTCTTGGGAGAGAGAGAGAAACAGCTGTGCCCAGGCTGAGGAAGACGTCGAGAATCCAAGCCAAAGAGACGGCCCCTCGCAGCAGGAGCCGGGGCGGCCGCCGATTCCCCGCCCGGTTTCACCCTACGGCGGCCTCCTGCGGCCCGGGCACTCGCCGGGTTCCGGGGAGTTGGCAGGGAGAAAACATCACGGTTCCCACCCTCGAGGACAAGACAAACCCATTTGCTCGGAAGACAGCTAGCAAAGGTGCTGGGAGGCGAGGCTGGAGGATGCCTCAGGGCTTCAGAGAAGCTGCCCAGAGCAAGATGCTCAAGAGAGATCTTAGAAGACAGGGAGGCTCCCGCCAGGAGGAAGAGGGAGGGACGTGTGTCCCGAGCAGAAAGGAAAGGACAGTTCGTGCAGGAGAGAGATGACGTGCATTCAGGCAACTGTGGGCTTTAGATATGGCACGAATGTCGGGCTCCAGATGGGACACAGGAGATGCAGCTGGGGAGATAAGCAGGGGCCGGGGGTGGGGTGGGGTGGAGTGTTCCACGGCTCTGCTGGGTTTGGACTGGGGCAGTCATGAAAGTGTTTAAAGCCAGAGAGAGTAGTTTGACCGGATTTGCATCTAGAAGAATCTCTCGGTAGCAGGAAGCAGGGAGTAAAGATGCTTTGGGGGCCTGCTGGGAGACGACTGCAGACATCCAGAAGGTGCACCACTTGGAAACCTAATAAACTCAAACGCTTGCCTTCCCTGTGTCCCTGCAACTCTGTATTTAACCCCCAAAAAAGATGACAGCGTATGTCCACACAGACTTACCGGGGAACGGTCACAGCCCAAAGCAGGATGCAGCCCAAAGTGCATCCAAGGAAATGGAGAAACAACTGTACTAAACTCAAACAGTGGAAGGAAAACTGTTCATCAAGAAGAAGGTGCAAACCCTGGATACACACATCAATGTGGATAAATCTCACATAGAATGTTGAGCAGGAAGAAGCCAGACATGAAAGAGAACATTCTGTCTGATTCCATTTATATCAAATTCAAGAATAGACAAAACTCACCCATGGGGACAAAATCCAGAACAGGGGTTGGCTGAGACAGGACCTGAGGGAAACTTCTGAGGGCTTGAGATGTTCCATGTCTTGATCTGGTTGGGAGGGTCACATGGGTGTAGACAAAAACTCAAAATACATAAAAGTCCATTGAGCTGTCCACCTAAAATGTGTGCACATTCCTATAGGTACATTATTATATCATTGCACAGGACGATGACGATGCAGGTGAGGGGCAGGTGGGGAGGACTGAGGGCGTGGCAGCGATAGGACCTCAGACCCCACCGCTCTGGTGTCCCTTCCCGGGAGAGGGACAGGGAGGAGCCATTTGTTCTGTCTTGGACATCGAGTCCCAGGCACCCCACGTGCCCAGGAGAAGACCCGCAGGTGGGGGCACCCCGAGAGCTCTGGGTCGGGACCAGCTACCTCCCAGTTCTCCAGTCTCACGTCCAGCGTCTTGAATGGAACGTGGCGCAAAGCAGGGACATGGTACCTGGGCGTGGCATGAATGAGTGAGTAACCGAATGAATGAATGAAAGGTCAGGGCCAGACCCTGGTCAATTCTTTTGTTACCCTGGAAGGGACCAGCTGGCAGAGTCCCCCCCCAGGGGTCCCCAGATGGAGTCTGCAGGCCAGCTTGGCGTGTGTGCCCCGTGCGAAGTCCACAGCCTGTCCATGCTCGGAAGGGCCCTGCACTTGGTTTAGTGCTCTGCTGTCGCGGCTTGAAATCCATAATTGTCAAACAAGGGGCCCCTCATTTTCATCTTGCACTGGGCCCTGCAAATCAGGTAGCCGGTCCTGGTTCTGGTCTTCTCTGCCCTGCATGGTTAGGGCAGAGGACGCCAAGCCCCATGCAGAGCAGCTTGTGGGAGGAATGGGGGCTCTCAGACAAGTGCACATGGCCACGCCATTGCAGGGGACAAGGGGGAAGAGTCCAGCATGGGTAGGATGGGCTCAGGGGAACAGACCCACAGAGACCCAGATCCTGCTGGATCTGGGTTCCTCTCCTCCCCACAAGGTCCCCAGCAGAGGTGCTGGCACGAGGGGGAAAGGAGCATTTGATATTGGCTGCACCACGGGGTCCACAGCTGCCTGTGGAGTTGTAGGGTGAGGCTGCACTTGGGGAGCTGGACCCGAGGCCCCAGCCAGAGACACGGTCATCTGTGCTCCCACAGGAGGAGAAGCCACATGACCAGCTCCACAAGAATGAGGGCACTCGTGGGGACCCACATGCCCCGTGACCTTTATCCCACTGCAAGCTCAGCGGCTGGAACAGCCTCCTCTCCATCTCCCCCAGCCACACCCACACACACACATCTACAAGTCCCTGGTGTCTGGCCCCCCAGGGGTGCCTCTTTCACTTCTTTCTGGAGATGGGAAGCAGCCTTGACCTTTATGCTTTCTTGGGAAAAGAGCTGCAGCCCCTGACCCCTGCTGGCCCTCATCCTCCCCTCCATCTTCTCAAAAGGCAGTTCCGATCACCTCATTGAGCAACCACACTTTGCTCTTAGGAGAAAGACCAGATGCCTTCCAGGGCCACCAAGTCCTATATAGTCTGCCCCCTGCCAGCCTCTCCCGCCCTCCCTGATTCGCTCGCTCGGCCGCTTGCCTGCCTTTCCGTTTCTCAGAAGACTTAGTCCAACCTCAGGGCCTTTGCACCTGCTGCCAGCACCACCTGGAAGGTCTTTTCTAGCTGAATCAACTCCTTCCTCACCCTCCCTTTCCCAGCCCAGTTTCTCCCTCAGGGAAGCTTCTCCGATCAAACCCAGACTGGCCATTTTGTCGCTGTGTCTTTGTTCACGGGCGTGTTTGCTCCTCTCCCCCACTGGCCTCCTGAGCCGCCATCCCCTGAGGACAAGGTCCACGTGGGTCTTTTCTGCCACCATCATCCGCTCACCTCTTAGCACAGTGCCTGGCACCTAACTGCCAGCTGGCTGAGAAGTGAAGGGCAGAGGGGCTTTGCGCCCACTCTGCAGAGGCCATGGCCATTTCAAGGGGGAAGCGGCCCGAGACCGAATCCTGTTGTGTGACCCTGGGCCACTGTCCTCGCTGGACCTCAGCTTCCCTACTGGGAAAGGAGGTGCTGGGCTCCTGTGAGCCGTCATCCTCTGAGCAGGGGTGCCCTTGTGCCTGGCCATTCGTGCAAGGGCAACGTCTAGACTCTCCACGGGCCCCAGAGATCCTGGGGTGAGGAGGGCACAAGAGCAGGGGACGATCTCATCCTGCCCCTCGCAGGAAAGACAGGGACCTCCCACCCTGATCAAATGGAGGTTGGAGGCTGCGCACCCCAGAAGGAGCCGGTCCCAGCCTCAGTGCCTGGAATCCCACCCTCTGGTATCCTCACTGTGATACAGGGATATTCCCGGATGCAGCAGGCAAGTCAGGGGAGCTGCCTCCACCCCAGGCAGCCGGGCTTCTCCTCCACCTCCAGCTATGCCCCAGTCAGCGGTCGCTTCCATGGGCCCTGCCCAGAGCTGACCGGGCCTGCTGGCAGGCACCTGGCAGTCCAGAAGGTGAGGCCCAGGCAGGGTCAAATGGCAGGCTTTCACACATGCCAGAGAGAAGCCCCCCGAGGAGCCCCGGGCCTGCCAGGTCCTGCTGGGTGTACCCTGTCTGCAGGGAGGGATCTTGTCTGTGCAGATGAGCTCATTTCAATGTCTGGAGTTCACCCCCACCCACCACTGGATCGCCCTCTTCTAAAAAGGCACCAGCAGTACTCGTTCATTGAAGGAGAGCTGAAAATGCAGGTAAGGAGAAAGAGAGAGAACAAGCCCCTGCTATTCCAGTATACACTAATGATGAAGGTGATGATGATGATGATGGTGGTGATAACGAAGATGAAGGGGTGATGAGGAAGACGATGGGGAAGATGATGAAGATGAAGATGGTAATAGTGATGATGAAGATGATGGTGATCACGATGAAGATGAAGATGAGGAGGAGGATGAAGAGGTGATGATGATAATGATGAAGATGATGATGATGGTGGTGGTGGTGGTGATAACCGGAAGCAACCTTTGGTTCAGTTTGGTCTCAGCTGAGGGTGGTGTCAGGGGAGACATGGTTGGTCTCATTGCCTCGGAGACCAGTCACAGGAGTCTCGTCTCGCGTTTGGGGAAGGAATGGGGTGAAATCGGGGGGATGAACCAAGCTGCGGGGGACACTGCCACCAAACGCCCACTGGGCCCCTCTGGTCTGTGATGTGCTCGTCTGTAAATGTTGCTAATAACAGCACCTGCCCCTGAAAGCGTCATGAGGATTAATTTTACACGAAGTGCTGAGCACCACCCCGGCATTTGGTAAGGATGTAATAAATCATAGCTTTTATTATCATTTTAATTCCCTTTGCTGGCTGGCCCCGCTTCTCCCCTCCCTGCAGAAGGGCTGGGGGGCAGGGGTGGAAGAAGAAGAAGCAGCTCACAAGGTCTGGCCTGAAGCTAGGGGTCCCCAAGTCACAACCTGAAGGGGGAAGACACATCTGCCAGGCACTGCCAGGCTCTGTGCAAACAAGACTCCAGCCTCAGGAGAGCCCCCGGTCAGCAGATGCTGGGGCGACCCGTTTCTCTCGGCTCCATCCTGGCCCTCTCTGCCTCTCGGTGATCGCCCCCAGCTTCTCGGTGCCAGCAGCACCCACCCTTACACCCCAGCAGAGGCCTCCTTCTCCCCAAGCTCCACAGGTCTCCAGGTGGGTACCCGGGCAGGTCTAGAAGCACCTCGAAACCAACACCGACAAGGTACAGCTCTTGCTTCCCTGCTGCACCCCCAACCTCTTCCTCCTCCTGTCTTCCCAGGCCCAGTGAACAGCCCCATCATCATCTCACGGCTCAAACCAGAAAACCAGCCAGTGCCCCTAACCCCACCCTCTCCCTCCAGCTCACCCCGGCAGCAGCTGGAGTCAGCTCACACCAGTTCAAGAGCCAACGTGGGCACCTCTTCCCGCTCTGCACCCAGCAGGGGTGGGAGTATTTACACCGTGGAAATCGGCAGATGCTACGAACCAAGGCTTTTCTGTTTGCGGGGAGCCAGTTGTTACACATTTCCCAGCACGCTGTTTCACCACTTCTCGCTCCCCAACTTCAACCCAGCGCGAGGTTCATCTGATGCGAGCTCTAAAGTGGGTCAAGCACCCAGCCACGTGCCCAACTGCCCCAGCCAGCCGGCATCCCGCTCGGGCCCATGGGCTCAAGCCGAAGTTCACAGCCGCATTGCCCCGAATGGCTCTCCAGCTGCCACCCTTGCCCTGTCCCGTCGTGCCCCACCTGAAAGCCCCCCAGGGGCTTCCCGCACAGCTCACGCCAGGCCCGGTCCTCCTGGGGCTCCTCCCATACACCTCCCTCCTCCAGGCCCTCAAGCCACGCCAGCCAGTTCCTACCTGGAGCCTTGGTGTGTGTCTGCCCTGCCTTGCCTCGACTTCAGATGCCCCCACCCCAAACTTCATGTCAACTAAAGTGCCCTTTCCAGAGGGGCTGAGACCCGTCCCCTTTCCCCCATGCCCCCCTCTTCTTTTTTTCACTCTAACGCCCTGTGTTGGGACGTGAAATGCTCGCTGGCTCCTCGTCTGGCTTCAGGTCTGGTCTGAGCTCAGGGAGGGCGGGACCTCGCAGGTTAGGGGAGACGATGCTGGGAAAGCGCAGGTGTGGGCCCAGCACCCAGAGGGAAAGCTCTCCTTACAGAAGCCGCTCCCCTGGGCGTACGGAATTGGGGATGGAGCCAGAGTGGTGTGGCCAGAACTAGAAGAAAGCCAGGCCGGGCACCCAGAGGGGCCGCTGGACGGGAGGGGCGCTCGCCGTGCCTGGAAGGAGAAACAGGACCGGGCAGCGGTCGACCGCGGTCACGTCAGGCCGGGGCTTGTCGGGCAGCCTGGGTGGGGCGTGAGCGCAGCGGGCGCCGGTGAAGTGGGCTCACCCAGGGAGCACAGGACCCGAGGTGCTGTTTCCACGGAGCTGGGCAGGCAGGAAAGGCCGGGACTCTTGAATCCTGCCTCCCACGTCCCAGGGCCTAAGGGCCCTAAAGCCGCTTCCTGGGGCGCCCCGAGTGTCTGCCTGGGCAGGTTGCATGTCGGGCACGTGGCTCCTCTGCAGAGATACACGCTACATGCCCATGGTGCTGTTTACCCCGTCCGGTCCCTAGGGAAAGGCCCGGCTGGCACTAAGTTCACCCAGGCCCTGACCCCACCTGGCCGAGAAGGCAAGATCCGGAGGGTTTGTGAAACCCACTAAGAACAGCAAACAGCTTTTTTTATCAGCTGATGGGGGCAGAGAAGCAAAGAAAGCTGATGCCCCTGCTTCCTCCCAGGGCCAACGGGCAACAGCCCGGATGCCCGGGAGAACACAGCGCCGCAGTCTCAGGGTCACTCCGGCCTCTGTCGAGGGCAATGAACTCGGACCAGAATGGACCACACACCTGTTAGAAGGGACTGGAAGCTCAAAATGGATGAGGGACTGGTCAGACGGCCCCCCAGCCACTTGGAGACTGCAGGCAGCCAGCACGCTGCAAAATGAGTGCCATGCATGCTATGGGACCGTGGACGTGTCCTTAGGGTGTGGCCGAGGAATGAAAGGAAATGGGTGGGACCCTTGAGGGCAGGGAGCTGCATGTGGGGCCCCCGTTTTCCAAGGGCCAAGGGAGGTGCTTGCTAAACTCCAGCTCCCCGGAGTCTCAAGCACCCCCAGGCAGAATTCTAGCACAAACTCACGTATTACGAGCCTGCAGGGGACAAGAGGTGGCTGTCCCAAGGTCCTGGGCGGGAGTCAGGCAGGCAGTTGTCATTGTTGTGTCTTGCTAGAGATGGGTAGACAGGGTGCCAGCTGGCTGTAGAGAGGCCAGCAGGGATGGGGTTTCGTTTCCCCTGCCCAAACGCCAGCTGGCCCAGAGTCTCCTGGAAGGCTTATGAAGATGGGGATTGCTGGGCCACCCCCGGAATTTCCAATCCAGTGGATCTGGGGTGGGGCCCCAGCCTCTGCGTTTCTAATGAGTTCCCAGGTGCTGCTGATGCTACCAGTCCGGGGACCCCGCTTTGGGAATTAGTGCCGTAGAGGATATTTGGGGAAAAACACGAGCTGGATGATGGGAAAATAAGTAGGTGCAGAGCTCCACAAGGGTAGCAAGTGACTCTGCCCAGAGTGGCCGTTTTCTAGGTGGCAGTGGACTGGGTAGGGGTGCCTGCCATTTACTGAGGACCCACAAGGGCCAGGCAATGAGCTAAGCTATGGGGCAGGTACTATCATCCCCATCTTCCAGATGAGGAGACTGAGGCTCAGAGACGTGAAGTAACCTGCCCAAGGTCACACAGCTAGGAAGATCCAGAGCCAAGACACAAGCCAGTGTCTCTGACTGCACAGGTAGGGCCCCTCTGCCAGTAACAGAGCCGCAGCTCCAATGGGGTACCATAGGGCTCAATCCAGATTTGGCCAATCCAAAATGATCAGCGATTTAAATATGGGGAAGGCCAGCCAATTCATGTGTGTGCCAGAGACACAAAGCCAAGAGGGAACGTTAGTGCTCAAAATATTTCCAGAATCTGTCAGGGTGGTCAGAAAGCAACAAGAATCCTTCGCTTTAGTTCGTTCCATCCATTCCGTTCATTACTAGCCATCATAGTAATACTGAGCTATTAGCATGTGCCTGGCCTGAAGCCAGACATCTGTGATACATCAGGGAGTGAAACCAGGCAGACAGACAAGCCTTGTCTCGATGAATTGTTTTTACGTATGATTATTACTATTGTTTATTATATAAAGATGATAGAAATTAGAATTTTTAAAATCTATTTAAAGTTCCTTGGTCCTAGCTTTTTTTTTTTTTTTTTTTGGTCCTTTTTCCTTTCCAGCCCATGGGCCAGACACGTGACAGGTGTCAACACAGTTTTGTAATCCTCTCTTGTTTATACTGTAAAGACTTTCCACTTTGCCTGCTGTTTCTGTAACTGCCCTTTTCTAAGGCTGTACAACATTTCTTACTGGGTGTTGGCCATAATTTACTGAACACGGAAGTCACTGCCAATTTTCACTATGAATGTTAATGCTGTGATGGACATCTCCAGGCTTATTTCTTTTTAATTGCAGTAACATATGTAACAACGTTTCCCATTTTAGCTGTTTTTAAGTGTATGCTTCAGTGACATTCATTACAGTGCTGTGCTGCCATCGCCACCACCCATTACCAAGAGCTTTTCATGACCCCAAACAGCAACTCTACACCCAGTAAGCAATAGCTCCCCGTTCCTCCCCGACTCCCAGCCCTGGTAACTTCTCATCTACTTTCTGTCTCTATGAATTTGCTTATTTTAAATGTTTTGTATACGTGGGATCATGCAGTATTTTTCCTTTTGTGTCTGGCTTATTTTGCTCAATGTAGTGCTGTCATGGTTCACCCATGTTGGAACAGGCATCAGGACTTCATTCTTTTTTGAGGCTAAATAATATTCCATTGTATGGGTAGACCACATTTTATTGATCTGTTTGTCTGTTGGACATTTGGGTTGTTTCCTCCTTTTGGCTATTGTGAATGATGCTGCTATGGACATTGGTGTAGAAGTTTCTGTCTGAGTCCCTGCTTTCGATTCTTTTGGGGTATACACCGAGGAGTGGGATTGCCAGGTCACATGGCAATTCTATGTTTAACTTTCTGAGGAACCGCCAAACTGTTTTCATGACCACCAACAATGTAAAAGGGTTCTAATTTCTCCACAGCCTCTCCAACATGTGCTATTTTCTATTTATTATTATTATTAGAGCCCCCTAGGGGTGTGAAGTGGTATCTCACTGTAGCTCTGATGTGCATTTCCCTAATGGCTAATGATGTTGAGCATCTTTTCATGTGCTCCTTGGCCATTTGTCTATCTCTTTGAAGCAATGTCTGTTCAAGTACTTTAACAATTTTTTAAATTGGGTAGTTCGTCTCTCCTTGCTTACTGAAGCCATTTCTTGCCTGGGGATTTTTTCCTTAGTCATTTTTCCTTAGGATTAGAATTCTGGGCTCCAAGAATATGGCCGTGACTGTGAAGGGAAAGACAAAGTGCCAGGGGGGCAAATATCACATCCTCCCCTGGGGCTCAAAAGGCTTCTCCTATGAGACGGGTTGGGGAAAACCGGCCCCTCCTGCAAGTACCGAGGAGGCGGAGCGGCCCGTGGGCAGGATGGCGCCGAGGCGCTCTGCAGTCCGACCCGCCAGGGCTGCCTGGGCTTCCCATGAGGCCCCCACCAGGGCCCCGAGCCAGCTCCTCTGAGGACACGTTTTCCTTTTATACCCAGTGATGGTCCCTACACCTGCAGAAGGAACATGGTTTACAACGCGATGGGCTGCTGGGCTGGAAGGGGTGTTCAAGCCATGGAGTCCTCCATGGGCCGGCGACTTCTCGTCTGGATCTCAAGGACCTGGGGGTCACCTGGGATGAAAATCCTGATGCCCAGGCCCTATCCCTGACCAGGGATGGCAGAATCTCTGGGAGTGGGGCCTGGGCATTGGTATGTTTCTTTTAAAGTTCCCCTGACAATTCCAGCATCCAGCCGGGGATGAGAAGCCCTCCTATGCCTGAAGGCAGATGTCACCACCCCATTCCACAGACAAGAAATGGAAGCCCAGAGAGGTTAAGTAGCCTGCCCAAAGCCACACAGCTCAAGTGACGGAGCCAGAATCCCCACGTGCCTGACTCCAGAGTGGAAACCTTTTGCACACCTGGGCTGGACTTCCTGCCACTCTGATTCTGGGGCAGACACCTCCACTCTCTGTGGCTCCTAAGAAAAGGGGGGGGCAGGGAACATAGCTGCTGGAAGGGGCCGGGCCTCCTGCAGATGCTGTCCTCGGGGCCTGCTGCACTTCCTCCTCTGGCTCCTTCCTCCTGGGCTCCTGACCCCC
Organism: Choloepus didactylus; assembly: GCF_015220235.1. NCBI lineage: Eukaryota > Metazoa > Chordata > Mammalia > Pilosa > Megalonychidae > Choloepus > Choloepus didactylus. The sequence goes on from NC_051328.1 coordinate 39,061,184, forward strand.
CAGGGTTCTCTCCGTGTGGAGGGCACAGTCTTTCTCCAGCACGGCCCTGCGCCCCCAGCTCTGGTGCCCTCCCCCTGACCTGGCGCCCCTGGGCTGCCTCCTCTGGGCTGGCCCTGGTGGCCCTGGCTGTCCTCCTGGGCTTTGCCGCCAGCCAGACTGAAGTCTGAGCCGCCCTCCTCCTTTATCTCTGGGTGGCCTTGGGTAATGCCCCCGGCTTCCCTGAACCCCAGTTTCTTCATCTGTCAACAAAAATTGTTATTGGAAATATTTGCTCACCCCCCAGATTGTTGCGAGAATCAATAAGACAAGGTGGGTGACAGGGGTTTGTAAACAGCGCAGCACTGGACAAACATGAGTTGTCGCACCACGTGCTGGAGGCGGCCGGGCAGAAGTGGGTCTCGATCCCAGCTCTGCCACTTCCCTGGACCGGGGCTGTGCCTTACATTCTCTTCGCCTGTAGAACGGGGATAACGGCGGCACTGTGCGGTCCTCCTGGGATGGGTGTGCGGGTCCCGTGCATCACCCACGTCACACGCCACAGAGCAGGGAGCCGTGGAAAGAAAGGCAGCCATAGGGGGGTGGGCACAGACGGGTTCCCGGATCCGGGCCAGACCCAGGCCTTGGCGCCTGAGGCAGGAAGGAGGCGAGCGTTCGGCCATCAGGCTCTGGCCTGGCAGCCCTGGGTTGCAGCCCCAGCTCTGCTCCTCGTGCTGTGTGCTCTCAGGCCAGAGAGGAGCCTCTCTGAGCCGCAGCCTGGGACAGCTGTGTAGAAGCGCCAGTGGAGGGAAAGGGGGCGAGGAACAGGGAGAAGGGACATGGAGGGGCTGGCGTGGTCCCTCTGAGTGGTTCTGAGACTTCTGAGGGAGAGCGGGATGCAGTTTAGATATGCAGGCAGGTGGCTCCGTTTCATGATCAGGATCACCAGGCAAGCTCCCTGAGCCCACTCCCACCCTCTCTCCACCCAATTGCCAGTGCCTGAGCACCTGAGCACCCTGCAGTGGCCTTGAGGCAGGGGCCGGGGTGGGGGCCTGCCACACCAAGCAGCACAGCTCCTCCTGCGGGCCCAGCTCCCTCACCCTTGTGCTGCCCTGATCTGTTGCAATCTCCACATTGGCAGTGTCCGTGCATGGATGGGGAAACTGAGGCTCACTGTGCCCTGCTGCTCGCAGTGCTCTAGGGTGACCAGCCCGGGAGGGGGGTGGCACGTTCATGGCCAAACCCAGGGACAGCAGCCGCCAATGTCCAGGGTGGCGCTGCCTCATAGAAACCTAGTGCAAGCCCCACGTGGAACTTAAAATTTTCCAACAGCCGCATCAGATAAGTAAAAAGGAACAGGCAAAATTCTTTTTAATAATGGATCTTATTTAACCGAAGATGTCCAAAATATTTTCATTATTTTCATTTCAACACATAATCCATATAAAAATTATTAAAACATCTCTACTTTACCTTCTTTTTTTCATATGTAACTCTTCAAAATCTAGTATGTATTTTACTCTTAAGGGCTAAGGTTACCAGATGAAATACAGGCCACTCAGTAAAATTTGAATTCCAGATAACACATTTATTTTGGTATAGGTATGTTCAAAATATTGCAGAGGACATACTTGCACTAAGAGTGTATTTGTTGTTTATCTGAAATTCAAATTTTCCTGGGAATCCTGTAATTTGTATTTGCTCTGTCTTAGTCAAGCTTCCAGAATCAACTAAAAAATTTGTTTCCGATAATCGTGTGGCAGATGAACAGGTGGCAGGGGAGAAAGTCCACGACTTGCCCACGATTGTCCAGATCAGCAACTTTACAAAATCTGGTAAAGGAGTCAGGGCTCGGGGAGGCGGGGGGCAGGGTGGGGGGACGGGGGGACCCCCGTGCCCCGAGCCTCAGCCCCACCTTTGGGGCGGGGGTCTCTGACCCTGGGTGCGTATCTCTCTCTGCCTCAGTTTACACATCTGAAAGCCCTGGAGGTGGCGGACCAGGCGCCCTGGGATGGGGACGTGGAGAGGGCGGTGGCTGCCTGGGGAAGATGCAGCGTGAATAAGAGGTACGTGGGCCGGAGCCACGCCCCACAGCGTCCCCCTGGGCTGCAGCACCGGGCGCCCCTGGGCTGAAAGCCTGTCTGGGTTCCAGGGGAGCGTCAGCAGGTGTCAGTGGCAAGGCCACAGCGGGAGCAGAGGCCCAGGGCGGGAGGCCACCCCAGCTTGCCCAGCATCCCACAAAGGGGCTCGAGGTGGGGAGCCGGGTCCCGCAGCCGTGGGCTTCCCACTGCCCCTCTGCTGAGCCACCAACCATGTCACATGATCCCCAGTGGGTTGCTGCTGTCCACGACCCAGGAGGAAGGGACGATGGGCGCCCACTGGGCCTGGGAAAAACCAAAACCCCAAAGGGGAAGTGCTTGCCCGAGCTCACCCTGCCGGGAAGGGGCTGAACCCAGAGAGGGAGAATGAACCGGGGAGCAGGCTTTGCATTTCAGGCAGGGCAGCCAAGAACGACCGCATGTAATGCACTCCCACCGCCAGAGGGAGAGGCCGTCAGCCCCATTTTTCAGATGAGCAAACTGAGGCTCGGGCGTGAGGCAGCTTGCCCAGGGGCATCGGCAGAGCTGGGCTCCCAGCCTGGGTTTTACTCGGGTTTTCAGTAGGAGGTGGGGTAGGGAAGGGGAGAGAAGAGGGAACAGGGGCAAGTTCTTCCTTTAAAGAGCCAGTTCCTGGGGAGGGAGGCGGGGTTGGTGCAAAGCCCGCTCCTCTCCGTGGGAAAAGCCCAGGTGGGCTCCTCTGGAGCCACCAGCTCCCTAGTGAGCTGGGGCGGGGACCAGGCCGGCGGGAGGCAGTGCCAGGGCGGGCGCCCCCAGGCCCAGCCCCTGCACACTGCCCAGCAGGGGCCCCTTTAAGGCCGGCCCTGGGGCTGGCAGCGGGACAAGTGTGCAAGTTCATTCATCCAGGGCCCCTGCTGACTCACGCTTATGAAAGTGATTTTTCTGGCCCCGCCCGCCTCCTCCCGGCCCGTGAAATACCCTCGCCTCCCCGTGGCCTCTCACAGCCTCTGGGATCCCCACGGGGTAACGGGCGTCCTGCTTCCACGGTGGGCACCGGGATCCCCTGGTGCTCCCCGACCGGGCCCAGCTCCGTCGGTCACCCTCAGGTGAGCGGCCCCGGCAAGGCTGGAGAGCCAGGGGGTGGAGGGAGGTGCTGCTCGGCCGGCCCCAGGGGTCTGCAGGGCCCTGGAGCCAGGCAGGGGGTCCCCCAATTGGCCCTGAGGCCCCCGCCCTGGGTTCTCGGGGAGCCCGCCTGCTGCCCCCCACCCCCGGGTACCCGGCCCCCTCAGGCCCCAGCTGCCGGGTCCCCGTGACCGCCGCTCTTGGCAGGAAGGAGGTGTGGCCGCGCGGGCAGGGTGCCCGGCTCCCGAGGCCTCTGGCTCCCGCCGCTGGGCTGGTGGCTTTCCCGGGGGCCCCCATCTCTCGTGCTGGGGAAGGGCAGAGCCCACAGTGCCCAGGCACAGCCCCCGCCCCCGGGGGTCCTGGGAACTAAGCTTTGCACAGCAGGCCCGAGGGTGCTGGGAAAGGGGGGTGGCAACCCAGGGGGGCTGGGGGACCACAGGAGTCCTTGGGACTGCGGCTGGGGGTGTGTAGGCAGAGGGTGCAGGGTGCCAGGGTGCCGAGGGCTGTGCTGCATCAGGGTCAATACAGCAGGGTCTCGTCCTTGCCCAGGCTCCCACGAGTTGTCCCCACTGCTGTGCTAGTTTACGCCAAGGGTCCAGGACCCCGCAGCAGAGCTAGGTGTGTCCTCAGGCAGTCCTGGGTGCCCCCCAGCAAGACGCTGCTGCCCTCCTCCCCTGGGTCACTTTCTTGTGCCAAGGGGAGAGGGACTCCCCAGCCCCTGCCAGGGTTGTGGGCAAAGTGAAATGAGCAGACGGCTGCCACAAGCACTTTGGTGAATGCAGCCAACATGGGGTATCTCAGAGACACTTGGAGCTTTAAGAATTTCAGAAGCATCAATGCCATAAACCCAAAAGAAACATCATTTGAGGGTTTACTTATTCCCATGTCTTTTAGGCTTAATTGAATAGTCGATTTAACTTCTTTTCAGTCATTTGTCATCTTCTGAGAGACTTAAATTCAAATTAAAAAAGAGACTACAGTATCCCACAAAACAAGTGTAGACGAAATGGAAATAATTAAAGGCTCAGACTGTTTTTCCTAAGCGCAGCACCGACCCTGCCGGGGTTGTGGGAGCTCTAAACCGCACGGGCCGTCTCATCTCACAGGAAGTGGCCCTCTGACTGGCTCCTGGATGGTGAGCTCATGTGTGTGGCATCCAGAAGCTTCTGTTCAAGGGCCTGCAGGTGCTGGGAAGAGGGAGCCCTGGCTGCAAATCCACCGCCTCCGCCTCCTCCAAGGGGTGCTGCTAGCAGTCAGCGCAGATTCCACCTCTGCTTAAAGGGGCCCTGCAAGTGCGGGGTGGGGGTGGGGATAAGAAAGGACAGGGGCAAAGGGCCAGGCCAGAGCCCCTTCCCACCTTGGTCTTGGGGGCTTAGGTGGGGTCCAGATTCCATGCAGGCGCTGTGGGCTCAGCTCACGGAATTGAGTCCTGGCTCTGTCATTCACTGGCTCCACTACCTCAGTGTGGCTTCACCTCCCTGAGCCTCAGTTTCCCCATCTGTAAGGTGGGCTGTTGCAGTGAGGTTAAAGGAGACAGTGCATGTGTGCCCTACACCTCTTATTCCTTGGGACAGTGGAGTCCAGTGGGAGCCCGTCTGCTGCGTGCTCACCCCCAGCCAGAACCACCGGCCACCAGCGCCAGGCTGGGCAGTGCAAGCGGACAGCTGCAGGGGCACACAACTGGGAGCGCAGCCAGGGCTGGGGGCGGGACCAACTCCCTGGGCCCAAATCCAGCTTGGCCCCCACAAGCTGGACCAAATTCCCCGCAGAGTGTAATGTGCCGTCAGAAGCTCTCTGGGCCTCAGTTTCCCCGTCTATAATATGGGTGTGGCTATAAGAGTAGTTTGCTCTTTTTAATTGAATGAGGACTAAACGAGTTAATGTGTAAACACGCTCAGTGTGCAGCCAGCTCCATAGAAGTGTGGAAGTGGAGGTGGTGGTGCCAGTCTGAATCCACCTCCCAGCAGACAGCACAGGGCCCCGGAGGGCAGCGGGTCCCACTGTTGGCTGAGTGCCACCTGTCGTCTCCCGGGAAGGGAGGGCGGCCTCAGACACTGGGGACGTGGGGCTGAGCTGCACAGCCGGGGGAGGCTGCCCCGGGCCCCAGATTGTTCTCGGGGACATGAGGGCACTGACAAGGGGGTCCACATCCCTGATATGCCACTTCCCTGCCATGGATACCGGCACGTCCTCCACCCCCATGCCTGCAAGACGACTCGACCTGGCCCAGCGAGAACACCAAATGCCGCCACTTAGGTGCAAGCTCCTTGCAAACTGCAAAGCTCTCTTGCCTGCCTGTCTGTCCTTCGTCCATCTGCTCCTGACCTGCCCGGCCATGGAGGCTGGTGTCTGTCACCTGGCACACACAGGGGTTGTCTCAGCCTCCTCGAGATTTTCCACAAATGGCAATGAGTTGCCAACTTTTCCAAATCAGATTTCCAAATCCAGATTTCCGCCTTTTCTGGAAGGATTCCGAAGGCCTGGTCCCGCATCCCTGGCTGAGGCAGGCAGTGGGGCGCAGTCGCTGCTCGCTCCGGGCAAGCACCTGCAGTCATGTTCCAGGTCCTGAGCCCCCCACTCACTCTTCTCCCAGTGAGACCAGGGCCCCTGGGGAGCCCTCGGGCCCTGCAGGGAAGGTGGCGCAGGTTAGCTGTGTTAGAGCGTGACTTCTCTGGCCCCAGTGCACACACCGTGAAACTTAGCCTCTGAGGGGCTGTATGAGGAGATGAGAAGAAAATATGTAAAATGCCCAGAATGTAATAAATGCCACCACCACCCCTGAACCCCCCCACAGCACAGGGTGGGGTGTTTCGTGACCCCAGGGCTGCAGACTGATGGTCAGCGGGTGAGGCCAGGGACACCGTTAGCTGGGTTTGGGGATGGCAGAGAAGGCCTGTGCCGCCCGGGAGCCTCCAGCCATCCAGGCACCTGCCGCTGTGAGAGCCCTTGGAGGGGTGGAGGGGGGGACCCTCTGTGTGACATGGGCTGGCGGCCAGCAAGGGGCGCAGGTGCTCCGGAGACCAGCAGCCGCACAGGCCTCCCCTAAGCCAAGGCACGCCTGCTCCCCAAGTATGACCAGTCCACCGGTGTCCCCCAGCCTGGAGCAAACTGAGGCCCAGGGAGGCCCAGGAGCTGGACGCAGCTCGCCAGGGCCAGGCAATGGCTCAAAGCCCTCCAGGCTACTCCCCACAACTTGAGGGCTGCACCCACAACCTTAGGGGCTGGGCAGGCCAGGCCTCGTGGGAAGAGAGGGTCATGAGCTGCGGCCTCGCTGGTTGGGAGAAGTGAGACTCAGAGGGCAGAGGCTGCTGGGGGCAACCAGGCTCGGGGATAGGAGAGAGTAGCAGGTGGGGACACTGCGGGACTGGGGCAGGGGCAGACGGGCCTGTTTGGAATGGAGGATGTGTGAGGATGGAGAAGGGTCAGATCGTGATCTGCCTGGGGGGGGACCCCGAGGTCCACAGGAGGCCACCCCATGGCCAGGAATTGGCTCCTGTTGCCCACACCTGACCCCAACAGGTCCCTCTCCCTGTGTCCCCCCAGGTGGGCTGCCAGCCCCGAGCCCCCCGCCCGCCACAGCCATGAGCACCTTGAGAAACGACCATTTCGGCGCCAACAGCTCGGAGCCCCTCACAGTCGTCATCATCGGTGAGCGTCGGGCCCAGGGCGGGGTGGGGGGTGGGAGGCTGGCATTGAGTGCCGGTGCCCACGGGGCCTGATTGCAGGAGCGGGGCAAGGCCAGGCCTGCCTGCCTTCACCATCGGGATCTTTACTACACACTCAGTGCCATGCTTAGCAATTTATCAAATATCACCCCATCGGATCCTTCCAAGAGCCCAGGAGTAAGAGCAGAAGGGTTTGCCGAGGGCACCCAGTGAGGGTGAGGGAGGCCTGGTGCCCGGGCTGCTCTCGAGGGCCCTCAGTCTGCACCACCCAGGACAGTGGCTTCAGCCACACGTGGCCACAGAGCACGTGAAACGTGGCAGGTTTGCAGTGAGATGCACCGTGAATGAACGAAACACACCTGAGTTCAAAGAACCACAGAGAACCAAAGTGTCTCATTAGTAATTTTTAACGATAATATGTTGAATATATTTGGTTTAAAATTATATGATTAAAATTAATTCCCCATTTCTTTTAAACTTTTCTAAAGTGGCTACTAGGAAATTCCACATAACCCATTAGGTCCATCAGACAGCGCGGCAGGTGCCATCGTGGCAGGTGCTTCCCACAAAGGAAGACGGCTGTGGCCACTGCTGCCCCAGTTTACAGATGAGGAAACTGAGGCTCAGTACAGGCAGGCACCTTGCCAAGGAAACACGGCTGGTGGGCAGATGGAGCCAAGGTGGAAGCCTCGGCTTGCTCTCCTCCCCAAATCCCTTGCCTCACGCTCCCCCAGAATTCAGTCCATCGGGCAACACGTCTGCCCAGCGCTTTCCTGGGCCTGGCACTGTGTCAGTGCTGCAAGCAGGGCCCCCCTGGCATTCACAGGTGGCTCCTCCGTCCCTCGGGCGCCTGTGAGGACGGGACACAGACGACCGCCCCCGCTGCCCCCACCGGCATGGGGTTGAACCACGTGAAATTGCCATTTTCCTAAGTCAGGAGGAGCTGAATGTTAGCAACGCCACGTGGTCGATGGCAACAGCCTTCAGTATGTGATGGGTCAGGTACTGCCCAGCCCGAGATAAGAGAAGGAAACGAGATAAGAAGGATGAGCTGTCACGAGGCCGGGCCAGGTTAATTGCCTCAGATGCTCGGACGTGGAGGCAGCCCGCCCTCTGTGGGGAGGCCTCGCACCCCTCCTGGGCACCCTCGGCCCCCGAGCCCCGGCGGGCACACGGCCATCGGTATCACAGTGTCTGACGCACCGTCTGATGGAGCAGGCTGTCGGCGCGGGCAGGGCAGGGCCAGTTCCCGGTGGTCTCAGAATCTCGGGCCAGATTCCAAGCGTCCCCTCTGGCTGGGTTTGAATCCCGACTCTTCCACTTGCAAGATGCGTGACCGCGGGCAAGTTATTTCACCTCTCTGTACCCCAATTTCCTCAAGTATGAAAGGAGAGAAAGTAGCACTCACCTTGCTAAAGTTGCACACATGTGAAGGGCATATAACGAATGTTTTATTTTTGTTTTTATGAACGAAGAATGAATGAATGAATGAACGAATGAATCATATCAAGATCAAAGCCCTAGGCTGTGGTCTTTTGCACCTAGAAGCTCCGCCCTCCGTTTCCCGGAGCTGCACTGAGCTGCCCTCTCCCCCCAGGCAATGGTCCTTCCGGCATCTGCCTGTCCTACCTGCTCTCAGGCTACACCCCGTACGTGAAGCCGGACGCCGTCCACCCGCACCCCCTGCTGCAGAAGAAGCTCACCGAGGCGCCGGGGGTCTCCATCCTTGACCAGGTGGGTCAGGCTCTGGGGAGGACACACCCATCCTCGGGAAAGTAGCCCAACTTCCAAGGGAAAATAAAAGTATGCATCTACTGGAAACAACACCAAACAGAATGTGGGAGTCCACACAAATCAACCATGGAAACCGTGAAGGAGGCAGGGCTCTCTTCAGAGACACCCCCCGCCCCACTGCCATGTCTGCCTGTCTCACCACCCCCTAGAGTAGGGGTTCTCAGCCGGGGGCGGTTCTGGGTGGGGGTGTATAGAGGCCAGGGAAGCTGCTGACCACCCTGTGGTGCCCAGGACAGCCCCCCACCACAAAGAACATGCTGAGGTGGGGACACCCTGCACCGCACAGTTCAGCTCTACTACCCCCTGCTCCAGAGGGCTTGCAAACCCTCCTCCATGCCCCTTTCCTCCCAGGAGGCCACTCGTTGTCCACCTCTCCTCAGGGGAACATCCAGCCTCCCAGGCCCCTCCCACCCCCGAGTTGGGGGGTGAGGAAATAGACTAGCATATGGTCTGGATCAAGGGCTACTACAGACCACTAGCTCTTCAGTATAATCTGCAGAGAAAATGTCTCTAATCCAGTACATCAGGGAGATGGCTGGCTTTGGCAAAATTAAACCATTCGTTGCAGCTGCAGGACTTGTCAGAGCCCTTAACGCCATGCTGTGCATTATCTAAGAGGCAGCATTTCCCCAGCTTATCCGACTGCCCTGATATTAGCGGGGGGAATGGAGGCCTGGGCAACTGCTCAAGGCCCTTCTGATCCGAAGCTGTCCTCTTCAGCCTCTGTCCTGGGGCCTTGGGTTCCTGGAGAGACCCCAGAATGAGAGTTCCTGAACAGCATTCCAGCCTCAGGGAAATGAGCCTGCCCCGGTCCCTATGTTCCCACCCCGCAGCCCCGGGAACACCCCCCCCATCCCTAGGCAGCCCCTCTGACCCCGCCCCCACCCCTCCTCCAGGACCTGGCTTACCTGTCCGAGGGCCTGGAAGGTCGTTGTCAAAGCCCCGTAGCCTTGCTCTTTGACACCCTCCTGCGTCCAGACACAGACTTTGGGGGAAACATGGAGTCTGTCCTCACCTGGAAGCACCAGAAGGAGCGAGCCATCCCCCACGTCGTCCTGGGCCGGAACCTCCCCGGGGGCGCCTGGCATGTGAGTGGGGGCTGTGGGATTCGGGCCAAATCTACTCGTGACTTGGGGGATTTCCCCATCCTGTCCTCCCCGCCTGGGGATAGGGCTCTTCCACTGCCCCCTCTCCCGCTTGGCCTCCCCGTCTCTCCCCCACTTCTCCCCTGCTGCCTCCTCCCCACTCCACTTTCACCCTTGCCTCGCCCTCCCCTTTATCCACCAACCCCGGGTAAGGCCCCCTATGCCCTCCAGCCCCAGGTGGGCTCGGGGCCAGCAGAGGCCCGGATCAAAGGGCTCCTTTTCCACGCAGTCCATCGAAGGCTCCATGGTGACCCTGAGCCAAGGCCAGTGGATGGGGCTCCCAGACCTGCAGGTCAAGGACTGGATGCGCAGGAAGTGCAGGTGAGGCCAGCCCCGGGAGCCAGCGCTAAGGGGGGAATCTGAGGCCCGGGTGGGGAAAGGACTTGCCCAGGACCACACGGGCAGTGCACCCAGCAGAGCCGGCCTCCCTCCACCCTGCCACCCAGACTTGGCCTACCTGGAGCACCCCAGCCTCTAAGGAGGGCCCCCCACACCCTTCTGTCCCCTGCTGCCCCCTCAGTACTCTGAGCCTAGCATGGGAAAATCCTTGTCCGTCTCTTGGACACAAGGAAACTTTGACCCCTAGATCCACTCATAGGATACACTTCCTTTTTCCTTTTTCCTCAAGGCCTTTGCATTAAAAACATAACTACAGTACAGATAATATAAAGTTGAGAAATAGGAAGACAACTCACCCAGCCCCACACTCGTTCTTAGCCCTGTCACTTTGGGTGTATCTTCTCCCCATCTTGTTTCCTGCCCCATCTCTGGCCTTTGAGCCCCTGGAGAAACAATCATCTCCTTGCATAAAGGAATTCCAGCCCCTGCCCATCCTGGGGTGCAAGGTGAGGGCAGGTGGAGGTGCCCACATGAGAAGCGACCCCGGCCAGTGTAGACCATCGCTGTCTTTCCTTGTATTAGAGGCCCACTCCTCTGCCCCGGGGGCTGTGGCAGGGGCCCCTGGGCCTCACAGCTCAGTGTCCAGCTCTCCAGGGCCTCCTTGTCCGTCTCTTGGACACAAGGATACTTTGACCCCACAGGTCTTTGACCTTGGCATTTTGATAGGAAAACATCCAGGCTTGTGCAATGGTGTATTAACAGACAGGAAGTTAAACTTCATTGACACACATAGCCTTTTAGATCCTTAACTTGTAAAATTTAACATCATATCCTAAGCACAGCACATGGTGACTGAATAATGATCGTAACCATCTGTTGGCATGGCGACGCACTATTCCCAAGGGTGCATGGGCCTCCCCCGTTGAGCAGATCTTCCTTAAATACTTCCTGTGTGCTCAGTTGTCAGCTGTGCTCCTTGACCTTGTGGCGCTGCCCGGTCATGGGATTTCTAGGTTCTTTCCAAATTGTGGTTACCATAACTAACCCCACATGTAACATCTTCGTAGGGGAGCTGTCCAGAGAAATAAATTCATTTCCCGAGTGCAAGTTCCAGAGTGACTGAGCTGGGTTGGCTGCAGTGGACGTGGTCTGAGTTCACCCTCCAATGTGGCATTTGCCGGGTGCTGTGTTGGCACGTCACAGGTTATTCTAGAATGAAGTGAGCTTGTCCTTAGCAATAGCTCCACACTTTTGGTAAAGTAACCTGCCCAAGGTCTTGCAGCTGGAGGAGGGAGGAGCTGGGATTGCCCCAAAGCCTAGAGCTCAACCACTAGCAGCGTGGGCCCAGCAGTCACTGCCCTCAGAGAGGACGGTAAGATTATGTCAACAGCATGATAAACAGCCACTGTTCTTATGATGCAGGCTGGGCACTTTGCTAAGTGCATTACAAGGAATATTTTTAAATAAACTGGTGTTTTGAATAGAAGTACAGCCTACATCTGGAAAAGTACACGGCCCAGCTGTATAGAGGTGGCTGGAGAAAGGAGTCCCAGACGACCCTCATTTCCCCTTCTCTTTCCTTCTCCCCAGAGGCGCCCACTTCTCCGTAGATCTACCCCATAGATCAGCTTGGCCTGTTTCTGCACTTGGTATAGATGGAATCATACTGTGTTGCCTCAGACTGCTATTTAACCCTTTGATGTAGTGATAGTGGCAAATCCTATGTGTCACCAGCTCCCGGCCAGATTCCACTCTCAGCACTTTATTTATGGCAACCCGTGTAGTTATCCCAACACCCTCAAGAAGGAGGCTGTCACCACCATCACCCTCATTGCACACATGAGGAAACTGAGGCACAAACTCACCGCCATCCCTCTCAACCCCACCCTGCACAGCCTGCGTCTCCGAGGTCGGGGCCACATTGGCTCTATTTTACAGAAAAGGAACCTCAGGCTCCGGGCAGCTAAACCTCTGGCCAAATCCTGCAGCTGGTGCGTGGCACAGCTGCAGTCGGGCTCCAGGGCCTGACCCTACCCCCGCCCTGCCTGGTCCCCTCTCCCCCACGCCCCAGAAGGCTCCCTGATGCCCACCCTCCTGCATCCTTCCCCACAGGGGTCTGCGCAACAGCCGGGCCACAGCCGGGGACATCGCCCATTACTACAGGGACTACGTGACCAAGAAGGGACTGGGCCATAGCTTCGTGTCCGGCGCCGTGGTCACAGCTGTGCAGTGGGGGGTGCCCAAGCCCGGTGGCTCTGGGGCCCAGGACCCCAGCCCCCTCTTCCAAGTGAGCGGCTTCCTGGCAACCAAGGAGCAGAGCCGGCAGCCCTTCTCCCTGTGCGCTCGCAACGTGGTCCTGGCCACGGGCACGTCTGATAGCCCAGCCCGGCTGGACATCCCCGGGGAGGCCCTGCCCTTCGTCCACCACGAGCTCTCGGCCCTGGAGGCGGCCACGCAGGCGGGCACGCTGACCCCGGCCTCAGACCCCGTCCTCATTGTGGGTGCCGGGCTGTCGGCGGCAGACGCCGTTCTCTACGCCCGCCACTACGGGGTCCCTGTCATCCACACCTTCCGCCGGCCCGTGGACGACCCCGGCCTGGTGTTCAACCAGCTGCCCAAGATGCTGTACCCCGAGTACCACAAGGTGCACCAGATGATGCGGGAGCAGTCCATCCTGTCCCCCAGCCCCTACGAGGGCTACCTCAGCCTGCCCCAGCACCAGCTGCTGCTCTTCAAGGAGGACCGCCAGGCCGTGTTCCGCGACCCCCACGGCCTCAAGAAGGTCTTCGACGTCTCGCTGGTGCTGGTCCTCATCGGCTCCCACCCAGACCTCTCCTTCCTCCCCGGGGGAGGCACCGACCTCGCCGTGGACCCCGGGCAGCCACTGAGCGCCAAGAGGAACCCCGTGGACGTGGACCCCTTCACCTACCAGAGCACCCACCAGGAGGGCCTGTACGCCATGGGGCCGCTGGCCGGGGACAACTTCGTGCGCTTCGTGCAGGGCGGGGCCCTGGCTGTGGCCAGCTCCCTGCAGAGGAAGGAGCCCAGGAGGCCGCCCTAGCCCTGGGCCGGCACAGCCTGGCACCTAGGCCCTGAAGAGGAGGGGAGAGGACCACGGCCCTGCCAGGCGCAGGGCTCCCCCAAGGACGCCCCGAGGAGGAGAAGGGGCCTCTCCTGGCAGGAGAGGGAGGGGCCATGAGCCCATGCACCTGCCCCTTGGGGGAACAGGAGCAGGAAACCCCGGCTGTCCCAGACTCTCGCCAAGGCCCAAGGTGTCAACGGGGGGTGCAGCCCTGGGGCAGGCCCAGACCCACGACTTGGGGTGAGAGCGGCCAGCATCCACCGGGCTCAGCCCGCCTTGCCCAGCTCCCCAGGGCCAGCTGTCACCCAGCCCCCCGGGGCCGACTGTCGCCCAGCCAGGAGGATTCCAGGCCCTGCTCCTTGCAGGTCCTGAATAAAGCCAGTGCCTGCCTCCACTCCTGTGTCCGAGGACTCTGTGTGGTGGGTGGGGGCCAGGGGCCTGGGACTCTGCACTGGGAGCTGGAGGGTAGCACAGGGCTGCGTGGGTGGTCCCTGGGTGAGGCCCATGCGGCTGAGGGGCCACAAAGGCCCAGGGAGCAGGTGAGAGGGCAGCTGTGTTAGAGAAGTGGAAGGACGGTGTACGAGAGGAATGGTCTGCTGGGTGGGGGTTTCACGGCTGCTGCCCCCACTCCATTCTAGCAACACTGGCTCCATGTGCTCCCCTGCTGGGATGTGCCACAGGGCCTTTGCACGGACTTTCCCACCTCTCTAACTCCTCCTCTTCCTTTGAATCTCTCAGTGTAAGGATCACTTCCTCCAGAAGCCTCTTCCCACAACCCCCTCCACAGCCACCAGTGCACCCCTCACCCCCACCCCATGGCCCACAGCACCCCCTCTTCACAGTGTTACTCGCCCACTCCAGTGACTGGCTGTGCCCACTTGGATGTAAGCTCCAGGAGGCCAGGGGGCTGTCTGTCCTGCCCGTGAGCAGAGGGCCTAGCACCGGCGGGACCCAGTAGGTGCTGGGTAGCTATACCTCGGGATGGAGGGGTGGGTGGATGGATGGATGGATGGATGGATGCATGCATGCACGGACGGAGTGTGCGGTAAACAGGGTGTTGGGGATGAAGATCGCTTCTGGGGCGTTGTGTAATAGGAGGGGGGACCTGAGGGGGCGCGGGAGGGGCCGGTGGGGAGCCCGCGGGAGTGGGGGGAGCCCGGGGCGCGTGGGCGCGGAGCCCGGGAGCTGGCGCCGGCAGAGGGCGCTCGGGGCTCGCCGGACACCCGCGCTCTCGGCCCCTGGGCGGGGGGTGGGGGGGTGGCTAATTCCAGGCGGGGACGGGGGGGGGGTAGGCGGTCGGGGGGCAGCCCCCAGGGACGTCCTCCCCCCGCACCCAGATCCCCACCAACCCCGCGGGGTCCGGCCGGGGTGCAGCCTCCGGGTCCCGCGCCCTGGGCGGGGGTGGGCGCCGGACTCGGGCACGTGGCTGAGGCCCGGGAGGAGCCCCGTCCCCCTCCCCGGCGCCGGCCCGTCCCCGCGGTGTCCGCGGCCGCGGGGCCGAGGGAGGGAGGGCGGGGCGGGCGGGCCGGCGGGCGGCGCAGGGGAGGGGGTCGCGCGGGGGCGGGCCGCGGCCGGGCGGGGGTCGGCGGGCTTCCGGGCGGCGGCGGCGGCGGGCGCGGCGCGATGTGCGAGCGGGCGGCGCGCCTGTGCAGGGCCGGCGCGCACAGGCTGCTCCGGGAGCCGCCGCCGCAGGGCCGGGCGCTGGGCGGGCTGCTGCGCTGGGTGGGCGCCAGGATGGGCGAGTCCCGGGCGCCGCTGGTCCCCGTCGCCCCCGCCGCGGACCCCGGCCCCGGCCCCGCCTCGCCGCGCGGGGGCACCGCCGTCATCCTGGACGTGAGTACGCACCGCCCGGGACCCCCGCCGGAGCCCCCCGGCCGGGTTCTCAAGCGGGACCCCGAGCCCCCTCCCAGCCCCCGGGGGTGACCCCGAAGCGGCCCTGCCCCGTCCCGGGGATGCGCCAGGCCCCCTCCTCCCTGTGCAGGGGACCCCCGGCCCATCGCCCTCGGCCGCCCGGGGCGGGACCTTCGCCCGGCGCCTCCGCCTCCCGGAGCGCGAGCCCCCAGCCCCTCCACGGCCCGGGTCCTCTGCCCTCCCAGGACCCCTCTTTCCACTTCTCGCGGTCCTGCCATCCCAGCGCCGGGACCTTCAGGCCCCCTGGACCCGGCCACCGTCCTCCTACTTTAGTCCAACCAAGCCCCCCTCCTTTCCCTCGCCCTGCGCCCCACCCTTTACCCCTGTCCCTTCCCGGGACCGGAGCCCCTGACAGCCGACAGCCCCCTCCTCCTCCTCCTGATTCTGGATCCCTCCCGGAGTCGCTGCTTTTCTGAGACCACCGCCCCCCACCTCCCAGCAACCCCTAAATCCAGCCTCCCGCGGCTCTTCCTTGCTCTAGACCCCAAAGTCCTGTCTTCCCACTCCCACATCAAAGCCCCTTTTCCCCCAGCCACCACGTCTTTGAAAATGAAGCCGCCCCTCACCTCCTGCCTTCCCCTCACCTTTCCAGAGAACTAGGACCACCCCCATCTGCCCTGGGCCCCTCTGGACTTCTCCCCCATAGCACCCGCACTCTACCCCTCCTATCCTCCATTCCCTTCCCCCACCCTCCCCCCACCAAGAGTCCTGTCCACTTCATGGACCCCAGACTCATCCCCTGCCCCGCTCCATCCTCTCAGGGTTGCAACCCACCCACCCCTGAGGAGGCTGCCTCACCCCCCTGCCCACTCCCCGCGGTGGGAGGGAGGCTTCTTCTGGGTCGATGGCTTGGGGGTGGGAGACCTCCCTACAGAGTGGCTTGGAGGGGGGGGAGAGGGCTTCACCTCCCGCTTCCCCCACACCTCGCCGTTACAGCGTGGGGGAGCAGGTGTGTGTGCCCAGGGAGGGTCCTGGGGTGTGTGGCTCTGAGAGTATGTCGTAGGTTTCTGGGAGAGTTGTGGGTTGTGTTTCTGTGAGTGTGAGCATGTGAGTGTGTGTGTGTGCAGCAGATCCCTGCGGGTGCAGGGGAGCCTGGGTTTCCTCTCTCCCTCTCTCCATCCTCTGCTCTCTCCTGGAACCTGGAGCTGGGTCCGACGGGAGGGCTGGACAGGGCAGGGGTGCCGAGCCATGAGTGCTGGTGGGCGCTCTTGCTCTCCAATCCCCACCCTCCCACAGAGTCCGCAGCTATAGCCCTGGGCTGGGGCTGCAGACCCCCACGGACCCTTTCTGGGGGTCCCGGGCAGACCCCTCCCTGGATCCTCTCCTCTGACAGCGATGGAGGTGGGCTCTGGACGGCTCCTCACACTGTGTGTGGACTCTGCGCCTCCATCTCCTCATCTGTGAAATGGAGGGGCGGGGGGCACCCCCAGGTGCCTGTGCAGATTCCTGGAGCTGATCTTGTCGGCTGTGGTCCCGAGGTTCATTTGGCTGATAGTCATGCACCCGGTGGGCACCCACCTGGCTCCAAGCTCAAGAGAGTCTCTGGGGACCCCAGCCTTAAGGGGGCTTGCCCAGTCAGGAGGGGTGTGGGGTGTCCAGGCTGGGTCTTTGAGGGGGAGCCGGGGTGGTCTGATAATTACCCCCCTTTCTGCCCCAGCCACAGTGGTTCCTGTCCAGGACCCAGACTCAGGATTCTGCTAAAGGGGGTGAGGGGTTGATCCCCTAGGGGTCCTGGGGGCATGTTTAGGAGTCTTCCCTGAGCTGCTTCCTCAGTCTGATCACCCCTGGGACCCGATACGGATGATGACCCCCTGCCCCTACTGTTTGCAGGGATGTGGGGTGGGAATGGGCCATCTCTCCTTTGCCCCAGGGCCGGGACCCAAAGTGGGATGGTCAGAGACCCCAGGCCTCCCCCTCCTCCTCCCAACTCCTCTTGCCTCCCTGCCATCTCAGGACTCTGGGCGCCTGGGGCAGGTCACCACCCCTCCGTTCCTGCTAAAATAAGTCAGTTCAACTGAGTGGGGTCCGGCCCATGCCCTGGATCCTCCTCAGACTTTTACGTGCATACGAATCCCCAGAGCATCTGTTTAAAATTCAAGTTCTGATTCTGGGTCCGGGTGGGGCCCGAGATTCTGCATTTCTAACAAGCGCCCAGGTGAAGCCACAGCTGCTGGTCCTTGAACCTCGCTTCTCTGTATGGCAGGGTCCCGGCGCACGGGTTTTAACATTGGCTGCACCTGGGAAGCTTTAGAAATACCGACACCTGGGTCCAACCCTAGACAGGCTGATTTAATTGCTGCGGGGGTGTAGCCTGGGGTTTTAAAAGCTCCCCAGGTGCTTGTGGCCTGGGGGAGGAAGAGGAACTGCTGGCTTGGCCGCCCATTGAGGCGTCAGCTCTGGGCGGCTGTGCCCTGCCCGCTGCCAGCCTTGCCTGGATGGACGCCAACTGGCTCAGCCCCAGGTTTGCGTATATGTGTCACTGGAAAGGCCGGAGGCGGCAGCGGCGGTGACCCTGGTCCTGCCTCCCCCAGCTCGGAAGAGGGCTCCCGGGAGGAGAGCTGAGCCCGGTGGTGGGCCCCCTCCTCCACCGTCCCTGCCCCGTGCAGCCAGGTACTTTCTGCCCCAGGTTTTCTGAGCTCCTGGCACCTGCTTCTACCCACAAGCCCACCTGAAAAATAGCCCACCCTGAGCTGGGGGAGGGGTGTCCAGCCAGTCCCTACGCCTCTTGCTTCCCCCAGTCGCCTCCGTTCACACTCGATTTCCCCTCCCCGGAGAAAACCACCCTCCCCTCCCCCCACACCAGGTGTTGGTTGTGCCCATGGGATGCTAATTCTGAGTGTGGTTGTGTGTGATTGGGCGTGTGTCAGTGGGTGAAATGGCAGGGATGATGGCTGTGCACACACAGGTGTGTGTGTGTGTGTGTGTCAGCGTGGTGGTGGGCAGCTGGCAGCACAGAAGGGAGAGTGGGCGGCTGCTTCCGCAGCGGGCTGCTGGAAAAACATCCCGCCCCCAGCCCCCACATCCCAGCCCGGGGGTCTCCTCCTGTTGGGGGCGCAGGGAGGCTCAGCTTCCCCAGGCCGCAGCTGCTCCTGGTGGGGGGGGGGTGCGCATCGGGCCAGAAGCTGCTGGACGCCGCCCCCTCCCGGGCTCTGGGCTCACTGGACCTCTCTCCTCTGCAGATTTTCCGCCGTGCGGACAAAAATGGTGAGTTTCCCCCTCGCTGGATGAGGACCTGATGTTCCAGGGGGAGGCACAGGGGTAGGGGACACGACCGGCCTGAGAGCTAAACGTCAGGCGCACAGGACCCTGAAGTCAGCAGGCCAGACCGTGGCTCTGCTCTGTGCCTCGGTTTCCGTATCTGTGCCACGGGGATCCTAACAGGGATGCTGTGAGGATTCAGTGAGTGGATGTCCGTGATGCCGAGGGGGGCCTTGCCCTGGTGAGCGAGTGCTTGGTGCGTGTAGCTGGGCTGGACCAGGCGGGACGGGCTTGATGCCATCACTCCTGTTTCGTTGATGCCGTCAAGGCCTAGAGAGGTTAGGTGACTGGTCCAGGTTGCCCAGCCAGAGTGAAAGGAATTGAGGCTCTGCTATAAACCTCCAGGCCCTCCCCCCCACATCTCCCAGCCTCCCCGACAACATGAGTAGCTCTTGCCAAAAGAATTCATGCCTCTGGATTGCCCCTCTTTTTTTGTTTTTAATAAAAAGATTTTTTTAATTGAGGGAACTTACATTACAGAGTTAACCATTAATCCTTTCACAGGATACAATTCGGTGGTATTAGTACATTTGCTATGTTGTGTTACCCCCATCCCCAATCACTTCCAAGATGTTTTCATCACCCCCACAGGGGAACCCCTCCCCATGGCCCCCAGCAACCACGAATCTGCTCTCTGCTCGGTGGATGTTCTGGGCATTGTGTATGGATGGAATCATACAACATTTTCCTTCTGTGTCTGGCTTCTTTCACTGGGCATCACGCCTTCAGGTTGCACCCATGTCTGCGCATGTATCAGCGTGTTATGCTTCCAGAGTGCTGCCCCGTGGCGTGGCTGCCCCATGGTGTTTGGTCATTCACTGGCTGATGGACGCTTGGGTTGTCGCCACCTTTTGGCTACAGTGACTAGTTTGTGTTTGTGTATTTATCCGAGTTCCTGTTTTTCAGTTTTGGGGTATACACCCATGTTCTCCTGGCTTCCTGGAAGGGCTCCCCACACAGCCCCAGGAAGCCTGGGTGCTGGGAAGAATGTCACTTACAGTCATACCTGACCTCACAATGGGGAGAAATAAAATATCAGTTCTACAACTTCTTACAACTGCCACAGTCATTCTGATCAGACCCAAAGCAGCTCCCTGTCACCCTTAACCAGGACACTGTCCCTCGCTGGGCCTCAGTTTCCCCATCTGTCAAATGGGGGCACTGACACCTGACCTGCCTGCTCCCCTGGGCTATTGGGAAAATCCAGGAGGACATGGGCCTGACAGATTTTTTTTGTTTTTTTTTTTTTTAAGAAGAATCAAGTGGTGCTTAATGTTTATTCATTTCTTCATTTAGAAATTAATGAGTATTAAGGCCTGTGCTGGGTGGAAGAGGGAACCCTAGGACCTTGTGCCCGACTTCAGGGGCCCCCCAGCCTCCCTGAGAGCACCCCGTCGTCATCCTCCTACGAGGACTAGAGTTCAAGAGGGCAGCTCCGGCCCCTCCGGCCAGCACCCTGGCCCCCTCCCTGTCCCTGGGGGTTGCTGTTGGAAGCTGGAATGTGAGGCCCTCGGGGATGGGATGGGTCCCCAGGCCTGGGCTGGCAATTGTGACACATCTGGGGGTGATGGTGGCCCCTCCCAGCCCCTCGGGATGTGATCTGGAGGGGAGGAGGCGGGGAGAGGGACGTGGGGGGCGGCTCGGGTGACTGCAGCAAACGGCTGGCCGGAGGTCTGACCCTTTAGAGGTGTGCTGAAAGAGGGCAAGGGCACTCGCCCATGGGGACAGGGAGACTTGATGGCCCTTGGTGGGGGTCGGGTGTGTGGCCGAGTAGTAGCCGCCCGGGTGTGCTGCAAGCCCCCAAGCAGATGGGGAGGCCTTTATGGGAAGGGACTTGGGCTTGTCACCTGAGCTCTGGCCGAAACCCACTGGACGGGAGGCCCTCAGCAGATGTCTGCAGGGCGACATTAGCCGGGTCATTCACAGAGGGGAGCAGCCGTGCATGCACCGTGAGGGCAGCAGACGTGGCCAGCTCTGGGTGACTCCGTGTCTGTCTGTCTGGCTGTCAGTGTGTCTATAAGGCTGTGGGTCTTCAGACTCACAGGTGGCCGTGGTCTCAGTGATGAGGCCTCTTCATAACTGTTGACCTGCGTACCTGAGTGTGTCCTGCCAATGGCGGGGGGGCCCTGTAAGGGAGCTGCCCCAGTGTGGGCATGAGCCTGGGGGGTGGGCAAGTCTGGCCTGCTCCCCCTCCTCTGACTCAGGCATGGTGAGGAGTCACGGCTCCGGAGCCCAGCAGCCTGGGTTCGGATCCTGGCTCAGGCACTCAGCAGCTGCGTGACCTCGGGCAAGTCACTAAATTCTTAGGCCCTCAGTTTCCCTGTTTGCAATTGAGCTCGATGATAATACCTCCTACAGCGGGGTAGTGTGGGGATGGAGAGTTGAGCCCTGGGCCTGGTGGTCTGTAGGAAATCATTCAATCCTGACTCCAGCTGGGTTGATTGCAGGCCTTGGAGAGTGGAGTCTGGTTTGTCAGCAAGTGTCGGATTCCCACCTGTGCTCCACAGGGACTCTGGGGTCCGGTTGGGGCCATCCTCCTCATTTGGTCCTCTCTTGGCCCTGCTGGGATGTGACAAGCCCACCCCCATGCCGTACAGATGACAAAGACGACGTGGAAGGGACAAAATGCCATGTCAGGGCATCAGTCACCCAGCGGGACAGGCCGAGTTCTGGTTCGGCCCAGCCCAGTTTTAAAATAGTGTCTAGGGATGGGGCACAGGTGTGAGTGTAGCTGTACATAGATGTACACACATACACACCACACACATTTGTTTAACACAAGCAAATGCCTGGCCTGCCCCAGGCTCTCAGGCTGAACCCTGCACTGGGTCGGGGTGGTGTCGGCTGGTAGCTGGTCCATCGGGCCTGCTTTTCTGAGGTGTGGGCTGTTTCCCTGGCCTGAGGGGGCCGTCAGACCAAGGGGCCTGGCTAACGGCCTGGGATGTAAAGCCCCAAGGTGCGGCATGCGGTGGCTGGCAGAGGGCTGAGTGCCAGACCGCGTTTCTCTCCAGGGACGCAGACGTTGAGCGGCGCCTGGCATTTGAAAGGTCACGCGCCACAGAGGCTAAGCGTGCTAATTAGTGAAGAACTTGAGAATGGCCCTGCTCGGGGTCTGTGCCGGAAATGGAGATGCCAGCTCACTTGTCTAATTGGGCCGAGGTCTGGCTAGAAAATGTTTTTCCCCTCATTAGCCGATACGGGTTCATTAGGCCTGTGGTCAGACTTTCAGGATAAATGTCAGCGAAGAAGGCTTTGTGATCAGGAGACCCGGCGGCCTCTCTCGGCCTGTTCTGCCTGAGGGTGGGTGGGCAGAGGTGCTTGGGCAGGCACGTGGAGCCAGGTGGGGAGACAGCAGCCCGAGGCAGCCAGGAGAGAGATGGGGCCTGTGCAGACATGGCTCATCAATCTCGGCACTCCTTCCCTTGAGTCCAGACTTGGCCTGAAGATATTCCTTCACGCAGCCCTGCAGTGGCCATGCAAGATGTGACCACTGTCTCTTGCCGTCATGGTGGGGAACTGGCCAGCGCTGATTACATGGAAAGCAGACAGCTCTTCCCACAAGCTCACGCCTCAGTTTGAGTGGACAGTGTGGACGTGGGAGCCAGAAGCCTGTGTTGAAGTTCTGTCTGTGGGACCTGGGCAAGGTTTCTTAACCTCTTTGTGCCTTGGTTTGCCCCTCTGTCAAATGGGAGTAAAGTGCTACCTACTGTGGAACTGTTAGGAAGACTAAATGAGTGGCAGTTTCCTCCATCACAGAATTAAAAGAACCACAATTTACATTTTATGTATCTCACAGCTGATTTTTGTGCACTTATCATAGTTGGTTTTTGTTTTTTTTATCATCTTTTGAAAGTGACAAATTCGTTCTTCCTCTGAAGAATCCAGGATCTTGGAGGCATGTTGGGGTGTTGCCCCAGCCCCCCCCCCGCCCCCTCAAGAAAGCCATACACACATGCTCACGTTTGTCTTCTCTCTCCCTCCTGTCCTGACACCTTGGACTTTATCGGACCAGAAAGGAGGCAGGTGGGGTGGAGCCAGGGCAAGGGGTGAGGTTTGCTCTCCTGAGTTTGTCCTTTTGCCCTTCCCTAAGCAGAGGTGCTGGAAGCAGAGACGGAGGCACTGGCACCTTTAAAGGGTAATGATTTCATCCTGGGCCGCAGGTACGTCTGCGTGGACAGCTGGGCAGATGGTGCCCTGCACGAGGATGGGAGGGCCCCGGGCCAGCCTGCACTCCACCCTGTCTCAGGCACCCCGTCCCAGGCCATCTCCCCTCTGAGGAAAGGAGGGGCAGCTTTTCTAATCTGCCGAGGTGGTGAATGGGCTAGCCCGGGTCCCTGTCCCAAGCACCCAGCTTCGATCACCCAGTGGATGGAAGTAACAGTAGGGGGTCTGCGTAGAGGCCGGGGGCGGGAAGTGCCATGGACTCGCCCTTCTCTCTGACCGCTGCTGCCCCTCCCAGACACGGTTCCCATTAAGGAGGAGTAGTGAATGTTCTGGATCTTGGAGGAGTGGGGGGTTGAGACTTGGCTGGCTGTGTTTTGCTCGGAGGTCTGTCTGCATGGGAGGAGCTGAGGCTGTGGCTTGGGGACAGTTTCTCCAGGGATCACTGATGTCCTGTTGCGAGCCTCCTCCCTCAGGGGCAGAAGTGTCCCCAGCAGACACTGATGCCCAGAGCAACCACAAGTGCAGGGAGAAGAGAGGGAGGCGAGGGGAGGGATGGGACAGGGCAGGTATCAGCCATGGGGTCTACCCTCCCCACCCCAGAATCACAGCCTCCAGCCCAGACTGGGGACAGGGAAGTGCTGGGCCCAGGCCAGCCCTGGCGCCTTCTTCCTTCATGGCATCTGGTGGCTGATCTGTGCCCTGGGAAAGGAGGCAAGAGTGAGATCTCCATGCCAACATTTGGCAGCATCTCTGTTCAACCCAAGCAAGGGGGCTGCCTGGGGGGTGGGCCTGAAGTTTGCCAAGTGGGTGGGAGCAGTGGAGGAGGGGGAGGTAAAGACACGTGCCCCCTCCCAGAGTCAGGAGGTGGGTGCTGGGGTTGGCGACGTTCTAAATGGGAAGAATCTCTGGGCATCTTGAACAATTGTGGATGGTGGTTAATCAGAACTACCCGGCTTTGCATCTGCCCCTTACTGGTGATGTTCCCTTGGGCAAGTGACTTAAATCAGGCTGCCTCAAACAGCCCAAGTGTTCATGTGAATTAAATGAGAGCAGATTGCCTGGCAGGGAGCAGATACTTTGTATTTGTTGAGTGTATTTAAAATGCATGGTACACAGTGGGCTCCCAGAACTGGTTATTAAAGTTGTATTATTTGTTGGTTTGGGAATTATATGTAAACAGATGTTGGTCTCTGGGTTTGGGCATTAGCTGTATAAGTCAAGGATTGTGAACTGGAGTTTACTGGCTAGTTTGGGAATTATCTGGGTAGGCAGGGGTTATCTAAGGTGGAGTCTGTCTGTTAGTTTGGAAATTAGGTGAGGTAGAAGTTATCTGATCTTGAGTTTCTTTTAGTTCACGGCTTAGCTGAATCGGCAAGGATGAGCTGAGCTGGCATTTAACAGTTGCTTTGGGAATTAGCTTGGATAGGCAGGGGATATCAGATATGGAATTTATCTTTTAGCTTGAGAATTAGCTGGATGTGCAGGGGTTATCTGGGCTGGATTTATGTTAGTTTTGGAATTAGGGTAGGCAGGGGTTATCTGAGCTGGGGTTTATCTGTTA
This sequence comes from Choloepus didactylus, assembly GCF_015220235.1. Taxonomy (NCBI): domain Eukaryota; kingdom Metazoa; phylum Chordata; class Mammalia; order Pilosa; family Megalonychidae; genus Choloepus; species Choloepus didactylus. The sequence continues at coordinate 39,085,258 of NC_051328.1, forward strand.
GTTTGGGAACTTCCTGGGTTTGGGGACTATATAGGAACTGGCCTTATCGGTCCTGCCTCTGTAGACACCAACTGCTTTCCCTCCTTCCTTCCTTGTAGACGATGGGAAGCTGTCCTTGGAGGAATTCCAGCTCTTCTTTGCAGATGGCGTCCTCAACGAGAAAGAACTCGAGGGTCTCTTCCACACGATCGACTCCGACAACACCAGGTGAGCCTGAGCCACGAGTCCCGGAGGGGGTGCTGAGGAGGCATCTTCCTTCTCATCCACTAGCAGGTCTCCACTTTCCACACCCCTGTAGGGACTGGCATCCCAAAGAGTCCCCAGACGCACTAATCCAGAAGTCACATCTACAAAGCCCTCACTGCTGGGACGATTCGGGGTGGAAAAGTTGTTATTGCATTGGCAACTATCACAAGTTTGTCTTTCCCAAACACACATGGTCAAGCAAGGGGAGACTCTAGGTTTTGCAGGATAACAAAAATGGGAAGTTGGCAATGACTTTATCCTTCTGCTAGCCCAGTTCTGACCCCCACCCCAACCCTAATGCCTGACTTTCACCAGGCCTTATGCTGCCTCCCAGTGCCCGTGTGCACTGTGGAATACTCCTTCCTGAACACTAACCCCCTTTCCAAACCAAACCATAGCCAGATACTAACTCTTAACCCTACTTCCAAGCCTAAACCTAATTAAGCACCTCATCCAAGTAGGATGAGGCCCAGCTCCTTCCTTAACCCCATCTTCAGAACAGACCAAAACCCCTACCTGGTCACTGTCCTCGGGCCCACGTGGGTGATCCAGAGTTCCTAGGGGGCAGTTTAGGGCAGATTTGATAAGTTGAAGCCCCGAGACCTGGCTGGGAGGTGTGTCTGGACAAGGAGCCACCAGCTGGCTGCTTTGCAAGGGATCAAAACATTAGGGCTGAGAATGTTCTGGGATGTGTGGAGAGGCTTGGGCTGGGGACCAGGGCAGAGCAGGTGGAACCAGCATCTCCCCTGGAGAAAGCCCCCCCTGAGGCTCCTGTGGGGAAATGGCTTCAGGCTGCAGGCTCAAGAGAGAAGGGCTTGGTCTCCAGGCTGGATGGAGGTTTCTGAGCAGTGCCAGCTCCTGGGGCCCTTCAAAGGGGTCATCATCAGTTAGTGCCCTTTGTGGGGGCCAGCTGGGGGGAGGGGTGGGAGGAGGAGGAGGGCTGGTTTAAGACTTCAACCCTGAGAATGGGGAGTAAGGGAGGCTCTCTAAAGACCCTTAGGGTTATTCTTTCCAGCTTTCCCTAAGGTGTGCTCAGTAACCTTTGGCTCCTTGGAATGTTAAATGGGCTTTCTGCATCAAACAATTTATGTGGATCACAAAGATTTGTTAAATGCTAGTTCAAACAAAATTAAACAGGTTTCCTTTCTGTAGGACTTGTCAGAACTTTTAATATGCAAAGTAAACTGGAGACATCTCCAAGAGAGGAAGAAAGCATGCAAACCCTCTGAGCCTGGATTAATTTGGCCCCAGAACCCTGTTAGCAGGAAGCAGCTTGTGGAATCTGGGTTCCCCCAAGCACAGTGTTCTAGGCCGACCCCCTCCACTCACAGCTGAGGGAAGTAGGGCCCAGAAAGGGGACACTGTCAGAACCTGCACAACACCCCTGGCCTGTAACTCCTGGCTGGCACCTCCTTCTTCCTCTGGGCTCAAAGCCGGCACCTGCGTCTTCACCTCGTGCGCGGCCTCCTTGTGCTCAGCTTCTGCCACCAGGAGGGTCCTTTTCCATGTTGTGGGGCTCTGGGGCCGTGGGATGGGACAGGCCTGCCAACTGACACACTTCCTCTCCCTCTCTCTGCAGCCACGTGGACACCAAGGAGCTGTGTGGTAGGTACCAGCTGCACGGGGACCGCCGATGGGGATCCTGGGATGGGATGGCGAGAGGCAGTGAGGGGTACCAGTGGGACCGGCGGAAGGCTCAGGATTCCCTGTGACGCTTCCCCCAGATTACTTCGTGGAGCACATGGGGGACTACGAGGACGTCCTGGCCTCCCTGGAGACCCTGAACCATTCCGTCCTGAAGGCCATGGGCTACACCAAGAAGGTAAGTGGGTGTGGGTGGCCCCGGGGGTCCGGGCCCCGAGTGCTGCTGGGGCTCCGAATGCCTCAAGCCCCCCACCCGGGGGTCCGGGCATGCCTGGATTTGCAGTGGCTGGTGTCGAGGGGGGCTGGCCCTGGGGTGAGCTCAGCCAGGGGCTGCTGGAGGCAGCCGAGACAGAGCGTGACGACAGTTGAGCGGCTGGGTGGACGCCTGCCGAGGGAGACTGTCGGCACTGTCAGCTTCAGCCTCCACGTTGTGATCCAGAGTGAGTCCTCGCCCGATGCACACCGCCAGTTTCACAAGAGAACACGTTTATCCGAGGCTAGCCTCGTGGAGACAGCAGTCCTCAGAGGGGTCTCTCCCACCCGGAGGAACTCGCAGTGTTTCAGCTTTCAGACAAACTGGCAGGGTCAGATCACGAGCAAGGTGGCTCAAGAAGACGAGGTTAGGGGCAGTCTGATCACTGTACACGTGCCGGCTGATTACGTGCTTCGTTTAGTTGAATTGTGAGGTTTAGGCTCCCGCACACATCAGGCAGGCGAGTGCTGGTTAGAACTGCCTTGGTCTAGCAAGATAGCCTAAGAGTTGGGTGCTCTGTTCTGGGCTGACTCGTGCTTATTAACGAGGGCACCCAACTTCAGGGTTGCATGACAAGTTAAGGGGACACAAGCGGGGCCAGTCATGAGTTGTCTTGTTACTATCCAGTTACAGGGTAAAGATTTTGCGGTTTTAAGATGGCATCAGCATTAAAGAAACACGGCTCTGGGTTACAGCTCAGGGAGTTAGAACGGTTACAGAAAGTGAGATAACGGTGCAGTTGCAGTAATTGCCTTTGCTGGCACTCCATTACGTCAGGGTCTGGGTGGAGCTGGAGGCCCCTCCTTGGAGCTGGGCGCCTTTGCAGCCCGACACGTTGGGCGTGGTGCCAGGATGGAGTCTGGAAGGTGGCAGCAGTGCCACCGAGCCCTCGGGCCTGGGACGGGTCATCACACCCGCCGATTGCATGCCTCTCCTCCACAGGGCCACTGGGCAGGAAAGGGTGGGAGGTAGGGGGTTCAGCGCATCTGAACTTGACCGAGGGGTCTGGCAGTGTCTTGTGTGACAGCGACAGAGCAGAGCCAGAAGCCATGCCGGGCAGTGAATCCAGCAGGAACGCTCAGAACGGGCCGGGTATGGGTCTCCCTCTGGGCCTGCACAGGTCTGTGGCCTGGCTGGCTGTCCCCTGCCCTGTTTGCATTTATGTCCCAGAGGATGTGACGGAGGGCTGAGCCAGCCAGGTGTGGGCTGCTGTCCCTGGAGTCCAGGCTCCCTGTCCCTTCTCTGGGTCTGCCTTGCCTCCCTAGTTGTAACCTGGATGGACATAAGCAGGCTGTTCCCGAGCCCCGTTGCCTGCTGTGAGTCTGCACCCCTGGGCCAGGCTCCTGGAGGGGACAGGGGGTGGGTCCTGTCCCCGTATCCTCAGAGAAGAGGTGCAATAGGCGTCCACACACAGCCTTTACAGTCCACGCACAGCCTCTCACTTAATCCTCACAGCACCCCTGGGGGTGGGGGGCACCATTTCCCCCACGTTACAGCTGTGGAAACAGAGGCTCAGAACCTGCACCCAGCAGAGCCACAGCCGGAAGCCACAGCAGCGGCCTGAGGTGAGTGGGGGAAAGTCGGTCAAGGACCTGGCAAGAGACAGAGAGTACAGCATGGGACGCCATGCCCAGGGAGCAACTGGAGGGTCGTCAGCAAGGACACTCAGCCAGGACACGGCCACCCACAGAGATGTTGCTGGGAGGGCCACACAGACGTCGCCAGCAGCCCTGAGCCCCGGGAGGTCAAGGGACGCCGGCCTGCCTGCTTGTGGATGCTGGGGAGCTTTGTTGACAAAGTCAGCCAGACCTGGTTGAAGGACCCCCAGCAGATCACTTGCCTCCCTGAGCCTCAGTTTCCCCATCCGTGGAATGGGAATATCCACCTGACAGGGGTCTCAGTGAGGATCAAATGAAGTGAGGTTTGCAAGCTGCCCGGTACAGGGCCTGGCCGAGAGCCCAAGTCAGCGGGCGGTTTTTATGATCAGGCTCCCATTATGGGCCCAGGCTTAGGAAGATCCATCATGTATGTTTTCCCAAGTGCTGCATCCTTGCTCTGCCATGTGTTTGAGTATCCCTCTCTTCCCATGTCCAAAAAATCCAGGTCTCTTCCTGAACCTCTGCCAATCCACATTTCCATTTCCATACTAGCCTGGCGCTGTTCTGAGTTTTGCTGTTCTAAAGTATATTTTAATATCATGTGTGGCTGACTCCCCTGACTTACCCATCTTTTTAGAATATTGTTTGATATTCTGAAAGTGTCAAGGTGGGCAGTGGGGAGAAGGGGGTGTGGGGAGATCCCAGGCTTCCGAGTTGCTGGGACAGGTGCCAGGCCCAGCCCCACCCCTGACGGGCTGTGCGAGGGGCCCCACACACGACGCGGGGCTCTGGGCACGTGAGCCAACCTCCGTGGTTGCTTCTGGGCCTTCGCCGTGCATGTCAGGAACATCCCATCCTTCTCCTCCAAGGAGGGGACCCCTTGACATCCACCAAAACAGTTCAGAGCCTTTTTAGAGTTCTTGCTTTCGTGAACCGTGCACCTGTGATGTCAGGTGTGCCCTAGGTGGCTTTTAGTTGTGGTGGTGGTGGGTCACCGCAGGAGAAAACGGCATTTCTTGTTCTTCTGGATTTTTTAGCTGGTTTTTGTTGGCAGAAATGCAACTCAATTTCAGTGGACCCCTTTGCTTTCTTGGGTCCACATTTCTACTATATGTTCCTCTTATTTCTCTGTTGTGTCCTATTGCATTTCCCCCAATTTCTACAACATTCTGACAGTGCTTCGTCAGGCAGCCTTACTTGCTTCCAATGTCCAAGTGTACCTCTCTAGGTTTTCTCCACTCTTTAGTATATTAGTACCAGCTCTTGTTTTTAGAATCTTCTTCAGCATAATAAATATTTTTTGTACTTCCTTTAAGTTTTGTCCTAGGAGGTGGTAGTGGTTTTGTTTTTTTGTTTGTTTGTTTTTTCCCAAATGCCTTTTTGGTATTTTTAAATGATCATATGATTTTTCTTAAGCTATTGATGGGGTGGTTTCTATTATTAGATGCTCTCTTATTGAACAACCCTTCACTTCCTGTGATAAACCCTAATTGGTGCAGTCTTTTATTGCACTGCTGAATCCTTGTGCCAGATGAATGTTTTATCTCTGTCTCAGCTGAGAATCGAGTTCGGTTGAGGGTTTGGGAATTAACTGAGAGACTGTTTTGAACACTTTCTGTCTGTGAATCAGCTTCTCTGACGTAGAATCATTTTCCTATTCAAGATGGAAAGAATTTATCCAAACGCCTTGTGTCAAGGTTCTAAATGGGGAGGGGATAATTTTAATAATTAAGATCCAACCCTAGTTTCAGTCAAGTTTTTGACTCTTTGTGTCCATATCAGTGTGTTTTTAAACAAAGCATTCACGTAGTTTTATGATCAGTTATGCATAAGATGCTGTTATGAGTCTTCAAAAATTCTAAAACATTGTTTGGCACAAAATAGGCACTTAATACAGATTAAGTTGAATAAAATATCTGCTGTTATAGCTCAGATCTCATTTTAAATTTTGTCTTGTATTTTTAAAATGTCTATGTCACAGAGGTTAGCCTGTTTCAATTCACTTTTTCTAACAATCAGCCCAATTCATTTATTTACATTTTACTATGTTTTTTAATTTATAGTTTCATCACTATTTCTTTCCTCCTATTTCCTTGGGTTTGTTGTTATGGTTGGTTTTTTTTTTTTTTTTTTTTTAATATGTGAAATGGAATGCTTTTTTATAATAAACTTGACATATAAATTCTTCATTTTCAAATGATTTTCACTGCAACCCATAGGTTTTCATCTGTAGTATTTTCATTTTCATTTATTTTCTGAACAATCTGTCATGGTCTCATTCATTTCCCTTATTGTTCTGTTATGATAAAACCGAGGGACAAGTAAAGATTCTCTTTCATTTTTTTTTTTTTTTTTTTTTTAAGTATGTTGTGACATTGTCATTACATAGTATTTTATTTCTTTCTGTAATTATCTCATGGACACTGGGGAGGAAGATGTGGATCATGCTTTTGGAATTTAAAATTTGAAAAACAGTTCTCCTTTCTTGGTTACAAAATCGAGACTGCTGAAAGATAATTTTATAAAAAGGTAAAATCATGTCCCTTGTTCAAATATAAAATGAACAGGTGTCAAAGATTTTATTAATGCATTAATTAATGAGGGAACCAGTAAGATGTTAAAACTAGCTTAAAGAAGAATTCCAAAACCTCAAATATACATGTCGAGGCAGATGAACTTGCAAGTAGATATAAAAAACTGGTCACCCTCCACAGGGCTGTAATCAGTTGTATTCTGCCAGACAAAATTTATTTGCATTTCTGTGGACAAGAATCATTTGCGTTTGCAGTTTTCTACATCTTACAGAGTTTTAAAAGTGGCTTGAAGACAAGGAAAGACTCAGAAAACCTGAAAGGTATCCTAGACAGGAAACCCAGTCATCTTTTTTGTCCATTTCAAAGATTTTGCAAAATTTTCCTGACAATGCCTTTTGTACTCCTAGTTGTTATTGTCTAAGTTTTCTGTCCTGTGGGAGAGCAGGGAGCGGATTTCTTATACTGAATTGCAGTTTGTCATTTAATCTTTCTATTGCCAATGTTTTTCCTTCCCTTTTTTTTTTTTTTTTTACTCCTGTTGTTTTTGTGCATGTAGAGTTTTGTTATAGTATTTTTATTATAGAAATAGTACATATTCAATATGCCAGAGTTAGGAAGTAGGGAAGCATGAAGAAAAATTTCAGATCACTTCTAATACCCACTACCCATAACTGCTGCTAACATTTTAGTTTATTGCCTTTGAGCTTTTTTTCCACTTACATTTCCTTAACATAAGTAATATTCTGTGTATGAGATTTTTTCTGCTTTTTTCACTTAATATTTTAGCATAAAATTTCCCCCATGTTGTTAAAACTGTTCAAAAGCATCATTTTAAATATTCTTATTTAAATTTCCTATTAGTTCTCACTTGTTGGGCATCATTAGGTTATTTCTAAGTTTCTGTGATTCTGAATAACAACACAATAATTACTATCTTAGGGTGTAAGTCTTCGTCCATGTTTTAGATTAGGTCTTAATAATAGATGATCTGAAGTGGAATTATGTCAAAGAATATGTGCAGTCAGAGGCTTTTGATATAAAAGGCTCATTACAGAGCAAAATTGCCCCATAAAACGGTGTATCCATCTGCATCCCCAGTAGCCACATTTATGTCAATCATCTTCCCAGTACCTGAAGATTTAAAAATGTCATGTCCTTGTTAGGCTTACGCCTTTTGTCATTAGAGTCTTGGGTATTCTTATCTTGGGTAACACTTTTTTCATCTAAATTATAGCTTGATGGTGATACTACATGTCCCGTTCATTTGATCACATTTGGCCGCAAAATCTTTGCACAGGCTTTTCTTTGTAAAGCCTTCTGTGCTGTTTTGATTTAGTTGTTCTTCTAGTCGGATCTCGTTTAATCAAATCTGGGACTGTGTCTCTACAAGGGGGAGTTAGGCTACTTTTCTTACTGTTATGATCATTATGTCTGGCCTGACCTCCACCATCTTTCATACTTTCCATTTTTCATGCTTCCTTCTTGTCCTTTGGACAGGTCTCTTCTCTTTGCTTTTATCTTGGATTATTATTTATTTGGAAGGTAAACAGTCTAGTTTTTCATTTTACTAGTGACTTTTTAAAAATATGTTGTTAAAGTTCTTAATCCTGTCTTTACACTTAAATAATAATAATAATAATTAAAACACCTTACCTTATATTCCCTTTTGTGGAATAGAAAGCATTTTTGAAATTTTTAGCTGTTTTTCTTCCACTTTTACATTCTTTATTGGCTTTACCCATTGTGACTAAAATTAAATTATTACTGGTTAATGTTTTTATTTCCTGACCTCTATAACCCTGATGTTTAATTTGAGTGCTTCTCCTTACTTCTTTTCACAACTTCTGTGTTCAAGAATTCTTTCTCTAATTCAGCTCTACATGATTAGGGAGAAAATTTTTAAACATTCTTTGCAGAAAAAGTGCCTACCTGGTAAAATGTCAGAGACTTTTCCAATTTTTGAGTATCGCCCTGGTGTCTTCCAAATGAGTAACTTTTGTCTCCTGGATGTAAAATTTCCAGATCTCATCCTTCCCCTTGGGAATCTATGCAGCTGATCTGTTGGCTGAGGCATCGATTGTGGTGGAGGAAAGCTCTGTATAAGCTGATTTTTTTTGTTTTAATCCTTTGAATATAACCTGTCTGTTTCAGAATTCAACTAGTATGTTATACTTATTGACTCCTGCTTACATCTTCAGTTCCTGAGCTAGATGCTTTAAATGCACTTCTGCTACTGTTTTTGTTGGATCACTCTGAGCAGCCTTTTTCTTTGTGTCTGAAATTTTTTACCAAGATGTGTCATCTTGTCAGTTTTGGACCTTTCCCCTGTTTGGAGCCCACTGCTCACTGGACTGTGTGTGGCTTTAACCTTCTGCTAGGAAGTATAATAGATAACTGCAATACATTAGGTTTCTAGAACCTGCCACATGTCCATCCTCTGGCTGGGTCCGTCTCCAGCCGGCTCTGGGCTGGCTGCTGCCTGGGGAGTCCCGTTCCAGCCCTGCCCTGTGCCTCTCTCACCCTCTGTCCATCCTGGGCTCAGGAAGGAAACAGGCCCGAAGGCAATAAACCTAAATGTTCCCCTGCCCCCCCGCACCTGCCTCCAGATCCTAGTCTGTCTGTCTCTGGGCCATGGCTCCTCTGGTGCGGTTATTGCTAATTAATTCCCAGTCAGAGTGATGGATGGTTTAATTTGCTTTCCTCGAGAGCCCTGCTTTCCCCTGCCTTGCCAGGCACTGGGCAGAATTCCATGGCGCCCAGGGCAGGGGCCGCACAAAGCGGGGGACTTGGCAGAGAAGCTGGGAAAGCAGCACAGGGCAAGGGTTTGAGAGAACCAGAATCCCCTGACTCAGGGTCAATTTTGTCATCACCCTTGGGTGACCTCAATAAGCCAGAGCCACGGTAATTCCACCGTGAAGCCGGTGGATTCCAGAAACCTTAGAAAATGTCTTTGCTAAAGTCTCTTGGCAAAAGGAAGAAATTCTGTCTTGTGCCATGGAGCAGAACTTGCGGGAAACCCTCTTTCTCTGTCTTTTTTCCCAGGGTACCTCTACTAGCGGCATCTGCTAAGAATCCCTCTCTCGGTTTCCCCCCACACCCCTCTCGTTAGCAAAGCTCAGGACCTCTCTGTGGGGAGCCAGTATAGTCTTTTGGCTGCTTGGAATTCTCTTCTCCTGTTCTCTGCACAGCAGCATGGGAACTCCGAAAGCCCAAAGAAAAGGGGCAAGGAGGTTGTGAATTCTTCCCTGATACTTTATTCCTGTCAGCAACAGGAACAGTGACCACACCATCACTGCTATACCATCACTGCCACCACTGCCAATACTGTCACCACCATCACCACTGCTGCCATCATCACCACCATTACCACCACCATCAGCATCATCACCACCACTGCCATCATGAACACTACCACCAAAAGGATCATCACCTCCATCACCACCATCATCACTGCTGCCATCATCACCATTACCACCACCATCACCACCACCATCATCGTCAACCTCCGTCGTCACCACCACCACCATCATGAACACTACCAACAGGATCGTCACCTCCACCGTCACTGCCATCACCACCACCATTACCGCCATCACCACCGCCATCACCACCTCTATCAACACCATTATGAACACCAAGAAGATCATCACCTCCACCACCACTGCCATCATCACATCACTGCCATCACCACTGCCTTTGCCACCACATCACTGCCATCACCACCACTGTCACACCACCGCCATCACCACACCACCACTGTCACCACTGCCATCACATCACTGTCGTCACTGCCACCACCATCATTGTCACTTCCACCATGAACACCACCGCCACCACTATTGCCACCATGGTCACCATCATCACCATCACAAACACCAACACCGTCATCACTGTTACCACCATCACCACTATTACTATCACCGCCACCACCATCTTTTTCTCAGGGCAACTATGCAGCTATTTTTCGTTCAGTATTTACTATATGACACGCACTGTGCTGAGCATTTCCTGTACACTTTGTCATCTATTCCTCACCACAATCTTGTAAGATAGATACTTCCGTGACCCTGTTATGCTCGGAAAGGTCAGGTCATTTGCCCCGGGTCACATGGCTGGCAAGCAGGGTTCAAACCTTACTCTCTGAACCCACAGTTACCGCCTTGGGGGCCCTCCAGCCTCTGAGACACAGGGGCAGTGGGGCCCACTTCCCACCACAGGACAAACGCCCCCCGCGCTGTCCCCGCAGCTCTGTGCTGACCCCACCCGGGTCCCTGCCCGACCCTGACTCTGCTACCCAGCCCTCTCCCCTCCGCTTCCCCCCGCAGGTGTACGAGGGAGGCAGCAACGTGGACCAGTTCGTGACCCGCTTCCTCCTGAAGGAGACCGCCAACCAGATCCAGTCGCTGCTGAGCTCCGTGGAGAGCGCCGTGGAGGCCATCGAGGAGCAGACCAGCCACATCCGGTGCGGGGGCCGGACGCAGAGGCTCACGGGAGTGGGGGGTGGGGGTGGGGCTGGACGCAGAGGCTCACGGGAGTGGGGGGGCAGGTCGCGCATGCGCTCTCGCTGGCCCGCGGTCCGTGGGGACACGTGGCGGTGCACTGGGCAGCCGGGCTCCTCCCTGTGCCTGCATTTCCTCAGCTGTAAAACGGGGACAATGACATACTCACCTCCTGGGTCACCCAGAGGGTTAGGTGGGATCAGACGCGCTCAGGAGAAGGCCTGGGGCTCCTACCGAGGCACCGGAACCCTCCTGTTTCCCGGATGCTGATCGCTGTCGCCCCATCCCCTACCCACCCCCATCATGGGTTACCTGGAACTACTCTGTTGTTTGACTCACTTTTAAAAAGTGGAGATAAACTTAGGAAACTGTATGGCCCCACAATTGGGAAATAAGTGTCACCCACCCTAAATGAAGTAAGAAATAAGTAGCTGTGGGTGCCGACAGCCAGCTCCGCGCCGGAGGTCTGCTCCCCGCCACGGGAGACGGGACAGGAGAGCGTGGAGGGGAGCTGGAGACAGTAGCGCCAGCGGACGCTTTCTCCACAGGAGCCAGAGAGAATTGAGGGCGCAGTGATTGTCTCACAGTGAGATTCAGTGTCATTTATGGCTTCCTTTGGGTCCTTGAGACCAGGCAAACGCATCTGGGGGTCCCTCTCCTTGGCGGGGGTCAGGGGGACGTTGTGATTGGGCAGCACGTCTGATGTCCAGCAAGGAGCCGCTCGAGGGCAGCTTTCCTTCCGGCTCTGCAGTGCTAGTCCCTGGGGGTCCCACAGCCCTCCACTTGCTACTCCAAGTTGAGACCAACTCCCCTTTGCCCAGTTCTTCCCAGAACCGCCAACATGCCTGGTGCAAAGAGGTGATAAAAGGAGTGCGGACGGGACTAACAGCCAGGTTTCCAAGCCTTTAATTTCCGGGCCAAGGCACAGTGTGGCCAGAATGTTGGGGTGCCGGGGGCTGGGGGTGGGAGAGTGGGCTGTTGCGGTTGATGAGCAGCCAGAGCCCAATCAGACAGGATGGTGCAGGCCGCTGTATGGCAGTGTTTTTAAAGCGTGCTGGGCCCAAGCACCTGCGGCAGAATCATGTGGGAAACCGAAAATGCAGATTCCTGGGCTCCGGAGCCTACCCTCTGGATTCGGACCCCTGGGTGTGGGGCCCAGGACTCGGCATCTGAGAGCAGCCCTTTTAGTGCTCCTGAGGGTCCCAGAGTTACAAGCCACAGCCCTGGAAGCTACACCTTGATTGCTTTTGTTTTCTGTTTCTACTTGGATCTAAAACTTGTCACCTTTTTCCTGCCACAGAACAGATAGGGCCGTTTCACAGATTTCACAGCTGAGTTCCTACACTTTGCCATTCCCCTCACGTTTCAGGGGTTACGCCTGTTCACCCCATGTTGGGCTTTACTGTGGGGACATTGGGGAGGGGCTGGAGGTGGGGGGGCATGGCAGGGTGGGGAGACCCATCTGCTCTGCACACACCCCACCCTCACACTGCCCTGCTGCTCAGCTCTTCAGACCCCAGCTGTGGGTCCTCGGGGGCATCCCTACCCCTAGCCCTGGTGCAGCGCCCCCCAGGATGCCAGGTTCCAGGCACAGGGCCTGGGGGCCTCCCACTCCTCTCGGCTCCAATTCACGGTCCGAGGGACGCGTTTAATTTGCTGCTGGTTTGTAGAGAAGCTGTGATTGACGCCTCAAAGGCCCTGCACGCTGCCTGCCCTCCCTCGGGGGTCTGGTTTGCTCGCACAGGGGAGAAGCGCTCGCTGAGCTTCAGGGTTCAGGGACACACTAAGGCAGCAGTGCTGAAAGGCAGGAGGGGGTAGGGTGGGCACCAGGGTGTGCAGCTGTGCACATGGGAGCCCTGTGTGTGTGTGTGTGTGTGTGTGATGGAGCGTGCAGCTGTGTGTCTGTATTTGTATGTCTGCATTGAGTTTTTTGGCGTTTGCATGTGGGGCTGCAGTCATCCCCCAGCATTTGTTGAGTACCTGTTGTGTGCCAGGTATGGGGCTTGGTGAGTGGCATGTGTGTGTGTCTCTGACAGCTGGAGCTGTGTACGTCGGGGCAAGCAGTTAGCTATGCACGCGTGAGTGTGTTGGTGTGTGCCTCGGGCAGGGTATGGAGATAGGAGATGGGCCTGGCCCCCCTCCCCAGCCAGGGTCCCAGTCTTCTCTGCTCTGTTACATCCCCATTCTCGACTTGCTGTTCAAGCTCCCAGTGGGGGGTGGGTTAGTTCTCACCAGTGCAAAGCCAGGGCCCCACCCAGAAGGCACCAGACACCAAATGGGCTCCTAGTGAGGCTGGGAAGGAAGGGACTGGGGTGTCTGCACAGCCTGGGCTCAGCAGGTGCACGGGGAGGCTGTGAGCCATAGTGGGGGTCGGGAGCTGGCTCCAGGCTGCAGGGCCCTAGACTGGAGCTGGCTTCAAATCCCAGCTTGGCCCCCGGCTTGCTGTGGGGCCTTAGTCAAGGCCCCGGCCTCACCAGCCTCAGTTTCCCCCTCTGTAAAACGAAGGCGATACCAGCTGCCTCAGGTGATGGGGCGCCATGGGGTGAGTTCTGTGCTGGTTTCAGCCCATGGTCAGGTCAGCACTCACTAAACATTTGTTGAAGCTGCTGAAAGTGGTCAGGCCATGTGACGTCCGCTGTAGCCTGTGTGCTTCCCCCTCTTAACTGCAGACAGAACCACAGCAAACCCAGCCATGGCGTCGTGGAGGCCTGGCACGGAAACCCCACTCCTCCCTACGGCCCCTGCCACCAGCCCACGGCCCCAGAGCAAGGGAAGAGCCTTCTGCCTGGTGAGAGCAGTGGTCTGGGGTCAGGGTGCTGGCCGGGGGTCCTCGGGGAGATTCCGAGAGTGCCTTGCCCACCACCTCCCTCTCTGTGTCTCCTTCCCAGTCACCGCAGACCCAAAGGAGGAGGGCCTGGGAGCCCAGGTCAGCCGTTTGGCAGAGCTGATCGGGAGGCTGGAGAGCAAGGTAAGTCGGCTGGGCCACCGCTGTCCTTCCCTGTCCCCTGCCCCTCAGGGGATGGGGTTCTGGGCTGCTCCTCCTGCCAAGGCCCCTCCTCCCTCCCCTGGAGCTCAGAAGTCAGGGCTGCAGAAAGCTAGGGGAGCTTTGGAAAAGGGCTCCTCCAGGGCGTGTGGAAATGGAGGGCACAGCCAGGAATGGAACCCTGGGGAATATACTGTCCGTTTTCCAGGCCCAAGGGGAGGTGCCTTGGAAAGAGCAGGAGCGGCCATGGTGGGGAGGGTGCCAAGAGGGCGTCACAGAGAGCAGAGCATGCCGCCAGGGTCAGAGGCCAAAGATGGTGGGGTGGTCTGATCAGGTGTTGGCCAGGAAGCAGCTTTGGTGGCGAGTGAGTGACCAAGGAGAGGTTAGAAACTACCAGCAGGGGGAAATTATTAAGACATGGCATGTCCACGGGGAATAGAAAGCCAGCCTTTCCAGAAACGGCACAGCATCTCAGGACTCCATGAAGGACTCACAACACGACAGTGTGGAAGAAAAACCCAGCTTACTGTAGGGGCTGCCCGGGTTCAAGTGCTGGCTGTACCGCTAACAACTGTGTGCCCTTGGGCCAGTGCCTTACCCTCTCTGAGCCTCCTCTGAAGGTACAGAAAATAATAGGGTGCTCTGAGAAATAAATGATAGTCTATTTTTGACTTAGCAGAGCCTGGTGTGGGGTTAGTGTTTAATAGATGTTAGAAGTTACAATATTCCTGTAATTCTGATACCAAAAATCCACACACTTGCACACGCTGTACCCATAGTCCTCCATCAACCAAGACGGCAGCTGGCGCCCAGCGGTAAGATGGTGATTTTACGTTTCTTCTCCTTTTCTTTTACATCCCTTGCAAAGAGTGCTAGGACTTGCCCGGGTTTGGAGATGGGCGTGAGGGATTCGTGGGGGGCATGGGGGCTCCCCATGAGGGGCCGCGGCGTTCCGGCCTGCAGGGCCGAGGCAGCCGGCTGCCGGGTGGGAGCGGCCGGCGGGGACCCCGCGGCCCGGTTGTCATAGCAACTCGGCGGGCGCCTGGGGCGGGCGGCTCTCGGAAGCTTATTTTTAGCGCCCGGGTCGCCCTAACAACCTGCCGGCGGGGAAGCGCCCGCACCTGGGCGTCCTGGCTCCGCCCCCCGCGGTGCCCACCTGAGCTGCCCCGTGGCCTTCCAGGATCCCATGACCCCACCCCACCCCCACTACCTTCTGCCACCTTCCTGCACCTTCCCCGTCATCCTCTCCTGGTCCTGCCGGGCGGGGAGAAGCCAAAGTGAACCCCTGCCCTCCAAGAGCCCGCAGGTGCCTTACCTGGTGGTAAAAAGATGGAAACAGGCCCTGCCCTGTGGGGCACAACCTCCCCCTTACAAAGCGCTTTCACGCGTGTGTCCCGGGGAAGCTGACAGCGCTCTCCAGCACTGGCTGGGTAATTTGCAGGGCCCAGTGCAAAAGGAACACACATCACGCATTGTCCAAAAAAGATCAAGACTGTGAACGACAGCAGAGCCTCCAGCTCATGCTGCAGCGGGAGCCCTGGAGCCGGCCTGCCCCCCTTCCCTGACAGCCCGGGGCTGTGCTCGCTTGGTGAGAGGCAGGACCCGGCGTGCAAGAGATGGTCTGTCCTCAGGGCGACTGGACGGGAATTCACTCGGGCGTGTTCATGGGGGTGCCCGGGTTGAAGGAAGAGGAGCTGGGGCCCAAGTGTGGCAGAGAGACCCTGAGTTCAGGCCCAGGCCCTGACACTTAGGCAGCGGGCGTGACCTTGGGTGAGTGACCACCTCCTGGAGCCCGGCTCTCAGCTGCGGCGGCCGTCCCGCGTTCAGCCCGCACCCTTGGTGCACCACGGGCCGCTGCGTCCTCTGGCAGGCCCCGGCCACCTGGAGACGGCCCAAGCGCATGTGCTTCCTGCCTTCCTGGAGCACACAGTGGGGCGGCAGCTACCTCAGGGTGGCCTGGGGAATTCAGAGGTGACTGTAAAGAGTTTAGCCCAGGGCCCGGAAAGAAAGGGGGTGGTGGCCCTGGGCGGGGTGGGGAGAAAAGGCCGTTGCCTCTCGATGGCAGATTCCTGAGGTGCTGGGGCTTAGACTGAGGGTGACTAAGGTGAGCTGATGGTGATTCTCAGGGGCACTGCCAGCAGGTGTGGCCAAGGCAGTGTCCTGGATCCAGGACCCCTGAGTCCCTGGAGCTGCCTCACCGAGACTTCCCAGCAAAGCCGAGCCTGCCCCCTGCCCCCTGCCCCCTGTCCCCTGCAGTGAGCCTGCCTGGCCTCTGTTCCTCCCAGAGGCCCTGGATGCTGGCCCCAGAAGGGACTCTCTGCCACCTCCTTTGATTGGTCCCCTCTGTAGCCAGCACTGTGCATGGAGGATGGACAGACACCCACCCGGGGAGGCTGGGCCCCTGGGAGCTGAGCCCCCAGCCCAGGAGTCTCCAGAGGCCAAGGGGCTGGAGTCATGTGGTGGCTGTGGGCGCTCAGATGTCATCATGGTGGGTCCCCGAGGCCTGCCTGGAGGAGGCGGTCTCTGTCTCCAAGGTCACCTTGTGGTTCGTTGTTTCAGACACTTTGGTTTGACCTGCAGCAGCGCCTCTCAGACGAGGAGGGAACCAACATGGTAAGGCCCTGCCCTCTGTGAAAAGAGGCAGATGATTCGATGGCCCCAACCCCCGCTACCCCCCCCCCGACCTCTGTGAGGGTAGGTGCCAGCCCCGGATTTGGCCCCCAGACCATGTCCTGCCTCAGAAGTCAACCTTCCCTACCAGGGCCACTTTTTGAGGCTCCAGATGCTTTGATCAGAAAATGTGGAGCCAGGAACCATGTGGTCAGCAGGACAGGGAGGTCAAGGTGGTGATTTGATCCAAGATAAATTTTACTAGTCATTGGCTTTGTTGCATTCATTCTGGGGACCTGGATGCCTCGTGGGCAGCTCTGGAAACTCCTAGAACCTCTGTAGACACTCTTGTCTATTTTTCAGCTTTTATGAGGGCTGCTTTCTGATTTTCATCTTTAAATTCAAGTTCTTCCCTAAGCAGTTCTAATGTATAAAAATGAAAAGTGTGCATGCTAGGGTTTGTTCTGTGTTTTTTTTTTTTCTTTTTTGGGGGAAGGGGGGGACCAAATTGTCCTGTCCTCTGAAGGGAGGTACTGGGGAGCAGGGTCTGCAGCTGTGCCCCGTGGGGCTGGGAGAGGGCCTGGCAGGGAACCTGCGGGGTGGCAGCCAGGCCTGTGGGCGTCCTGGTCCCCCCACGCCCCCGCCGCCCCCACGCCCATGCGCCCCTGGCCCGCAGCACCTGCAGCTGGTCCGGCAGGAGATGGCCGTGTGCCCCGAGCAGCTGAGCGACTTCCTGGCCGCCCTGCGCCAGTACCTGCGGGGCACCGCCGGCGAGAGGAGCTGCTTCCAGTGAGTGGGCCCCGGGGAGGGGTGCGGGGCCGGAGGTGGGGGGGAGCTCTGCCTGGGGGTGGGGGCGGAGGGCCCGGCTTTACCCCTGAGAGCAGAGCACACCCCACGGAAGTGGACGCTGCTTTGCGGGGTGGCCTGGAGCCCAGACTCGGAGTCCCCTCCCTGACCTCTGCTTACTCACCTGTACAGTGGGGCTGACAGGACCCATGGCCCCGGTGGTGAGGAGGGGCAGAGGGGATGAGGGAGTGAAGGGCGCTTGGCAGGGCCGGGTACGTAGTTGGCACTCACTCGGTGGCCGCTGCTCCTGTTGCCGGCACGTGTATGATGGACACTTGAGCAAGCAGGAAAGGAGGGGTGGGCCGGGCGGACACCCCCTCCCTCACACCCCGGGTCTGGGCTGAGAACTCCGCCAGGAGGTGTCCTCGGCAGGGGGACGAACCAAGGGCTACCAAGGGCTCCCACTGCACCCCGGGTGCTCTGCCCCTCAGCAAAGCCGAGGGTGCGGCCCCCTCTAAGGGGCCCTTTGCCCACAGTGGGCCTGGGGGCTGTTGGCGCGGCCTGCCAGGCTCTCTTGCCTCCCCGGCCCCCAGCCAGCCCTCAGGCTGCTCCCGGTGGTGGCAGCTAGAGCCTCCAAGATTACCCTGCCTCGATTCTTGCCCCTCAGAGGAGTCTTACCCATTCCCCCTTTCTCTTGGGTGCCCACCGTGGGCCCAGGCAAGGCGGTTGCTGTCACCGCGTGTTTATTCTTGGGTGGAGAGGGCAGCCAGCCACGCAGGCAGAGGAGGTGGCTTCCAGCTGGTGCGGGGTGCTGTGAGGACAAGGAATTGGGGCCCTGAGAGCCGGGGAGGCCGGGGAATGAAGCTGCATTAGGTGGAGGGGCCTCCAGGGTTCACGCTGCACTGAGGCCTGGGCCAGGGGAGCCGCCATGCCAGGACCTGGGGCTGGAAAGTCGTGGCAGGTTTGGGGACGAGAGCGCGGCTGGTGTGGCTGGGCAGCGTGACGGGCAAGGGCCCGGGGCAGCGGGCGGGCCCTGCTTGTTCTGCAAGCACTGACCTGTGCTGGAGGCAGGAGGGAGCCCCCACCGGTCTCCACTGGGAGAAGCGTCTCTGGCTGCTGCCCAGGGAAGAGGGGTCGCGGCAGGGAGCGCACCTACAAGCAGGGAGGAGGCTCTGGACAGGGGCCGTGGGGCCTGTGTTGGAGCAGAGCTGACCAGATTTGCTAATGGTTTGGGTAAAACGGGGCCTTCAGAACCTTGATAGAGGGCAGTGCCATGTGCTGGGATAGGGGAGTTGAACTCCATTTGATTGAGGCTTCTAGAGATACCAGAATCCGAGTCTGGAGGTCCTGGAAGAGGGCTGGCAGGGTGGGGCCGCCTAAAGCCCTGTGCCCACTGCCTCCCCCGCAGCCAGTCCCGACCCCTCCAGGCCGAGGCAGCTCGCTGGGCCCCACCCCGAGCTCTTGGCAGCCCTTAGAGGATGGCCCACATAGTTGTAGGGGATTGTTACCGCCCCCAGCCCTTCTTGGGGGCCGAGACCATGTCCACAGGGCCCACACCCAGCCTGTTTGTTGAATCTCCATGTGTCCTCACAGCCCTCATGCTTGCCTGCCCGCCCAACTCTTCCCGCTGTCCCCACCAAAACAGCTTGTGTATCGGCCAAGCAAATGCGATCAGCGTGATTGCTTTCATGGCGCTGCAGTAACCGAAAGTAGAGGAGCCCCAGTGCCCGCAGCGACCTTTGCTGGTCAGTGGAGAGACAGAACCAGCCCCTCCGGCGGAAGGCCAGGCCCCACAGCTGCACATGCAATTTCAGGCTGGGAGTATAATGAACCAATGCCACAATTGGTGCTTCCGGCCTGCACACGGCAGAGCCTGGCATTGCCGATAATTACACAGGGAGCGTCCCCCGTGGCAGGATTCTCCTTCTCGAGGAATGGGGGGAGGGTTGGAGCTAGGTCGGTTTTGGAGCTGACTCTCCCTCCCCCCAGCCCAGCCCAGCCCACCAGTGGGCACATTGCCGCCTGCCTGGGGGCATCGCCCTACTTAAAAGGAATGGAAGGTCTGGGTGTGGTGAGCACCTGCCCCAGCTACCGGGTAGTACGGGGGACACTGGGGGGTCATTGTGTGGCCTGGTCTGCCAGAGTCTAAACCCAGGGCCAGGCCCTCCCTGGGCCTCCGTCACGTGACAACTGCAACATCACGGGATTGTTTAAATGAGACAGTGATTATGAGGAGAGCTTGGTCGGGGGAGGCGGCTCTTGTTTTTAAAGATAGGACTTTCAGAAATGAATACGAAGTCTTTTAAAAGCACATTTCATTATTATTTATTCAACAAAGCATTGGCCCCGCCCCGGTGCTGCCCTCGGTCTGGGGGAGCTGGGCCAGAGCAGCTCGCCGGCCTCGGGGACCTTGGGAAAGCAGCAGCGTCCCCTAAAACGGCCCCCGACCGTGCCCTGTGGGCTGCCTCTGCCGGGCTCGTCTGCTCGGAGGCGCAGGTTAGGCCCGAGCCTGGCTCGGTGGCACCTGCCAGCTCCTGTTCAAGTGGCACAGGTCAGGGCTGGAGGGGAGGGACAGCCGCGTGTCTGCGGTCCATGGGGAGCTGGGGCGGGGGCGTCTCCCCTGCTCTGCAGCCTGCCCCTCTCTCCTCCCCGGGACAGCATTGCTGCCGTGAGGATGGCCGACGGCTTCACCTTCGTTGTCTACGAGTTCTGGGAGACAGAGGAGGAGTGGAAGAGGTGGGCATAGGCCGCGGGCCTGGGTGACGGGGGGCACCCTCCTGGGCCCTCTGCCAGGCCTTGCAGCCCCTTTTCTTCTCACCAGGGTAAACTTGGACAGAGTGTCCTCAGAGGGGATGAAGGGCTGGTGAAGGAAAGGGGGTAGTAATAACGAATCCAGGTCCCAGATTCCAGAGGCCTCTGCCAACGGGAACACCTGTGGCACTCGGCCCATGCATGCCTGGGTCCAGTGGAGGCATGGCGCGGTGTGTGGCCTGCTGCCTGCCCCCCACTGAAGCTGGACTCTTCCTAAAAATGCAGATTCAAGGCCAGCCCCTCTGCTCCCGGGCTGAGGCACAAAGGGCCAGCTGCAGGCAGCTGCTTGTGCTTCCTCATATACACGCAAATGGGGGTTGACAGACCAAGAGCTTGGGGGCTGGGGCTGCCACGGGGAGCGAGTGGCTCTGACAGACTCTGGGTTCCAGCCCTGGCACATTGGCTGACTCTTGTGCATAAGGGACCCCCCAAGGTCCCAAATGTGTCCCCTGTGCAGAGGGGCCGTCAG
This sequence comes from Choloepus didactylus, assembly GCF_015220235.1. Lineage (NCBI taxonomy): Eukaryota > Metazoa > Chordata > Mammalia > Pilosa > Megalonychidae > Choloepus > Choloepus didactylus. Next base: position 39,105,691 of record NC_051328.1, read on the forward strand.
CACCACCTGCCTCCCAGGGTGAGAGCCCTCATACTTCCTGCAAGGCTTGGCCCAAGGAACGTTCTCAATCAAAACAGAAGGCAGACCTAGCAGTGCAGACTGAACTCCCACCCCAAGCTGAGCCAGAAGGGAAGCTCTCTGTTAAGGATACCCGCTGGGAGACAAGGAACTGCTCTTCTCCCCTCAACCTGCCCCTGGGGCCCACCCCTCTCACCTCCATCCTAAGGCTTAGGGAGACTCTAAGCCCAAGGAGCGGCTCCCACAACCTCACAGCCCTCCACCAAGCCCTGAGAACTAACCCGTGTCCCCCTGGCTTGCAGGCACCTGCAAAGTCCCCTTTGCAAAGCTTTCCGGCACGCCAAAGTGGACACACTGAGCCAGCCCGAGGCCCTCTCCAGGATCGCGGTGCCAGGTAAAGGGATGGTCGAGGGTCTCTGGTTCCGAGAAGGAGCAGCAACCCTCCTCTGGGGGACACAAGCTGCATCAAGAGCCACAGGGAACAGAGACCCCAGTGAGGTGTTGACAAGCTCCCCAGATTGGAGCCCTGTTCTGCTCAGTTAGCTGCAAGCAACGATAGCCCAGCTGGGGGCCCTTGATGCTGAGGCGGGGGCTGCAGAACTGGCCCTCGAGGCCAGGAGACAGGCCCACCACGCACAGCACAGGGGGAAGGGGTGAGGGAGGCAGTGTGGCCCAAAAAGTCCGCTGGATGCCGCTGTGGCCCCCACCACCAGCACTCACAGCCAGACTCACCAGCCACAGCCTGGACACCCAAGCGCCTTTGCACACCCCAAGCAGCTCTGGGGTGGCCTTGCTTTGCCCGATCCCCCGGCCCCCTGCTGCTTGCTGGCTCGGACACAGCTCAGAGCTGGTACTCAGTGAATGAGAGCTGAGAGGTACGGTCAGAGCTCTCCTGCCCCACCAGAGATGAGGGAGCAGAAGTTTCCTGAGGTAGCAGGAGGGGGGGGACTGTCACACTACCTCCCCTATCTGCCCACTATGGCGGCTGCCCCCGGCAGCTTCCATGGGATGGGGGGTGGAGGCTGCCTGTTCTCAGCAAACCCGTCCCCTGACACCTCTCTCTCCGTCTGTAGCTGCTTGGTGCACCGTGGCCCGAGACTGACCACCCCCGAGGCCCCTGGACGAGCCTGCCTGCTCCCCGCCCCTTATTCTAAAGGCCTTCCCTCTTTTCTAGGAACTTTGGTATACGAGCTTTCTTTTCAACACACTTCTAAACAAGAATGTATTTTCCCAGTGTTTGAAGTGAAGGAAACCTGCCTTCCCCCTGGGGTCTCCCCAGGGCTCCCCGTGACCCCACCCGTGTTGGCAGAGCCGGGGCCTTGCTGCAGCCAAAGGTTATGGGTGACGGGGCAGGCTCCCTGGAGCTGGCACCCTGCTCTCGTTCCCGCCTCTCCCACGCTCGCCCCAGCCCCTGCCCTGTCTCTCACCCGGGTAGCAGAGGCTCGGCGGGCAGCACCCCTCAGCTGCACCTTTCTCTTCCCCTCCCCTGCCGGTTGGTCTTCCCGTACCTTGTAGGATTCGTGACCCCCTCGAGCCTTCCAGCTGGCGTAGAAACCTCATAACCACTCCAGTGCTAGGTACACCGCCGGCCACAGACGCCAATAAACTCTGGCTGGGGACGACCGCGTGCTGTGTTTCTCTTTCCTGCTGATGCACGGTTGGGGCGCGGGCCACCACCTGGGGTACAGGGCGGCCCCTCCTTAGCTGTGAGACCTCGTGCCAGGGGCCTTATCTGTAAAATGGAGGTGACAGCCCCCTAACCATTGGCAGCAAAGCTTGTGCCTGGAAACTGGCTGTTCCACCAAGACAGGAGGGCAGGCCTCTGTGCATGGAAGGATGTTGTTACATCCTGGTCCAGAGGCTTTGCGACTTCCCTTCTTCTATTTCTCTGTCCTGGTGAGCTGGAGAGACCTTCATGCACAAAAGTCTCAAGAGGCACCGAGGAAGGGGGGAGAGCAGTGGGGTCTTCTCAGCCAGGATGGAGAGGAGGGCAGGGAGGGAGGGTGGGAGAAGACAGAGGGCCAGGCCAGCCCAGAGTGAGATCCAGGACGCAGGCCCCGGATGACTGTGTTCCCCACTTCTGCACCAGGCCTGGCCCAGAGCCCACGGCCGGCACAGCGTGGCCGTCGTCGATGCCATCACCAACATTGTGTGCCCCACCCCCACCCCAGCAGCCCTGCCCCTGCACCAGGGCCATCCTGGTCCCCTTGAGTGCTGCCTTCTTGCAGCATTTGATGCTGGCCATTTGCACAGAACCAGTGACGCACGGTCTGGGTTCACAAAGAATAAAATGCACATTGGAAGCGCAGCTATACATCTCTAGCCTGAATGTCCTCATGCACGCCGCTCAGAGCCTCCGTTTTTCCAACTGTAAAGTGCAGAGATGGCCCCGACCCTGCAGCGGCAGACGCTGCCTTGCTTGTGAAGCCGCCACGCGCTGGCCTCCAGCTGGCAGCACCGGCTGCCCCCCACCTGCCCCGAAGCTGGTGCTTTTCCAATCAGCTCAGCTATTTTTAAAATAATTTTCTCGGGGTGGGGGCTGGGGATCTTTGGGGTGCAATGAGGAAACCCGTTTAGCTAGAACATTAGGCTTCTCCTCACATCAGGCCTGCAGGCCCCGAGCTCTCCCCTTCTTGTAGAATCTCTGCCAATTCCAGCCCACGTGCACTCATCGCCTCCTCGAGAATCTGAGTGGGTGGGAGCAGGCTCAGAACAAAACACAATTCAACCCTGAAAGGTATAATAGCTCCCGCTTGATCTGCACCCCAGAGCCCAGCACCCGGTCAAGCATCCTTCAGGCACCAGCTCACTTGCTCCCCACTGTCCTGTGACAGGCAGATGGGGACACTCAGGTCAGTAACTCGCCAGAGGCCACACAGCAAGGAGGCCCAGACCGGTCCAAACCCACAGCCACCTGCCCCGACCCCCACGACATGCTGTGTCCACACGCAGGCAGGAACAGCTCCAGGTCAACCCAGCCACGATCCCAAACGCATTCCTCCAGAAGCTAAACAGAATTGCCACACGATGCAGCATGCCACTCCTAGGCATGGACCCCAAAGAATTGAAAACGGGCACAGATACTTGTATGCCAGTGTTCACAGCAGCATTATTCAACATAACCAAGAAGTGGAAACAACCCAAGCATCCATCAACAGACAAATGGACAAAGTGTGGCATAGCTGTGCAATGGAATACTATGCAGCCACAGAAAGGAACAAAGTACTTATTCATGCCACAACATGGATGAATCTTGACAACATTAAGCTACATTAAAGAAGCCAATCACAAAAGGCCACATGAGTCCTTTCACATGAAACGTCCAGAATGCATAAACCCAGGGCAGTGGCTGCCAGGCTTCGGGAGGGGGATGGGGAGTGACCACTGACGGGAACAGTGTCCCCTTTGGGGGTGATGAAAACGTTCTGGAACTAGAGAGAGGCGCTGTTTGCACACCATTGTGAATGCACTAAATGCCACTGACTTATCCACTTTAAAATGGTTAATTTTATGTAATGTAAATTTCACCTCAATTAAAAAAAAAAATCCTAGTGGCGTACCTGCCCCCAAACAGCAGCTGCGTTCACCTGGCCGAGTTGCATCCTTGCCAGACCTGGTTCAAAACCCAGACCTTCTGCAGCAGGCGGGCAGAGGTGGGTGACGACTCCTTAGGTGCTCTGGGCCGGCGGTGACCTCACCTGGGTCAGGTGTCTGTGAGCAGGTACCTGAGGGCACCTGAGGCAAGGAAAAGGGCTTCTCCCAGGCACTCGGTAGCCCTGCAGCCCAGAACATTTGCACCACAAAATGTCACCTGGCCACCTTAGGCCCTCCCAACCACCCTAGGAGGACGGTGCTGTCCCTGGCTTTGCTTTAGATGAGAAAAGCGTGGATGAGCCAGTGCCCTGTGGCTCACCGAGACCACCATGCCAGCCCCACCGCCATCCAGCTTCTGGAGATGGTTCATGCCTGCCTATTTTAGGTTAGACAAAAGGGTGACATCCCAGTCTGTGTCTTCCTGACTGCATGAGGCTACATCCTTGAATGATATGCTCAGCTTTTACAGATTAATTTAAGGCTCAGTTGCATGACTATCAGGTTTGCACCTGTCACAGAATCGTGAACGGAAATTACTGTCTCTGATGGAGATATTCAGTCACCCCTTAAATTAAAAAGCCCCTCTTAGCTCTTCATAGAGAACATTTAATGCCAGACCACTTCTCTCCTGCTGTGCTTTCCTGCTTTGGGTTGAACCCTAGGGTCCCCATGTTGTCCTTTTCCCCTTGGCCACTAGGAAGCTCAATGTTTACCTTCTAATCTCAGTCTAGGTTTTCTGGGGGAAATGCTACAACTGCCTGGGTCCCTACTGCGTGAGGTATCTCACCAGCTGCTCTGAACACGTCGTTGCCTCCGATGCTCACAACCAGCCTGCATCTACCCTGCATTCCTGTTTCGCAGCAGGAGACAGACTTCAAAGAGGTTCATAAACTTACCCAGGATCCTAAGAGAGCAAGTGGCTGAGCCAGTATTCAAAATTCAAAACCAGTAACCTGACTCCAGAGCCAATTTGTACACTTGGTTCTTACTCTAGGGCTCTCGTCCCCCAGCCTTCCTGGGCAGTCGCCGCAGAGCCTTTCAGGAAGCAGAGTGTATAGACAATAAACGAAGGGCTGTTGATCCATGCTCGCTGCCCACTCCAGGATGATAAATGACCCCATAAAGCAAAGTCCTGGGTCCTGAGGTCTCTGCCCTGGGGCCACAGGAGCCGGGGTGAGGCGGGTGGAAGTGGGGCTGGTCAGAGAGCACCCGGGGAAGGGCCTGTGTCCCCTCCCCGGACAGGGCCTGCACTGCAGCTACGCTCACCACCCCCTCGCGTGGCCGGGTGCAGGAGGCAGAGAGCCCTCCGTCCTTGGGGTCCGGGCAACCCAGTCCCCACCCCTTTGGCCACTGAGCAGATACAGAGTGGAAAGGAAACGGGACAGAATCCAGCCTGAAACGGATTCTAACCCCAGGTCTGTACTTTGCTGGGCAGGCGGCCTTGACTTTTCCAAGCCTCAGTGGCCTCATCTGTCAGATGGACGTATCTGAAAAACAGATGCTGAGTGGAGGAAGCCAGATGCAAAAGGCCACCTGCAGAACGATTCCGTTTATATGAAACATCCAGGACAGGCAACTCCGCAGAGACAGAAAGTGGATCCGTGGATGCCGGGGGTGGGGGTGGGGCCACGGCTGCCAGAGGGTTCGGGGTTTCCTTTTGGGGTGAGGAAGACGCTCTGGCACTAGATAGTGGTGAGGGTTGCACAGCCTTGTGAATAACTAAAAACCACTGAACTGGAGACTTGAAAAGAGTGACTCGTGCTGTATGAATCATATCTCAATAAAGAAAGTTCCCACAGGGGGATAGATGGGAAAAACAAACAAGAAAATGACCGATTCACCACCGGCCTGACATGACACGGGTTGCATGACGTCACCCCTGGGAGCAGCCTGGCCCTCTGCCTGCCCCGAGGCCGGTGTCCCATCCTGGCTGGGGGAACAGCCCACGGCAGAAGCAGCATGACCTGAGTCCATCAACGTCGAGGACGTTCCGAGGGTGCTGGGCGGGGTCAGTGCCGGCAAGGACGTGGACGTGGACGTGGGTGGGCACCCAGCCCATCCCCCTTTCCTGGATCCAGGCCCCGGGCAGACCCACAGTCCTGTCCTCTCTCGGCGGCGAGGACCCCTCCTGCCCTCAGAGCAGCTCCAGGACGGCCGTCACCGTGCTCTGCCCGAAGATGAAGGTGCCAACCAGCACGGAGACCACACCCCAGAGCTCCAGGCTGCACCTGCCGAGTCAAGAAACCACATCAGCACCCATGAGCCGTTCTGGATTGCTGCACAGACGAGCCATGCACATACAGAGAGCATCTTATTATTTTGAAACCCATTGGAGGTGCCACTCTGGAAAAAATTCAAAGTATTCTCCTTTACCTGTAGGAATGGGTTTGGGGACAATGGGAAATAAAGTACCCAGGTGCTCAAAAAAGCTCTCCCTCCACCTGTTATTTCATAACCTCATCTCTCCCCAGTATTTTAGCAAAGAAAAAGAAATGGGGGTGAAGGCACCAGTTCCAAACTCCCTTTCTGCTCCTGTTATGGGGTGAATGTGTTCCCCAAAAAGACAGGTTCCAGTCCTACTCCCCAGTCCCAGGAATGTGGCCCTATTTAGAAATAAGGTCTTTGAAGATGTGATTAGTTGAGACGAGGCCAAACTGGAATGGGGGTGGGGGGCGAGGTACTAATCCAAAGACTGTGACCTTATAAGAGGGGACATTTGGAGACAGAGACACATGGGGAGAAGATGGAGAGCCAGGAGAGGTGTGGCCACAAGCCAAGGACACTGAGAACTGCCGGCAAACACCAGATGCTGCAAGAGGCAGGAAGGAATCTCCCTGCAGGTCTCAGGGGAGCGTGGCCCTGCTGACACCTTGGTTTGGGGCTTCTGGTCTCCCTCCAGGACTAGGAGAGAATAAACGTTAAGCCCCCACTTTGTGGTACTTTACTGTGGCAGCCCTGGGAAATTCAGACACCCCCCAGGAGCAAGGCAGGAGAAGAGAATTCTCCATGTCGGGTCCCCTGGCAGCTGGAGACAAGGGTAGAGGAGGCGGAGGTGGCCGGGGCTGGCGGCCGTTGAGGCCCATTTGCAAGCTCATAATGTGACCAGCGGCGACAGGAAGCAGACAATGAGGCGAGAGCGATAATAAGATTCCCATGAAATGGCAGGGCCGAGGGAGATATTTCTGTCCCCATTAAAAAAGGCCAAAAGGATCCGTTGCCATGGAAGGCGCATCTCTAACCAAGCAGCGTCCTCGGCGCAGCTGCTCGGAGCAACCATCATCCATTCATCCGAGGGGGAGGAACAGGGCCTACGTGACCAGGGGTGCAGTGCTCCTCGGAGCGGCTTTTATGGCTCAGAAGGGCCTCCAAAAATAAGAATACCTTGAAAGCCCATCAGTAAAAACTGTCGTGAGCTTGGATCAAAGGATCAAACAAAAGCAGCAAGATTTCAGAGAGTCTGCCACAGGGTATGGCCCACAAAGTGTCACCAGGCCGTCGGGAGCCAGTTCTAGGCCTGATTGAGGTTTGGAGACATCCAGGAAAACTTCTCGACCCAGAAGCCCCCAGGCCCAGCCCACCACTTTGGGGAAACCCAGCTCGGGCTCGATGTGGATGAAGGAACGGGGTCTGTTGAAGCACCAGGCCTGCCACGGGGACCCAAATCCTGCATGACTTATGAGCATCCATGGTGGGGTGAATGTTGCCCCCCAAAAAAGACATGTCCACCTGGTGCATGTGAGGGTGGCCTGATTTGGAAATCACATCCTTGCACTTGGAGTTTTAAGGATCTCAAGATGGAGTCATCCTAGAATTAGAATGGGCTCTAGATTCAGTAAGTGTCCTCATAGAAGAGGACACAGAGACAGAGGACAGACGGACACATGAAGACAGCCGCAGACATGGGAGTGATGCAGTCATGAGCCAAGGAACCTGGAGGAGGCAAAGGAAGGGGCCTCCCTAGAGCCGTCAGGGGGAGCGTGGCCCGGCGACACCCCAATTTTGGAATCTGGCATTCGGAACCATAAGAGAGAGAATACCTTCCTATTGTGAGCCTCCCAGTTTGTGGTCATCTGTTACTGCAGCCCCAGGAAACCACTCTGGCCTCTCTGTGCCTCTCTTGGCCTTGGTTTCCACATCTGTGAAGTGGGAAGGAGTCTTTCCCAGCAGAGCCAGGCAGAGCTCCCCGACGGTGAACGGCAGGGTCTCAGTCCCGCTGGACCCACAGACCGGCCCCAGGTAGGAGCAGCCTCCAAAAAAAGTGTGCGGAATCAGGAGACGGCCCAGGTTCTCCCATTAACCAGCAGCAGAGAGCACGGTGGGGGGTCGGCTCGGGCCTCTGGGTCCAGGCCATCGTTGGAAAGGTCTGGAGCCCAGTTCCGGGCCCGTCCCTGACACTTGCCAGCTGAGAGAGTTTGGGCCAATACCCTAAGCCCCGTGCCTCTAAGCTGCACTACTCTCAGCAAATGTCCAAGCTGCCGTGGGCAGGTGAGCCCGCGGACGGGGGGATGCAAGTGCGTGGAAGGACATGGTGTGGTGCCTGGCGCAGAGAACACCTCCAAGGATCTGCTCTCTGGCCAGGAGCCGTACCATGGCCTGGGGGCCACTGGGCACCGCTGCCACCTCGGTGCAAGGTCCTGAGGGCCATAGGGCGAGCCTGAGCCCACGGGGCGGCACTGGGTCCGAGCTCTGGTGCAAGGGGCAGGAGAGCCACCAACCAGGGGCCCCCAGGCAGCAGGGATGTCCTGAGGCCAAGCAGACCCCAAACCCACAGGAAGCCCCAGCCACACACCTGCAGCTGGAGGGAAGTCCTGGTACTCCCAGATGCCCTCTCTCCCTGTGGCCCTGGACGGGGAACCCCCTCTGCAGTCTGCATGGCCCACCGAGGCACCCAAGGTCTGGGGTCCCCTCTCCATGCCCCTCCGCAAGCCCATGCCGCTGCTGCCCCGCTCTCGGGGACACATACTTGACCCTTGGTCCCAGGGGCTCGGTGTCCAGGGCACAGATGAGGCACAGGCCTGCAGAGGAGACAGGGGGCCCCGGTGCCTCATGAGCACATCCGAAGCAGCCCCAAGGGCCGGCAGGGGCCTGGGGGAGTGGGCGTCTCACCTGGGAAGATGAAGATGAAGAAGGAGCTGACGCCTCCAATGACGCCGATGATCTCGCTGAGGTCGGGCATGAAGAGGGCCACGGTGAGTGTCAGGGCCAGCCACAGGACGGTCAGCGGTATCCGCACCCACGGCCCTGAGGGGTCCGCCGGGGCCCTGGGCCCATACGCTCCGCAGCAGCTCCTCCTCCAGAAGTCCTGCACCACCGACCTGGAGCCCACACCCCAGACACGCAGAGGCTCCGGCTGGCACGTGCCCAGCCCTGCCACCACCGGGCACCCTTCCCACCCCTGGCAGGCCAAAGGGGGATTCTACTTCCCACCCATGGTCTGCAACCCTCAGGTGGGTTATCCCACTGCCAGGCCATTGTTGGAGAGCTCTGGAGCCAAGTTCCGGGCTTCGCTCTGACACTTGCCAGCTGAGTGAGTTTGTCAAACACCCTAAGTCCCCCACACCTCCATTTCCTTGCCCATAAAACAGAGAAGGTGACAGTCCCTAAAACACTGAGCCAGCACAGGGCCTGGCACCACAAGAGCACAATAAATGTTGGTCATCATGGATGTCCTCCCCAGGGTGCTCAGCACTGTGACGGGCCCCTGGCAGGTACAACAACAGGTTTCCAGGGCAGAGAGACTAGTGCAGCCCACAGGAAACATGGCCAATGACGCTGTCAGCAGATAAATAAGCACCAGGTCTGAGAGGGCAGCAAACCAGTTTGCTTCATCAGGATGACGCAGAGAATCACCTTCTGGTCCTGGCATCAGGAACCACCATGTGTCCTAAGCATGCAGCTTGTATTTCTCTTAAGGACTTGGGGGAGCACTGACTGACCAGCTTTCCCTCTTCACACTGGCTGCCGGGAAGCTCGGAGGCACTTTCTCAGCAGCTACAGAGCCATGCTTTTGGCAACTCTAACCTGCTAATAGAACTGCCTTTTTCCTTCATCTGTTTATAATCTGCCTTGTCTAGTTGCACTGCAAATACTTTGATAAGTCAGCTTATTTATCTGCCAAAAGCATGGAATTGGATGGGCTAGGCATAAATAAGCCTGCAAGACTCAGAATGCCCTGGAAGTGCCCACCTTGCTGTACCTAGTGCCCACACTGACATTTAGCACCTGCTTAGCTCATCTCAGTCCACCCTGCCCCACTTGCCCGGTTCCCTCAGCTGGGAATTGGGAACTGTGCATTCAACAAAGATCTGGGTGTCCAGTCAGGGATCTCCGCAGGGAGGATACATCAGTGAACAAAGCTGAAGGCCTGGGAGGCTAACAGAGCGGCTACTCCAGAGATGCTGGAAGTGGGGAGCCCGTGCACAAGCCAGCATGCGGGGAACGCCAAGCACCAGCCACACGGTTGCTGTTCCCAACGCACTTCTCCCCTGTCCCGCAACAGCGCCTGGCTTCCCCCCGGGGCCCCCACCCTCAGGTCCTCCACCCCCGCCTCCCCCACACCCACCTCCCAGGACAGGAAGACACTCAGCGCCCCGAGCTCCCAGCAGCCTTCCCCCTCCCTGAAGGGAAGGCCACGTCCTTCCCTTGGAGACCCCTCCCTGTCCCCATCCCTGTCTCCCCCGGCCCTGGGACGCCCCTCCCACCCTCCAGCCTTCCCCGAGGGCTTTGGCAGCGGCTCAGCCTCCCGCATGCCCGCCTGGCTCTTGGCTGTCTGCTCGCGTCAGGCTTAAGTCTAAGTGCAGGGACAAGCTGCCCGCGTCTGTCCTCCCCCGCGTTGCCTGCCCTGGAACTGGGCACACACTCGGGCTCCATCAGGACCGCCTGCCGAGCAGCACTCGCCATCGGGGGGATTAGAAACTGGGCACACAGCGGAGCCCCTCCTTTTGGGTCCCCAGGTTCCTTAGGACGCACGTGCTCCTCTCTGCCCCGCAGAAGGCACATGGGGACACTTCGCCGGGTGACAAGAGCACAGAGGCCGGGATCCGGCTGAGGGTCCTGCCCTGGACCAACTCCAACAGCTCCACGACCCTGGGGAGTCACTCACCTTTCTCGCCCCCCAGCAGCTGCATCGAGGCCGGGACGATGGGGCAGTGACAGGGTGCTCCGCAAGGGCCCCACACAATGCCTGACATGTGGGAAGCCCTCGAGGCCCCTCTAGAATGGGGTGAATGGGCCCCCCCAAAAGACAGGGCCAAGTCCTAACTTCCGGGACCTGTGAACGGGCCTCATTTAGAAATAGGGATCTGGTGGGCACAGTCCAACATGACCAGGGTCTTTAGAGGAGGCAGAAAAGACACAGACAGACACACAGACACACGGACACACAGTCACACAGAGACGTGGGGGGGTCACGTGAAGACGGAGGCAGAGAAGGGGCAAGGCTGCCCCCGGCTGAGGGACACCAGGGCCCCAGGAGCTGGGAGAGGTGGCAAGGGGCCTCCCCCAGAGCCTTCACAGGGAGCAGGGCTGACAACACCCCCATTTGGACTTCGGCCTCCAGGACACTGAGAGGATCGACTCCTGGTGTTTTCAGCTGGCCCCGTTCAGGGTCATTTCTTTCCGGCAGCCCTGGGAACCTCACACACCCTCCTGGGTCCAAGCATGAGTGGGGTTGGCATGAGGAGGGGCCCCCGAGAGGCCCTCACCTGCCCCCCAGACCCACCTCCCCAGGAAGAGCACGATGGGGTAGACGGTGACGATGGAGACGGCGAAGAGGACTCGTGCCACGAGGATGGCCACGTCGTCGCCTGGGTAGGACATCAAGACGTCAGCAGCGACGTCCGTCCCGAAGGTCAGGAAGCCATAAAGCCCTGGCAGGAGGGGAGAGTGGAGGCCGGGGGAGCCGGTTAGAGGCGCACGGGGGCTGCGTGGGCGCCACGGGACACTCGGGCTCTGTCCACCTCCAACCCGAGCAGGGGCTGGAAAGGAGAGGCGACACCCCCAGACGGGAGCCTCGAGGACGCGCTCCCGGGAAGATCGGCCCTCTCCGAGACCCGACCCCAGTGCCTCCACCTGTGTGAGCCGGTCCCGTCAAACCACAGCTCCGAACAGGCACAGCCCTGCCCGGAAGCTTCTGAGAGCAGCTCGTCTCGACTGGGGTCGGTAGTCGGAACAGAATCGGAATTGCACTGTGCTGTCGCTAAAACCAGCAGCTGTTACATCCTGGGGGCACCGTTCACCGGCTGCTCACTCTGCCCCGACAAACCAGGCCCTGCCACAGCCCCGTGTCACAGAAGGGCGGCTCGGAGCTGGTCTAAGGTGCCCAGCTAGCGGAGCTGAGGGGCTGGGGGGCTGGGAGTCGGACCCCAGGGTCCCAGCTCTGGGCCCTCTGGCCTCGGGAAAGGGCCGAATCCTCCCGGAGGTCTCAGACCCCCCCCGCTGTTTCACAGGCTCCCACCTCAGGGCCTCTGCACCTGCCATGACCCCCCTGGCACCCCCCAACTCAGTCCCTCATTCCCTTCAGGGTTTCAAGAGCCACCTTCTCAGGGAAAACGCTCCCGACTCACCCACCCACCCTCCTTCCCATCCCCGACACGCCCTGTCCGTGCACCCCGGGATGTGGACCGTTTGAGGGCAGGGATGTTGGCATGTTGTGTTCACAGAGGCCCCCCAGGGCCCAGCCACACCAGATGCCCAGGTACCAGATAGACAGATGAGCAGATGGGTTGAGGCAGGACTGGGGACACGGTGGGCAGGGGGCTGGCAGCACAGCCCTGACCTGGGATCTGGGGCAAGAGACCCCACCACCCGGACATGTCCCGAGGAACACAGCCCGGACCACCACCTTGAAGGCCCATCAGAGAAGCAGCAAGTTCCCGTCCCGGGGGCAGTGAGGGGCATGAAATGTGGGCATCAACGACCCAGCCGGCCATGGTGGGAGGCACGTCCCGGCTGGGGCTCTTCCCAGCTGCAGGAGCCTGGGCCCCTGCTGCAGATTCTGATGGAGAAAGAAGGGCTGGGGTCCGGAGGGGACTCGGAGGACTGGGGAGGGTGGAGGAGACGGTGCTGACCCAGCCCCAGGGAAAGAGCACACACGACCCCCTAACACACCTGTGCACTGTCACACTCTCACGTCAGCCAGAGAGAGCAGGTGGCAGGACGCCCATTTTCCAGATGAGGAAAACCAAGACCCAGGGTGTCAACGATTGCCCAGAATCACAGAGCTGGTTACCCTGGGACCAGGACAGCAGTGCCCACCACCTCCCCTCAAGGCTACAGTGCCTCTCGGCATTCCAGTCCCCTCCTCATCCTGACACAGGGCATCTGGGCCCAGGGCTGTGGCTTGTGCCAGCTGCAAAGTCCTTCTCTCTGGGCCCTGAGATCCCACGGGCACCTGAAAATGGGGTCATACGGGGTGACCTGAGTCACAGGCCCCAGGGCCACAGACCGACAGGGACCTCCCAGCAGGGGGAAGGTCACTCAGCAAGCTCCTTGGGTGGCCATGGGATTCCAAGGTGTCTCCAACACATCTGCCACTGCCCCAAGAGCCTCCTGAGTCCGAGTCTGACAGGTGAAGGAAAGAGCGAGCCAGGGGCCAGAGGAAAGCAGTGGCCCAGAAGTCAACTGGAGCCCAAGACCCGGGTCTGTGCCCGGGACGTGCTGTGTGACTCTGGGCAGGTCACTGCACCTCTCTGAACCATACCTTTGTCACCTACAAAAACCCTTCTGTCTACAGCGCAGGTTAGTGAGCACCCAAATCCATCACGTCCATGAAAGCGCTTTGCAAACCACCTCCCAGATGTGACACTAAAATTTTTTGACCCTCATTGGCAGTAGCAGTGGGCTTGGGAGATGCCAGGCCAGAATTTGGGTCCCAGCTTTGCCATGATCTTGGACAAGCCACAGTTGCCATGTCTGAGAAACGGGGACTTCTACAGCGCACTCAGGATTAAATGGGTGAAGGCACGTGGTCAGCTCTTGATGAATTCTCATCATATTCCCAGTTCCGCTGTGGCACCCTGCCACGCTGGCCACCCCAGGCCGGGCCTTACCTGTCAGCGAGTAGATAAGGCAGCAGCCCAGTAGGGACACGACGGAGACCAGTGCCCAGTGGGAGAGAGCCTGGTTGCGCATGCTACAGTAGACAGAGACGGCGGCTTCGTGGCACTGCAAGACATGGGGGGGTGGCTCAGGGGTTCTCGGGCCGGCTGGGCCTGAGAATACCCTGGAGCAACTTTAAAAATGCCCATGTCCCAAAAGTCTTCTGTCGACAGTAGAATACGGAAGCAAATCGAAAGATATTCCCATGGAATAGCATGCGGCAATGAAAAAGGATGAATGCAACAACACACCACAATGTGGACCGATCTCACGGATACGACGTTGGGCAAAAGCAGCCAAATAGAAGAGAACGCACGTGGCAAGCTTCCACTGAGGTCAAGTTCAAGTTACAAGCCAAACAAACCTAGAGCAGGGCTCCTCAACCACAGCAGTGTCGGCCTTCGGGGCCTGAGAATTCTCTGTGGTGGCTGCTGCCCTGTGCCCTGCACCCCATTCCAGCTGTGGCTGCACCTCCAGCCCTGTATGAGCCCCGACTCACCTTCCCCCAAGGGTCCAGCCTCCGGACAGCTGCCCCCCCAGCTCTCTGCCCCGGGGCTGCCCTGGCCTCCTGGGATTCCCAGCTCAGCCAGACAAGGGGGATGCATAACACCCCGGGGATCCACCACCAACGGGCAGCAGAACTCAGCAGATAAGTGCTGCCTCCTGAACTTCCGGGGGCCTTTTGGGGCCCAGTGGACCTGGAGCCCTGCTGTCCACATGGTGCCCTCCGAGGGGCTGCATCCCCATCTCACACTCCCTGCTCCACAGGGACCCCAGCACCCCAGCCTCGCCTCAGGCCCGGCTTGCGGAGTTCACACACAACAAGCAGCGGGGTCGGTCCCCAACCCGCAGCTCTGTGCACTGCAGGTGGCAGCCAAGCCCAAGGCTATGAGAGAAGACATGGGGTGGAGATGGTTACCACGGCCGCGGCATGGCTGATCCTTTCCTCTGCCTGCTTCTCCTCAAACCCCCCCACCCCAGGCTTCTGCGGGTCAATAAGGGACACACTGTGTGCCCTGAGAAGGGGCCGCTCCATCCCTGGCAGCTCTGGGATGGTGGCTCCAGCATGCAGCCCACTGGACGCTAAGTGATGACACAGGACAGGGGCACCCGATAGCCCCAAAGCGTCTGTCAACAGATGAACGGCTCAAAGTGCAGAACCTCCATGAGCTGGAATATTACTCAGCCATGAAAAAGGAACCGAGTTCTGACCCCCCTGCTATGACATGGGTGAAGTGTCCGGAACAGGCAAACCCATAGACAGGAAGTGGGTTAGATGCCACCAGAGGCTTGGTGTCGGAGTGACAGCTAGGGGGTTCAGGGTTTCTTTTTGGGGTGATAAAAATATTCTGTAGTTGACTGTAATGAGGGAAGCACAACTCTGAATGTATTAAAAGCCACTGGATCACACCTTTAGGAGGGTGAACTGTGTGTGTGTGTGTGTGTGTGTGTGTGTGTGTCTGTGTGTGTGGATTAGAGCGTAATAAGCCATTCCAAAGAACAACAGAGAAGCCCAAGTGCGGCCGCGGCGGCTGGGAGTGACCTGACCCCTCCTGGTCCCCTCCAGAGGCCCTGCCCACTGGCTCACGGTGCCACGCTGGTGGGGGTGCCCTGTTCCTAACGTGTTTGGGGGGCATGTTTGAATCAGGCCAGAACTCGTGATGACAGCAGGTGGACCTCAGCTTCCTCCCAGCCCCTCGGCCTTGCCCCCATGCCCTCAGCCTTGGCCTGGGTTTATTCCCACCACAGCCTCCCCTGCCCCCAGACCCCCGCCTCTCAAGCTGGGTCCCGCCGCCCCCATCCTGTTCCAGCAGCTCGTCCTCTGCCCCACCCCCAGCCCTTGAATCGCATCCTTCCCAGCCCTCCATCCCGGCAGCCGTGTCCCTGGAAACCGCAGCCCGGGCCTCGGTTGCTAGGAGAAGAGGATGAGGGAGCCGAGGCAAAGGTGAGGGCCCCCCCGGCAGCCTCTGGAAAGCAGGCACCCTGGCGCGTGCCCGTCCAGCCATATGGTGCTTGGGGACGAAAGAGAGATTAGAAACGAAATCCAGACACTTGACAGCAACATCATTGCTTTAGATCTTTCAAAATATTGGGCGTGCAAGAGGAAACGTGAGAAAGCCCTCCAAGCTGCCTGCTAAGCTGCAGAGGCGATGCAGCAAGTCATTTATAAAGAGAAATGGAAACGGTCCAGGATTCAAAAAAAAAAAAAAAATGGTCAAAGAAAATGTGCGACAAAAGAAGGAAGCAGCAGCCAGTTGATAGATAAAGAGAGAAAAACTCAAAGGCCCGGAAGTTCAGATACTGTTTTAAATCCTGGACATCTTTCCCTTGTGAATTTTATTTTATTTTGGGACAGTTTTGTTGACGGCGGGTGGGTGGGTGAGCGGGTGGCTGTTTTTAGGAGACAGGGGCAGAGCTTCTCTAAAATAAACAGTGAGAGAAGGTCAACCACCAGCCTAGGAGGATGGAAAACCCCAAGATGGACCAGAAGGTGGGGCGCAAAGCCCAGTCCCCCAGCTTGCCCTCGCCCCCCAGCCCCAGCATCTCCTCAAATGCACTGGGACTCTCACCTGGGCTGTGCTCTCTGCCTGGCTGCCCCCGTCTGCCCTGGCCCCCCACATTGCTTTCAGCCATCGCCACCGTCAGGGCATCTGGATCTGCCCCCAGCGCTGCCACAGCAGCCCCCTGGCTCTGGGATCTACACACAGGCCCCATCCGTCCTCCCAGGACGGTCCTTGAGCACTTCTGTGTTTTCTGGCCTCCCCCCTCCAGCTACCTCTTACCTTCCCTTGTCCCCCCTGGGAGACAAGCTGTGTCTTTCCTCCCCAGGGCCCCCGGGGAGACTCTGCCTGCAGGAAGGGGTGCTGCGGGAGCACATGGGCAGCTCCAGGTGGGGGGACGCCCCCAGGAGTCTGCAGAGGAGAAGCCAGAGCCCCCTTCTCCACCCCACCCCCAGCCAGGAGGGGCCAGGCGCCAGGGTCCAGGGCAGTACACACCGCACAGAGCCCAGACGCCCACCAGCTGCGCGATCCGCGGGAGACAGCCCGAACAACTCCGACTCCTCTCCCCACGGGGCGCCAGCACTCCCGAGGGAACGGGCCGTCACCCACAGCCTCGGAAGATGCCACACTCTTCAGTCCAGACGCTAAACTTACCTGAAATCCAAAGCAGATGGTGGGGAAGACGCTAAGTGCAGAGGTCCAGGAGGAAGGGCTGTAAACAGACGAGAACGGGCATTTACTAAAATAAAGTTACACTCGAAAGGACTTTCAGCCTGAGGGGATGAAATCTGAACAGTACCAGGAAAATACAACTGGGTGTGACTGCAAGATGCAATTTTGATCACCATGTCCAGGAGCTGGGGAAGGAGGCTGGCGAGTACGACGCTCTCTGAGTAGATCTTTGCTGCTATTTGGCGACTGGACGATCTCGGCCCAGGCAGGACGCAGGCCCAGCTCTGCAGGGATAACCGCCAGCTTCCGCCTCGAGGCGGCCTCCACCCAACAAGCTCTGAGGCTGGAGGGCCCAGACAAATCCCCCCAAACAGATCCTGAATAGTGCAAGGACGGTTTGACCTCCATCAAACCACTGAAGGGGTAAAAGGTGTGCACAGTTGAGAGGGCCCAGAGGGCCCCCCTGGTGCCCCTGACTTCCTCTGACGAGCACCCCAAGGTGCCAGCCACCAGCAGCCTCGGGGGCCCTCCAGCAGAGACGGAGATACACAGGCCTTCCTCCTGAAGCCTTGTTTCCCGGTTGTGGGAGGTACACACATGTCCCCAAAGATATCCACATCCTAACCCCAGGACCTGTCACTTTACAAGGGCCATCAAGCGAAGAATCTTGAGAGATTGTCCTGGGTTGTCCGGGGGGCCCAGTGGAGTCACGGGGGCCTTAAGCTCAGAGAGCCTCTCGCTCCGTGGTCAGAGGGAGGCGGGACGACAGAAGCCAGTCAGAGATGCTCCACAGCTGGCTTTGCAGGTGAGGATGTGGCCATAAACCAAAGAATGTGGGCGGCCTCCAGAAGCCAGAAAAGGCCTGGAACTGGATTCTCTCCTGGAGCTTCCAGAGGCAGCCGGCCCTGCCGACACCTTCATTTTGGCCTAGCGAGGACTGGGTTGGACTTCTGACCTCCAGACGGTAAGATCACCCATGCCTGTTGTTTTAAGCCACCCAGCCTTCGATATTTGTCACAGCAGGTGGAGGACACTTGCACGGGGGCATCAGTTCTATGCTGGCTCAGTGACGCCAGCACTGGATCGGCCCCAGCCCCCAGATTACCCTCGGCATCACTCTAGGGGCGAGCTGGCGTTCTATTCCCAAATCAGAAAACAAAGTGCCCACGCGTCCCCTCCTCCATCTGCACCCGTGCACCTCCCTTCCCCACCGCGGAGGAGACTGTCCGCCTCCCAGCCCGCGGCTCCTGAGCGTTGGGCCCTTCCCCTCCCGCCAACCCGGGGGCACAGACCAGCAGCAGATACGTTCTCCCTGTACCGACGTGCCCTTCCCCACTGGATTATCCCCATCGGCATTAAATCTGCGGCAGCCTCTGCCTCCCACGGCCCCTTTTAGCTTCTGCCGTCTCCCTCCTCCCCTCCTCTGGAGAGGTGCCTGCACTGTCTCCTCCCTTCCCTCTTGGGCCTAATCCAACTCGGCTCACCATCACCCACGACCTCCACAGCTGAATCCGACGCCCAGCGCTTGGTCCTGCGTGACCCACGAGCAGCGGCTGGTGGCAGAGCCGTCCCCACTTCTCGGAACTTGCTTGGCTTGGCTTCAGGGACCCCTGCATCCGACACCCTCCCAACCATCCAGCCCTCTCTGGCTCCCACGTGCTCCCCTGCGGCCTCCTGACCTCGCGGCCTGGGCTCCGACTCCATTGGCTCGTCTCTGATGCCCTCACGGGCTCAAGGCCTGACACGCCAGCTCGGGGCCTGCCCCAGCCACATCTCCCTCTGGCCGGGCCTCTAACCCCACACAAGTGGATCAGGCTGTCACCTCGGCGTCTCCTTTTAGATATTTCAGAACTGTCTCCAGCTGAACACATCCCAGAGGGAAGTCCACCCTCCACCTCAGCCTCTGCAACCTCCCAGGTGCTCAGGCCAAAGCCTCGGACTCACATTTGTCCCTCTCACTCTCCACTGCCCTCAGCCAGGACCTGCCACGTAGCTTGCAGGGCCGAGTGCAAAAAGAACATGTGGGTGTTATTTTTTGCAACTGTCCTGTAAAGTTGGAAATTATTTTAAAATAAAAAGTTTAAGGAAGAAAATGAAAACGTGGGGCCACTGGTCAACAAGTGTGCTGGTTTGAATCTATTATGTCCCAAACAAAAGCCCTGTTCTTTAATGCAATCTTGTGGGGGAAGATTTATTAGCCTTTTGAATAGGGTGAAATCTTTTGATTAATTTGCTTCCATGGAGATGTGACCCCCCCCCCAACTCTTGGTGAGACCTTTGGATTAGATCATTTCCATGGAGGTGTGACCTGCCCATTCTCGGTGGTTCTTGATTAGTTTACTAGAGTCCTTAAGAGAGCTCACAGAGAGAAGGAGCCCAGAGAAACAGAGAGACATTTTGGAGAGAAACTAAGTGTTCCGGTTTGCTAATGCTGCTGGGATGCAAAATACCAGCAATGGACTGGCTTTTATAGAAGAGTGTTTATTTGGTTACACAGTTACAGTCTTACGGCCATAAAGTGCCCAAGGTAAGTCATCAACAATCAGGTCCCTTCACTGGGGGATGGCCAATGGTGTCCGGAAAACCTCTGTTAGCTGGGAAGGCATGTGGCTGGCGTCTGCTCCAAGTTCTGGTTTCAAAATGAGTATCTCCCAGGATGTTCCTCTCTAGGCTGCAGCTCCTCTTCAAAATGTCACTCTCAGTTGCTCTTGGGGTATTTGTCCTCTCTTAGCTTCTCCAGAGCAAGAGTCTGCTTTCAATGGCCATCTTCAACTGTCTCTAATCTGCAGCTACTCTCTCAGCTTCTGTGCATTCTTCCAAGTGTTCCTCTTGGCTGTAGCAAGCTCGCTCCTTCTGTCTGAGCTTACATAGTGCTCCAGTAAAGTAATCAAGACCCACACTGAATGGGCAAGGCTGCACCTCCATGGAAACCATACAACCAGAGTCATCACCCACAGTTGGGTGGGGCGCATCTCCATGGAAATACTCAAAGAATTACAATCTAATCAACACTAATAGTCTGCATACACAAGAGTACATCAAAGATAATGGCATTTGGGGGGACACAATACATTCAAATCAGAACACTAAGATATGTAATCCAGAGTTTGCCCCCAGGAGAAGCTAAGAGCTGGCAGAGACCCAGATGCTTGGAGATGGAGACAGAAAGACATTTGGAGATGCTAAGCTAAGAGATGAAGCCCAGAGTTTGCTGTGGAGAAGCTAGGAGAGGACCCCCAGATGCTTAGAGAGAAACGCCCCAGAGAACCCAGCAGAGAGCTGAGAGAAGCTAAGAGAAATGGAAGCCCAGAGACATTTTCGAGAAAGCCATTTGGCAACCAGAACCCGGGAGCAAAGGACAAGCAGACGCCAGCCCCGTGCCTTCCCAGCTGACAGAGGTGTTCCAGATGCCATCAGCCATTCCTCCCTGAAGGTATCCTCTTGTTGATGCCTTAGTTTGGAAACGTTCATGGCCTTAGGACTATAAACTTGTAACCAAATAAACCCCCTTTATAAAAGCCAATCCATTTCTGGTATGTTGCCTGCTGGCAGCTTCAGCAAATCGGAACAGCAAGGACTGAGAACCTGAAGACCCCGGAAGCGAGCTCAGGGCCCTCCTGAGCGTGGACCTGTGGACGTCACAGGTTGCAGGCTGGGGACAGCCCGTGTCAGCAGACGAAATGCAAACACTCCAGTGTCTGGCCTCCCCGCGACACCTCCAATACCCCTAGCCCGAGGCGCCAGGTCGCTGCTGTGGGCTCCTGCCTGCTCTGCCCTTGACCCCAGCTGCTCACAAGGTCACTGGAGGGATCCTTGGAAAACAGGAGCCCTGGCGCACCCCTGCCGTGCTCAGAACCAAAGTCCCCAAGCGCCACCCCTTCCGCCCCCCACTCTGCCTCCCCTCCTCCCTCTGGCCCCTGCCCAGGTGGCTCCGGCCACGCTGGCCTCCTTGCTGTGTCCCCTGCCGGGCACTGGCGTCTCGATGCTGGGTGCCGCTGTCTCCCGGCCGTGGGTGACATCCACGCCATCCCAGGCCCCTCTGTCCCAGCCCTAGTTGTTCCCAACAACAGCCGCCATCAGTTCTGAAGGAGGAGGGGGCTGCACTCTGCCTCATCGCGATCCAGGCCACCAAGGATGTCACCGAAGGAGTCGGGGCTCCGCCACAAACCTCAGGGAGCCCTCCTTCCCTCACTGCCTCCCCTCTCCATGAGAGGTCGTTGCCTGAGACTCACCTTGGGGACAGACGTGGCTGGCGCACCAGGCCCTCAGGCTGGAGGTGGTACTGCAGCACGATGACCAGGGTCAGGTAGCAGGCGGCCCAGGTGCCTAGGAGGCTGGCACACAGGCAGGGGGCGTCAGGGGCGCCCCCACCAAGCAGGGGGGCCCACGGGGCCCGGCAGCAGGCTCGGGTCCTGGCTCTGCCACTGGCTAGTGAGGCTCAGGCAAAGCAGGTCACCTCCCAGGGCCTAGGTTTCCTCGTCTGTGCAATGGGGACAGTAGTGACGCCACCTGGGGCAGGGCTGTCCTCAGGTGCTGAGAAATCAGATTTGTCAAGTCACAGTGAGAGAGCAGCAGGGGCTGGAGTTGCTCTCGGAGCGCGGCCACCTCACCGAGTGGAGCCGGTCAGCTGCTGGGGCTTGGCGTCCAGAGCACACACCCCCTCTGAGGTGTGGGAAGGGGCCCCCAATTTGGCCCAGCTAGAGGTGGAGACACCAAGGAGGCCCAGGTTTTCTGCCCACCGTGTCTATGTTCTGTTTCCAAAGTGAAAAACCTATTTCCACGTTCTTAACTCAACAAGGGAAAGGAAGGTTATGGAAACTGGTATGGATGCTTTTGCCAAACTTTATTTTTTTCAAAAGTGTATGTAAAGCCTCAGATCATAAAATGAAAAAGTGTGTGCATCTGTGTCTGTGTGCCTCTGTGTGTGCATCTCTGAGTGTGCATTTGTGTCTGTGCACATCTGCGTGTGCATCTGTGTGCATGCTTGTGTGCTGTGTGCATGTCTCTGAGTCTGTATGTGCACAGTTGTGTGTGTGTGCCCATGAGCACCTGTGTGTACATCTGTGTGTTTGTGTGTCTGTGCCTGTGTGTCCCTGTGTGCACCTGTATGTCTGTATCTGTGTGGGCCTGTGCGTGTACCTGTGTGCATTTGTGTGTCTGCACATCTCTGTGTGTGTCTGTGTGTTTTTGTGTGTGCCCCTCTGAGTACCTGTGTGTGTACCTGTGCATGTCTGTGTCTACGTGTGTGTGTGTGCATCTGTCCATGTGTACACACACAAAACAAATTCTAGAACAGCTAAATACCAAAACGCCAGCAGCTCCTGCCAACCTGAGAAGTCACCTTCTTTGTCACTTCTGCATGTTCCCCCCGTGGAAAGGTGCTGCTGGTGTCACTCAGAGTTGGTCTCCCCGCCCCCAGCCGCCAGCAGCAGCCCCGGCCCAGCGCCCGGCCCCGCCCGCACCTGGTGTACTTCTGGAAGGCGATCTCGCGCGGGGCGGACAGAGGCAGGATGACCAGCACGGACAGCAGGCTCAGGGTGACGCGTGGGTCAGCGTACCAGGGTGGCAGGGCGCCGGGCAGGAGGAAGGCACCCACTGGCGGGGACAGAGGGGAGGCAGCTGCAGTGGGGTCCCCCCCAGGCCTGTCCCTGTGGTGGGCTCCAGGCTCCGCACCCCCACCCCCCAGCCCAGTGCTCTGCCCTCAACGTGGTCACCATTGGTGCCCAGTCAGCCTCGTGAACCTCCAGGGCTGGGGTGGAGAGTGTGGGGGGGGCACCTGCCGCCACATGAATTCATTCAACAAACGTGCCCCGAGCACCCCGTGAGCCAGGCTCTGTTCTCCGCCCTGGAGAGGCAGCCACAAGCACAGCCAGTGATGGGCCCTGGAGCACTGGGGTCTCGTGAAAGGCCCTTTTTGGCTGAGGAATGCAGTGGGGGTCTGGGGTCTGGCGGGGGTGGGGTGGGACCTGGGCCATGACGCTGGGGAGAGCAGGGCCCCTGTGCGGCACCTCTCGGAGGCTGCCCGATAAGGCACCCCAAGCCTCGGAGGCTTGGAACCGCCGCCGTGTCATAGGTCCTGGTTTTGCATGTGAGGAATTACGGTGGGACACAGCCGCTGACTCCAGGGGCTCCACGTGGCAGTGACTGCGGGCCCTGGGTGGCCCTGGGTGGCCCTGGGCTGGCAGGAGGGCTGGGCTGCAGTCCCGGGGCCTCTCCCTGCCGTCTCGGGGTCTCTCCAGCAGGGTGGTCCAACTTCTCCCCCTGCAGCTCAGGGCCCCCCGAAACCCAGGCAGAAGACCCAGAGCTGGCTCGGCCCCTCGCCCACCACACACCGCTAGTCAAGGCTGCTGCAGAGCCCACCCCGACTCAAGGCCAAGGGTGCAGACCCCACCCCCCAGGGGAAGCAGCACCCAAGAATTTGGACTGTTTCTGTTGAAATGATAATAACAATCTTGAATCCCCAAAATATTATAAACATGTTGACCACAGAATATAAACGGATTGAGAAAAATATGTTTTCATAACAAGTGCTAACAGACACCTGTGCAGAGATATGATATGGCCCGGCTCAATGCCCACCAAGAGGGGCTCTCCTTGATAAAAATGCTGATGACGGATCCCCGCGGCACAAAACCCCGGTGCAGATGCTTCTTCTGCGAGCGTCAGGGAGAGGCAGCCACGCTGACCCCCAGCTCCAGTGTCGGGCCGAGCATGAGGCTCACCGCCACCCTCGCCACCGCTGCCACCAGCGCCTCCCACCACCAGCCACGGACCCTCCACTGACAGCATCTCGGGCCAGCGGCCGAGATCTCTTGTTACAGCTCCCAGGCCGATGCACCCCGGAGACACTGGTCACCTCCACCTTTAAATGTCCCGCGTGCCCCTGACCTCGTTACTGATGCTGGCTGGGTTGGCAGCTCGTGATTAAGCAAGAAAATGAAGTGCACCGAGCTTTCCACCTGTCACTGTGCCAACTCTGAGTCCAAGTGCTGAATTTACCTTCAATCCAATCTGCTTGCAATTTGTTAGGACAATTACATTTACACAGCAGAGACCATCTTTCATCCACCACCACGAGATAGAGGCTTGGGAGTCGATACCAGAAGCCAGAGATGTGGAGGAGGAAAGAGCAGAGGAGGGAGAAGCAAGACGGCTCGAGGCGGGAAAGTCTGTGGGGTGGGGGGAGCAGAAGCTTCGAGATAACGGAGCTGCGCTCAGGCTCCATCTCAAAGAAAACCTCATGCACCACTTGAGGTTGCTTGCACGGCTGTAATGTAAACCCCTTCCTCGTTCTCACCAGATGCTCAGTAGAGCCAGCCCCACACGTG
The DNA here is from genome assembly GCF_015220235.1 of Choloepus didactylus. Classification (NCBI taxonomy): domain Eukaryota; kingdom Metazoa; phylum Chordata; class Mammalia; order Pilosa; family Megalonychidae; genus Choloepus; species Choloepus didactylus. The sequence continues at coordinate 39,129,902 of NC_051328.1, forward strand.
GAAATAAAGGCCTGGTGGGATCCAAGGGGCCGAGTCCCACATCCAGGGCCATATGCACCACGATGGGAGGCAAAGCGTTTCTGGGCCGGTGGCACCAGGGGAGTGCATGCGTCCGGGTGCACAGAGCTCTGGGTGGTCCCAGACCCCCACACAGCCTGGGATAGGGCTCCCATGTCATCTTCTCTGGCCGGACCTCCTGTGGCCAGGAAACGCTGACATGAGGGCCACACCAGCTCCTTCCTAAACCCACAGCTCCTAGGACATTCCTTGTCCTCAGCACCAGTCACTGTATTTGAGTCATTTGTACCCAACTTATGCCATGACTCCCCCAAGCTCCCACCCAGAGGAGAACCCACCCCCCTTCCCCGCAGCTTGAGCATGCCAGAGAAAGATATATCTCTTCATGCCCAACCAGAAGCACACAAGCAACACAGCTTCTACCCCAGGCAGTCCGCCCAGAGCGGAGGGGCCCATACCCTAACCTGTTCTCTAACAAGTCATGGCACTCGACTGCCAAGCTGAATGCAGCCTCAGAATCCTTCTTAACACAGCAATACTGCCCAGGAACTGGATTGAAACTTGAGATGAACTCTTCTTGCCACTGGCAGGTAGGGGGCATTTTTGTGCCCATTCGCCTACCTGGAGGTTCAGATATATGAACCTCGGAGCTTTGGGTGAAAAGATGGTGCTTCCGGAGAAAGAAGCATCAATTTCAGTTTGCTACAGTGACAGGCTTTTTCAGTCATGGTTCAAAAGACAGACAATAAACAAAACAAATAGCAAAATGGTAGCCCTAAATCTACCTTGTCAATAATCACATTCCCATTTAAAAGTCCAAACATTCCAATGACAAGTCTGAGGTTGTCAAAATGGATAAGAAAGCAAGAGCTGACCACGTGCTGCTTTCAAGAAATGTGTTTTAAAGTCCCGAGCCACAGTTAGGTTCGAAGGAAAGAATGGAAAGGGATATGCTGTGTGGACACTGCCCTTCAGGAAGCTGGGGCTGTATATTACTATCCGACAAGGTGGGTTTCATGATCAAGGATCACCAGAGACAAAAAAAAAAAAAAAGGATAATTCTTCTTAATAGCAAGAGGGCCTATTTGTGTATATGTGCCTAATAACACAGCTTCAAAATCCATGAGGCAATATCTGACAGAATTAAAAGGGAGAAATAGACAAATCGTCAACCACAGCTGTGACTTTAATATCCCTCTCTCAGAAATTGATAGGATAATTAGACAACACAAAATCAAAACCAGTAAGCTACGGAAGACCTGAACAAAACTGCTGAGCATCTCGACCTAATGGACCCTTCTAGAACACTGCACCCAGCGACTGCAGAGCACACATCCTTTCCGAGAGGACAGAAAACGCTCACCAAGACAGACCAAGTGCCGGGCCCCAGCACAAGTCTCCAACAATTAAAGTCATACAGGGAACACTCCAACCAGAATGCAATTAAAGTAGAAACAGAAAAGATAATTCAGAAAACTCCCAAACAATTGGAAAGGAGGCAACACCATTCTAAACAGTGCACGAGTCTAAGAAGACATCACAGTGAACATTTTAAAGTATCTTGAAAAGGATGAGAATGACAGAAAAATACATCAGAATTGGTGGGTGCAGGTGAGCAGAACTTAGTTGGGGGTCCGGGGCCACGGCTGCGTGCGGGCTGAAGGGTTGGAGACGTGTCCCAGAATTAAAGGAGTCATCAGTCAGCCTTTGATGGGGCTTCTCTGTGGCTGGCTCAGTTTTCCCATCTGTAAAATGGGCCCCACTTGATATCTTGACCCCACCCTCTCTCTGGGACGCTTGTCATGCTGGTGACTGAGAATTCCAAATCTCCCTTCCCCAGGGGCCCAGGTGGGGTCTCAGTCTCTGCCATGGGGTGGGGGTGGGGGCTCCAATAGGGGGACTTACGTTTCTCCAGCTGGTCCCCAATCACCCTGAGGAAGGCCACGGAGATCATGAACAGGTTGGCGGCAAAGCAGACCTCGCACAGCACGCCCATGGCGGGGCCGCACAGCCCCCGGACCACTCCCTGGTAGGTGCACTGGCCGCTGACGGACGCCGCGTAGCCCAGGACCACCAGCCCGCTGACGAGGAAAACCAGGGACACCTGCGGGCAAGAGCTTGGCGCCAGGGCAGGTGCACACCCTGCAGGCCACCCCCACCCCTCCTTGACTCCAGATCAGAGCCTCCGAGGAGGTGGGCGTCAGTGAAACCCGCCTTCTCAGAGCATCCTGCCCCGGCTGGGCAGGGCGCACATCCGAAACCAGAGAGGTTAACCTGACCCCCAAACGCGGCACAGCTGGTGGGCAGGGAGCCCGTGAAGCCCGGCAGCCAGGAACCACCACACCCAGCAGACACATCTGGGGGTGGATTCTAACTCCACCACTTACCTGCTCTGGGCACAAGGCAGGTCGCTGCTTCTGCTTTTCCACTTGTGAAATAGGGCTGGCACCACCCACCCCACAGGGGCGCAAGCTCAGGGCCTGGCCCAGGGTGAGGGCTCAAGAAATGACAGCGTATCCTTTGGTGTTCTCCAGACTCCCTCCAGTGCTCCCTCTACCTTGGCTTAAATTTTTGTCCAACATTAGGAAAAATTCCAAATATACAGGAAATTTGACTTTTCTAGCGAATACCATATACCCACCACCTAGGTTCCACCATGGCTCGTCCTGGCTTGATCGCAGCTCTGCGTCTTTCCCTCTCTCTAGGCATCCATCAAGCCCCGTTAAATTTGGAGGCTTTTCAAAGTCAGCTGCAGGCATCAGTAAACTCTCCCCCGGGTCCTCCAGCATGCCCGTCCTTAACGAGAGCTTGGCTTTGGTTTCAGTCCTTTTCCTCCCTTGTGAGGTCGAGTTTACATAAAGTGAGACATAAATATTCACTGTATTGTTTGAAGAGTTCCAACAAATGTCCAAACACAATGCACCCCCCACCAGGACACGGAACAAGTCCTCCTTCAGGAGGTGCCCTCGTGCCCCTTGCCAGGCAATTCCGGCCCCCAGCCTGTCCCCAGAAGCAACCAGGAATGCCGTCTTTTTTCACTTCTGTACACTTTCATATCTGGCTCCTTCCATTCAGCGTGACGTTTGCAGGACATCTACACTGCTGTGTGGATCGGTCATTTATTCTCGTTTGCTTTATTGTTTACTGTTTATCCATTCTCTGGTTGACAGGCATCGGGGTTGGTTTTAGTTTTGGCTACTGTGAGTCAAGCTGCACTGAATATTCCAGAACAAGTCTCCTTGAGGGCAGATGTTTCACTTCTCTCAGACACCTAGGAGGAGAATTGCTGGGTTCTGGGGTAGGTGTATGTGCCACACTGCTTCCCAAAGTTCTCGTGCCTTTGACACGCACACCACGGGCAGACACGAGCCCCCTGCCCCCCAGAGTGAAGGGCCTTTGAGCCTCTCCTGGGTGGACACTGCCGCGCTACAGCAGAAGCCTGGGGGAAGCTGGACCGGCCACCTTCAGGGGCAGCCGAGGCACCCGGCACTGGCTCAGAGAGTCTCTGTATTCCTCCGGGAGGCACCTGACTGCAGCCTCACAGCCAGCACTCGCCGCTCTTGCCCGGCCACAGGGCCCCTGCCCACGCTGGCTGCTCTGCCCGGAACACCGTCCCTGCCTCCTCCGCGGCCCTGTCCCGGGGGGCCACCGACACTCCTGCCGTAGCCTCTCCAGCAGCGCTGCCTCCAGAGGACCCCCCTGCAGCCCGGGCCCGGGCTCTGACAGTGCCAGGCCCTCCGTGGGCCTCCCAAGATACACCCACAGCTAAACCCCGGAACCCATGAACGCGCCCTTCCTGGAAAAGGTCCTTGCAGACGTCTTCAAGGGTCTCTTGATCACCCCGGATTATCTGGGTGGACCCTGAATCTAATGAGTGTCCTCACAAGAGATGGAAAAGGAGAAGACAGAGGCAGAGGCTGGAGGGGGCAGCCACGGCCAAGGTGGCCCGGAGCCCCCAGAGCTGGAGGGGGCTGGGGGGGCCCCCCTGGAGCGTCCGGAGGGAGCTGCCGACACCTGCATTTCCGACTTCTGGCCCCTGTGGCTCTGAGCCCCCCACCTGGTGGTGGTTCGTTCTGCAGCCCCAGGTAACTGCACAGGTGTCACGGATTCTTCTACCTCTCCTGTCCACCGTGGCACGGGGGCCTTGCCTTTGTTTGTTGTTTGTTTGTTTACCATTCAAACCCCAGGAAGTGCCTGGCACTAAGCGGGCACCAGATGAGAGTCTGTAGATGAAAGGAAGGGCTCAGGGGGAGCCCGTTGGTGGACGTGTGCCTCTCCAACATGGCAGGACAGGAAAATGCCTTCACTGCCCAGCGCCCAGGCCAGGCCTCTTTCCAGCTCCAAAAAGAGGGTTCAGGTTTCATTAAAACCCAAATGCCAACAGGGTCTTGAAGGACCAACCACCGGGCCCCTCTGACCCCAGACCCTGGGGTGTCTCACCGGCTCCCCAGCAGCTCATCCCAGAAGAGGAAGGGCTGGGGGAGTGGGGGGGGTGGGCCACCCACAACCAGCCTGACCCCTGCCCCTGTTCAGGAGCTTTTATCCATTTGGGTTCAGGGTCTCCAGGTGGGAGTCAGGGGGCTTCAGATCCTCACCCGCAGAGCGCCAGCCACACAGCAGCGCTTGCTACAGAGGCACCATCTCTGGTCCTCTCCCGACCTCCTGAATCGGCACCGGCACTTTAGCAGTGGGCCTGGGTGACTCCCAGGCAGCCAGAGCCGGAGGAGCTGCTCACCCTCTCCCTGCCTCAGGGCTACCCGGGAATTGGCTGCATCTGTGCCCCCCACCCACCTCCAGCCCCATCTGCTTTACCATTAACCTTTGTGGCTGGGGATTGCGTCTTCTTCCTCAGGGGTTTGAAACGGCAGCCTGACTGCTGCACTCGTCCAAACCCACGTATGTTGCCCCATACATGCACAGCAAGTTTCTGCTTCTGCTGGGGCTTGGCCCAATGCCACCTCCTCAGAGGACCTCTGCTGACCCCCTGTGTGAGGATGTCCCACCCCTCTGTCCCATAACCCTCCTAGCACCTGGCACCATGTGAGGCTATTTGATAACTTGCCTGATTTCGCCATTAGAGTACAAGAGCCATTAGGACAGGGCCCCAGTCTTGCTCACCCGACAACGCCCTTGCAACCCTACGCAGGACCCGTCGGCACTTCCCAGGAGGCCCACAGACATTCAGGTTCGGCAGCTCTCAGCTGGCTGTCCCAAAGCACGCACCATACCCAAAGCAGTTCTTACCAGCCCTGGGAAAGAATCCTAGAGACGCAGCGGCCCCATGCCAAGCAGCAGGCTCTGCTCGGCTTCAGGAGGCTCCGCCACGCACAGACTTTCTTGGAAGAGAATCCAGACCTGGATGTGCAGTGTGCAGGGAGTGGGGGGCATGTGCACCTTGGCATGCATGTGTGCACACGCTGGTGTGGCGTGTCACAATCAGCATTGGGCCCGAGCTGCAGACACGGATTTAAGATTCAGTTATCCAGCTGAGACCAGCAGTCAGGGGAAGTCCCCGGCCGGGCAGGACGTGGAGGCCCATCTCCCCTGGGTGGCCTCCCAAGTGGACAGGGCCTGCCGCTGGGCTGCGCATCAGACCAGCCGCCACCGTGGAGGATGATCCCTGCCCGGGATTACGGTGCAAATAGCTCTCCCCTCATCAGCTGAGTGGGAAAGAAAATAAAACCCCGAAATGGTTGTTAATGAGACGGGGTGCCCTGCACAGCGGTGTCCGGAGTCCCAGGTGGAAGGTCAAGGTGACCTTCTGCCTGTCCCAGGGCCCCTTTGCTGTGCAGCTCAGGGACTTACCAGCTCCACCAGGAAGGCAGGGCCCACCCCGCCCGCCCTGTGGAAGGCCCAGGGGAAGCTGAGCAGGCCAGCTCCCAGGGCGGACTTCAGCAGGATGCAGCCGGCGCCCAGGGGGGACAAGGTGGGCGCGGGCGCGGCGGGAGGGGGCTCCTCCAGAAGGGCTCCGTGCTCTCTCTGTCTCGCCATCGCCGAAGGAGCAGCGGGCAAGGGAGAAGGGACGGCTTTCACAAGTTGTTCTTTGTCTTCCAAGTTGAAGATCTGTTCCGAAGCCTGGACAAGTTTCTCCAATTGAGTGTGAGCCTGCGGGTCTGTCCCGACGTCCCCGAGCCACCCCTCACCTCTGCTCGCCCTTTCCAAAGCTCTGTGCTTTCTCTTGTCCCATAGATTCTGGTCCTCACCTGCCCAACCCTCCCCCCTTTTATCCCCACTTCTCCCCACCCGTCAACCCCAAGGCGGCTGGTAAGTTCCTGAGCTGCACAGGTCACTATCCTCCTTCCCCCTTCTCTCCTGAACCCCCAACTTCTTCCTCCGCACCCCTCTGCTTCCCCCGAGGCCCCTGCAACCTCCAGGCCTTACCACCAAATTCAAGGCAAGAGACAGTCCTGAGACATCAGGCTCGCTCCAGGTTTAGCTGCATCACTGGGGCCCCGAGGGATGGAAGGAGGAAGGTTCTAGCTCTGCCAGCTGTGGGTAGATGAGTCATTAATGAAGGGAGCCCGAGAAAGCCTGTGTGGGGGCCACGTCCCCAATCCTGGGGGCACAGGGACGAGTGGTCCGAGCCATCCGTCCCAAGGCCGGGCAGCGTCTGGGGCCTCCGGGCTGGGCTGGTGGCCTGCGAGCCTTAAGCGCCCCCTCCCCGGGGCGGGGCCTTCTCGGGGCTCAGCTGGGGGCGGGCAGGGGCCTCCCGCCTCGGATCTGCCGCAGCGGCCGGGGTCAGTGCCCCCAGGCCTCCCCTCTCAGACGCCCCTTGAGGCCCCAGACTGAGGGCGGGGGCTGGGGGTGGGGAAGAGCACAGCCTCCTAGTGTGGCCCTGTCAGCTCCTTGCAGTGTGGACACTGAGCCCCGGTTTCCTCATCACAAAAGGGGTTCACGTGTCCCCCTCGCAAGGGCCGCGGGGTCTGTAAACCACCTGTGAAGCCGCGGGCCGTCAGCAGGTGCTTCACAAAGGATCGTTTCCCTCCCCGTCCCTCTTCCTTCAGTGCCAACCGGCTCCTCGCACACAAGCACTGGGGACCCACAAGCACCGGGGACCTTGTTAAATGCAACTCCCGATTCCTGGGGCCGGGAGGATGGGGTCTGGGTTTCCAACCAGCTCTGGGAGGCCGGTGCAGCCAGTCCCGGGACCGCCCTTGGAGAAGCGGATTCTCTCTCCCGGGCTGACCTTCTCCCCAAATCGGAGACGCCACCTGCAGCGGGCCCAGCTGAGATGGCCGAGGGCTGGAAACGGCCCCACCTGGGGAACGCAGGCCCGTGAGGGAAGGTCAGACCTCACGTTCAGATGGGACCTGCTCAGCTCCAGAACCCAGCCTCCCGGAACGGCAGCTCCTCTTCTCCAGCTTGAGCCCGCACGGGTGTCAGCTGCAGGGGCCATCAGGTGCAGCCTGCGGGCCCCGTCCTTGTAGTTTTGGGTTCTGGAGGTCTTGGCTGTGGTCAGAGGATTTGCATTTTTAATAACTGCTGGGTGAAGATGCCCCGTGGTGCTGCCCTCAGCCGTCAGCCCCAGGTCAGCCTCTAGAAGCTTTTTTCTAACAGTCTCAACCCCCTGACTGCTGTCACCTCCCTGCAGGCAGTTTCTGCCCTTGTGGGTTCTGCCCAGCGAGTGTTGACAGATGCTCGACCTGCATTTGTCATTTGCATTCTCAGCACTTCTGGGTGAAGCCGGTGACCATCAGCTGGGAGCCGGTGACCGTCAGCTGGGAGCCGGGACGAGGTCTTGGGCAGTGTTCGAGTTGCAGCCATGCCCCAAGGTAACCTACACCCCATTTAGCCCTCGCACCAGTTCTCTTGGGTTATCTCCACTGTCCCCACCGCACAGAGTGGGAACTGGGCTCAGGCACGTTAAGCCAGTGGCTCAGAACCTCCCAGCTGGCGAGTGACAGTCCTGGGAGGCACCCCGAGCCAGTCTCACTGCAAAGTCTGCAGTGTCGTGCTGCCCTCCTGCATCTGACAGTGCCCCGGAGAGCAAGTACTGAATGAACAAATGAGTGCAGGAATGAATGAATGGATGAATGAATGAACGGAGGGATGGAGACACAGACTCCAGAAATTCAAGGAAAAGAACTGTTGCTTGGTTTCCTCCACACATCCAGGACCTGTGTTCTCAGGCATGCAATCAGTCAGTCATTGAACAAACACAGATGGATGAAGCTCCTGCATGCCGGGCCCTGGGGATTCAGAGATGAAAGAGAAGGGCCTCTGCTCTGCAGGAGGGGACCATCCCGGGGAGGATCAAGACAAGGTCAGACAAGAATCTCAGTCCACTGGGAGAAGGGTTGGGCAGCGGAAAGGAGGGAATCAGGAGGGGCTTCCCGGAGGAGACGCCTGGGGAACTGGGCCTGGAGGCTGAGACGTTTGTGGACCAGTGAGACGGGCAGAGGAAAAGAGCTCCTGGAGACAGGGACTCCATGTAGCGGCTCAGGCCATGCTTCTGGAGAAGCCCGTAGCGTCCTGGGTTTGAGGTTCCTGGGTCTGTGGGTGGAGGCAGCAGGAAGGGTCCAGGCTGGTGAGGAGCACAGGCCATGGTCGTCTATCCAGGTTCACAGCCGTCAACACTGCACACACCCCTCCCCGGGAGGGCCAACGGGGCCCAACTCATTTACCCTGTCCCCCAAATCCGGCCTCCTGACCGCAGTGAGAAAGAAGATAAAGAGAATTTCCTTGGCGCCAGGGCCTTTGTAGCTCCTTAATCTCTGGCTTCTGCGGGCCCTGGTGGTTCCCTCATTAGCTGTCCATTAGCCGCATGACTTAGAAATCAGCCACTGGGCTGTGAAATTCCAGGCCGTGGGGAAAGCCGCTTAATTCCCAGGGCTTTGATATCCAGGGCCCAGCCTCAGGGGGCTGCATGACCTTCCCTCTGAGCACGGGCAGGCACCCCGCTGCGCTGCCATCTGTACCACCCTCAGCTCAGGCCCAGCCAGGCCTGGCACCAAGGCACCCTTAGGACCCTCTCTCTGCCACTCAATGTGGGGGGAGAGTGGGGAGGGGGATGAGGAAGCAGAGCTGGTGGCCTGCCCACTCTGCAGTGGGACCCCTCCCCAGCCAGCTGATGAAAACCCCAGATGGGAACGGTTTATGATTCTAAAGAAATCCTCTTTGTACAACACAACTGACTTTCTAAGAGGCTGGGGAGGTTCATAAGAAAAGTGAAATGGACAGTTTGATCTAGCTGTTGCAGGCACCAGATATGTTCACCTTGTCCTTTTTGCCTTGGCTGCTGGGAAGCTCGGCGCTGTATTCAGGATCTGGTTACAGGCAGTCTGGCTTAGATTTTTCTAGAATCGCTATCTCCATTTTCTCTCTGTGGCCCCTCTTTCCATCTTTTCATTGCAGGAAAACCTTGATTCTTTTTGGACGTAGATGGGGGATACAGAGGGCCATTTAGGGGGTGGAATTCGGCTAGAGACTTAGGTGGTCACCACCTCTTCCCTCTGCATCCCTCCTGCTGTCTTTCTTCCCCAAGTCCCCTCTGCTCTGGAAATCACCATGCCTGAGTTCATTTGCTTTGAAATCGAGGCCTCCGTTCTTATGGATTTCTAAAGGTCTTTTCGTGAGGCTGAGAGAAGCTGACTTGTAAATCTGGGGCTCCAGGAGGGGCCTCGGAGGTAACTCTGCCAGGTGCCCCTCAAGCTGGCGGATGGGGAGTGCCTCCAGGGACCCAGGCCTGGGCCAGGAAGCCTTCTGGGACAGCCCAGAGAGTCCCCCCTTCTCTGGAAAGCCACAGGCCCGAAAGACAGACACGACTGGCCTCGAGTCTCACACTGGGGCCCGCTCTCGGCCAGGGCTTCCTCCGGGTGCACTGGGGATGCATTCGGACACCGGTGCTGCCGGCTGGTGGCGAGGGTGCAACAGGGCAACGTGTGTGGGTGGGGGCTGCAGACTGAGCTCGCCGCTCCCCTCTCGCCTCCTTCCCAAGGGTCTCCTCCCCTTTCCAGCTGCCACCTCTTTCTATGCCCTCGTCCCCCACACTCATCCTTCCGGGGCAGCAGCAGGCGCACCAGGCAAGGTTCAGACCCAGATCCGGGGACCAGCCACGTCTCCTCTCCACTTCTTATTCTGTAAACAGGGAAGGGAGCGGGACCCACGCCTGTGGGCACGGCCAGGGGCCACATGGGAGTGGGCTTGGCACAGCACCCGTCTCGGGAGCCCAGCATACAGGAGCCACTCTTCCATTTGCCCTGTGCTTTGGGGGCTGGCACGGCCCAGCCAGGCAGGTACCCCAACTCCCCCCTCCCTGGGGCCCGAGTCGGAAGGGCTGGTTAGGAGGAGAAAGCCCCTCGGCTCCTGGAACTTTGTGCTCACATCCATCAGAACATTCTGGATGGACAGACAAGGGCCAGGTCTCAGGTCATCTTGGGTCTGGGCCTTGCTTGGGTCACCTGTGAGATGGTCTGATGACAGGTCCTACTTTGGAGGGCTGCAGGGGTGCGTGAGGAGATGCTTGCGGCACCGAAGCGGGAGGCACATGTGTGCTGTCATCAGCGAGTGTCGCCTTCCATCACGGGTCCTTTTGTGTTTTCCTTGGCTTGACCCAGAGCTTCTAGAACAGAGGTTCTTCACCTCGGCTTCCCCGATCACCCGAGGAACGGCCTGCACCAGGACCAGCCCTGGCCTCGGTCTCAGGGTGGGGGGCATCACGATTTCTTTAAAGCCCCCAAGAGCAGCTACCGTGCTGTGACGGTGGAGGGAGGACAGCTCATCCCTGCACCCCTGGCCCCCTCCCCCAGCTTCCCGCCCCGGGCCTGCCCCACCGAAGGCAGCTCAATAATCGCTGCTGGGATTTAACCCAATACACCGAGGCGTGGGGTGGAGCCTCGGCCTCAGACGCCGAGCGTGCAGGGGCAGCAACCCCTGAGGAAAGCGGGGCCAGCTCGCGGCAGGCCGAGTATCGGCCCCCAAGGGCGTCCTTGTCCATCTCCAGAACCTGTGCCTATGTTACCTGACTGGGCAAAAGGGACTTTGCAGGTGGGACGAGGTTAAGGCTTTTGAGATGGGGAGACCATCCTGGGTTAGCCGGTGGGCACAGGGGAATCACAAGCGTCCTTAGGAGAGGGAGGCGGGGCCACACACAGGGGTCACGGAGGAGAAGGCAGTGTGACGACAGAAGCAGACTGGAGCTGCGTGCTTCGGAGAAGCAGAAGGGGGCATGCACCAAGCAATGCAGGTGGCCCCTAGAAATGGGGAAAAAGGCAAGAAGTCAGAGTCTCGCCTTGGAGCCTCCAGGCAGAATCAGCCCTGCTGCCACCGGAGCCAGGTGGGACTGCTGAGGAACGACTTCCAACCCCCAGACGTGTAAGAGAATGAATGTGTGGTTTTCACCACCAGCCTCATGGCGACTTGTCACAGCAGCAGCAGGAAACCCATGCAGCTGAGCTCTGATACTGGGGCGACTCGAAGAGGCAGGGGCTAGAAGGCTGCTCCAGGCTTGGCAGCAGGGGTCTCTCCTGCAGAGCAGAGGCTGGGGGGCTTCAGGTGGGCCCAGGGGCTGCCCAAACGCACAGCCCGGGGGCCCAGGCCTGCCCAGGCCCTGCTGCCCCTCCCCTCTGGTGAGCAGTGCCCGGGAGTCCCATGCTGGGTGAAGGAAGGAGGGAATCTGAGCCTTGGCAGTGAGAGCAGCATTCTTAAGACATTCTTAGAGTTGATATTCATTCTTCCCACAAAATGCACCCAAAGGGGGAAACCCCAGGGAGGTTTCAGCAGCCAGACCCGAGGCCAAGCCACAAGGCAGAGAGCAGGGGCGGCAGCAAGCCTGGGGCCCAGGGCCAGGAGGAGCCCGTGGAGGGCTGAGCCCTGGGACTGTCAAGAGGCTGGGGCTCTCCAGTGCCAGAGGGCTTCCCCAGCCTCCAAGCCAGGGGTCCCCCGCCTTGCCTGTTCCCAAGTCTCCTGGGGAGCTTTTTAAAAATTGTGGTACCGTTTACATAGAAGTCACCATTTTAACCATTCTGAAGGGTGCAATTCAATGGCAGTTAGTCTCCCCACAGTGTGCTGCAACCATTAGCTCGATCTAGTTCCAGAACATTCTCATCCCCCCAGAAACCCCGTGCCCATTTGCATCACTCCCATTCCCTCCCCCCAGCTCCTGGCAACCACCCATTTCTCTGTTTCTATAGATTTGCCTCTTCTGGGCATTTCGTATAAATGGAAGCACACAGCAGGTGGCCTCTGGTTCTGGCTTCCTTCATTCAGCATGATGTTTTCAAGGTTCATGTAGGTTGTAGCAGGAATCAGTGCTTCATTTCTTTTTATGTCCAAGTAAAATTTCATTGTAAGGGTTGACCATGTTTTGTTCATCTGTTGATGGACACAGGTTGTTTCCACCTTTTGGCTGATGCGAACAACACTGCAATGAATATTGGTGTACAAATATCTATCCAAGTCCCTGCTTTCAATTCTTTGTGGTCTATGCGTAGGAGTGGAATTTAACCTGGGAACTTTTAAACATTTTTAGGCCCTTCCCAAGGAACGTATGCTTTGCTAACTCTGAGCTGACACCCAGGAATCTATATTTTTACACTCCCCTGCAATGCCTTGGAGTCATCATCAAATAAAATCAGTATCCTGTGTGATAATATTTATCCTGTGTAATAATATTGACCTAAATGGGTGGCACCATCCATTAAAAAAAAAAATCAGGAATTTTAATTTCTCCAGAAACTTCTATTTAATCTACATGTGAAAAAGAAGAGTCTTTTGACTATCCCAGACACAAAACTTTCATTAATGCCTAGAAATGGGCATTCTTTGCCACGGGAAAAGCGGAAGGATTACGGGTGAGCAGGGAAACCCCTCGCATCGAGAGTAAAGAGGTCAGCCAGGTCGTTGCACCTCAGTTTTCTCACCTGAGAAATGGCCGTGAGAGCATCATAGTTTGGTGAGACCAGAGAGGGCATAACGTGTGCAAAGCTTCCGCCCGGCACCAGGCAGGCGGCCGGGGCCCACGGATGAGGCTCGGTCACGGGGGAGGCAGGCTCCCTGTGCGTAGGGCCTGTTTTGTGGGCCTGCCTGGGTTCCCACAAAGTCACCTGCACTGGAGAGGCCCCTATCCGAGCACTGAAAGGACAGCTGCAGGTGCCAAGAGACCCCAGACCTTGTTCCTTACGCAGGAAGAGGGTGAGCCTCAGTTTCCCACGCTGACATCACAAGGACCACAGACTGGTTTGACTTAAACGATGAGCATTTACTGGCTCACGGTTTTGAGGCTGGAAGTCCAGAATCAAGGTGTTGGCAAGCCCTGGCTTCCTCCCTGAAGACCCGAGTCCTGGTCCGGGCCTGCTGCAGTCCTTAGGGCTCCCGGCCTGGCACCACGGCTTCCCGTCACACTCTCGCTTCACCCCATGGCCTTCTCCAACTTCTGGCTTCCAGCTGCTTCTCTCCATAAGGCCTCTGGATCAAGACCCACCCTCATTCCGCCAGCGACACCTTCACTAAGAAGGTCCTCTTTACAACGGGTTCAGAGCCACAGGAATGTGGATTAAGATAAGAATGTTTCTGACCCGGGGAACAGAATTCAACCTCCCATTGGGCAGGTCGGGGTGCCCAGCTGCAGTTCCCCTTTCCCACTGACCCCCACACAGCACCGGACATGGCTCCTGCCCGACTCCCAGGGGGAATGCTGTGGCTGAGAGTGAAACCTGGGGCCCAGCCTCGACCCTGGCCTGAGGGGTCCCCAGGAGCATTCTGGGGCTGTGGTGGTTTTGTTTGATTTTTGGTTTTTTAAACGCTATAGCTGTTCACCAGGTCAGGCAGTGAGAGTCCCCACCAGAGGGGGAAAGGAGCCCTTCAGAGCAGGGGGTCGGCATAGCCGTCACCAGGAAATGTTGGCAGCAGCTGACACCTGGGGCATGCTGGCTCCGTGTCAGGCAGGTGGCTGAGCTCAGAGAAGTGAAGGCACCTAAGGACCACAAGCGGGCCGACGTGGGGAAACTGAGTATAGAGCCCGGGGCCAGGGCTACAGCTCCACACCCACCCCGGGGAGGGTGGCATCCTCTCTAGAACATTTTTCCAGGTGCACCCAGGTTTTCCAACTTGGGCAAGGGGTGCACACCTCCAAGGCCGCCCTCCTCAGCCAGGGCATCCACACCTGGACCCCGTGTTTCCGGATCATCCCCGAGACTGAATTTCCTTCTGATGTCAGTGCACCCTGCTAAGATTCTCTTCTCCAGGCCGGATCTCACCTGCTCCTCCGCTCACATCACTGCTCCCGTGGCTTCCCCTCAAGGCCTGTCATCCCAGCCACCCACCCAGTGTGTTGCTGTCCCTTTAGAGAGAAACCATCAGAAAGGGAACCTCACGCAGAGCACAGGCTTGGCGTGACGGCGACTCGAGTTCAAATCCTGACTCCACTACTAGTCCCATGAGCCTGGGCTCTTTACTAAATAAGTACCTTAGCATGCTGGCTGGAGACAACATGAACATCCGGTTAACAACACTCGGTGCAAGCGGCCGGGGCAGGGACCTAACACCAGCACCCCAGCTCTCAGGTGGAAAGGACCCCCTCTTGCTTGTCAACCAAGCACTTCTACAAATGCAGCCACAGAAGACAGAGAAATGGCCAATAAGCACACGACAAGATCAACATCATTAGCCATCAGGGAAATGCAAATCAAACCCACTTCATACCTAACAGGATGGTTAAACTCAAACAGGTAAAACCAAGTGCTGGTGAGGGTGTGGAGAAACTGGAACTCTCATCCGCTGCTGCTGGGAAGGTAAAACAGGGCAGCCACCGTGGACAGCAGTCTGGCAGTTCCTCAGGTGATTCACCATATGGTTTCACATGGTTCCACTCCTAGGTATACACCCGAGAGAACTGAGAACTTAAGTTCATACAAAACTTGTACGCTGATGTTCACTGCAGCCTTATTCGTAACAGCCAAAAAGTAGAAGCCACCCGAATGTCCATTAACTGGGGAACGGGTCAAGTGTGGTGTGTCGGATGCAATGGATTACCATGCAGCACTAAAAAGGAATGAAGTGCTGTTACACGCTATAGCATGGAGGCACCTTGAAAATATTATGTTCAGTGACAAAAGCCAGTCACAAAGGGCCACATATTGTGTGATTTCAGAAATGCCCAGAACAGGCAAATCCAGAGACCAAAAGCAGATTCGTGGTGGCTAGGGGCTGGGGCGAGGGGGAAATGAGTACAGGGTTTCTTTTTGGGGTGATAAAAATGTTCTAGAATTAGATGGCAGTGATGGTTGCCCAAACTTGTAAGGATGCTGAAAACCACTGAACTGTTCACTTTAAAATGCTGGATTTTACAGAATGTAAATTATGTCTCAAGAATAAAACAAAAACAAAAACAAAAATTTAGAGGCTGACTCAAAACCCCATCTGGGCTGATATCAAAGAGAATCGGGAGGGGGTGAAAAACAGCGAGGCACACAAACTTCTCAGCTTCATGTAGGTAATGCATATTTATTGAAAATTTTCTTCACCGACAATGGTGAAATCAAGACCCCAAATTACAAAACATGATGGCAATTGATACTTATAAAAATAAAGCAAAGGTTTATGTTTCACAGATTTGTGCTAGTTTCCTTCAAATCCCAGTCAGTCCCTTCCATCAGAAGGGAGATAACGGAATCTGTGTTATTCCTCATCATGTAAGAGTAAAAAACGGCATTCCATTGACCAAAAAAAATAGCTTTGCTTCCAAATAGCAGAAGTCTTTAAAGTGACTTTCCCAACAATAAATATAGAAAATAGCCATTAACAAGCGTATTTTAGCTTGGTCAGTGTTGTTTGTTTAAAAAGTACATCTTTCCTCTCAGGGCCGAGGACCCCAGGCTGTCCTCCGAGCCTCCGGTGCACTCGCTGCGTGGAGTGACGTCTCCTGCGCTGACGGCCGAGTTCTCCCGCCCGGGCCCCTGGCCACAAGGTCATCGAGAGGCCCCGCGAGCCGCTGCCACGACCACGGGAGAGGAGGCCGCCGGGGAACAGCTCTCACAAACCCACAGCTGAAGCCAGACCCCTCGTGCACAGGTGGCCTCCTGTGGAGATGTCACCAGCTCACCTGCACCAAGGCCCGGAGGGCCTGACGGTCACACGGAAGGGGTCTTTGGGGGGTGGCTCTGCTGCATGAGCTGCGGGCGCTTCACCCGGGGCTTCCTCCGCTTGGGCCTGCTCTTGGCCTTGTTGATCTGAACCACGAAGAAGGCCAGGACCACCATGGCGCCCAGGAAGGCGAAGACGGGGATGGTCTGGCCCACCTCCTGGTTGTAGCGGCCAGGCATAATCCCTGCAAGAGGACACAGTGGTCAGTAACCCCCTGGGCGACAGCCTCTTTCCGAGAGTCTATTTGTTAGTAATAAATGCTAACTAATTTCATTAGCTGGGCTTGCAGGCAAAAGTAAGGATTAAATCTCAGCTAAAGCTTGACCCAGGCCCTCCAGAGCGAACAATGAAAGCCGTAGCTACGTTCTCAGTGAGCAGAGCAGAAGCTTCCTCATGGTGGGGGGGCACGGCGAGGGCCTCGCTCCCCCCACCTTCCCCTCCTCAGATAGGAGCCAGGACTGGCCGCTGTCTGTCTTGGGCATCTATAACAAGGGTGCCCACAGTCGCTTTCTGTTCCCCTAAGAAGGGAAAGTGGACAAGTCTTGGTCCTGGAGAGGAGAAGG
Organism: Choloepus didactylus; assembly: GCF_015220235.1. Lineage (NCBI taxonomy): Eukaryota > Metazoa > Chordata > Mammalia > Pilosa > Megalonychidae > Choloepus > Choloepus didactylus. The sequence goes on from NC_051328.1 coordinate 39,146,563, forward strand.
GTTTGCTGGCGCTGTCCAAGCTGAGGGGGCTCTGGGCGTGCCCCTCTCCCTTCCGAGAACGCTCTCCACAGATGGCACATGTGCTCCAAATCTAGGAGTGGCCAGTAGAGGACCCCTGGCTTCCAAGTCAATCCAACTTTGTGACTGAGCAGCCATGGAGAGTTCCAGAACCTACCATTAGCAGTGCACCCTGCGGCCTTCAGGCAAGGCCTCAGGGTCTCGGTGGCCCGAAGGCTACAGTGCCCCTTCCTGATGCCCAGAGCTTCCGGCTAACTCCTGGAACCCATGGAAATCCCCCTCAGGACTCATCACCTTTTTGGAAGAGGGATGGGTGTCCAGAGCAAAATGGTTGCCAGTGCACTGCTGGGACGCCCTGGCACCGCTGCCCTGGTCAGGGCGAGCCTCAGGCCCCGAGTCCTGTCTGAGGAGGGAGGTGTCTCTGCCTCAGGGTGAGGGGCAGTGTCAGAGTCACAGGGGAGGCACAGCCACATTTGGCTGAGAAGCCCGGCTCAGGGAACCCTCGCCATGGGTGGGACCACGCTGTACCCCAGCCACGCAAGGACAGAGAATCGCTGGGTTGAGGGTGCAGAGGCCACGCTGGCTTCCGCCACCAGCTGGAACCAAAAGCAGGAGATGCTAGGCAAACCCCGGGGAGCATAACACGTGTGTCTTACAGCACCTTAATAAAGAGTGGGTCATTACTCTGAAAAAGCGTAAGTGTAATGCCTGCCATTAGTAAAAGAAATTCAAATTTGAAAATCTGTGTAGAATTTTCTAAGATGGACAATCAAGTTGTAATCTTTTTGGGGCAGGGGGAAGTGGTGAGAGATTACTTTGAACAAAATAGAGCATGGTTTACAGCAATAAAAAAGCCCACAGGCACTCACCTCCAGGGATGTCCCAGGCACCACTTTCTCCAGGAGACAAGGGCCTTACTTGGGGGCGATTTGATCTAAAGCTGGGTAATGCCACTTTGTCCAGGTCGATGGACAGTAACTTCTGATGTTTCCAAAGATTACTTAGGGAAATGGAGTAAAACAGAATTAAAATAAAGCAATACCTAAGAAATAGGAAGAGATTTAAAGAAAAGTGTGAAATGATATCCCCATCGATATCTCCGTAAACGCAACTGTACGAAATCATAGGGACCATTTCCAGGTCCCAAGACAGAAATGTCAAGCTCAAGTCCACACTCGGGAGAGCTCAGAGTACAGCGTTTATACTGTCACCAACCTGGGCCCACTTTCACTTCAAGCTGAAAACGTCACCAAGTTGGCCTCTGGGAGGGGCACAAGGGTGAGAGGAACCAAAGGCCCACGGGGTGACAGGGGAGTGGGCACAGGAGGCACCCCGAGGGCCGAGGGCCACGAGGACGAGAGCACTGGGGCGGCTTTCTGATGAACTCACATCACTGCAGCAGCGAGACTGCACAACCCCACCGGTAGGGAACGGGGCCAGCGGGGGCTGGGAGCCAGACGCTACCCGTGAGCTCCAGGGAACTACCACCCGAGGCAGAGTAAGACACACAGACACGTAACCAAGCAGCAGTGACGCTGGGCAGGGAAGGAGGATCACACAAAGAACGTGTGCTCTGGAAAACGCACTGTGCTAGTGACAGGAGCGCTGCCACCGCCGCGGTCCCTATTTTTAGATCTGAAGAACTCCTTCAGGCCCAGCTGCTCCGTACGCGAGGGGTGCAGAGAGCGGAGGGTGCAAACTGCAGCAGGCGGCTTGGGCGCAAGCCGAGACGAGAGCGAAGAACATGAGTGGGAAATCTGAACACTGTTCTGGCCAAAGGAAAGGGAAGGAGTAAACACTGCCTGTGCAGTATGAATCCCCTCCGTCTGCTGGTCCCTCTCTGGAAGTCGTCGGCCTGTCTGTGCTGCTCTGGCGGAGGGAGAGTGACAGGGTCCAGGCCTGCTGGTCCTGGGGCGAGGTCAGCGTGGAGGCTGGTGGCTCTTCAGGGCGGCGAGGGAGCTTTTGAATGTGGGAAAGAGATCAACCCTGTACTACCGGCTACTTCCAGCCGGATGATGGCTGAGAAAATGCCAACAAGTATCGTCATCAGTTCCATTTTATAGCATTAAACTTTACATTTGAGACTTAATCAGTCTGAAAATTAAAGTGACAACATTAAGTTATGGAACTGCTGACATTTAAGCTTTATGATTTTCCACATATGTGGCTATAATTTAATTTCAATAGGTGATATCCTGTTCTGGAATTTAATTATTTGGTGATGGCATTTTCTAGTAAGCAACTGGTGTAATAGAACCCTTGAACTATCACTGTAGGATTTCACAACACTGACGGGAAGGAACGAAGGAACCACGTCCCTGGGCATGGGTTCCTGCTGCTCTGCTACTCCTGCGATTGTCTCGAGTTCAGGCACGTGAGGCCCAACAGGGAAACGGCACAGACGTGACTTCACCTCAGGCCTACGAGCTGGAGACTCACACTTGCAACTGGGCAAGGGGATGTCCTGGATTTGAGGTTAGTCTCAAATCTCTTTTAGAGATAAAGAATATGTCTAGGTCTCTGAGGACTGAGAATAATTTCCAGCAAGATGTAAAATGCCAGATAAACGTGAGGCCTGGTGGGTGTAGCTGGAAGGAATTACTGAGTGTGATAGTAAAAATCAAATTTTAGGAGCTGTACATTAGCAACATCCTTGATGGACCAGTCCTGTAGTTGATGGATTATTTGATGTGGACAGGAGATACCAAGGACACTGTTATTTGTTTCTTAGAGTCCTGAACACCACTGTGGAGAGTAAGTGGATTTCTGGAACTTGAGCTGACACTGACTGTCCACTAAGTATGAATTGCTGCTCGTGCCTGGAATAGCAAGTCCAGTTTGAACGCTAGGATAATGGTAGGTTATAAATAAGTGGGAGATGAAAACGGAAATTTATCAGAGATTTTTCTGAACGATGGGGTGTTAACTGGAATGGAAAAGTACTCGGGAATAAAAGTTTCAGGAAGAAAACTGCTGATGAATAGACCATGTGGTGAGTCTTCTCCACTTCCACTGTTCGCTATTAAACATATTCCGAAGAAAGACGCCTGGTCATGGAGGGGTAGATCTAGTGCTTTCTGTTTATGACGACGGTGAGGCAGAAGGCTCTGTGGCCTGCCTTCATGCAGCCTCCTCCTTGTTCTACTCACAGCGTCGACCACTGTCCCCTGCCACACACACCCAGGCCACACCAACACCTGGACATCACTGAAATCCAAGCAAAGGGTACAACCTAAGGACAACCTCCTGAGGGAGAGAAGAGAGGAGGCGAGAGGGCGCTGCGTGTGGGGGTGGGGAGGGGGCGCCTCACCGGACGGCATGTTCGAGGCGTGGCTGCCTCACAAGTGGGAGGCGGTTTCCTCAGGCTCGAGCAGCAGGCACTCAAAGGAGAGGGACGGGTGACTGCCCTGACAGCTATCCCTGGGACACCGGTCACTGCTTTGCCAATCAGGAAAAGTTCCTGCTGTCCTTGCCAGAACAGGACACGGTCCTGTCCAGGCCGGGGGGCGGCAGCGAGGAGGAGAGAACTGGAGAGGCGGGACGGCCAAGCGGACCCCGCTTGCTCAGCCCCAAGAGTGAACAGCGGGAGGCAGCTATCACACGAGGTGGCCTTCACCAGGCAGGGACAGTGTGCCCGGGAAGCCAAAGGCTCAGAGGCGCACTCCCCTTGTCCAGGCCATGGCCACAGGGGCACACGTGTACTCGGGAGCCTCCGCTCCTCGGGGATGACGTAAGAAAGGACCTCCCTGTGGTTTACAGCGCTCAACACCTCAGACGGTGACGCACCTTCCAAGGGCGGTGTCAACTCCCTACCCAAATGGGTCGGTGCTGCAGTTCAAGTGCCCTCGCCCTGCTGGGTCACAGCTTTAACCCAAATCAACTGAATCAAACTGAATTCTACTAATCCAAAGCACTGTCTTCATGCAGGATACATCAAAGTAACCTTTTTCTAAAGGTCAGTATGGCGGCTCACTAATTTAAATAACCATCACAAAATGACAGGTCAGAAGATCTGATTATTCAATAATGTCTGTACAATTCCATTCTCTCATTAAAAAATAAAGTAATGAATCAAAAACGCTGCACGAAGAGTGGAAAAGCACCAGCAGAACACTGACCTGGGAGCCGTCTCGTTTAACGGCTGGGGCTTGGCCCAAGACAGGTGTGGACAGGCGGGCAGGGCCCGGGGTTTCGGATCTCCCAGGTGGGCCTCGAGAACCTTGGAGTACCGGTGAAGGTGGTTCCCTGCGGCGAGCACAGGCAGCAACAGAGGAAATCGGCACCGTTATTAAAACACGAGGGACAAGCAAGGCTTTCGCAGTTTGCCCGTTTGCCCTCCTGCCATCAGGGCCACGCTGCGGCCATTACCCTGGCTTCCAGGGGTCTTTCCCACCAGGGGCCTTCAGGACTGACCCCGGATTGGCTTCTCCGAGGCAACTTGTGTGCTCACTGCTGAGGGCGAGTGGGGAACTCAGAGCAGACTGTCCCTTTAAAATGGCCGGCAGCAGGTTGGCACTAGCGGGGGTCAACGTTCACTGACCGTCAGCTACCCACACAAGGCTCTACTCAAGGAATCAAACCTGTGTGTGCACCCTTTGCGTAAAGGTCTTTCCCTTCTGGAGTGTTTGATTTCCCAGCCCAGAGAAACAACCAACCAACCCCCAAACCAGCCAACCAAAAAACTCTGTATTTTAAAAATTCAAAACTTCTTACAGTTCTTAGATCTACACTCTCCAGTACTGACCCCACCAGCCACATGGGGCCACCAAGCAAGTGAAATGGGGTTAATGCAGGGGCTGAAACAATCATTTTTGATCCACTGGGCTAAAGTCTATTAATAAAATGAATCTGGTCTGTCTGTACTTTTTTTACATGGCTATTAGCAAATGGACAATTGCATGCGTGGCCAGCTGTGCACCATTGGAAGCACCCATCAGCTCCACTGCATAAACACCTGGGGGACCACGAGCTGTGACTTAACTTCTCTGGGTTTGTTTCTTCATCTGTAAGCTAGAAATAATAGCACCTCTTCCCTGGAGGGCAAGAAGCTTTCATGGGGTAATTTATGGAAAGCCCCAGCCTGGTGCCTGGTAAGTGCTCAAAAGCTCTCACCGGTGTTGCCCAAACCCGCCACAGCCCAGTTCCCCCACCCCACCCCAGAGAAAGCAGGGCCGTGTGCGTGAACACGAAGCCGTGGGAGGACTGACGGCTGCGCGTGCGAGCACCTGGCCCCCACAGGCTCTTGGTAGGCACCCGTTCTGTTAGAAGGGACTCAGTCAGCTGGGTCGTGGCCACTGGCTATTATCGTGCCCACAACCGTTTAAAAGAATGTCGCTGGCACATGCCAACTGGCTCCGTTTTCTGGCAAGCACGACCATTTCCTGAAGAAGCACCATGTCAGGCCTGGTCCCATCACCCTTGGCTGCAGCTCCCTCGGCCCACTCACCTTCCATCCTCTCTGGAAGGACAGAGCCCACTCCGCTGGGGGGCCGCTGCCGACTTCCAGAGTGACTGAGGCTGGGCGGCGTCACCCCATATGAGGTGTACTGAAGGAGAGCATCCAGGAGCCAAAAGCAGTCTGTGGATTTAACAAGCAGGCAGTTTAGGAATTAAGAATTTATTAAAAGGAACCTCAACATGAAAAGAAAAACAACCCCCACACGAGGGGGGAAATGGAAGGTGAACGGTTTAGGCCAAACATGTTCCACGCGCCCCTGCGAGAATCCTGCGTCCTGAAGCATGAGCAGCCAAGCCCACCCAGCCCACCATGTGCCAACACGACCGACCCTGGGCTCTGGCCCTGCTGTGGCCACCATGGGGGTGGAGAGGGCCACACCAGTGGGGAGGGTCCGTCAACTAGGGCCGGATCTAAGTCCCTGGGCTCCCAAATGCAAATGACAAAAGCAGAGAATGATCAGTTATTTTTCAGGGACTTGATGGGGAGCCTGGGGACTGCACCACGACAATGGCATTGCCCATTCCAAGAGCCCTGTGTCAGGAGACGGAGGCTGCTGTGCTGATTTTCAACCTGAAATCTTTGTTTCCATGTTGCTTCTGCCGGGTCTGCCCACCTGAAGGACCATTAACCCCAACTCGGGCTAGGCTGGACTCATGAGAGAACAAAACACCATTAAGCACTTTTCTCTCGCTGAAGAGCTCTTCTGACCCTGTGCTCAAAGCCCCTGAAAGAGCCTCAATGCTGCCGTTCGAAATTTCAGGGCTAGGATGGTCTCCTCAGGCATTTGAGATTTTAATACAGACTCTTCCCAGGAGAGCTCAAGTCTTAAAAGAAAATCTCTGTGGAAAAAAACATGAATCTTCTTACAACTTTCACATTAACCCTTTCGATTTTTAAAAAGACCAATTGCATTCTAAGGACTTACATAAAATGCCAGAAATTCAGTCAACTGCAACCTAAAATCAGAGAGAGAACACGGAGGGGGCACGACACTCTGTTCACACTTCGGGGTTATTCTCTTTTCAGTCTGGCCTCTTCACTCTGCAAATCCTAGCTTGTATCGCCCTCCCCCAGTCCTAGGTCTCCAGTGATCTGAGTTAAGAAACTAGGTTTTGTTCCTGCTTTTATTACCTTACCAGGTAAAAACATGTAATACTTTCACCACTTCATTTCCTCCTTTACAAAATGAGAAAAACAGTCTGTAACCCAGCTCACCACTGCAAACAAGGAGGAGCCTGGCGAGACAGTGACAAGAAGAGTTAGGGTAAAAAGGACTTGCCCCCCTCTCTGCCTGGCCCCCATGACAAAGGCTTGAAAAGCCGAGATTCTCCATCTGGGGGGTGCGGTCAGTGGAGGGCCTCCAGGAAACCCTGCTGGGAACAGCGGGTCAAGGTGGAGGGCGCCCCCCATGGCAGTGCCGGGGCAGTGCAGGCCACCCGAGGGGAACGCACCGGCAGGGCCGAAAGCCAGGGCAGGGTCTCTCCTGCTCACGCTGGGGAGGGTGAAGCTGGAGAAGGGCTCGCAGCCAGCAGGAGCAGTTTTGTTTTGTTTACTAAATGTGTCCAAACTGAGACACTTTTCAGAAAATCCCAAGCAAGCACAGCCGCCGGGGCATCTCCGGCTGTGTCTGCAAGACCTTCTCTCTGCCAGAGTTTGAGCAGCTCCTCGTCGGGGGCGGCAGGGAGCCCAGGCCCACCCCACCCGGGCGCCACAGCCACTTCTTACCCTTCTGGCGGTGACTGTCGTCCAAGCAGTTAGAGTCCCCGTACAGCACGATCCGGCCCCCACCCTCGGCGGGGATCTGATACAGCCCCAAAATGGGGACATTTTCAACAACTGCCGTTTCCTGCTTTAAGACCTCCAGTCCTGAAAACACAAGCACAGAAACAATGAGGAGCATGTCTGCTGAGGAACGAGTTACTTTCCAGTTACTAATTATCTTGAGATTTAATCCATTTGACAAATAAAGAATCTTAGCAAAATCTAATATTCCATCTAAACCACACCAACTTTTAGATAGGAAAACAAGGTCTTTAAATGTCATTAATTTGAGTTTTAGCAAAGCTCATTAACTCCATTCTCTTTCATTTTCACCTGAAATGGTGGAATATTTGGTTCTCAATCTTGAAACTGTTATTTCTCCCTTTTAATCCCCCAAACAACAAAAAACAACCACCCATAGCACTGTCCCCTCGTATTCTGGACTGTATTTACATGGGCAAACAGCCGGCAGCTGACACCTCCACGGGCAGAGCTCTATGCATACTTACACACAGGTTTTGTGTTTTATCACTGAAAGCTATGACAAGTTTAATTCTTAAAGCGTATGTCCAAGTAATATTTTAAAGTTTAGTTTTCAGGTACTTGTTACATCAATCTCACAAATACAAATGTCCCACCAGCAGAACCTTGGAGAGCATGCCTTCTTACCTCTATCCAAACAGAAGACACAATTTAAAATGAGTAACATATTCAAAAGTAAAAAATGAGTAAATGCCACAGGTACCTGCCTGTACCATATAACCGAGGAGGCTTTTTCCCTAAAGCAGGTGCTTTCCTCAGCACTAGAAAATGACAGACATCTTCACTGGAATCTGGTATTTGCCGTGTTAAAACATTTAAAATATCTGATCCATAAAAATGCAGCATTTCATGCTCTCTACGTGCAACCCCGCTGAGAGCTAACTGGAAGAGCAAACAAGATTTCCTTTGGAGGCGGAACAGAGCAGTGAGAAGAGGGGGGACAAGCACACTGCACTGCCACGTAGTCATGGCCTCGGGGTGTGAAGGGGTTCTGTTTCTGACAAAGGGGTCATTTCCGACCCCGTATAACCCAAATTTCCAAATTCTGACTTTGTACCCCAATTATTCAACATAAAGCCTTTTTGGAAATAAAACCCCTTAAAAGGGATTTCTAGGTAGTTAATTTTTATTTCCAGACTGTAGTATGCATCCTCCAAGCTAATTTTGATTCCCAACCCATCTGCCAAACAATGAGCCACCGGATGGTAAGAAGCCAGCAAGGAGACCCCTGTTTTTACCCACCGTGTGCACCTAGTACTGGAAATCACACCACGCTGGAGAAACCAATTTTAGGAAGAATCACTAACCCAATGTAAATTCTGCCCAGTGACTGGGCAGACATGAGTGTCTATGAGCTTCACAGACCTTTGAAACACAGATCTATTTATTGATTGACCTTGCTTTGATGAAAGGAAAAACCACTTCCAGGTAACGCAAATGGGCAGACTCTAAAAATAAATTTGCCCTTGCAGTTGCAAACACACAAGTGAGAAGTCTGGCCTTTTCATCTTTTTCAACTAATTAAACTGTCCTTAACTTCCAATTACAGACAATCGTTAACTTTAAAATGGAGGGGGCCTCTGGTTCTGCACTTCAGCCTGCAGGAGGAAATCGATACACCTCATTGCTTTTCACAAGCCCTTCGTTTTTGCTTTGTAGCATCTCACAGCTCCCGCAGGCACAAAAGTGGCATGAAATCCCAGCTCTGGAGAGCCAGGCTGTCGGAGCCACGCCCTGCGGCTGCTGCCCACTGGCCCTGCTCTCCTCCTCCCGGGGCAGGCTGACGGCTTCCTGCTCTCCTGCTGAGCAGGGACTTCTCTCTAGGCTTCCTTGGAGCAGTGAGATCTCTAAGTGAGATCATCAGAATCACAGAGCATAGAAACAGCACAATTCATAAACAGTAATAAAAAATTCAAGCAGCTTTGAAGGTATTTAAAAAGAAAAAAAAAAAAAACCACCATTAATATCCAAAAGCCCCTCTCCTGCAGGACTCAGATGTATTTTGCAGTAGTCACTACGTAGGTAGATTCAGATTATCAGCAGGAGGCTGTTTTTTCTCTCTCTCTATCTCCAGAGCCCCTACCCAAAAGTCTTGCCTCAAGAGGTACATGCAAATAATATTGCAATAAATTTAAAAGAAAATCAAAACTGCCAATGGTGCAGGGTTTCTTTTTGGGGTGATGAAAATGTTCTGGAATTAGATAGGGGTGATAGTTGCATAATGTTATAAACAAACCAAAAACCAGTGACTAGTGCACTTTGAAAGGATGAATGTTATGGTACATAAATTCAGTAAAGCTGTTATTAAAAAAAAAGAAGAAGATAAAGAAAAAAACCAAGAAGCATATGAAAGGCATTCTTTACCTTGGTCTTTAAAAGTCTGTGTTATCACTATGCCATCTTCTGGAAATTTAGCAATGCTGCACCCTGACGCATAATACACTGGAAAAGAGTTATTCCAAATAAGAACACAGAAACACAGAACACTTTTATCAATCGCTAAACATTTACCCAAAATGCATTCTTCAGAAATTATGTATTTTTAAAAAATGGTTTTTAATCTAAAGAGCTGCTATTGCCTGCCACACTTAGGCTACAGCTAATTACCTCAGAATTAAAATTTACATATATATATATTTACTGGCATAAGGTCTCACGGAGCAGGTTTTATGAGCAGAGCTGTGAGACCTGAAACAATCTAAGTCAGGACCAGAGAATAACTGATAATGATGGTCAAGATGCTCGTCTAGAAACTGGCTGCCAAAAACTTATCTGCGGGGAAACTTCTTAAACGAGAGAGGCAAAGTTATTTCATGAACAGAATTTTATAAATAACCAAGAATGTACAAGGTATTTTTCTCGTGAATACAAATAGTATATAAAAAATCTTATCAGTGGCCTCAAATTAGGAATGTTTACAGAAAATATTTTCATGTAAAAAATCTGGACAAAACTAGCGTAGTCAACACACAGCTTTACAGACACATCTTTTGAAAATACTGAATAATTCTTTCCACAGACCACAGCTTATTTAGCAACCATATCATTCAATCCCTTGGAAATATAAGACTTCAGAGATATGTCTTCTGCTCTCACAATTCTTGAAATAATGCTCCCTGTTAAGAAATAAACACAGCCCTTACTGTCATGGTTGGCCAGGGTGAAATCTCCTTCATAGAGGCCATCGCTGAAGCCCATGTTCCAAACAGACAGAAGTTCATTCAGAGCCGGGATGTTGGCTCCTCCCGTATCCGGCATCCACCACTGTCTGTGAAAGTGAAAATGAGGCGCGCGCTCTTAGTACACTAAGAACTGAAACCCCGCCGTCTGTATCTCATCTGCTCAGGACAGCACTGCATCTCTCTTCCACAATCCCGTCCACCCACACTTGAGCCACAACTGACACAAGCTGCTGCAAATGCTTCAACCCATGTGCAAAAAAACTCCAGTTAAAGCTATTTTATGACATGAAAATCAGCACTTCACCGAAAGACACCTTGTAGAACTGCTTAGCCTAGATGTGGGGATGGTAAGTGAAGAAAAGAGATGAAATAGAAACTCTAAAGAGTTTAATTCACAGGCTCTAAAGCATTTAAATGTGTATTAATTCAGTAATAGAGACGGGAGGTCAGAAAAGAATCAAATAGAACTTTAAAGGTCAAGTGTCTACGTTCAACAATATAACGAACCCTCGATGTTAACACTTAAAACCAAGAGCATTTTACTTACATTAACCGAAAAGACCACCCCACAGGTCAAATAGTCACTAAAGTATTTGCTGGGTAGAATTTAATTCCCACAAAGTCACATTTCTTATCCCAATTCCAACTCCTATCAATACCTTGTGTTTTCATCATAAAACTTTACTTTTCTCATAACGGACGTGTTGTACCAGTCACTGAAGACAATGAGTGAGAGGCCGCCATCGGTGTCCCTCCTCAGCTTGGCGATCTCCTCGGGGAAGAATTCCTCCTCGCTGTCCACCATCAGCAGGGTTCCTGGGGACACAGCACCGAGGCCTGAGAGAGTCCATCTTGGAGCAATGGGGCAGCATGGTTTCAAAATACAGCCTTTTCCTGGGGTCCGTATCTCAAGTTCTGGGCCCCTAATGTTTGGTTTGTGCCCCCTGCACCATCTCATAAGGGGTGAAAAGTAAAGGACTAGGGCTCAGCAATGCACAGGGACCCCTTAACTGTGGCCTTGTTTCCATTTGTGATGTCCAATATAAAGACTATTCACTTATTTGAGAAGGAGCAAACACAAAGCCAGAGCTTCTTTCAACTAAAAAAAAAAAAAAAGCACAAACATGCTGGGTCCCCAGTTGGTCTGAAAGTTTTGTGTTCTACTTGAACAAGACAACCATCGCCACCAATGAGGAACACACATCACACTGCAAAGCCCATTCTGACCTTCCCAAGGGCAAGAACAGACACATGCTCCCTTCCTTGGCCTCTCATTTAAAACTGTGATTCACCTTTTAAATACTTAACAAGCATACAGCTTAAGCTGAATGAATATTTGGGTAACACATCACTGTTGTTTACCATATTGATTAGCATCAAAACACGTGAAGGGAGAGCCAAGCACTTCGACAAAGTAGCCCATGCTTCTCAGATGCTGGTACATGTCCCTGAAGTTGGTGTGGATGTGGTCACCATTCCTGAAAAACAGCGAGCCATGGCATTAAGACGATCATCAAGGCCCATCCAGCCACAGAGTTAACTGTTGGGAATGCTTCTGTCTCTGAAGCGACAGAGACAACTCACCAGCAGAGAAGGCCTGGGATGTCCGCTCTGCGACCACAGAGTTGGCCTTTTCAGACCCAGTTTCTCTGGGCTGGACACATAAAAATGGATAATAACAGAAATCCATGTGCACAGCACATGCATGCACAACATAAAATAAGAAGAAACTGCTAAAAAAAACATTTTCTAAAGTGCACCGAAGCGTAACTGTAGCACGCTGCACACACATCAACTGCTAGGCACCACCTGCACTCGCCAACCCGGCGTGGCCAGCAGCCTGATGAAGGGCAGCGATGCTGCAGCACGGTTGGGCCGCAGGTGGCCACGAAGGACACACCAAGGGGGAAGCCACGTGGAAAAGTCTGAAGACATCTGAGGAGGCAGCCACCAGGGAGTGTTACACCGATCAGGACAGATTCATGTCTAAAGAAGTTTGTGCTGCCACCACATGGAGAATGGCATTTAGGATGCACGAGTGCAGTGACAGTCGTTAGGACTTACTGACACCATCCTGGCAAGAGAAGAGGACAGCTCGAACAGGGTAGGAGCAGAGATCCCAGATGCAGTTATATTTTGGAGGCAGAACTGACAAGATTTGCGGATTGGTTCAACGTGAGAAGTAGGGGGAAGAGAGAACCAAGGATGACTCGAGGTTTCTGAACTGCATAATTATTTCATTACAACTGTGATACGTTTCAAAGGAGAAATGCAGGGGGCCCTCAGAGCGTCACAAGGGACCCGTCAAGTCTAGGGCTCCGGGAGGTGTGGGCTCCAAGAGACATTGAGCAACGGCAGGTCCCAAGCAGGACCATGGCACCTGGCCCCACAGAGGAGGGCTGGCGGGCGAGAGCTGCTTACCAATCTAAAGGGTCGTTTTTCATCCGTAAATTGTCCCTGGGGAAATAGCCAGGTGGATAGCGGAGATTGTGGTACTGATCCCAGAGAACTCTCTTGCTTCGAGGAGGAGTAGGAATTATCTTCACCTTAATTGGGAGCTTCACTGTCGAAGTCTGCTCTGCACCATTTTTTGACTGGGTGGGAAAAAAAAAAATAAAAGAATCCTGAAGTGCTCCCTTTGCCCAAAAGAAGTCTCCAGGTTTTCTAATTTAAACAGTCATTTTCATTTACCAATTTACTCTAAATAATTTAATACAACAATTTCCAATAGCAACAACAGCATATAGGGACATTCAAGTGTCACAGTTAATTCCATTCAGACTCTTCTTATATTAAGAGTTAAAATGTAAGGAACTTCATTCCTAGAAACTACCAGATTAACCCTACATCCCTTTCAGAAAACATGTATTTCTGGCACCACCATTCTGAGCTTGAAACCTGGCACAAAAACAGGCAGCTGTGCTGTTGCTTAGCAACAGAGCACGAGGCACTAGCACCCCCTTCCTGAGCGAGATCTGGGAACATCACTCTGGCCTCAGGCCTCCCTCGTCACGTCAGCCAGGGGGACTTTACACCCTGACACACCTTTACTGCAGGCATTAAGCCTGCCCTTCCCCCAAAAGCTAAGAAACACCAGCCGCGGCCGGCATGTACTCACCTCCATCTCTGCTGGGGAGGACACGGTGAGCATGACGTGCCCCTGGGCAATGCCTTCCCATGAAGCTGCTTTCTTGGTGACAGAAATGGAAATGGCCAGGTAGCCCGACCAAGGCCATAACACCGAGGAGTAGGAGAAAGCCACTTCAATGTTGTCTCCATTCTGCGGCAAATAGGGCTGCCACTCGGGCTGTGGGGGAGAGGAACAAGCAGAGCTGAGGTGAAACGCTCAGGGAGAAAATGCTTGGAAACAATACGGTGTCTCAGTTCCAAAATTATGTAAATCAGTTTCTGAGAAGTTTTTCATTAAATAAGGAAAAATAAAATTTATATTCAGATAATGAGCAACTGATAACCAAAAGAGTCTATGGAATATCTGGAATATCATCTACTAGAAAAGTCTAAAAACCACTGTTTCTGACAGCTTCCAATGTTAGGGAGTCCTTATTTTCCCAATTAAAAAAAAAGTGATATAGAGTTTGACACAAACTTTTTATCTGATTTGACATAAATCCAAAACCTCAGATTTGAGGTTAGATCAATTATGCATAAAGAATCACATAAACATAAAGGAATAAAATGACAAGGATGCAAACTCCACAATCAAATTCTGAAAGCAGCGATTGGGCTGGTGGAAGTCTGGGAGATGCCCAGAGCGAGGGCTGGCTCAGGATCTGCTTGGCTGGGAGAAGGTGGCAAGAGAAGCAGGAGGAGAAGAAACTTCAACCAGCTCTTAGAATCAACCCAGCTTCCCAACTCACCAAATCACCCATTTCCCTCACAAGCCGCATGTCAAGAATCACTCCTCAAGTGAGTCAGAATATTAAAAAATATTCTAACGAAGAAGCAAAGAGAAGGGATTTCTAATAAATGCTCCTGTGACCACAAGTTAACATTTGAGAAAAAAGTTAACTTTTGTCTATCTCTTATAGCACATATCACAACTACATGAGATGAAAGAATTAAATATTTAACAAACATATAAAGGAAAATTGGTAAAGAATAGAATTAAGATCTTATATATCTGGAGGAATGAGTTTCTAATCTTTGCAACAATAGAAGAAATCATAAAAGATAACTTCAACTATATGAAGTTGTAAAACTTTCACACATCCAAAAAAATTTTGAAGACCACCAGAGTAACTAACATTTACGGGAATGAAAATCAATAAAGTGGGAAAACTGTTTGCATAACACATACCAAATGGTCAATTTATCTATGATATGAATATCTGGTATACACTGGTAGGGAAAATCCCAATTCTAGTAGAAAAGTAGGTAAAGGAAATGAAAAGATAATTCACGAGAGGAAATACAATTAGCAAACAAACTTAGAAAGCTATCTACACCTCACAAATAACCAAAGAAATGCAATAATGTAGCACCCATTTTATCCCCTCTAAATTTAAAATTAAAATATGTACCATCCAGAAGCAACCCAAATGTCCATCAACTGAAGAATGAATAAACAAAATGTGGTGTCTCCATACAATGGACTATCATTCAGTCATGAAAAGTGATGAAGTACAATACACGCTACAACAGAGAGAACCCTAGAAACATTATGCCAAGTAAAAGAAGCCAGATACAAAAAGCCACTTGTTATATGATTCCATTTATGGGAAAGGTCTAGAACAGAGAAAACCATACATAAGGAAATTAGATTGGGAGTTTCGGGGGGGGACTGGAATGGGGGTGACCACTCTTGGGTATGGGGTTTCTTTTTTGGGAGTGATGAAAACGTTCTGGAATTAAACAGTGGTGGTAGTTGCACAACTTCCTGAAGATACTAAAAATCAGCAAATTGTACAATTTAAGGCTGAATTTTGTGGTATGTGAATTAGATCTCAATTTTTAAAAGGTCACAGAATAAATGAAAAGGTTGCAGCAGCCAACACAGGCCCCCTGTGCAGCAGTGGCCCCGTTCCGAACAGCACGACTCTGGGAAAGCAGTGGGCAGGGCGTATCAGGGCCATAACGGTGTCCCTGTCCGCTGACTCAGGATTTCCATCCAGGGACCTTACGTTAAGGTAATAATTCAGAAGCAAAGAAAACCATATATGCCAACAAAGTCTGTGTGGACCAAATTCAGATTTCAACCAAAATGCTGAAAATCACCTAATTGTTCAAGACAAATGGTGAAATATTAAGCAACAAAAGTACACTCAGGCCGTGGATATGGTTACATTTAAAAATGTTTACAATAGGAGAACAGAAAAAATTGCACATCTCTGTCTACTAACCAAAGATAACTAAAACTAGGTATTTCAGACAAGTCTGAGAAAGAAGATTTATAAAACAGTGGGTGTGTCAGCCAGCTGGGGCAGGAAGTAACACTCTGCACCCTCCCCACCCCAACTGTGCTGCTGTGACAGTGCTAACCCAGTAAGCATGAAGGAAAAAATCATCAAAATGAAGCTTACAAGAAAGGTCATATCTTCCAAACCCCAAGGCCCATTCATATTCATAACAAAGTAATTACAAGTGGGTCCTTAATCACTGGTGGCAGACCATAGATGAAGACTCAAATGTAATTAGTTAATTCAGGAGCAAAGCTCCAGATGCCAAAGGAAGAAGAGTAAAAAAAGGGTTTCATTTATTTACACCGTTATTCTGAAAAGAATTTAGGATAAAACAAACCATTGCTCCCATTACCCCCAGCGCCCTAGGCAGGCAAAGATAACCTTTCTTTTGGTAACTTCAGAAGTAACGAAGGCAAAAAGAACCCTGGGGCCATGTCCAAGATCCCCCCCGAAAGTCAGAGATGAGGCGGAAAGAAGCTTCACCTTATCTACAATTCTTCCTGTGACTCCCATGCCATTGAGGACCGTGACGTTAACAATTGTCGGCATCCCTCCATAGTAGATGGGCTGGGAGCAGTAGGGCCACATGTAGGGACACTCAGTCAGATCTATGTAGCTGGGACTCA
Source organism: Choloepus didactylus (assembly GCF_015220235.1). Taxonomy (NCBI): domain Eukaryota; kingdom Metazoa; phylum Chordata; class Mammalia; order Pilosa; family Megalonychidae; genus Choloepus; species Choloepus didactylus. Next base: position 39,163,070 of record NC_051328.1, read on the forward strand.
AACTGAAACAGAGAACAGTGTTAGAGCAGACGACATTAGATACTACAAAATACATGCATGCACAGGGAAGAGTTAGCATAGCAGCCTGACCTCTACAAGGGCCTGCCTGTGGGGGGCCCGTGATGGCACCTGGGGACAAGGCTCTGGAAGGCATGCTCTGCTGAGAAGGCCCCTGTGCCGGCCCACCCAGACTGACCACACAAATGACGACGCATGGGGAACACCTCTTTCCTTCTGTGTCTGAACTTTGGTAGTTGTGGCTGGCAAAGAAGGGGTACATGGCCAGCCTCCAATGAAAAACTTGAACTGAGTCCCAAGCGAGCGTCTCTGGGCAGGATCACTGAGCACATGCTGGTGCAGTCCACTGCTGAGGAGAGGGGCCTGGTCTGTGTGAGCCCCCAGCAAGAGGGGGGGAGCAGAGGAAGCCCGGGCCTGGAATTCTCCAGACTGCACCTAGGGTGCCTTTTCTCCTTCTGACCTGGCTGTGTATCCTGGTTGTACCACCATAACTACCTGCTGGTCCCCAGGAGACCTTTGAGAGGAGCACAAACCTGGGGGTGATGTTGGGAACCCTGTGCAAGTGGCATCAGAAGTGGTGATATGGGGGCTCCTGCAATCTTGTTTCCCCTTATGCCGAACTACGTCCCGGGTTAGCATCAGCCTTGGGGCTGAATCACTGAAAAGACATTCAGGAGGCGAGTGCTGCAGACAGGATGCAGCCCCAAGTCGACCCTGCTGATAAACTGCAACAGGCACACACAAACCTGCTCCTGAAGCTGCACCATCGTCAGAGGTATGCAACTCTGCTCAGCGGCCTAACCGTCCTAAGGATTACCAGCCTACTTTAAACATCAGCTAGATGAAGAGTACTTTATGTTAAGTCACTTCACCCAAGATTTATCAAAGTCAACTGGGTTATTTTACATATCTACAAATCAAGCAGAAGATCCGAGAGGTATGTGACTTTCATGGATAGTTACTATCAATACGGACCAGGACCAGAGGTTTAGAATAGCCACCACCTAGTTTCCAAAACTGTAGGTGGGGTGCTTGTATCAGCAAAGGGAGGGACCTGCTCTACCTGAAAAGTATAAACTCTGTTGGCACCTGTGCCCCAAAAGTCATTTCATTCAACTAATAAAATCAAATAAGAAATCATTATTCGCTAACAGAATTCAGTACCACATTAAGAAAATATTACACCGTGAACAAGTAAATGTATTTCAGGACTGTAAGGATGGTTCAGTATTAGGAAATTCATTGATATCACAGGCCATATTAAGAGGTCTAATATGATCATCTCCACAGATGCTGAAAAAAGCCTTTTACAAAATTCAATGCAGATTCCTGACCAAAAACACTCAAGAAAATAGCAATTGATGGATAACCTCTTACTATGATGAAATATAGGTACTTCAGTTCTAAAGCCAGCATCCTACCTAATGGGGAAAAACAAGACGCACTGCCTATGAGAAACAATATAAAGACGCCCACCATCTCCACTACTATTTAACATCACCCAGTTTAAGGGGACAAGAGAAAGAAATTAAAAGAGAAAGAATTGGTAAAGAAGTAGTAAAACCATCTCTATTTCCATTTGATATGTTAACATACCTGGTAAACTCTAGAGAATCAATAATAAAATAGACTCAAATAATTCAGTAACTTAGTAGGACATTAAATTAATATACAGTAGGGCTGGGGAAGGGTGGCGGGATTGAGAGGTGACTGCTAAGGGGAATGGAGCTTTTCTTTTTCGAGTAATGAAAATGTTCTAAAATAGATTTTGTTGAGGAATGCACAACTCTGTAATTACACTAAAAGCCACTGTGTATATACCTTGGATGGACTGTATGGTATGTATGTATATTTCAATAAAACTGCAAAAAATAAAAATAAATAAAAATTTAAAAACAGCCAGTAATAATAACAGTAACAAAGAGAAATCAATCAACCCGCATATGTTATTAGAATAAAAATTAACAGAAAAAAAGAACAAATTAAAAAAAATTTAAACCACTAAAACTAACCATAAGATAAGCTACATATCAGCCTTATGATTTTAGCACAAAATCTACCTGATTTGTTATTTTATTTGTAAAAAATATGTTTATTGAAGGCCCACTATGTTCCAGGACCTGTTTTAAGTAAGGTACAACAGTAAATAAAAGAGACAAAATTACAAAGTTACATATCATATGAATCTATTTATATGAAATGTCCAGGAAAAATAAATTTATAGAGATAGAGAACAGATTTGTGGTTGTCTGGGGTTGGTAGGAGCCAAGGTTGAATGTAAAGAGCAGAAGGAAACTTATTTGGGAGATGGGAGATGGCAGATTTGGGAGATGTTCTAAATGTGAACTGTGTTGATGTGCACATAGCTCTGTAAATTTACTAAAAGTCATTGAATAGTACATTTTAAATGGGTGAATTTTACGGAATGCAAATTATACCTCAGTAAAGTGTTTAGAAGAATAACGTAATAGAAACAGATTAAAAAAAAAAATAAGAAGAAATCAATCAACCAGTTAGAGGATATAATAGTAGAGAAAGCCCCAATTACAAGAGCAAAAAAGATTAAATACTTTGAAATATACTTAGCAAGAAACATGTAAAATCTATAGGAGGAAAACTGCAAAACCCTCCTGGAAGACACAAATGTGTACTTGGGCAAATGGAAAGATACTCCATTTTTGTCTAGAATGATCAACATTAAAAGATATCAGTTCTCTCTAAGTTCATTTAAAATTTACTGCAATCCTGATAAAAATACCCACAAGCATTTTTATGGAATTATGTAAGCAGATACTAAAGTTCATATGAAAACATTCAAGAATAGCCAGGAAAACAGTGAAGTAGAAAAAATTACAAGGAAGAAGCACCCTACCAAACATGAAAACATAAGCCTGTACAGTGATAACAGTGTGGTACTGGTACAGGGACAAACAGACCCACGGAAAGGAACAGAAAGGCCCCGAGAGAGACACAAATGCGTGTGACAATTCAGTGTATGATTAGGATGGCATCTCCAACAAATGGGACTAAGATGGATCTTTAAATAAACAGTGCTGGAACAACTTGGTCGCCATTTGGGAAAAAGGTAAAATTCGAGTCATAATTCATACCATGCTCAACAGTCAATTTCAAATGGATCAGGGAATCTCAGTGTAAATAAAACGTAGCAAACAAGTACTATAAGAAAACATGGGTAAATCTCTGACTTCGGTGCACAGAAAGGCTTTCCATGACTCAAAATCCAGAGGCAACACAATAACACAGACTGACAAGTTTGACCACATTTAAAACTCCTTTTCCACGGTAAAAAAACACTTTAAACAAAGTAAAAAGACAACCAAAAATTGGGAGAAAATGTCTGCAGCGTATATCCCAAAGGGCTAATATCCCTAATATATTACAACATTTTAAAAAATGAGAAAAAGGCATGAACAATTCAAAAGAAAATTCTAAAAATGGCTCTTAAGAAGAGAGAAAGTGTTCAAATGGACTTATAGAGAAATGTGAATTAAAACAGTACTGTAAAAAGTATGACAGCGCATTCTGTTGGCAAGGCCGTGGGGACACTGACGCTCCCCACCTTGCTGGTGGAACGCAAATGGGGACCCCACCTTCTGGAGGGGAACCTGGCAAAACCTAGAAAAACTACCTACGTACGTAACTTTGACCCAGAAATCCCATTCTGGGAATTTACTCTGAGGATACACCTCCAGCAAAACTAAAACACAGAGGCACAAGGTTATCCACTGCAGCAAGTTTGTAATTGCAAAATACTGGAAACAACTTCTGTGCCCTCAGAGGGGAGCAGGGGTAAATCAACAGCCCTAGACATGGTGCAGCCACGATGGAGGAGGACACGCCTCATGAACTGGCAGGGAGTGGGCTCCAGGATACCGTAAAGGGGAAAAAGTATAAAAGAACACAGTCATGCTGGTCTCCTGTGAGGAAGGGGTATAGGAAAGGGCGCCTAAGAAAACACACAGCTACCTGCTCGCTTTGGTGCAAAAAGAAACATAAGACGAATAAACCCAAACCAATGTGGCTGTTACCTTCAGGGTGAGAGAAGGGTGGGGGGACAAGGGAATGGAAATAGAGTGGGCACGACAAGGGGGTGACACTTCTCTGGGTGGACCCTCTTGTGTAGTTCTGACTTAAGCACAGATTCAATAAATAAATAGTGGGGGGGAATCCAAAAAGGAACACAAACACTAAAAGTTAACCCAACTGTATTACAAATGAACAAAAAACCCACACTGATGAGGGTGAGGGAGAAAAGAATGAACCTGAGTAACTATGGAAAACAGTTCAACTGTATTTTGTAAGATTAAGATAAAAAGGACTATACAAAAATATTGTAGGCAGTTATTAAATTTCTCATAAAGAGATGGGTTAGAAGCTCTGAAACTGTGTGTACATCAGGACTGAGCGGACTGAGCAAATAAGTGAGTATATTGTGGAGAATGAGAGCCAGGGTTCTCACACTAGAGAAAGGGATTAGACAGAGGAAGGGGGAAGGCTGGAGTGAACCTCGTGGTATTGGACAGAATCAAGAGCTATCACACGAGTTCACGGCTTTAACACACACATGCAGAAGGGCAGATATGGACAAAGGTGCAGATGGGTGTGTTTGTGTGCAATGCACACACAGATACATTCCCTGGCTCTCTCTGCTGAAAGGAGGCCTCGAAACATCCATGAGCACAACTGTGAGCAAAGTGAGAGCCCAGATCTTGGCTTCCAAGACACTGTCCTCCCATTGGAGCACCAGGACTGCTTGGAGAAAGAACTGATACCAAGACTGCGGCAGGGAAATATATGACAGAATCTTCTGAGGTGCCAGAAAGTAAGCAAGTGCTTGAAAAAGGATGGGGACATGTTGGAAGGACACAGAGGCCACCTAGAAGGACCTCCCAACGGCCAGGGCAGAACCTGAGCAAGAAAATAAGCAATGCTATTAATGGATGGATTATAAACCACAGGGGAAAAAAATCCATATTTTTACACAAATATAAATCCATGAATAAATCAGTGAATGGGAAAGAACATATAACTCTTTCCTACAGCAGAATTCCAATTAATAAATGCAGAAAAAATGATGAAAACAGAAAATCACCATGTGGAAACTCCATAGTACTAAACACCGCAGGCAAGAACCATCCAGGGAGACTAAAATCAGTGAATGAAAGCATGCTAAGAAACAGGACACTGCATCATCCCCAAGTGTCCCCACAAGATACTCACTAGTCACCAAGGGAAAACCAGTAACTCCAGCTGCCCCCAGCAGCCCTGGCCCAGGATGCTCAGACCCCCAGCTGCAGGGCAGGTGACTGGGGCCTGGCATTGCCGGTCACTGCCCCTGACCAAGGCCATGCTCCCCCGGGCTGTTCCCAGCCACTGACAGGACACAATGGGGGCAGAACTGCAGGCTCATGCCTGAAGCCCCTGGGAGTCTGCAGCCGGGTGACCGTGGCTCAAGGACTCCACATCGGCTGGACCTTCCTGAGCCTGCACCATGGTCAGGCCTCTTCCCACCGAGCCATCCGCCCCCTTCTCTCTTTCCCAGGCTCAGACTTGCCTCGTGGCCCTAGGTCTCTTCCCGTAGACTCAGGTTCCCGTCCTTTTATCCATCACAGGTATTCCTCCCCCAGATAAATCTCCCGCACACCTATCCCATCTTGGCACTTGTTTCTTGGAGATTCTAAACTGACACACTACCCTAACCAAATGATCAAAACAAATATTACCACAATAAGACAAAGAAAAACTGAGGAACTGTGGAAAACAGAAAAAGACTAAGGAGACATGGCAATTAAATACAACATGTGATCCTGGACAGCAAAAGGACATTGGTGGAACAATGGGCAAAATCTGAATAAAGTCTGCAGATCACAAAATAATATTTACCAGGGTTAATTTCCAGGCTTGGATACTTGTCGCAGGCTTATGTAAGATGTTAGCATTCAAGAAAGCTGAGTGAAGGATGTATAGGTTCTCAAGTATGATGTGTACAACTTTCTTCTAAGTATTCAGAACAAGAAAGAAAAAAATCTTGCCCAAAATATGCCCTCAAACTAAGCCATCAGAAAACATTAAAAAAAAAAAATACCCAAACTGAGAGACAATCTATAAAATAACCATCCAGGATTCTGCAAAGGTGTCAGAGTCACGAATGACACTAAAGGAGAACTGACTGTCAAGGATCGGAGGAGACCACAATGACACAACAACTACACGGGGTGGCGGACCCGGCAAACCTGAAGGAGGTAGGTCTGCGGCTTCATTACAGCACAGCACCACCTCCAAGGTCCTGGTGTTAATGGCTGCGCCGCGGCTATCGAGGAGGGTGGCACCAACGAAGCCCTGGGTGGACGGTGTGTGAAAGCTCACTGAACTATTTCTGCAAAATTTCTGGAAATCTAAAATTACTGCTGAGGAAAAAGTTTTAAAAAGTAAAAAGTGACGAAAGGAGCTCATGATTTTTTAACCATTTATATCAAAAAGGAAAGGGCTCAGGACTAACCTGGGTAGAAGGAGCAGCACGAGGCTCTCACTGGGGGCCCTGAGGGCTGGGTGCGGAGAAGGGGCTCTGCCTTGAGGCCTGGGTTCTGGGCAGTGGGCACACCCCCCTCGGAGCCCCAGGAGGAAGGGAAGGGCAGTGGGACCGTGGAGCATACAGACCTTGCCTGTGGCTTGTAGCTGTTGAGGATCTGATAGGCCCTCAGGAGGTCGAGCTTGCCGTGGCCCTGCTCAAACATATTGACACCAGGGAGCCTGCGGGCGGACGCGATCAGGGCCTGCTTCATGCTGGCAGGGTTCACCAGTTCACGCTTCTGGACCGTGCTGGGGGGAAAGCACAGATTTGCTCATTTTCTCTCAAAAACGAAGATCAGACCATTCCTAATGTGCAAGCTGCAGACATGTGACCTCCAACCTTGTCTGACAGCTAACGGGGGCAACAAGGGAGTGGATGCAAGGTGAGAGGGAAAGCATGCACTTTCATACCTGCCTCAGAACCGACCACTCAAGAACCTTCTAGATGGCTTTTGTGAACAATGATTTATGGGGTTAGTGCCTGTTTAGTCCCACAGGGCTGCAGGAGGCAAGCTAAGAGTAACAAGCTTATCCAGAGAGAGAAAAAGCCTGCTGGGAAAAGGGAGAAGACAGCCTGGGAGGGAGGCTGGCTGGGAGAAGCTAAGTCAAACCGACAGATTCCAGAGAGGGAACTTGACACAGGTTGGGCGAGAGGCCTGGGGAGGAAGAAGCCAAACTTGCCTTTTTGTTTTCAGATCTGGAGGCCTGGTGGATGCAGCCCACTAGAGCAGGGCAGACCTGAGGCCGTGTTAGCATGTCACCATCAGAGTGCATCTGAGCAAATGGTGACACCCAGCTCAGCTTGGCGAGGAACTGAGGGACACTCAGCATCTACTGCTTAAGGACACCAGTGCCAAGACATTCACTTTTGTATGTCTAGTACTATAAATATGAGTAAATTTTAATCCCTAAATGCAGGTGAAAAATCCCATAGGCAAAGAAGGGAAAACTTACTCTCCTAAGTTCCTAAATACTTTTCTATGATGAGGATGGTCTGGGCATTTAAGTATTGGTTTTCTAACAGGTCTAGATGGGAAATCCAACGAAGAGAAGTAAGAGAAGATCAGACAGGGTCGACTTCTAATGACAGAATAAAAGAACGGCTAAAAGCCCAGCTACAGGTCAATAATCTTCCTCCCGTCTTGCCCACACAGTGAAATCAGAGGTTAGGTTCTACATATTTTCTTACAGGATGCTGTGAGATTGGGAGCTGAGGAAGTGCTTCCCTGTCGTGGAATGTCTATCATGAGCCTTTTGTCAAGCTATGGAAGTATCTCTGAACCAACACAACAGCATTTTTATCTACTGCAGAGAAATGAGGAGTGCTACAAGCTTTCTTGATGCTGAAAATATCTGTACTCCAAGAAGCCCATGGCAATGAAAAATACAACCTTCTCTCCCCCATTTGCTTGACAGCAAGGAGATCTGATGGGTTCAATGGAAAATCCTGAGAGCTCATCACCTGCTAACAATCATGGCAAATGGGAGACCTGAATCAATATTTTCTGTTATCATAGTTAACAAGAGGACACAGACGCCCTTGCTATCTTCTCTCTACCAGGCCGGCACGAGAGTAACAGTGAACCAGGTAACTGCAAGGACTGCCTTCCTCCTCTCATTTTTTCACTTCATGTAACATGAGGTAAGGAAAACAACTGGGAAGACAAAGACAGTTTTCCCAACAAGCAAACATTTATTCTCCAGCAATTACTCTGGCCAATTTCAACCCCTTTCAAGAATTCGGCTTTAACTCTAAGGAAAGGATGGGGAAAGGAGAAAAGAGCTAGACCTCAACCTGTGTCAAGGATTACTTGTAAACAAAGACATCTCTGGCATTAGAAGCTAAAATCAACATAAGTTTACTTGCTTTTAAAGAGAATCAAAAACTTTCAAATATACAGTTATGTATCTTATTGCCACACAAAAGCACATTGAAAGCCTCACTGAGACAGGAAAAAGTAAAATTTCTTTTGGGGGAAAATACAGTGACAAAATAAATGCTAGTTTGAAAGACACCTTTTTATAACTTTCTGAATATGGCAACATGGCCCATCAAACTAAAAGTCCGAGTGAGTGTATTCTGATCCCGGCTCTACAATCTTTGAGAGCTTGGCAGTCTTCTAGCTTCATTATTTGCAGAATTAATGACTGATCACTAAGCTCTATCCCAACTGTTTTCAGGATTCAATGAGGCCAAGAGAATAAATAACTCGCAGAGAGAAACTTACCTTTCATAAAGGAGTAGGGACAGACTGGTTTGATATCTCCTTAGATAAGAGAGTAAATTAAAAGATGGATTCCCAAGAAATGGGAAGATATGGAAAGAAAATATCTTATTTTTCTTCCCTGACTGATGGAGACACTTGTCTGGCTACACCAAGCACAGTTCTAGCACATAAACTGCATACTAAAACAAACAAGAAAGAACGCAAACATAAAATAAAGACAGTAACAGGTATTTTACCTTGAGCTGTGCTTTCACGGCTTAAAGCTCACAAAGCGCGCACACATGTATTTCATCTAAGGCTCATAGCAATCCTCGGCGAAAGGAGGGCTTCCCACCTCTTCAGAAGACACGAGGAAACAGAGGCAGAGCCAGGCTCTCCGACGTGCTTAAACGCACGCACCTCACTGGTGGGAGAAGCGGGACTCAACTCCCGGCCTCCGGCACTGGGTCACCTGTCCTGACGCTGGAGCCTATCTCTGCTGAGCGACACTCACCTCACTAGCAAGGTGACAGCACCCGCCACCACCGGAGAAGCGACGCTGGTCCCGGAGAGGGCCCGGCACCCTCCTTTCACACCGGAACCCCTCACTCCAGCACCATAGGTGACGATGTCAGGTTTCATACGGCCATAACCTCCTGGCAGCTCCTGTGGAGAGAAGGAGCCAGTTCTCGCCCAGCACACATGCTGGGACACCGTGCTGTGTAGTTACGGGTGAGGAAACCAGATCACATCTGTGGGTCATTTAAATAGAGCATCACCTTAGGAAAGTACTGGTTGTAGACGGAAATTCTATTTTCTAGGTTTGATGATAACTTAGAAAATAAAATTATTTTGGTATGTTTTACAAATAACCAGCATACTAGCAAGACCGTAAGGCAATTAAAAAGCTAACATTTTTATTTTGCTAACATGTCAGTCTAGAAACCAGAAATGGGACTTATCACGAGACTAGAAACTGGAAACTGATTTATCTCTAAACTTAAAATTAGAGCTATGTTAGAAAAATTAGAAAATTAATATCAAAAATTAGAAAAGAAAGAAACCATGTTTCTGGTTGACAAGGGGAAAAAAAGTACTTGCCATAGCACGCTATTTCAAACTGCCACAAAAGTAAAAATCAGAAACTATTTATTAAAGATAAACATAATTGTACAAGTAACCTGAGATAAGATCTTAATTATTTTCCTAAGCTTCCTGGAATCTGGGGCCAAACGAGAATTACAATAGGCTCTTCTATTCTGCCAGATAAAAGTAAACCAATATGAAGGAAAAAAAAATCTCTCATGGTCATCAAATATAAAAGGACTCTGGATCATATATGTGGGACACAGAGTAAATATATCTTCACCTGCAGATCTGTAGATGACTCAGGAACATTTCTCAAAAGGTCATTAAAGACCAGGCCTTTGCTGAAGGCCAAGGGCATGATTCCTTCATAATTCAGGGAAGGTATTTACACAGGGAGCAGGCACTGTTGCCTGGTATTTGACAGTACAAAGAGAATGCTCAGGGAGCACAGATGGTACACAACACATCTCTGGGGCTGACTTCCTCGGGGAGGCGGGGGGGTTCCACCGGACTGTGGCTTCAATTCAAAGAGGTGGCATCTGAGTGCCCGTGGCGGGGGCCTGGTGGGGCTGACCATCTGCCTTAGGCCCCGGGCGAGGCGCCAGGAGAGGTGAGACAGCTGTGGTAGTAGGCGCCAGGGAAGACCACCCCATCACGTGGACGCAGGTGTGGAGAAGGCCAACCATGTTCACAGGAAGCTTGGAGGCCCTCCTGGGACTCACCCGAGACCTCAGAGCTCGGCCCACGTGAGTGAGAACACAAGAGATGACCTGACCCTGGAGAGTGCCAGGGGCTGGGCTGGGCTACCCCTCAGCCGCCTCAAGGGTCAACGCACCCACAGGCTCCCCCAAGACAGCACCCCATTTTGAATCAAACTCTTTTCTGATAGGAAAGGAGAATGAATCTGCTGCACAATCAAACCCTAAGTAGCTGAATTAACCTGTGGGAGTTATTTCTTTTCTTCAGCTAAATACAATAATTTCTGTTTTAGCAGATTTGATGGTAAGCTGTTCTCACTAGCTTCCTCAGTTTTTTAAGGCCAATACTGTTCAGCCTTAAGACTTGGGACAGCAAAATCTTCTCATTAGTAGAGAGGAAAATTTCCTACCTTCTACTAAATACCACAAGCAGGCAGGAATCCAATACACCCAAAATGTCAGTTACTTAGAAGTAAGTTAAGAAGAAGGAGAACTAGGAAGGCTCTCGCTTTCCCCCATGTGGCCAGCATCCGGCCTCCCGACTGGCTCTGGATGACTCATGGGGAATGGCAGACGTAGAGGGTCCAGAGCTCCTGCCTCGTGGCTGGGCAAGCACTGCAGCCCTAGTCACCCAATCCGTGAATTTGAGGGTCAGTCAACGTTTTCCATGTGTGCACCCATAAATACATCCTGACACTTTTAAACAAATGATGACATCTGGCACATTAGACTAAGAAAAGCTTACCCAGGTTGTCATTCCCCTAGAAGAAAAGCGGGCGATGTTATCTTCAAAGTCAATGCCTCCTACTCCAATCACATCCATTTGATCAGCAGGGTTATTCAGAGTGCTAAACGGAGGCAGAGAAAAACAAAAGAGAGAAGAAGTTGTGCAAAACAAGTAACTCAAATAAGAGCAAATACTCCCAGAAAACCTAAGACTTTCTTAAGTACCTTCTGCAGCTTTGGTGGACTGCTGTTTCCAGAAACACTTCCTCATAGTGTCCTGTGAAAACGCCATGTTCCTGGTCACCTTCGTGCCATGTTCACCTGCTTGCCCCCCACCTGAACACCCCTTCTCTCCTTCCCTTCTCTGCAGCTTATCATCCTTTGGCCCAGCTCAAGATTCGCTCTTCCCCTCACTACTCCAGGCCTCAAGGCTCACCCTGTTCTCTGAGCTCCACAAGACTCAGCATCACAACTCGTCACCTAATCACTCTCCAAGTGTTTCAAATGTACTCTTCTGCCTCCCCTTCTCTGGGAAGGCACTACATCTGCCATCTGCACCCACCACGGGCAGGAGGGTAGACAGGAAGTGACAAGGGCTGGGCCTTGAGTAAGCACATCACAAAGGAGAGAAGTGGCTGATGTGAGTTTTTGCAGTGTGTTCCTCTAGGAACTGTGAGAATGGCTATCTTTATTCTGTAATCTTGAGCTCCTTAGAGGAAAGACAAGGAATGGCAGATAAAAACCATGACATTCTCTTCAATACCTCAAATGCACTGAATTTGAAAAAAAAAAAAAAAAAAGATAGTGTAATGAATAATGCAAAACTGTCTAAACTATAAAAGGTAAGTCAAGAAGCTGAACTATTTAAAAGAATGAAATAATCTGTTACAAAACGGTGTTTTCAATCTGCATTTCTGAACCTTACCTATGATGGCTTTGCCACCCAAAGAATGAACCCTTTGACAAATCGATAATGACAAGGGATTCCAAGTAGCTTAAGAGATGTTAGTAGCAAGATGTCTAGTGCTTGTTTTTTTAATTAACTATTTCAAATCACACTGGGTCAAGACTGGCCCCCAACACAATACCAGGTATTTGTTCAGAGGCACCCACAATTATCTTTGTTTGGCTGAGGCTGAAATTTTACAAATTGATTTCCATGAACTTATGGTGCAGAAGTTAATATAGAAATCGCTGAGAGAACATCCCACTGAAGCTGATACAAAAAATGCCAACTTCCCATCCTCCCTCTACCTGTCAATCCCTATAATTTTCAGTGTGCTCTGAACCCATAAAAATAAGCAAAATCATGAAGAGGGTCAGGCCAGGAAAGAAAGCAATCATTATGGGCACTGAGAAGGCAGAGCTGCAGCTGAGTCTCCCTGGCACCATAAAGCCTAGTAAATTGAGTGTCAAGGGGGCCAGACTCAGAGAAACAAACCTGTCACGGAGCACCTGGGGGGTGGACGCCTTGTTTCCAGGCTGCTGTCACAGCTGGATTGTGTCCCCAAAAAGATACGTTCAATCCTAACCCCCAGGACTCAGAAGGTGGCCTTATTTGGAAATGGGGTCTTTGCAGGTGGAATTAGTTAAAATGAGGTCACCCTGGAGTGGGGGGAGAGGGGAGCCCTTAATCCAGTATGATTAGTGTCCCCTGAAAAGGAAGAAAAGAGACACGGAGACTGAGGGCACAGCGGAGGAGGCCAAAGGAAGACAGAGGCGGAGGCTGGAGTGATGCAGCCACGAGCCAAGCCATGTCAAGGATGGCCAGTAACTGCCAGAAGCTGGAAGAGGCAAAGAAGGAGCCTTCCCTGGAGCCTTTGGAGAGCAGGGCCGTGCTGACACCTGGATTTGGGACTTCTGGCCTCCAGAGCTGGGAGAGAAGAAATTTCTGTTGTTTTAAGCCAGCCAGTTTGTGGTCCTTCATTACAGCCCCAGACACTAGGACAGGTACTGACAGTGCCACACCTGCAGGGAACAAGGGTGGCACCATTCTCTGACTGGCACTGGGGGCAGCCGTGCGGAAGCCCCAGCGGTGACATGATCATCACCACCCGCTGGGCTGTGATAATCATGTGCCATCCCCCACCGCTGCAAGAGACGGGCCGGCTCCACAGCCACACAGAACAACTTGGAGACAGGGCCTTCCTCTCAAGGGTGTTCTCCCATGTACTGCACACTAACAATGATCCAATCAGAAGCCATCAAGTGCAAGTGCCCAGAAATGGCACAGGGTTTGGTGTGCAACTAGCTGAGGGACAAAGCAGTCGGAATAGCATGTGAAAGCACTAGTAACCAAGACGGATGAGGAGAGAAAGAAAGGTATGCCAGGAGGAGCAACCGCAGGATCAGGCATCTGGAAACTGAACTAAGCAGGCTGCCATGGGGTGACCAGGAAGGGGACTGGATGTGAGGAGACGTCCTGGGGCAGCGGGAGACCAGGAGAGCGGCTTGCGCACCACGGCCCACCACCTGTTCTACAAATGATTCCTTCACATACTGTCTACGGCGTGACAGCAGCAGAGCTGGGCAGCTGTGACAGACCCCACACACGGCCCACAGAGCCTAGATGGCTGCATGCTGGCCCTGTGCAGAAAAGGTTTGCCAACTCTGGGCCAGAACCCTGAGGACCCTGAGAACCAACATTTGACTCAGTAGGCAATAATAAGCCGGTGAAGATTCTTAAATAAGAAAACTGCCAAAACATATATTTTAAAAGTAGAAATACAAGGAAAAAAGGAAGGACCCACAGCAAGCGCGTGGTGGGCGGCACACACTGTCCTTGAAGACTCCTCGCACCCATTGTGCCCAGCAGAGACGCTGCCCTCCCCATGCAGGGTGGAAGCTGAGGCCCAGGAAGTGACAGTCCCCGGTTTGTCAGTGGCAAGTCCCATTCCTGGGCTCTTCCCACGACCCACATCAGCCACCCTAGAAGAGGACGAGAGAAGACTAAAAGCAGGGAGGTGGACGAGCAACATAACTGATAACCTAGGCCTGGGTGCCAGGAAGCGACGAGGGCTGTGCCATGGGTAGGGATGTGAGAAATGGGAAAAGTGGCCAATGTGAGAAACTTTATTTAAAGGGAAAATAAGAAAAGCTGACAGGGATACATAATTATTGGTGTTTTCCATGGTACAGCTATAGCTATGTGTGTCCCACTTAGACCCGGGAATCATCACACATTACAGGTGACATAGCAAAACCAGAGCAGGATGGCTACCCTGGACCCTTACAAGGGGACAGGATTGTTTACTGAATGACAATGAGGTTGGAAGGAAATAAGTGCTGATATGCCACATTTTTGACCTATAAAAACCTCAGTTTCACAGAGTTCAACCTAATACTACACCCTAGATCCCTTGTGGAAGCTCAGTCACGCCTCCAGACAACTCTTCTTCACACTTCACAGAAGGGGAAACCGAGCTCCGGAAGTGAAGCTGCCTCCCTGTAAGTCAGCGCTGATCTGTGGCAGACGGGGGACCATCTAACTTCAAATCCACAGCACTCCCCTACTCCAGGCCCCTCCCACAAGGAATTCTGAGGCAAACGAGCATTCCCTGTGGAGACCCCCCCAGCAGGGACTCCGAGGAGTCGGAGCAGCCGGACCCAGCGAGCACAGGCTTCGGGTCCTAAACACACACCCTGCTTCAGTGCCGACAGGGACACACGTCGGCCGAGGGTGCACAGTCTCACTCAGAGGACACAGTCCACGTTTTCTCTTTTTTCTTGGTGATCTTCTCAAGCCCCTTGTCACAGAACCAAACTGCACACATCCTGGGTACTCAACAACTGAGGGTGATGAACATCCTACTCTAGAAGCATTTCAAGCACAAGATGTGATTTTTGAACATGATCTACAGAATAAACTCAGAGCTGGAGGTAGAAAGAAAACTGGCATCTCTAACCTGACAAAAATTTATCACCTGAGTCAGGAGCTGACGTTTCGAATCTCATGCACTTTAACACACCACAACTTTCCAGTACAAAGCAACATGTCTGTGGCTCTGTTCCGGCTGCTCTCCTCCTACCTGACCCCTCTTGTCAGCGCCCAAAGCATCACATATGTGCCTCTCCGATGAGTCTGTCCTGTTTTAGTTTCATTGTGTTTGGCCCTTCCCTCCCCTGTAAGAGCAGGCAGTGCATCTTATTCACCTCCTTACCCCACCGAGCCTCATACATAGTGGGTCTCAATAAATACTGTGGCATCAGCTCATCTCTAACAGGTTTACTTTCCTGATTGATTATGGAGGAAAAAAATAATTCAAATAGAAACTTTAAGCCTCTAAATTACTATTTACAGCAAAGTTTCAAAAAACTCAAACAGAAACAGGATCAGGTTTGAGTCAGAAACTGTGGAAGCTGAGTGGTAGGTGAACAGGGGTTTGTCATGTATTCTCTCTATTATTGTATGTACTCCGTAACGGAGAGTTTTATACTGACAGACAGACAGGTACAGAAAGCTACACAGACAGACAGACAACAATTTTTCAATCATTTCAGGAAAAGCCATCTCAAAGGTCCACTTACCCATAAAGAGGCCCATCGTTGCCAATAGCAGAAACCATGATGACGTTGTTTGCTGTCAACTCCCACACCTACAAAGTCAGTGAGCATTTCCTTAGGAAATTCACCACTTTTAAACAATAAACACATACCTGTCCAAAAAAACCACAAATTCTAAAAATAGTCCTAAAAAAATAATTAAGGAGAGCAACAGGGCAGGGAACTCTTCTACCAGCCAAACGGAAGACTAGCAGTTGGGAAGGTGGACATGTTTAGTAACTAGCATGCTTAGAGAAGGATGAGTCCAGAACACTGGCCCAGGCACAGTGCAAAGCCCAGACACCAGCTTCCCAGCCACCTTCAGAAAAAGAAGGGGCTTTGTATTCAGATAAGAGGGAATCTAGGAGGCACTGAAGGCCACTTGTAAATCCCTACTTCCCTTGCTTCTAATACACTGGATCTATGTAAATACCCAGTTCCAATCCTCTAATCTGCTGGATCTTTGTAAATACTTCACATGCCTCTAATCTGCTGGATCTCTGTAAATTCCTACTTCCCATGCCTCTAATCCACTGGGTCTATGTAAATACCTACTTCTGATGTCTCGAACACACTGGATCTGTGACATGCAAGCCACTAGAGCTCAGGTCATTATCCACCTGCCCCCAAAAAGCTGTGACCACCTGGGCGCTGCAGAAACAAACCCTCGAGGTCAGCGTGTGCAAGGGCAAAATCACCCTCAGACTCAACATCCTTCTGCGTGGTGACACAACCGACCTTGTCAACAAAGGGATGGTCCATGAAGTCGGGCCCACCGATGCTGAGGTTCAACACGTCAATCTTCTTTAAGATGGCGTAGTTGAAGGCGTCCAAAAACCAAGACGTATACGACACCTGGTTAATGATAAAATGATCGTTTTAGTAGTTCAGCGAAGTCTGAAAGTGCTACCACCAAGTTTTTACTTTCTAGGGAAATACACAGAGTCTTAACAGCATGAAGTATTTCTTAATATTTTTGACTAACTTAAATTTCAGAAATAAATCTCAAGTACAGATAATGCTCTGAAATGTAAAATGCTGTCCCAGAAACTGCAGGTCCTTCAAGTTGGATTCAAAGGAGGGAGCTGTGTTCTGAGGCTGGTCTACCTGTCAAGCTTGAATGTACAGCTCTTTATCTTCAAGTACACCTTCCTCAATAGAATCCCAAACTTCTGGCTGTCCCTCTTATAAGAGAGTCAGTCCTAAGACACTTCTATTAAGTGTTTCCAAGTGGCCTATTGTATTTGTCTAGTATTCTCTGCTCCTAAATAGACTGAAGAACAGATGGCATCGATTAAAATAAACATACTTCATAAGGTTATTTCTCTGATGTTCACGTCCTCCTAATTCCCTTATAGAAGTTAACTTCCTTCTTGTATTACCATTTAGTTGTTTTTGCTTTTTTTAAAATCCAAAATTAAGTGTACAGTATAAACAGAATCAGCCTAGTAAGTATTTTTTAAAAGGCTTTTATACATAAGACTACATGTTTATATTTGCTTGTATAGCAAAAGACATCCCCGTGAACTTTGAAGACATAATGCTGAGCGAAATAAGCCAGGCACAAAAAGAGAAATATTTTATGTTACCACTAATGTGAACACTGTGAAAAATGTAAAATAAATGTCTTTTATTGTACAATGTAAGAGGTCTAGCAATAGACAGCAATTATTGAAGGGGGAATGATAATCTAATAAGAACAGATAAGTTATGAAGGGCAATCTTAATGTTCCGGGAATGCTCAGGAATGACTATGGTTTGTTAATTTCTGGGGGGGTATGGTAGGAACAAGTTCGCAGAAATGTAGTTATTTTAGGTTATTTGTTTTTCTTATTCCTTTGTTGGGTTATAATCTATTTTCTTGGAGTAGGGTAGGAACATGTTGGAAGCAATGTAGTTATTTTAGGTTATTTGTTTTTTCTTATTCCTTTGTTTTGGTTTTGTTTGAAATGTTTTTTTATTGTTTGCTTTTTAAATTTTTTGATAAAGTTAAAAAACAAAGAATGAGTATGAAAAAAAGTAAAACAATGAGAGGAGGAGGGGAATGGGATGTTTCAGGTGTTCTTTTTTATTCTAATTTTTATTTTATTTTTTGGAGTAATGCACATGTTCAAAGATTGATTGTGGTGATCAACGCACAACCATGAACAACTGATTGTACACTTTGAAGGACTGTATGTTATGTGAATATATCTCAATAGAATTGCATTTAAAAAAAAAAAAAAGACATCCTTGGCAGAAGAGGGATAAGACAGTAATACAGTATCACATGAGAAATGTGAGGAAGCAGAGTAAGAACCTACCAGACAGAGGGCAGGCCCAGGAGACTTACCACCGTACTGCCTTGCAATATTTTTGAACTATGCATTACTTATTAAAACGTTAAACTTTAAAAATAAATAAATACTACGACCTTTGCTCTTTTCTATAAACTGCTTTCAAATGAAGAGTAGGAGGAACGAAGCTTTTAAATTCACTTTTCCAAACACCATGCTAGGTAATGGGGACACAGAAAAAACAGTCCCTACCCTTGCAGCAGCTGTAAGCCAATGGAGGAAGCAAACAGGGAAACAGGCGATTATCCTACCATGTGGGAAGTACAACAGGAAGTGTGCCCAAGTAGTGGTGGCACAGAGCCTTAGGCAAGCCCAAGGTCAAATGGAAACTGGAGAGATCGAGGAGGGCCACAGTACACAGTGACCCCAGAGCAGTGTCTCTGGAGTCAGACTGGGCAGGGGAAGGCAGCAGAGCAAGAAGGGCCAGCCTCAGACAATGGACATATGACCGCACGATGTGAGAGGCAGTCAATACCACTGAACGTGTGCTACTTTTAAACAAGTACATGATTTCACTGTTTTTACATTTCATTATCAACTTAAAACTCTTACCTGATTATTGGTAAAGACCCTGAAAATATGGAGCTCTGCATCTGGAGCAAATCCCTGGCATTCTCTCATGCTGGCTATTACGCCTGCCACGAATGTGCCGTGACCCAACCCTGTTGCCCAAGAGGAAAAAAAATCATAAAACACAGGTGATAGATCTGCCAAAACAACACATTTCAAACCGTCACTGCCACACAGGTCTCGTTCTCGGGGCCCTGGCTGAAGGGTCTCTGTGGCTTCTCCACTGCCTGCTGCTTGGGTCCAGGGGCACAGGCCCAACTGCAACCCAGCCACTCCCACCTCCTTTCTGAGGAGCATCCTCCCCATCCAGGCACCATCACCCCGACTCGATTCCCAGACATTCTCCAAGACATTCAAAAAAGTTTCTGCCATGACAAAAGGCTGCAGTAACAGCTTGGGTTGGTCCGAATAATTGTTATCCACCATTTAATCCTTAGCACACAAGAAAATATGCTCTTAACTGAGGATGGGAGCAATGTGCTCAGTCAAAACATGAGGTCAACGTGATCAGAAAATGTGTTGCTTGGGTCCCACCATGCTGCAACCTACCATCATCCAGGGTCCTCTCGTTGGTCCAGTTGGTTCTCTCCTTCACGTTTTTGAAATGGGGATGCTTCTCGCTCAGCCCAGTGTCGAACACAGCAACTCGCACGTTAGCACCTTATTCCGAAAGAAGGAAAACACAGTCATGCTTAGAGAAATCACCTTTTGAGATATCTGCCTATAAAATACATTCCTCCTTGGGATCCATAAAGAATGACGTGTCACAAAGAGCCAAAGCCTGCCCAGTGCGCAACAAGTTAGGTAAGACGCTCCAGTTCCTAGGATCTGTGTGTCTCAGGATGCCTGGGGGGCCAGCTGGCTAAGACTAAGAAGACAGAATCGAGGGGGAAACACCACTGTTCGCTGCTAAATGAGGCTTGAGCATAAGCAGGAAGTGCACCTGGACACTCCTCAATTGCCACCGAAGCGCAGGAATGGAAGCGACCCCTCCCCAGGCCTCGAGTCCCTCCAGGCGGCGGGTACCACCTCTGACTGATTTGCCCCTTCTGGGTAAATCAGGGTTAAGGGCACCTTCTTTACTTTACTCCAGGTCTCCATCCCCCCACCTCCTTGGAGAGGCCCCACAGCATGAAAAGCATCAAAAAATGACAAATCCAAGGAGCAGGGTGTGGCACCTAAAGAAAGGGGTAACTATTCCCATTCCAAAAAAAGAACTATGATTTCCTGAATGCTCTTCATTAATAAGAAACTCTGCGGAGGGATGGCAACAACAACCAGGTATAATCATATATTGAGGAAAACCACCGTAACGTGCACTTTCTATAAGGATGAGTCTACTTCAGATACTAGCCAAAAGCCATCTGCAACAATGTAAAATACAAGTGATTTCGTCAGATCAAGGAATTCCAAAAAACAAGGTACTTGTATTATTTAGCAGTTAACCAATGCAATGAAGGGGGTGCCTTCCTAGAGTGAGAGCTGGGTTTAAGCATCAATACCACGTTAAACAATCAACTATACTGAGGGTAACGATCAAAACGTATTTCTTACTTTTTAAAAATATGCATACAAAAAATTGAGAACCATTTGGTTTTTGAAATAAAAAGTGCTTTTCTGAGGATTAGAGAATTTTTGCTCTGTGAAGGAGTTCTCATCCTAAAAGAAGGATAAAACAAGAAGAGATATCATTTTAATAAGATGTCAGCCTACCAGGTTTTAAAAGTATAGGTACCTCGGATTGGAATAGATAGAAGTAAATACCTGAAACTACCAAACTCCAACCTAGTAGTCTGGACTCCTGAAGACGATTATATAATAAAGTAGATTACAAGGAGTGACAGTGTGATTGTGAAAACCTTGTAGATCACACTCCCTTTATCTAGTGTATGGATGGATGAGTAGAAAAATGGGGATAAAAACTAAATGACAAATAGGGTAGGATGGGGGGATGGTTTGGGTGTTCTTTTTTTACCTTTTTTTTTTTTACTCTTATTCTGATTCTTTCTGATGTAAGGAAAATGTTCAGAAATAGATTGTGGTGATGAATGCATAACTATATGATCGTACTGTGAACCGCTGATTGTATACCATGGATGACTGTACGGTATATGAATATATTTCAAGAAAACTGAATTAAAAAAAAAAAAAAAAGTATAGGTACCTCAGGCAATTGAAGGGCAAGGAGCTAAGGAAATCCGAGGCAGGATGAGAGCCTGGAAGTCAAGGAGATATGGGGGAGGAGACCCAGGCACTGTGACATACTGGGGGGGCACCAAAGAACTGGCTTGCATTTAAGAGTCAGGGTACAAGCCTTCACATTAGTTAAAACAGGAATTTTCTGCCCTGGTGAATCAACAGGGGAAAAAATTCTTTTTGGTTTTGAATTTTACTTTCATATGGTATGGTCACTAATAGTGCCTCTTGTCCTGAAACAAATGATCAGCAAGTATGATAGTCAGTTATTTAGTAATTCTGAACACATGACACCAAACTAGAGGGATAAATTAATCTCCATCAAGTTGCCCAAATCAAGGTAGCCATCTTTTTCAAAGCTAATTCCCTTCCTAAGAAATGATGCATGTCTGCTCGACTTACAGCCACCTCTGGCCATGAGCAGTGGTGTGTTTGTTCCCGTATGTGTTGAAAGGAGGGAAATACTCAATAATCACCCTCTCCTAATCTCAGAAATAGGAAACAAAAAATAAGATACAAACGGTGAAGAGGATTAAGCACACAGGAAAGCCACAGACATAGATGCCCATCATAAATGTAGTCAAAGACAAGAGACAGTTGACTACGTTCAATTCAGATATTTACAAGAAGTGCTCAAGGCCCTGTGGCTTTGGCACTAGGCATCTGAGAAATCGGTTTCCTTGGATCCCGGACTTCACGCAGCCTCCCGGACCAGTAGCACCCACCTGTGTAGCCCATCTGCCACAGTGCATCTGCCTGCAGGGTCTGGGCGACCTGCCGCGGAATGGCTCTCAGCAACCGCCGACTCGAGTGTCTTCCTGTAGCGTGCCAGAATCCAGAGCCCAGGGAGAGGCTGGCTCTTCGAAGGGGACGTGAGGATTGCCATTTCTGGCTCCATCTGGTTTCATTACAGGGCACTATAGGATCAGCTGGATCCAAGGAAGAGAACAGTCAGAAGAGAAAGGGAAAAGCACTTACACCACACTATTCCTGGTGGAGAAAATAATCTAAACACAGAAATGATTCCCTTTCAAAATCCTGTTTGAAGGAGAGAGAGATTATCTCTTTCCTAGAAGAATTTTCTCAATGCTAATTATAGGACATTAGTTAACTAACATATTATTTCCAAATAGTTCTTAACTTGGGTTTTTCTAACCAATGTAAGACAGAGAAGGAGAGATAATTTAAAAGGGAAAAAAACCAATTGTGACACTAAAACTGAAAAAACAAAACTGATTTTTCATCAGCAACTTGTTCTCCTGAACCAACGAAGGAAAAAAGTTGAAGAAAATGGCCATTAGGCAATCATGAAGTATTATAGTACCAGATTTCTGGGACAGGAAAAAGCCAGGTTATCCCATTAAACCTACTTCTAGCTAAACATCAATAAGACCTTTGTTTTTATCTTCCTGGTTTGTTTGGGAGTGACTGGTTTTTTAAGGACAAAAAAAAAAAAATCAATACAAAACACTGGGACTAGCAAAAAGGGCTCTAAAGAAGTAAGACACTGCATTCTACAGCTGACTCAGGAAGTCACACTATGCAGATTATTTAACCTCCTCCCATATGTGCTTTTTAAAAAAATTCAGCAAAATTTCAGAGACCTCAGGCCTAGTATATAACAGACAAGGGAAGAAGAGCCAAACTTTATTTCCTTTTCCTTCCAATGAAAGAAATGACAGTAAATGATAATAAGACTAGCAACTTATCACAATGGCTTATGATAAATGGGAAAAAAATGTTTCTTTGGAAATACAAATGCTTTGGAAAATGGTATATAATAAAGAATGCAATTTATTATTTCAGTATAAACCCTCCAGATGAGCCCAAGTTGTAAGGCAACAGGAAGAAACAAGCTCTCAAGCTGATAAGGGAATCACCACGCTCCCGCCATCCTCACACCTGTTCAGCTGATGGCTTAAATATGCCCAGCTGAGTGCCCTTGTGTGTGGTCATGAGGCTTAGGGAAAAACAAGATGAAACCCACAGAAGAGATGTTTTGCCAATGGTGGTTAGGTGAGACAGGGCAAAAAAACACCTCTGTGAAAAATACTAGATAAAAGCCAGAAAGTGACCCAGAACACCAGTTCCAGTGATGCACCAGCTGGACAAGGTCTGCTAAATCCACAGGGACTGTGCATTTGGTGAAACTGGGAGGTTAAAGAATCCAAAACGAGTGAGCTGGCTGAAAGTCTGGCGGCCGCACTGCGGTATAGGGAAACCATGGGTTGGCGTTTGGAGATGGACTAGTTCTTTTTAAAAAAAAAAAAAAAACAAAAACAAAAAACCGGGGAGTAGCTGTGGATATGATGGGGAGAACCACACAGTGAAGCACGGCAGGAATGGGCTGTACCAACGTCTCGGTCTCTGGCATGGAGGATAGCCCTTCCCACATCCGCTGCTGATTGTCTCGGGGCCAGGGGGGCAGAGGAGAGTCAAAAGGAGAAAGAAACCGCGCCCCTTGCAACCATCTCCCCAGCAGGCTGGGGATGCTCCTGCCCAGGACCGGACCCACAGCCCAGAGCCGCACCAATAAACCCAGCGTGACGAAGAGTGATTCCCGCAGCACCACGCACATGCCACAGTATCAGCCGTGGACAGTGGCCTTTAGTGCACCCACAGCTAATTGCCCCAGAGCTGGGAAGGCGGAGCTGTGAGAAGAGGGGGAAATTAACACGCCCCATTCAACCATCTTTACAGCAGGCTGGGAATACCCCTGCATGGTCCGGCGGCCAAGTGCTTCCCTGAAGGGCTGGCGCACACTTGTGACGTGACACAACCTTCCCTCAGCAGAGGTCCTGGAGGGGCACAGCTGAGAAGGGGGACCCATTCAGAAATCCCAGGGACCCTAAGCCAGTGCCAGGGACTTGAGGGTCAGCGGCAGAGATGATCTGTGGTGGGACTGAGGTAAAGGCTTGGACTCTTGCAACAGCCCTAAATCTCCGGGAACACCTAGGATGTTTGATTATTAAAGCTGCCCTGCCTCCCTAACTGCTCAGACACATGTCCTACATTCAGGGTGGACAGTACCAATAACACACCCAAACTTGGTGCACCAATTGAATCCCACAAGAATCAGACCCCCACACACCACAAAGACAAAGTTGGGGAGAACTGACTTGAGGGGAATAGGTGACTCGCGGACGACATCTGCTGGTTAGCTAGAGAAAGTGTACGCCACCAAGCTGTAGATGTGACAAATTAGAGATTGGTATTTTATAGACCCTGAAAGAACCCTATCAAGTAAAGCAAATTCCAAGAGGCCAAAAACAACAGAAAATCTTAAAGCATATGATAAAACCAGACAATATGGAGAACCCACACCCAAACACCCATATCAAAAGATCAGAAGAGACACAGTACTTGGCACAATTAATCAAAAAACTAAAGTCAAACAATGAGAGCATGGCATAGGATATAAAGGACATGAAGAAGCGCATAGCACAGGATATAAAGGACATAAAGACCCTAGAAGAGCATAAAGAAGAAATTGCAAGAGAAAATTAAAAAAAAAACAGAAGATCCTATGGAAATAAAAGAAACTGTTGGCCAAATTAAAAAGACTCTGGATACTCATAATACAAGATTAGAGGAAGATGAACAATGACTCAGTGTCCTTGAGGACCACAGAATAGAAAATGAAAGAACAAAAGAAAGAATGGGGGAAAAAATTGAAAAACTCGAAATGGATCTCAGGGATACAACAGATGAAATAAAGTGTCCAAGTTTAAGACTGATTGGTGTCCCAGAAGGGGAAGAGAACAGTACAGGTCTAGAAAGAGTATTAAAAGAAATTGTTGGGGAAAACTTCCCAAACCTTCTACACAATATAAATACATAAAGCATAAATGCCCAGCAAACTCCAAATAGAATAAATCCAAATAAACCCACTCCGAGACATATTCTGATCAGACTGTCAAATACTGAAGAGAAGGAGCAAGTTCTGAAAGCAGCAAGAGAAAAGCAAGTCACCACATACAAAGGAAACAACATAAGACTAAGTAGTGACTACTCAGCAGCCACCATGGAGGCGAGGAGGCAGTGGCATGACATATTTAAAATTCTGAGAGAGAAAAATTTCCAACCAAGAATACTTTATCCAGCAAAACTCTCCTTCAAATTTGAGGGAGAGCTTAAATTTTTCACAGACAGACAAATGCTGAGAGATTTTGCTAATAAAAGACCTGCCCTACTTCGGATACTAAAGAGAGCCCTACTGACACAGAAACAAAGAAAGGAGAGAGAGATATAGAGAACTTTAATAGACATATATGGAACATTACATCCCAAATCACCAGGACACACATTCTTCTCTAGTGATCACGGATCTTTCTCCAGAATAGACCATATGCTGGGACATAAAACAAGCCTAAATAAATTAAAAAAAAAAAAAAAAAATTGAATTTATTCAAAGCACATTCTCTGACCACAATGGAATACAAATAGAAGTCAATAACCATCAGAAACTCAGAAAATTCACAAACACCTGGAGGGTACAAATGACGGGGAGATGAAAACATTCCTGGATAATCAAAAGCTGATCTACTGGTAACTTCATCACCAGTAGATCAGTCCTATCAGAAATGCTACAGGGAACTGAGCAGACTGAAAGGAAGGGACACTAAACAATTGACTGAAACCACATGAAGAAATAAAGATTTCCAGTAAAGATCACATGGTAAATATAAATACCAATACTACTATAATTTTTATTTGTAACTCCACTGTTTACTTCCTAGAGGATCTAAAATAAACTGTAATGATAGATCAGTGGTTTTGGACTCAATGTAAAATATGTAATTTTTGACAAGAAATACATAAAGGTGGGGGAATAGAGGAGTAAAGGAACATAGTTTACGTGTCCTATTGAAGTTAAGTCGGTAAGAAAAACAAGACTGTTATAGATTTAAGAGGTTAAATTTAAGTCCCACGGTAAACACAAACAAAGTACCAGAGAATATGACCATAGAGATGAAAAGTGGAGTATGGGTTATGAGAAGTGGGAGAAGGGGCAATGAAGAGTTAAGAAATGAGTGTAGGGTTTCTGTTTGGGGTGAAGGGAAATTTCTAGTAATGGATGGTCGGAAGGTGATAGCATTGCAACATTCTAAATGTGATTAATCCCACTAATGGAATGCTAGGGAGGGGTTGAAATGGGAAGATTTAGGCTGTATGTATGTTTCCACAAGTGAAAAAAAAAAAAAAAACAGTCTAAACAGATGATAATTAAATGCCAAGGATGATCTGGATGGGATCTGAGGATGGAGGAGAGGAGGCTCAAAGGGACACAGCTGGGATATAAGGAAAAAAAAAAAAGGAAATATAGAATGTAACCTTTGTATCAATGTTGAAATTCTTGAACTTCTTAGCTGTGCTTAACGGGAACGCATAAAAGAATGTTCTTGTTCATGGGAAATATATATGTGAATTATATTGTTTGTTCAAGGATGTGTGCAGCCTGCTCTCATACATTCAGAAGACAGAGCAATAGGTGATAGATGATAGATGATAGGGAGGGAGGGAGGGAAGGAAAGAAACAGTGGTGTGACAGGATGTTAAAGTTGGTGGATCGGGGTATCGGGGGAGAAGGGTCGAGGTATGCTGGAGTTCTGTGTATGGGGTTTGTACTGTTTTTGCAACTGCTCCTGTAAGTTTGAATTTATTACCAAAAAAAAAAAAAAAATGTTTTGCAAGAGTGCCTTAAAAAATAAAAACAAAAATAAAAACACATACTGCCAGAAGCTAAATGCAAGTTAAGAGGAAACGCAAAGACACCATGTTTCAAAGTGCAAAGAGGAGTCTCACCCTAAATGTCTGAAGGCTCTGAAATTCACTTGGGTGAAAAACACTTTCAAAACAAAGATCGCTAGCATCCTCTACTGCAAACCATCAGATTTTTTAGCATGAAGCCTCATTTAAGAAGAAAACATTCACAACTGATGAAACTAAATGAAAGGATATGGGTGTTCACTGTACTATTTTTCAACTATTTTGCCAGACTAATATTTTTAAAAACAAGAAGTGGCAGGGAGGGGGGGGGTATTTGTGTTAATATGTACATTTTCTCTTCAATTCAAAGTGAAACTGAAGTGACAGCGGGTCACCTGCGATCAAAATACTCACATTCTGCATACTTGAGGGAGCGTAAAACTTTCCTTTGGGGGGTCACTCGTTTGATGTTTGGATGATCTTCAAGCGTCAGTAGCCCAGCTTTCTGCTTTTCTTTTATCTGAATCACCTCAAAATCACTAGGGTAGTCACTGGATGGATTGTTTCGAGGAATAATTTTCCAATTGTCTATATCACTGCTCTTCAGGGCACTTGAAATGAATGAATTTCTAGCTTTGGCTGTAAAGTATCCAGTGAAAGCCACGATATATTCTGAAATCAATGACCACAAATAAAAATAAGAATTTATGTATACGTTATAATGGTAGAGTATATCCGATCTAAAATTTCAGTTTTAAAAGAAAAATTATATATCTTAAAATCCAAAATTAAAAAGAACAAACAAACAAAAAAACAGAAAGACTCATTTTAAATGCCCTGGATGGCAGTTTACAGAGCCTTTGCCTTAAAATGACCTGAACAGATTCCCCAGTCACAGAATATATCATTCAAACTCAGATGCATGTGCGATTTTAAATAAAGCAAACATTAACAGAAGTTTGAATTTACAACAGAGAAATTTCTGTGAGCTTTTCAAATAGGAAAAAGGAATTTGAGAAATAAATGCTAAGTTCATTTTAGTTTACCGAAAACAATGACCATTTCCCAGAGTGCATTATAAGAGACTATTTATTTAGTCACATCTGGTCACTGGAACTTTAGAATGTAAATATTACTACCTCCAAACCCCCCACCCTCACCACCCTCAATGGCATCTGTTCCTCAGAATCACATGGTAGGTAAATAATTCAGAGAGTCAAGTTCCTTTCTTTTTACCAAACCTAACTATACTAGGAAATAAAAAACTCAAGCGGAGTTAACATCCAGGTTCTGGGCTCTTGCCCCATTTGAAATTTATGTTGTTTTGTTTTTGTTTTTTTTAAAGAGGGTCATGTCCTTTGGCAAAAGCTAATGTTTAAAGTAAGTTTGGTGGGGGGAAAGGTGGGGATACAGGGTCCTCACATTTAAGATATCATTACCATATTCCACAACTGTGGAAGAGAATTCCACTTTCAAAGTCAGGTGGGAACAGCCAGGGCACGGGACCTTTTCAAAAGACTTCCTTTCCAGTCTGTCACCCAGATGTCTCTTCCCACAGAGCAAAACCACTAGCAGAGGCAGCCAGATGTTGACAAGCTTCATGGTCAAAAGTGAATATGGTCATAAAATCACATAAATTCAAATCGCACTTGTTGCTTCCTTGATTATCAGTTAATTTTTGTTTCAGCAAAAAGCTGAAACATTACTGGTCAGCCATCTTACAGTCTTGTCCAACGTAAATAAAAGTTAAATTTCATGGCCGTCTGCTGTTTGGCCTGAAAGAGGCTTTCATTTCTTTCTTCGCTTCTTCTCCATTTTGGGTATCAGGCTTCGCTCACTCTGGCCGAGACTACTGAGTCCTACGTTCCATCTGCTCCACAGAACCAAGTCCACAGGGGTGATCAGTCAGCCTGTAAGCCAATCTACGAAACCAAACAGCACACAGAGAAATGAGTAGCACTGTGATACACCCAGGTATGATTTAGCTCCATTTACAATGGACGTAGGAAGGTCAAAAAGGTAACCCCGTTATAAGACAAATGTGTAACATAATCATGGAACTCATTTCATTTCTACTTAGTTGTTCCTCACTTTTTTCAGGGGAAAGAGAGTTTGAGAGCAGCTTCAAAAGTAAAAAAGAATCAAATAAATGAGGCAAATGGATAAAACGAAGGATACCAAAATAACACCAGGAAAATGAGGCATATGGGCCCTAAGCATCCTGATAGCCAAAGCGAAGAAAGACGCCCAACTCCAGGGCCTACTTTGCTTTGCCTGTATTTAAGATTTCATATTTGCCCATCATTTGCACTTCTTCATCTCCAGGGCGTTTCTCAATTAGCACTTTAATTTTCTACAAACTACACCAAATTTTCAGGCAAAAGCTTGGTAAACATCCTTACTTTCTGTTGTAAAATTAATACCAAACAGCAAACTAATTTCAACACAAGTCTTAAAACCTTCTTGAAGTTAAATACACTGTTTCAAAATGATCTCAAACCACACCTTTCTATATTTTGAAAAATTTTCTGCCAGCTCTATGCAAAGTACCCAGAAGGGTTTTTACTGTCATTCAATTTATTTTACCTAAAGCCTCAAACTTAAAGAATTCAACCTGCTAATATAAAGCCAGATTAAACCTTTACTGGAAGTGATATAGGAGAGGACAGTTTGCAAGCTAAGCTACTGCTAAAGGAAAAATTTTATCTGAGTATAAAAATACACGTGGGCACAGACACCTTTCAAAATACCTAAAAGGTAGAAAACCCATCATTCTTCACAATGAAAACGAGAGCAAGGGTTAGGACAGGGCTGGCTGGGGCAGGCCTAGGGAAGTTAGCTGTAGAGATCACACCTGAAACCTAAACAATCCGCCCAGGGAAGCAGGGAGGGAGGGAGGGAGAGAGGAAACGGGATAGGCCTTCACTGCTAACTGCTTAAAAAAATAAAACGTTTAGGACAAGGAGTTAGGCACCTTTCAAGAAAGCTAGGTAGAGGTGCTAAGCCCATTCTCCAGCAAAAACTGGTGCTTTATAGCAACAAGGAGCCTTTGCTTGCTTGGAAACACCCATGTAAGCTTCTATAAGCAGAAAAACACTGGCGAAGGGCTGTAAAGACTAAAGAGTCAAAAAGTGTAATAATCAGTACTTCAATTACTGTGATAGCAAATGATCCTGAAAGACAGGCCTATCTCTAGAACTGGAACTTCAGACTAAAAAAAGGTTGGGGGAATGAAGCATAGCAGACACAGATGAAACTTTTAAACAGTCACTTCCATATCAACATGGAGAACAAAACTGAGAATGCCAACCACAAGAACCAAGAAAGAAAATACAGCCCCAAACAGAAAGGACCATAGAGAAGGAGCAGAGGATGCAGAAAGACATCCCAACAGAGTTTACAGCAATCTGCTCAGGTGTGAGCCCATTTTCCTTGTTATGCTTGACATTTCCGGAAATGGGGTATCAAAGAATGTAATTACATGAAGCATAGGCCTAGCTTAATTAAAGTATTACTGGTCAAGGAAAAGAAAGCTTATCACCAGCAATAATAAGTCCTCAGGTTATATTACATGAAATCATATTTAAAAGATTTAAATGGATCCCTGACTCAATTAAAGCAAGTTTTAAAAATACTAAAGAACAAACAAAAAATTCTCTTAAAACTCTTCTACCTCAAGCTAAAGAAGCTGTGGCACATTTGGGCTACAAACAACACAAATATTAGTGACCAAAACTAGGGAGCAAATCTCAGTCCTAACTGGGTTAGACCAACTTTAATTAAACCTGTTCCAAAACAATTCACTCACAGGTAATTCATCTCTTCTATCTGGTAGAGATGACCAATGTTCTCTTACAACTTGGGCAGGAGCCTCATTTTAAGGGAAAGAGAAATTAAAAAAAAAAAAAAAAAAAAAAAGTGCTGGGGGATTAAAAAAAAAAAATTCCCTACAGTGATCAGGTCTCCCCCCAAATAAGAAAATAAGCTTTTTAGGTTTTTGGGAACTAGGACACTGAGAAGGTGGTATCATAGGACATTCTACTTTAAATTATTATTATTCTACTGTTCATTAAATTACCCGATTCTACTGAGGCTTCCCACATGTAAGCCCCATGCCGGGGGTGGGAGGTGTGTGGGACGGGACTCCTAGGGAGTCGGTATGTTTTCTTTGGGAGGAGAAAGTAGGCAGAAAAGAACAGAGTCGTAAAAAGAAAACCAAAGCCAGTGGAAAAGAATTTCCATTGGAAAGGCTGGCCAACTGTGTTAAATAATTTAGGGGGTAAAAGAGACCCCTGGAGTAGCTATTTAAAGGGCACTGTGCCAACCACCTCCAGAAAAGAGCTGCACTGGCGAGCATGCGAGTCTGGCTGCAGACTGCGCCATCCCACATCGTCAACTGCGGACAGCCGGCTCTATTCTCCCACAGGTACATGGAAGGAAGACAGCCTCAGGTTTAAAAACCCACGGAAATAAATACGGCTGAAAATGATGGCACAAGGAGATGCCTCCCTGTTCTATTTGGATCTGGCTAAACTAATCATATTCTTAAAAGGTGGACTAAAATCTGGGTTCTACGATGTTCTACAAATGCGGGTCTCACTGGGCTAAAATCAAGGTGTCGCAGGGCTGCCTCCATTCTGGAGGGTCTAGGGGAGACTCTGCTTCTCCTTGCCCTTTTCCAGCTTCTAGAGGCCACCTACATTGGACTATGGCTCATAAAATGTGTGATAACAGAACCTGAGGTTTCTATGGCTTCCCAATCTTAGAATAAAAGGCTTCAAAATATAAATTGCCTTTGACGAAAACAAAAGCATCAGATGGGAGCTAGAGGCTTGGAAAACAGCAAGGGCACTGGGTTGGTAACCCCGCCACCTACCACCCATCTCTGTGCTCTTGGGCCCTCTGGTTTTAAAGATTTCCAGGCCCCACTGACTCATCTCCTGGGGCTTCAAAAGCAAATGTCTCACTCTCCAGGGTCGAATACTTTCATTCGCCTCCTTTTTGGTTCTCCTACAGGGTATAAACCTGGTGAGAATTTTCCCTACGCAAGCTCACCACCTAGTGGCAAGCAGATAAGATGCAAGCCACACAGAGTGTACGCACACGTGTGTGCGAAAAGAAAACCACTTTTCAAAAACAGTTCTAAATTTTCCTTTTCCTCTTTCTTCTCAGAATAATTCCCAAGGAGACAGGCGTTCAGGGGCTGCAGAAGCCCGGTCCAGGGTACTGGAACCCGAGCCAGGGGTGGAGGGAGGTGTCTGGAGAGGAGCACCAGAGCCTGAGTGGATGACAAGCACCACACAGGCAGCGGGGTGATGGCAGTGGCCACAGTGGGATGCTAGCTGCAGAGGGGATCAAATGAACAAACGTTTGAAGGATAATGGAAGCCAGGTTTCTCACTGTCAGAGAAGGGAGTTACAAATCTGAAAAGAGAAAAAAGACTGAATGATCCATGGGGTATCAGATTGAAATTGGAAGTAGTGGTGTGAACGCAAGGTTTTCAATAGACAGAGGTAGAAATAAATGCAAATGCATGGATATGTGTATATATATGCACATATATGTACATACACATACATGCATAGCTATATACATACATACACACATTTCCCAGCTCTGTCTCTTAAAAGGAGCTGGGAGCAGTGACATCCCAAAAGCAAGGCAAATTCCTAGCGTCCAGAATCAGGTTCCTAAATACCAATCTCCATGGAAAGAAACTAGGCTGAGTCCAGGCTGGGTAGGTAAGGACAACAAGAGCCCAGGCCATCTTCTTGTGTCAGAAAGTAAAGAGGTGCTCAAAGAATGCAGGGGACGTGTCAAAGGACACAGAAGACAGCTGGAAGGGGCTCCCACTGGCCAAATCTGGTACAATTGGGGTATAAAATAAATAATGAAAGTAACAGATCCTGACCCACTGAATAAAATAGGAAGCCATGCGGCCATACTGATAAAATCATAAAATAAATTGAAAGTCTGAAGAAGGATGGGGTTATTTCAGTAGCCTCAAATACCTCCCGACAAAATTCTTAACTGCAAAGGGGAAAAGAGTAACTTTACAGGGGAGAAGCATTATCAAGTTATCAAAGATAGCCAGTAATGGGACAGAGAATGGGTCCAGCCGAACAGATGCACTGGGAGAACACAGTGTCCCTTCTTGTGAGGTTCCTGCCAAAGATGCACAACGTGAATCATGAGCAAGTGCCAGGCATTCCCAAATTTAGGGACATTCTACAAAGTAAAGGCCTAGAACCTTCAAAACTATCAAGGTAATGAAAGTCAAAGAATGAGAGAGAGACTGTTTCGATTAAAGGAGACCAAAGAGCAGTGACCATTAAAAGTAACTCATGATTCTAAACAGCGTCTATTTGATATAAAGGACATTACTGGAACACTCAGCAAAACTTGAAGGCAGCATGCCAGTGGATTAGATGGCAGTGACAGATCAATACTGATTTCCTGATTTTGACAGCTGTTCTTTGATTATATAGGAATGGCTCAGGGCGGGGGAATAAAAAAGGTTTTGTACTGCTCCTGTAACTTTTCTCTTTGGTTAAGACCATTTCCAAATGTTCAAAAATTGATTGTGGTGATCAATGCACAACTATATGATGGTACTGTGAACAGCTGATTGTATACTGTGGGTGACTGCATGGTATGTGAATATATCTCAATAAAACAAATTTTAAAAAATTAAAAAAAAAAAGACCATTTCCAAAAACTGCAAGAAAAAGTTCTATATTTAGCCTTACTTGCCAAGAATGTTCTTGGAAGAAGGTGGACTAAAAAAAAAATTTTTAGTGGGGGTGGAGGGGGCAACCATATGTCTATTATAGTGGCCTTTATCTGTGCATAAACCAGACCATATACTATGTCTAATAGACTTACATAAGTCAAGTGTGTAAAGTGACATCCTAACGTCCCAACAGAAAGAACCAATCTAGTCAAAGAGAAATTAAAGTATACTCATTCTAAGAAACTCAAAGAATTCCTGAAAAGAGTCATGGTAAAGTAATTTCTGCTAAAATTAACCCCAGTATTTCTGTGATTTACAGCATACAATATAAACAACATTTCCATGTTTAAGAATTCATTCAAGCTCAATAAAATAGTACTCTCAGACTTTGCTGGGGAATGTAAAAAACTATTATAACCTTTTAGAACAGCAATTTGCCAATGTTTTTAAAACCTTCAAAACTTTTGATCTATCTATATATATAACCAATCCAGTAATAACAACAATAAAAACTAACATTTACTGAATGCTTACCATGCGCAGGCCCTATTCCAAGTAATCTGCATGTATTAACCCACTTAATCCTCACAACCACCTATTACTAGCCCCATCTTCAGATGAGAAAAACTGAGGTCCAGAGCAGCTAAGCGTGCCCGGCTAGTGCGTGGCAAAGGTGGGTGGGAATTCAGGGGGTCTGGCCACACTCTTAAGAGGGAGGGAACTTTTATTTTTTCTTTTTCAATGTTCCCAGGAATTTATCCCAGAGAAGTGAGAATCTCAAAGCATACAAAGATTTACACCCAATGATGAGAACTGCCAAGATTATAACTGGGAAAAACTGGAGCGCATCTAAATGTGTAATACCAGTTAGGGTTCATCCACCATACAGGATGCGATGCAGCATTTCAAGTTGGGTTCCTGTGGTGGTCTGAGTAACGGTGCCACAAAGACGCCCACATCCTGTTCCTAGGAGCTATGTGATGGTGACCTTATATGGCCAAGGGGATTTAGTAGCTGTGATTAAGAATATTGAGATGCAGAGTTTATACTGGATTATTCCACAATTATCCAATGTAATCATCACAAGAGTCCTTGGAAGAAAGAGGCAGGAGATGAGGGTGGGTAGTAGCAGACGGAAGGACAGAACCAAGGGGTGAAGTGATGTAAGGAAGGGGTCAGGACTCAAGGAAGTGGACAGCCTCTAGAAGCTGGAAAAGAAAGGCCAGGAAACAGATTCTCTGGTAGAGCTTTCAGAAGGAATCAGCCCTGCTGACATCTTAACTCTAGCTCAGTGAGGCTGATTTTGGACTTCTGACATCCAGAACTATGAGACAATAAATCCATGTTATTTTAAACCACTAAGTTTGAGGTAATTTGTTAGCACAGCAACAAATTATGCTAAGAACACATTTCCCAAAGAAGACTTAAGAATACAGGAAAATGTTGATGAAATAATAAGTAAAAAAAAAAGCAGTCTGTGTACAATATGAGCCAAATTTTTATGTTTAAAAAAATGTATCTATGTGAACAGTGAAAAAATAACTCTGAAGGGTATACACCAAAACGTTAATAGTGATTCTACTTTTGATTAAACAGTTATTTTCTTCTTTATTCTATTTTATTTTTACAAAAAACATGTTACTTTTATAATCAGATAAAACATTACTTTTAAAACTTTAATAAATCTTTAAAAATAAATTTTAAAGAAAAAATCATATTTTCTGGTAAGACAATGGCACAAACATTCAAAATGTATTAGATTTCATCTTATTTGTAAACACAGCAGAGCTTAAAAGGGATCTGTTTTCAAGGAATTGTTTTTAAAAATCTACAGGTACTTTCTAGCCTAAGAAAAGAATACCCTGTGAAAACATTAAGCTTTTAGGCAGTTCCTTCTGAAAAGGCTTATCATTTGTAATATCACTTACTTATACTCATAGGGCCTGATTAGGGCTGTTACTGGATCCACTAACTGTGTAGTGGATTTAATTTCTATAAATTCTTTATGTAGAAGATCTGGTTATCTGTCCATAGAAAGGTATAGCCCTAAAAGATTATCTTCATAACTATGGATTTCCTAAGTATGATTATACCTCTAATATAGACATAAATATGTGCCATCAAATACAAAATAGAAAAGGCACAGCTCAAATCATATATACCAGGAATAAGATTTAATGAAACATCTGTGTAAAAGGGAGACAGAGAAGAGGAAACACTTGGGCAAGCAACTAGTCTAGCTGATACTTAACATTTCTTGCAGCTCTGAGATTCTTATAATTTGCCTAATAGAAGAATATCACTAAGATGATGATTGTAGGTATAACTAAATACATCTGAAATTATTTCTTTGAAAATAATTAAAGAACATAATTCAGGTGATAAGAAACAACATACCTCCTGATAACCATCTAATTATGCAGATATGCTTTGCTTCTTAATAAACAAATAGCTCCAGGGAAGACTCCGAATTTTGTGTTTAGACCACAAAAAGGGACTATTCAGTTCACCTAAAAGTGGCTGTAAATATATCACTTAAGTAACTAATTACATACTTGGCTCTATCAGCATTGTTTGACAGGCTGACATTTAATCAGTGCCAGACCACACCGACTTAAAATAAAGGTGCACCCTTAAGCCGGAGTGAGCCATTTCTGTCCATCAGTAGCTCTTGTACAAAAATCCCATGGATTATCTAGCCCCAGCCCACAGTGTCGCTAGTGCCAAGGCTGAGAAACCCTGGTCCAGACGATCTTTTGTGGCCTATTCTTTCACATAAGTTGCCCTTTCCTCCTTCGAGTCTTCTCTTGTCCTTTAGCCATCTAGGGCTGGGTAGCCACACGAGGACTCCAAAGTTAGTACCTTCCAAGCAATTTGTTTTCTTAGGCAAAAAAGAACTTGTCAAGACTAATAAACCCGGTTAACGGATACTGCAGAACATTCAAACTGATTAGGCCACCAGGAAGGGGAAATCAACTCAGTAAGTCTCTTTTTACCACCTTCTTAACCTGCCTCGGACGAAACACTGAAAGAGACAGAGCTGTTTTCCATCCTCTTCCGTCTACCCAAAAATCAAATATAAGATCTTAATATCCAAGGTCCTCCTGTTTTAATATTTCAGGTCACCCAGGGTTGGAGTGGGCAAGTGTTTCTAATAAAATGTAACCACTAGCTTCACTACCTCCAGGTGCCAAGAGGCAAATGCAAACCTCCCAAAAAGAAGCCATTTAAAATACTAATGAGAGCAAGATGCACTCGCCTCAGCCTCCTAATTACGTGTGGCCCTGACAGTGGCTGCCACCCAAATAAAAAGGCAGTAGGCATGTACTATCTCCTCCCAGAATGACAGAAAATGGAATCCAAGGACATGTGAATTTGAAGGGAACACTAAAAACCTCCTGACTAGACAAATTGCCGCTTGATCAGGGAACCTCAGGTAAGCACCCAATTAGAACTTTCTTTTTTACAAAGATACAAGAACTCTGGGGTTGTTGGAGAGCGTGACGGAGAAACCTAATGGGGCCGGCACAGGTCACCACTCTCAACCCCAGTAAACAGCTGTGCCATCACCTGCATTATACACGGAGGCACAAAATAAAATTCTATTTGCAATAAGCATTCTTTGTGAATGGATAGACAAAATGGTGTAGCCAAACAACTGAATGGTATTCAGCCACAGAAAGGACTGAAGTATGTATTGATTCATGCTACAACACGGATGAAACCCGAAAACATTCTGCTGGGTCACATATGTGATTCTATCCACATGAAATATTCACAAAAGGCAAAAGCTAGAGGGTCAGAAACTAGATTTGTGGTTGCCTGGGGCTGGAGTTGGGAACAGGTACTGACTATGAATGGGCATGGGGGGGGGCTTTTTGGGGCGATGGAAATATTCTAAAAGTGGATTGTTATGACTGCACCACTCTGTAAGTCTCCTAAAATATCACAGAATAGTACACTTAAGACAGATCAATTTTATGCTATAAAATTTACCTCGATAAAGTTCTTACATAAAACATAAATATAATTTAAAAGGGGCTCTGCAAAGAAGGAAAAACCTAGGGGTGAGGGGGGCGAGAGAAGGAGTCAATACTCTCTCCAAGTCCCTCATTTTCATACATATGCAAACTGAGACCCAGAAGTAAGAGCCAGGCTCCGGACTTCAATTCTGAGGTCTAATGCACGCTATCTCATTTGGAAGTGCCATTCAGAATCTAAAGTAAATGCAAGTATTTAATTTGGCTTGTGTAAATCAATAGGTCAAGATTTTTAGGGGCTCAACCCCAAAGAAGGTTGGGCTGATGCTCTGTAACAGTTTGTATGGTACAAGCAGGACATGGCAACGCAAGATTATAAAATCTACAGGTTTAAAAGGCATTCTGATGCTGAGAGTTAACAAAAAAATTATCACATGCCCACCTAGCACACAGGCTTCTTCTTAAACTACATTTTTAAAAATCAGCAGAGCGATGTGTACAAACTGAGATAGGGCAAAGACGACCGCCGTGTCCTATGATAAGAAACTGAGGTCAATTAAAACCTGATACCATTTCCTCCCTGGGTGCATACCTGTTATTACGTGAATATTCGGAAGGTAAGGGCCAGAGTTGAGCATAATTCCACTAGGGTAAGGTTTATTTCACATAAAGAAAACACTGAAGTGGAGCAATCTACCAAACCGTGCAAACACACGGAAAGGGCCAGGCAGGACGCACACAAAGCTGGAAGTCACCGCAGCGTCAGGGGAGAGGGTGAGAGTAAAGGGACTGTCGCGTTTTACACGACCAGGTATCACACGCCGTAGTTCTAAATGCCTCTGTTTACCGCATGACCCCACATGTCCCCAATCCTGCGCGCCCGGTCTGCTTCCCGCACCTCGAAATCACCGCGACGCCGGGCTGCCCTGCCGCAGTGCAGAGCCCGGGCCCCGCGGCGCGCCCGCGGCCACCGAGCGGGAGGCCCCCGACCCGGCCGGGCCCGGTGCAGACCCCCGCCCCCGCCTCGCCTCCCGCCGGGACTCGGGGCGGCCGCGGGGAGCCCCTCGCGTCGCGCGCGACCGACATACCTGCGGCTGCCTCAGGCTCGGGTACGAGAGACCCGGGCTAACCCAGGCTCCGTCGCGAACACGCCTCGGCTCTCCATTCGGGGCTGTTTACTCCCAACTCTCGCGAGACCGCGCGGCCGGGGCGGGGACACCGACAACCGGCAGCGCCGGCCCCGCGTGCCCTGGGCGCGCCGCGTGCCCGAGGCCTGCGTGCGCGCTCTGGAGGCCGGAGGCCGCCGCGCCAGGTCTCGCGACATCTGCGACTCTGGGCCGGGTAGGGGGAGACTGGAGTCCGCGGCAACGTGCGGTGCGCATCGCTCCGGCCTTTGGGGCTTGGCGCGTGGGTGACGGCGCCGGCCCCGAAGCGGCCGAGCTGGGTCGGGTTTGCAGAGGCCCACCCTGGCGAAAGGCCCCCTCCTTCGTTCCAAGGCTGGTGAGCACTGGCCAGAAGTGCTCGAAGCTCGCGCCTGCTCCTGCGGGGCCCCTTGGGGGTCCATGATCCAGAGCCTAGCTCGTGGTCCTTCTTCCCGAGCTGGGGCAGCCGAGGTTCCCCGTCCCGCGCTTAATGGCACCCCCTAGGCACCTGCTCTGGAGATGTGTCCTCGTCACCCTCAACCACGGGAAGTCCCAGGTGCCCAGGCTAAGCGCTATTTCCCTTCTTCCGAAAAGGTGTCTGGGTGACTTAGGTATCAGGATGGCAGGTGGTTTTCAGTGTGAACGTTGAACTGGCACTGGGCACAAGCGAGTGACCGGAAGCTCTTTTAGGTAATGCTAAGGGACCATGATGTGCTAGTCTCAGGTAAAACTGGATCTTGGTATGCAGAATTGCACCAACATGATGAGAAACCACAGCACTTTCCACCTTCCCTTTAATATTATTTAACCAAAGTGATTTAATGTAGTGAATAGAGAAACAAAATAATACATCCAAACTCAGACACCTAAGAGAATTGTGATCATGTGGTCTAGTTGTGTAACCTCTTTGTACCTCAGTTTCCCCAGCTGAAAAGTGGAGACAGTAATACCAATGTCCCAGGTGGAGGGTGAATGAGATGCTCATCGAGTGCCTACTTGGTGAACGTCTTCAGTACTGGGTGGTGGTCAGTATCCAGGTCGGATTCTTAAGTCCTTTCCCTTATTGAGATGGCATCTGCTTTCATGAACTTTCAGAGAATTCTTGACTTTTGCACTTGTGAATCCTCCAAGTTCAGCATTCTGCTGTCTCCACATGTGTTTGGCCTTAAATCTAACTGTGTTGTCCTAACTGGGGCTATGTTAATTTTGGTCAGGGTTCCTTGAAGAGCCCTTTAGTCACCATGCTACTGAATACTTAGCCCAGCTGTTAGGAACTGGGATAGAGGAGTGAAGTGCAAACCTACCTGTCATGTGACAGTGAAGCCTCAGAGTAGGGGAGAGGATAAGGCTGCCAGCCCGAGTGGTGCCCAGGCTGTGGGAGAGAAGTAGCTTGGAGACGGACCAAGGAAGAACTGAGAGCTACAAGATCCTGGTCAACCGGTTTTCTACAAGTCCAGGTCCTAAAATAACGTCCTGTACCCACAGCTTCATGAATATAATAAAGCATTCGTGATTCCATGGGAGGGCAAATATTTATTTAAAACTAAATGTTATTTGAAAGAATAACAGCCAAGCCAATAATGAGACAGAGGCTGACAGACTGGGACTGGTTTTGGAAGAATCAGAATGTCAAGACTGAGGACACATCATCTAAATCACTGGTTCCCAGATATGACAAAAGTTTCAAGGTAATTAAGGTTGGAAAAAAAAAAAGACTCTTCAAAAGAGCTGTGTCTACTTGCTGACTCACTTCTTTTCCTCTCAGTCTTTCTTGAGCCCACTCTCCAACCTAGCTTTCATCCCCACCACTCCACTGAAGTAGCTCTACTGAAAGGGCTCGGTCTTCATCATACTCAACAGAAGAATGAGAACAAGAAAACAACTTAGAAGCTTCAAAATATTTACTAGAGACATTATTATGTACAATTTTCTGCTTGATTATCAGTTTTTAATGAGTCACTACAGAAGTTCAAAGGTTCAATTAATTTTTTTGAAATTTTTTAATAGTGGTTTCTATGGGGGGAAAAATGTGCGTTTCATTCCAAATAACCACTTGCAAACATTTGAAGCAAAACCTTTTCCAAAAGGAAGCACAAGCAGCTGTTTTTGTTGTTAAATTTTCAGTTCACAGATTAAGTTTCAAAGGTTCTTATGTCCCACACTCTTAATAAGAAACCTCAACCCCAAACAATGGTCCAATTTAAGACTCTCAAATAAGCTCCGGCAAAAAGTATGTTATGAAAGACAGAAAACCTAAGGGAGATTCTAAGTTTTGATCCTTCACTACAGCTATGGGCAACCTTGTACCACCTTTGCATGGGTCAGCATTTGACACATGTCCTCCTGCTAAGCAGAGAATTTTAAAACATCACTGACATGGTTTATTTATTGTCATCACATAACAATGATTCAACACCTAACCTTAGATATAATTATCTGATGGTATATTTTTATGTAAAGTTGTGGCTTTTTATTACACAGTGAAATTCCAGTCAATGTGGCATGAAGTCACAATTTTTCTTAAAATTTTGTGTTTGAATGATCACAGATTAATTGTGGGGTAAAGGAATATCAAATATGGCAAAATAACTCCATCAAAAGATAACTCCAAGATAACTCCATCGAAACTTCCAGTGTTCCATAGTATCTCCAGTATGTAATTTTTCACAATTTAAGATCTTCTTCTTAGATTAAGGAGACCTGGTCTACAAGGGAAGGCTTCTGAACTTCACCACTGATCTTTTGAGTCCAAGTCACATTAGAAACACCCCAGGCAATGTCACTGACACAACTGTCTATGACATAAAAGGGTGCTTAAGCATACTTACAATGGAATAGCATCCCGTGAGAAAACAATTCCATTGATTTTCAACCAATTTACTGGCTTCTGTGTCAGTCACAAGATTAAACTCTGAATTTCAAATATGTGCATAATGTCATAGTATGCGGTCCTCAAAAATGTTTGGCTTTATAGGACCTGAACCAAAAAAGTTTCCCGATAAGTTTCAATGCTAACTCACATGGGGGGTGGGGGGGGTGGTTTGCATAATAATCTTCACACCAATAAAAGTCTTCTCTATGCAGAAATTCATTACACGAACCAAGGATGAGCTTCTAACTTATTATGCAACAAATACATCACATCACACACATAATTTGTCCTTATTTTAACTACTATTCATAAATACTTGATGTTTGTGCTAATGCTACTGGACTGGAATCGGAATCATATTACATAGAAAAATGTCTGAAAACCAGATGAAACAAGCTCTAAAGGGCTAAATTTCAGTTATAAAATGGGACATAGGCTGAGAAATTACTACTTATCCACAATAATTTTCTGAATAAATCAAGAGATGACTTAGGGTCACCCACTACATGTCCAAATCTGGGAATTAACTAATTCAACAGTAGATTAAAACAAACAAATGAAACAGAACACAGTAAGTAACATTATACCCGGCAAACCAAGAGCATAAAATTGGGTAGGCTTGTTTAGGATGAAAAGGAATAAGGTTCCATTTTAAGCCATCTTGACAAGAAATCTTTTTTAAAATACTTCACTCATAAATAAAATTACTCGGACACACACAATACACATAACACATACGGTTTTCTAATGAAATATCAATTGAACAGCAGCATTTTCATACACAAACAACTAGAGCTATGCAACATAATACACATAAATTTTTACAGCCAATAATATCAGCAATCTTAGTTATAAATACTGCTTTTAAATAGTCTTTCCTGATGAACATTTGAAAACCAATACTGTAATCATCTAATGAAATTTCCCTTAAAAACATAATAGAAGTATATTTCATATGATAAGGAAATTTCAGTTTCAGATTGCCTTGGTTCACAGAACATACATCACACAACTCCGAGCAGCTTAGGGAAAAGGCATATGGATGTTCAGGTTTCTCCAATGTGTCCTTCCACCCGGGCGGTAGGTAGTCAGTGCCATCCACATGACCCTCGAGCTCTCTCCACAGCTTCTGTACAACTACTACGTTTGCTTTGCAAATGATGACTCAACAGTGGGCTAAATAACCAGTTATAAAAGAAAATACATAAGGTCAACTGAGTTCTTCCAAATGTCAGAATACTGTAGGTTCCAGAAGTTGGCAAAACTTCCTGAAGGACCATCTGAATTCATGCTTTGCAGGACAAGGCTTCCTTACGTAAAGAACGATTGAGAATATTTGCGCCCCACACCCAGAGCCATTCGGGCATATACTGTGCAAAGAGAAACTAAAAATGAAAGAGAAAAAGGTTATGAGGTTAGAACCCAAAGCCACCAATGCTGACAGAAAGAGTGCTAAGATCCGCACATGACTTAACCCAATATACACTCACCCACCACAGGAAATGCCACAAAGGCAAACACAAACACCTCGGTGCTACCAGACTGAGCACCGGTTTTGGTATAAGACCCTACACTAGACTCTATGGGGAACAGAAACACAATCATCCCCGCCCTCTTTCTCTAATGAGGCCAGACAGACCACTGGCAGTAAAATACTTCTATCTTTATTTAATGTGATAGAAAAAGGCTGCTTATTTGGTTAAGGGTTATAAAATCATTCCAGGAATAAATGGTAGTTGGTAACAGTCACAGTATGAGAAAACCGGGCTTGAGGGCCACGATGGTTCTACGTTAAATAAGAGAGCTGAGTCAAAAACACCAGGAC
The DNA here is from genome assembly GCF_015220235.1 of Choloepus didactylus. Lineage (NCBI taxonomy): Eukaryota > Metazoa > Chordata > Mammalia > Pilosa > Megalonychidae > Choloepus > Choloepus didactylus. The sequence goes on from NC_051328.1 coordinate 39,206,304, forward strand.
CTTAGGACAGCATTTGAGGTGTGAGTGAGGAGGGCTGAGGGGACCAGGGACAGGCACCCTGTTATGTTGCTCGCTCAAGGGGACCCCAACTGGGGCTACTGTGGCATCCCCCCCACATCTGGGACTTGGCAGTGTCAGGAAACATTTTTGGTTATCGTAACTAGAGAGCTGTGCTCCCTGCACCAAGAGGGTAGAGGCCAGGGATGCTAGTGAACATCCTGCAATGCACAAAGAATTACTGGGCCCCAAATACCAATCATGCTGAGGCTGAAAATCTGTGCTACTCTGGGACTTCTGTACCATAAGGAAGCGCAGTGGACAAGCCCCCTGGCAGTGCTGAAATTCTAGCCTTAACCACACAGGTTACCAAGGAGGTCCCACATGAACCCGGAAGGGTGTGCCCCGTAACCACAGGGGTTCCGCAGAAGCTCCAGGTCAGCCACCAGGGAGCAGGAGCCGGGCTGCAATGCAGAGCCAGGGGTAACGTTCTGGGGAAGTGACTCTAGACCCCTTCAAAGAGCCAGGATCCTGTCGGGAAGACGCCTGGATGGGCTCCTCGGAGCCTGTGCCCCACAGCGAAGCAGCCTAGATCCCAGGACATAACGGAAGCCCACCTGGAAGCCTGTCTGGGATCCCTCGGTCAGGGCCCCGCAGGTGGGTGCCACTGAAACTCAGCGCCTGGGGTAGCCTGGGTCATCAGGTCCCCCTTCCAGGTGACTTTCTTTACTCATTTTCTCAATATTTATTTAGTGGGGGAGGGATGAGCATCTAAAAATCTGTTAGTTTCCATCCATGGCCACTGTCTGTGCCGGGGGAACATCTGGTATGTTCTGCCAGTTCCCCAAGGAGGTGCCATTCCGGCTCATTCCGCGAGGATCTTGGCACCCTGGCCACAGGGTGGGAAAAGCCTGGTGGAAAGGGAGCCTGGAAGCGGAGGGAGAGAATCCAACCCTCTGGGTGTGGGCCGACAGACTATCAGTGCTGAGTCACCCGTTGGTTTAGTTTATAACAGTTACCAGGGAGGAATGCCAAGTCTCTCCCACCAGGAGCTACAAGGACAGCACCCACCTTGAAGTAAGAGGGGGCAAAGGTGGTGGATTTCTGGTTCTGTAAGGTCCTATCCATGCTCAGAGGTCCTGACCAGAGGCCAGTCCCCTCCCCTGCAAGGAGACCCAGAGCTGCTGCCCAAGACTTGGGGACTCCCAGGCAAGATGATGAAAGGACCAGGAAGTTGGCTGGAAACTTACATGAGAAACTAAAGTGCAAATGTCAGACATTCCCCAGAGACTGAGGCCTGTGGAACTTAAAGAAGTAAGGAATAAATGGGAATGGAAAAGATCCCAAGTAACATGAGCTAGAATCCTTAAACTGGAGTCATGCCAAAGTTGCAAACAACGCTTCTGGGCATGTGTAAGTAACGGTCCCCCTTTCCAAGTGGGGCGGGAAAGGGGGCAGAGGGGATGGGCTGTGACCCATCCCCGGGTCCTCTGGTCTGGCTCTGAACCCCTCACCCCAATCTTGGCATGCAGCCCCAGGGCCTTCTTGGTCCCACCCAGCTCCACTGCTCCCAAATGCCACTTTTCCTTCAGCCATAGTAATCTACATAAATAGACACACACACACACACACACACACACACACACACACACACACACATGTACAATATTTGTGAACAGATATATCAAAAACAGGTACTAATTTAGAATAGAATGTGACCCCAACCTAGAAATCTCAGACCCCCCAGTCTATTCCCGCTCTCCGATCAAGCACTATCGTAGCGAGCAGAGCCCCATTTTTATAAGCTGGAGCGTTATGGGCCAAGTCGTCGAGTCAATTGTGTTTCAACGAAACACATGCCAGAACGTTTCTGGACTTTCCATCGAGAGTTACGAAGGGAAAGCTACAACGGAAAGGCTCTTCTTTCTCGTCAGCTGCACCATGTGTTGTGAAGCTGACAACAGGCACGTTCACTAGTGCCTACTGTGAAAATGACATAAAATGCTTCCAGAATCAATAATGATAATTAGTTTAATTAAAGCAATACATTTTGGTGTCTTTCTAATTTGTTTTGTAAGTCCAAATCATTTTTTTCTACTTTTAGCTTGCAAATCTTTTCTAAGACAATTTGATGTAATACAACAAGATAAAATTGCCACATTATACCAATAGTGCCTGACAGAACAGAATGAGCAGTGGTTGCAAATCGCTCTGGGGCTGCTCCTTTTTGGAAAGGCCACTGATGCCCCAATGAGGACAGCATGACATAGTCAGATGTGCTGGGGAAGGAGGAAACACATTCCTGCACCTCTGTGAACTGAGCAAACCACCTTTCTGTATTTAATAACGAACACTCGAAACGTTATGTTCTCAGTAAAACACTGTGAAAGTGCTTTGGACGCCTCTCCAAGACAGCCGCTGGGGAAGAGCCGCGCGGCCTGCGCGGACTGCAGCCGCCCTCAGTCCTCGGCCCATCGTCACCTCCGTTTCCCCAGCTGTCCCACTCTCCTTTCTTCACAATTATTTCAAACCTTCGCCCTCCCTGCACATCTGTGACTCCGTTCCCCTCACCCTCCCTCCTCACACACCTGCTACCTCACGGGAGCCACCAGATGGAGCTCCCTCAGCTTCCAAGGAAACACCCACCCTCTCCTCTCCCTCCCTCCCTCGGTTTCCAGCTCTTCTCTAAGTTCAAACCTTGTTCCTGCTCCTGTGCACTTGGCCCTAACCCTCCCACCCCCTCCGGAGCCTCTCCTGCCCCCACGCTCCTGCTCTGCAGCATTTAAGTATAGTCAGGTCTCTCCCGAGCCAAATAAATCAACTAGGAAACAAACAGAACCTTCCTTGGACCCAAATCCATTTCTCATCATCCCTGCAGAGCCTTATTTCTTGAAAGAGCTTACTTTAACCATGTTCTCCATTTCCTCATCTTGTCAACTCTGGATTCTGGATTTGCCTAAAATTTCTACAAAACTGCTTTTGTCAAAGTCACCAAAGATTTCCAAGATACTAAGCCTAACAGGCATGCCTGGACCTTGTGTTACATGACAGTTGGCATCACCTGGCGCTGACAACCACCTCCACCTTAAAACCACCCTGCCCCCTGGCTTCCATGACACCACACCCTCCTGTCCTCCTACTGTCCCTCTGGCTGCCAGCCCCTGCTCGGTCTCCTTTGCTGCATCTTCTTCCTCCACCAGCCCTGAAAGCTGGAGTTCTTTGCGACTCTGACCAAGCTCTCTTCTCTTGACACACTTTCCTTAGATGATGTCACTCATTCTCACGGCACACCGCCCAGCTACATGCTGATGACCCTCAAAACTTCGTCTCCCATGCAGACCTCTTGGCTGAGCTCCCATCTATCCCCCTGCCAATTCCACTTCTTCTTGTAAATACTTGCCAGGACCTTCAAATCCAACATAAGTAAAACTGTACTTCTTTCCCCCCAAACTGGCTCTTTTCCTGTCGTGCTACCCATCTGAGAAAATGGCACCACTGAGTTTCTGAAGACATAAACCTGAGAATAATTTTTGATCCTCCCTTTCCTTCAATTCATCACCAGATCTGTCAAGAGATAAATACAAACTATCATTCTTGCCTAAGTCATAATATAGAAGACCAAGGGAAATAAATAGCACAAAATAAAACTGACGAAGTATCAAATTTCACACAATAAATTTCTTACAGACTAGAGATTGACGGGATTGACAAAATTTAGGTCTGCAAAATTCAACCTGGAATAATAGGAAGTTACTATTCAGCCTTAAAAAGAAATTAAGCTCTGATCCATGCTACAACATGGATGAGCCTTGAAAACATGATGCTGAGTGAAAGAAGCCAGACACAAAAGGACAAACATTCTATGATTCCACCTAAAAGAAACATCAAGATTAAGCAAATTCATACATTCAGTAAGTAGGTTAGAGGTTCTCAGGGGCTGGGGAGGAAGACTGGGGAGTTACAGCTTAAGGGGTACAAAGTTTCTGTTTTGGGTGATGTGAAGGTTTTAGTCCTAGAAGGTAGTGATATTAGAACAACACTGTTCCTTGTTCAAAGGAAAAGTGCATGGAAGTATCCTGTTCAGGGAGTATGATGGGGGGAGGGAGAGAAGGGCGGGAGGGAAGAAAAAAGAAGGGCAAAGGTAGCAAAATGTTAAAATCAGTGGATCTGGGAATCTAGGGGGCTGGAGTTCTCTGTGTAAGGTCTGTATTATTTTTGCACCTGTCCTGCAACTTTGAAATTATTTCAAAAGAAAAAGTTTAAAAAAGAGAGAGAGAACTCTACATATTAAAGGAAAAAATTCTAAACAAGGGCACTCTACAGCTGTGCCAGATAAAGAAATACAAGTCTATCATAATAAATCATTTTGAGTTCTTGACCTAATACTTAGAATCAAAATTTCAAATATGTACTAAAGTTATTCTTTAAAATACTAAAAGACCTGTATCTTGGTCATGGCTGGACAAACTTTAAAAAAAAATTCTAGATGGAGGTTGAGGTCTGGAGTCAAGAGGTTTAGGGCTGGGAGAGCGGAGCAGCCCACATGCATGGAAAGGCATTAGCAAACTAGGACACTCCTCCAGGAAAGTAGGTAAAAAGCCAGGAACTGCGTGGACTGGACACCACAGAGCAATCTGTCTTTGGGCATACTTCATACAACACTCATGAAAACGTGGAACTGCTGAGATCAGCGAAATCTGTAAGTTTTTGCAGCCAGGGGACCCGCGCCCCTCCCTGCCAGGCTCAGTCCCGGGGGAGGAGGGGCTGTCAGCTCCGGGAAGGAGAAGGGAGAATTGCAGTGGCTGCTCTTATCGGAAACTCATTCTACTGATTCAAACTCCAACCATAGATAGACTGAGAACAGACACCAGAGACTCTGAGAGCAGCCAGCCCAGCAGAGAGGAGACAGGCATAGAAAAAAAACAACTCGAAAAACTCCAAAATAAAAGCAGAGGATTTTTGGAGTTCTGGTGAACACAGAAAGGGGAAGGGCGGAGATCAGGACTTGAGGCGCATATGCAAATCCCGAAGCAAAGCTGATCTCTCTGCCCTGTGCACCTTTCCTTACTGGCCCTGGTTGCTTTGTCTATTAGCATTTCAATAACCCATTAGATCTCTGAGGAGGGCCGTTTTTTTTTTTTTTTTTTTTTTTAAATCCTTTTTGCTTTTTCTAAAACAATTACTCTAAGAAGCTCAATACAGAAAGCTTCAAAGAATTGAAATTTGGGCACGTCAAGTCAAGAGCAGAACTACGAGAGCTCTGAGACAAAAGGCAATAATCCAGTGGCTGAGAAAATTCACTAAACAACACAACTTCCCAAGAAAAGGGGGGTGTCCGCTCACAGCCACCATCCTGGTGGACAGGAAACACTCCTGCCCATCGCCAGCCACATAGCCCAGAGCTGCCCCAGACAACCCAGTGTGACGGAAGTGCTTCAAATAACAGGCACACACCACAAAACTGGGCGTGGACATTAGCCTTCCCTGCAACCTCAGCTGAATGTCCCAGAGCTGGGAAGGGGGAGCAGTGTGAATTAACAGAGCCCCATTCAGCCATCATTTGAGCAGACTGGGAGCCTCCCAACACAGCCCAGCAGCCCAGAACTGCCCTGGGGGGACGGCACTCACCTGTGACATAGCACAGTCATCCCTCAACAGAGGACCCGGGGTGCACAGCCTGGAAGAGGGGCCCACTTGCAAGTCTCAGGAGCCATACGCCAATACCAAAGACTTGTGGGTCAGTGGCAGAGACAAACTGTGGCACGACTGAACTGAAGGATTAGACTATTGCAGCAGCTTCAAAACTCTAGGATCATCAGGGAGATTTGATTGTTAGGGCCACCCCCCCTCCCCGACTGCCCAGAAACACGCCCCACATACAGGGCAGGCAACACCAACTACACACGCAAGCTTGGTACACCAATTGGGCCCCACAAGACTCACTCCCCCACTCACCAAAAAGGCTAAGCAGGGGAGATCTGGCTTGTGGAGAACAGGTGGCTCGTGGACGCCACCTGCTGGTTAGTTAGAGAAAGTGTACTCCACGAAGCTGTAGATCTGATAAATTAGAGATAAGGACTTCAACTGGTCTACAAACCCTAAAAGAACCCTATCAAGTTCAGCAAATGCCACGAGGCCAAAAACAACAGAAAATTATAAAGCATATGAAAAAACCAGACGATATGGATAACCCAAGCCCAAGCACCCAAATCAAAAGACCAGAAGAGACACACCTAGAGCAGCTACTCAAAGAACTAAAGATGAACAATGAGACCATAGTACGGGATATGAAGGAAATCAAGAAGACCCTAGAAGAGCATAAAGAAGACATTGCAAGACTAAATAAAAAAATGGATGATCTTATGGAAATTAAAGAAACTGTTGACCAAATTAAAAACATTCTGGACACTCATAGTACAAGACTAGAGGAAGTTGAACAACGAATCAGTGACCTGGAAGATGACAGAATGGAAAATGAAAGCATAAAAGAAAGAATGGGGAAAAAAATTGAAAAACTCGAAATGGACCTCAGGGATATGATAGATAATATGAAACGTCCGAATATAAGACTCATTGGTGTCCCAGAAGGGGAAGAAAAGGGTAAAGGTCTAGGAAGAGTATTCAAAGAAATTGTTGGGGAAAACTTCCCAAATCTTCTAAACAACATAAATACACAAATCATAAATGCTCAGCGAACTCCAAATAGAATAAATCCAAAAAAACCCACTCCGAGACATATACTGATCACACTGTCAAACATAGAAGAGAAGGAGCAAGTTCTGAAAGCAGCAAGAGAAAAGCAATTCACCACATACAAAGGAAACAGCATAAGACTAAGTAGTGACTACTCAGCAGCCACCATGGAGGCAAGAAGGCAGTGGCACGATATATTTAAAATTCTGAGTGAGAGGAATTTCCAGCCAAGAATACTTTATCCAGCAAAGCTCTCCTTCAAATTTGAGGGAGAGCTTAAATTTTTCACAGACAAAGAAATGCTGAGAGAATTTGCTAACAAGAGACCTGCCCTACTGGAGATACTAAAGGGAGCCCTACAGACAGAGAAACAAAGACAGGACAGAGAGACTTGGAGAAAGGTTCAGTACTAAAGAGATTCGGTATGGGTACAATAAAGGATATTAATAGAGAGAGGGAAAAATATGGCAAACATAATCCAAAGGATAAGATGGCCGATTCAAGAAATGCCTTCACGGTTTTAACGTTGAATGTAAATGGATTAAACTCCCCAATTAAAAGATATAGATTCGCAGAATGGATCAAAAAAAATGAACCATCAATATGTTGCATACAAGAGACTCATCTTAGACACAGGGACACAAAGAAACTGAAAGTGAAAGGATGGAAAAAAATATTTCATGCAAGCTACAGCCAAAAGAAAGCAGGTGTAGCAATATTAATCTCAGATAAAATAGACTTCAAATGCAGGGATGTTTTGAGAGACAAAGAAGGCCACTACATACTAATAAAAGGGGCAATTCAGCAAGAAGAAATAACAATCGTAAATGTCTATGCACCCAATCAAGGTGCCACAAAATACATGAGAGAAACATTGGCAAAACTAAAGGAAGCAATTGATGTTTCCACAATAATTGTGGGAGACTTCAACACATCACTCTCTCCTATAGATAGATGAACCAGACAGAAGACCAAGAAGGAAATTGAAAACCTAAACAATCTGATAAATGAATTAGATTTAACAGACATCTACAGGACATTACATCCCAAATCACCAGGATACACATACTTTTCTAGTGCTCACGGAACTTTCTCCAGAATAGATCATATGCTGGGACATAAAACAAGCCTCAATAAATTTAAAAAGATTGAAATTATTCAAAGCACATTCTCTGACCACAATGGAATACAATTAGAAGTCAATAACCATCAGAGACTTAGAAAATTCACAAATACCTGGAGGTTAAACAACACACTCCTAAACAATCAGTGGGTTAAAGAAGAAATAGCAAGAGAAATTGCTAAATATATAGAGACGAATGAAAATGAGAACACAACATACCAAAACCTATGGGATGCAGCAAAAGCAGTGCTAAGGGGGAAATTTATAGCACTAAACGCATATATTAAAAAGGAAGAAAGAGCCAAAATCAAAGAACTAATGGATCAACTGAAGAAGCTAGAAAATGAACAGCAAACCAATCCTAAACCAAGTAGAAGAAAAGAAATAACAAGGATTAAAGCAGAAATAAATGACATAGAGAACAAAAAAACAATAGAAAGGATAAATATCACCAAAAGTTGGTTCTTTGAGAAGATCAACAAGATTGACAAGCCCCTAGCTTGACTGACAAAATCAAAAAGAGAGAAGACCCATATAAACAAAATAATGAATGAAAAAGGTGACATAACTGCAGATCCTGAAGAAATTAAAAAAATTATAAGAGGATATTATGAACAACTGTATGGCAACAAACTGGATAATGTAGAAGAAATGGACAATTTCCTGGAAACATATGAACAACCTAGACTGACCAGAGAAGAAATAGAAGACCTCAACCAACCCATCACAAGCAAAGAGATCCAATCAGTCATCAAAAATCTTCCCACAAATAAATGCCCAGGGCCAGATGGCTTCACAGGGGAATTCTACCAAACTTTCCAGAAAGAACTGACACCAATCTTACTCAAACTCTTTCAAAACATTGAAAAAAATGGAACACTACCTAACTCATTTTATGAAGCTAACATCAATCTAATACCAAAACCAGGCAAAGATGCTACAAAAAAGGAAAACTACCGGCCAATCTCCCTAATGAATATAGATGCAAAAATCCTCAACAAAATACTTGCAAATCGAATCCAAAGACACATTAAAAAAATCATACACCATGACCAAGTGGGGTTCATTCCAGGCATGCAAGGATGGTTCAACATAAGAAAAACAATCAATGTATTACAACACATTAAAAACTCGAAAGGGAAAAATCAATTGATCATCTCAATAGATGCTGAAAAAGCATTTGACAAAATCCAACATCCCTTTTTGATAAAAACACTTCAAAAGGTAGGAATTGAAGGAAACTTCCTCAACATGATAAAGAGCATATATGAAAAACCCACAGCCAGCATAGTACTCAATGGTGAGAGACTGAAAGCCTTCCCTCTAAGATCAGGAACAAGACAAGGATGCCCGCTGTCACCACTGTTATTCAACATTGTGCTGGAAGTGCTAGCCAGGGCAATCCGGCAAGACAAAGAAATAAAAGGCATCCAAATTGGAAAAGAAGAAGTAAAACTGTCATTGTTTGCAGATGATATGATCTTATATCTAGAAAACCCTGAGAAATCAACGATACACCTACTAGAGCTAATAAACAAATTTAGCAAAGTAGCGGGATACAAGATTAATGCACATAAGTCAGTAATGTTTCTATATGCTAGAAATGAACAAACTGAAGAGACACTCAAGAAAAAGATACCATTTTCAATAGCAACTAAAAAAATCAAGTACCTAGGAATAAACTTAACCAAAGATGTAAAAGACCTATACAAAGAAAACTACATAACTCTACTAAAAGAAATAGAAGGGGACCTTAAAAGATGGAAAAATATTCCATAAAAAAAAAAAATAAAATAAAATAAAAAAAAAAAAAAAATTCTATGCCTCTTGAATAAATGAGTCCAAGAACATACTGAGACATTATGGAACATAATGGTTATATAAAGTAAAGACCCATTTTACAGTTTTATGATTTTCAGATTACCCTATTGCTTGGCAGTACCCTTTAAACATTACTAGAATCTTTTTCTGTTGAAATCCCCATATACTTAGCATTTTTATAATGCTATCATCTACGTATGTTAAAGCCAAATATTTCATCTTGTAGGTATCATATAGGTTGCACTTCCGAATATTCTTAATATAATAATTCCACAAAATAGCATTTTGTGACTTAACCAAAATCATTAAGTGTCAGGTTAAGAATCAGAATTTATCGTTCTCATCATTCAACATCAGGCTTTAATCAGATTCCTATGTGCCATCTAGAAATGTTTAGGGTGCATTATCCTAATTTAGAGAGCTGAGAGCATACCTGAATAGAATGGGACCAGTATCCCGTGGTCCTTTTTGAGATTCCAAGGGTAGACACTGCATGATGTGCATAAACTTTTGGCGAAGGCACCAGCCACCGGCATTTGTGCAGAAAGCTGCCGTGTGGAGTCACATTGGTAGCTACGTAGAATGGGATTAGACTCTGTACAAAGATCCCTTTAGAAGCATATTCATATTGCAGTGCTCGGCTGAAGTGGTCCAAATAAGCCTGTTAAAACAGAGGAGGGTAGGATTTACTTTTAATTTTTCAGAAAACTGAAAAAAATTCAGGAATAAAAAAGACTTGCTTATTATCATTTCAAGAAAAAATACAGATAAGCCAACTGAGAGGCTGACAAACTGCTCAACCAGCCTGACCAAGCAATGGTAATAAATGCTCCCTCCTGCCATGACTCCATTTTCCAATAAGGAATACATCACCTTAGAGGCAGAAAACGCAGCCAGTTGGGGAGTGGGCTTGCAGCAGGAGCCGGAGGAGATGGTGACGATGGCGCCTTTCTTTCTCTCCACCATTCCCGGCAGCACTATGTGGACCATCAGGCTGGCCGCGGCGATGTTGACATTCACAATGTCCCAGAGCTTGTCCTCGGAGACCTGAGTAAAATACTGGGGGTAGGAGTAGAAGACACCCACGTTATTCACCAGGATGCCGACGTCTCTGTCTTTCAGGGCTTCTCGGATTGGGAGGTAGATCTCACGGCCATTGCTGAAGTCCGCAACGATAATATCGGTTTCCACCTTATAGGTGTCAGCTATGTCTTTGGCAACCATCTGCAGCTTCTCTTTGTTCCGACTGATCAGGACAATGTTGAGGCCTCGGCTTGCTAACTCCTCGGCATAGGCTTTCCCGATCCCATTGGTTGCACCTACAATACAAGCCAGGAAAATTGAGCATGCTCGTTTCATGGTGTGACCTCGAGAAAGGACCTTCGATAACCCATTTCCACATTTAGTCAGAGAAAAAAAAATCACTTGAAATAAACCAGGTTCTAATATTTATCGGCCAAGGACAATGTCGACTCAGTGTGAATGATGCATGCCAGTTAAATCCTCTCCCAGGCACCTGCAGAGGCCAATGAAGAGTCGCTTCACCTTCACCAAGCTGACTGTGACACAGGAAGAAAATGTTTTCAAACTTACAGCTGCCCTCCTGAAGAGCTGGTGGAAAATGCGGAAATATTAAAGTTGCCCCCCTGGGGAATTACTGATATTCTCACAAGCATTGGGACTACCAATTTAGAAGGCCGAGCCCTCGATCTTGGGGCTTGTCCTTATGAAGCTTGTTACTGCAAAAGAGAAGCTAAGCCTACTTGTAAGCGTGCCTAAGAGTCTCCCCCAGAGAATCTCTTCGTTGCTCAGATGTGGCCTCTCCCCCTAAGCCCACTCAGCAGGTAAATGCACTGCCCTCCCCCTACGTGGGACATGACTCCCAGGGATGAGCCTGGACCTGGCATCATGGGATTGAGAAAGTCATCTTGACCAAAAGGGGGAAGCAAAATGAAACAAAAAGTTTCAGTGGCTGAGAGATTTCAAATGGAGTTGAGCAGTCATTCTGGGGGATATTCTTATGTGCTATATAGATAACGCTTTTTAGTTTTTAGTGTTTTGGAATAGCTGGAAGAAAACACTGCAAACCAGTAACCTTGATTCTTGAAGATGATCATATAACTATATAGCTTATATAGTGTGACTGCGCGACTGTGAAAACCTTGTGGCTCATACTCCCTTCATCCAGTGTATGGACAGGTAAGCAGAAAAATGGGCTCAAAAATTAAATGAAAAATAGGGTAGGATTGGGGGGATGAGATGATTTGGGTGTTCTTTTTTACTTTTATTTTTATTCTTATTTTTATTTTTTTGGAGTAATGGAAACGTTCAAAAATTGTGGTGATGAATGCACAACTATGTGATGGTGCTGTGAACAACTGATTATGTACGCTGTGGATGACTGTGTGGTATGTGAATATACCTCAATAAAACAGAACTGTAAAAAAAAGGAAAACCAAGGGCTAGGAAAGGGAATCTGTAATAAGACTGGGAATAGGAGAGGGCAGAAGAAGGATAAAAATCAGGAGGAAAATTCTTCCTAAAGTGAGGTCAGTAAGAAAATGTGAACATAACCACAACAGGTGTAGTATGTTTTATTTTTCTGTCAGATGCTCCTGTGAAAATATCCCATTAAGTTCAGCAGTTCCTTGACTCATGCATCTGACTTAAACTGTAACTTAAATGGAAAAGATGAGTGTGATTTTTAAATTAGGCAAGAATTGCTCTCTCATGTCTTACCGCTGATGACCGCCCATCTTCCATACTGCTTGATCAGATCTGCTCTGCTCACCAGCCGAGGGATAAAATGCAGCCTGATTAGGCTGTAAAAGTCACAGACGACGGTGATGCTTTTTCTGGCCGTATACCAAGCGCCAACCAAGGCCAGTGCTTCCATATAGCAGTTGCAAGACCTGGCAATTTCCCTGTACAGCAGGTAGAAGCTGTCCACAGCAGCCATGGTGATGGCAGCCTGCAGGGAAGGGAAAGAGAGAGATGTTCACTGCCTACTAAGTTAAACGAGCATGCAGAGTTTGAGTTTACAAAGACATCTGGGGCCATTAGATCCTGACAAATTTTCATTCAAATGACAGTGATTTTTCAGATGCTTGTAGCCCACAGATCTACATCAGTCAATTTATGATCTCATTATTTAATAACTGTAGCTTATAAAGTTCTTTTCTTCCCAGGAGATTGAGCAACACCACCAAGAGTTACCAAATTCCTACTAAAACCCAGACACTGGGAAATAAACACAATCTGCTCTGTGTGCTAAAAAAGCGCCTTGTCTAACATAACGGAAGGCAGATCATATGTGACTCATACTACAGCAGAGCGGTGGGTTTGTTTCTTTGCTTCCCTTGTAACCAGTAAGCGCAGGGGACCTCCCACGTGTGTAGAGACCAAGCAGAAGAAACAGAGGTGGTATTAAGTCACAGCCTTGGCCTCAGAGTGCCACAGTCCACATGAGATAAGACCAAGCTTTAACAGACCTCAACGTAAGTGGAAAATGTACATTTCAAAAAGAGACACCCCCAAAATTGAAGAACTGGATTTCTCAAATAGTGCTAGCGGGGGCACATCTCCATCTTACTAACTTCATCTGGGCACCATTATCTTTGCCTGGCCCCGTAGGTCTGAGGGAAGAGAAGCCCAACACTCGTAAGTGTGCAGGCAGCAAGCGTTTACTATGTTCCGGGGACTGTGACAGATTCACACAGGAATGAAATAATCGTGCCTTGTGGACTTATCAACAAGTACTTTGAAATGCATCTGACCAATCCGAGATTACCATGCAGAGGTGGACAAAGGCCAGGTCACGAGAGGCCTTGGGGCACGACTAAGGGACGTGAACTGCATCCTAGCCAGAATGGGGCGGGGACAGCTGTGAGGGACAGGCTATCCAAAGGCCATGACAAGCCATGATTAAATTACGAGGCGCTCAGATATACACTAACACAAGGATACAGCATTTAGTATACAGAAAATGGATTGTAAGCCAAAAAACAGATGAAATATATAACTTCTGAGTGCACCCCTCTTACAGAAATCCCATTAAAATAGTGGGGGGTGGGGTGGGGGGTGGAGTGTCCTGAACAAAGAATACACCCAAAGATAACAGCAAAACTAGACCCAACCCTAAGGAGAATGAGAGAACCCCTTCCTCTCCACCGCAATGGAATTTTTCTGAGTTAAAAAAAAAAAAAAATGAACAAAGTTGGGGAAAATAAATTAATCACTGACATGGAACATGTATAAGAATGACACCCCACTGTGATAAAAGGCACATAAAATAATGAAAAAAATGCAGAATATGTAAGTGTATGTGTCCAATTGCAAACCAACAAAACATACAAAAGAAATATGAGAAAAATGAAGAAATAGATAGGCAATGGGACTCCTAAATGCTCCACACTAAGGTGAATTTTAACTTGCTACCATATTACTAATTAAGCTGACATGGCATTATTAATTAAGCAGAATCAACAGATGCAAATTCAAATTCAAATTGTGACCCACAATTTTAAATCTTACCATCCACTTGGGACAAAATTAAGCTTCAATAAACTTTAACATATTTAAATGCATATTTTAAAATGCTCCCAGAGTTAGAAAATTGTTTTTCCCAAATGACAATACGGAAGATAACTAAAGTTGCGTCCCTTTATCTTCTAGAGGTAAAATGCCTACCATAAGAATGCCAAAATCCATCACAAAAAGAAAATTAAAAAGAATACTTGCAGTTATAAACATTTATGAAGTACATAAAACATTCTTAATATACAAACAGTGAAGTAAATGCTCCTTTGAGGTACTTTTTCTTCATGGACCAGACTAAGATTTCCTAAAATAAGAGAACAAGATCAATGAAGTTGGGACTGAAGAGTCCGCCTCCTCCTGCTCAGTCTTGCTCCTGAATCCTTTAAAACGCATTCCGAGTTAAGATCGTCCACAAAACCGCTCGTTCTTTGGCACAGATGACCCCTGAAGCTCTCCAGCACCAGCGGTGAGGGCGTGCCTACGCGCCAGCGGTCCCTGGCTCTGCCGGGTCAGCAAAGCGCCAAGGCCCTGCTGATGGGGGCCGTGCGTCGGGCGAGCCTGCTGACCAGGGGCACGCAGGCGTGTTCAATGAAAGACGCAGGTCGGCATCCACGGGCAGCAGCGAACGCAATACTGCTGGGGAAACTCACCGCACGACATGTTTACAGTCATGTCCCAGCTAAAAAGAAAGCGGTCAGCACGTGTCGTGGAGCAACCTCACACTGCTGGGAAACCGTGTAAAGGGAGCCTCCTCCCCCTTAAACACAAGTTTTTCAGGAATTTAAATAACTGAAGCCAAGGGGGCTGCCCAGGGAGGGATTTCCCGCGTCTTCCGCCCTGAGCCCTAGCCCTGACGTGTTCTCTCACACATCTCTGCCAGCTCTGGGCCTGTGGAGATGTGCTGCTTTATTTTCTCCTAGGGCCAACCTGTGAACAAAAACCAGCAACAAATTCCTTTCCACTTCCCTTGTAGCTCAGCTGGGAAACCCTATTTGAAACGAAGATAATTTTTTTTTTAATTAAGGAAACACAAAATGTCTCGTGCCGTAAATTCCCACATAGGCAACAAAGCATTTATTAAACTCAAAACAGCCTCATCTCATCTGGTGAAAGTCCACTCACCCTTCAAAGGCTTGGTGGGACATGCTCCCCTCTTTATGGGCCTTTTTTCCTTCAAGAACATTTCATCAAATGGAACAAAAACCCATTCAGAGTAGCTTAAAGGATGCAAATTTAAAGATCTCAGGGACACTGCACAGGCAAGCGGCAGGGCCTCCTGGGAGAGCAGATGCATGGCTGTTCCCTTAACCACTCTCTCTGGCTCATTCTCTCTCTTTGCAAACCACCTTCCTCGGCTCCCCTGCAGGGTCCACTTGAACTTCTGGGTCAAGAAGCCAACACTACTTGGTGTCTCTATTCCAAATTCCTGGTGGAGATTCTGGCGGCCTCCCTCAGCTCAGGCATGCACCACTCGTGCAGCCTCTGTGGGGGCTGAGGGAGGGCAGAAGAAGGCTGTCCTGCAGTATCTGGGGAGATGAGAGGACTCTCCAGTAAACGTTTTCCCTCTCCTCCCCCCATGCACCTTTCATTCTCATCGTGTGGGTTTTGTACCACCCCCAGCAGGCTGACTTCCTCTAGGGCAGTGGCCAAATCTTCTTCCTCCGTGTTCCTCAGGCACCTTCAACAATCCCCAGCATAGAAGAGGAGCTCAATAATGCCGAATAGGAGTGCACTGCCTGGCTCCAGCTGCCGCCCCCAGGCTGACCGTCCTCCTGTCCGGCTGGCAGTCCCCACGCAGCAGGCACGCAGGAGGGGGCCACCTTTACAAAAAGAAAAACCTTGTGTGCCTCCTGCTCAGGCCCAGCAGACGAGAAGCACCCATGGCAGAGTGGACTGAAGGTGGCTGTCCCAAGGGGTCCCTACCCCACCCTGGCCCAGCCACCCATTTGCTTCTGCCCCATCTCGTCAGGAGAGACCCTGGGATGAAATCTTCCTATTGCAGTTCCATGTGCTCAGAGTCCGACATATCTTATCAAAAGAGGGCTGATGGATTAAGGGACTGCTCCTTAGCTTTGACATAAAAATGTGATCTCATCTTTCCTTGCATTTGTTCATACTTTGATGGACCAGAAATGGAAAATAGCAGAAAATTATAGATGCATTACATCCTCTTAAGCCTCTTCCCCTCCCTTTAATACACAACGGAAAATGAGTCTCTCTAATGAAAAATGAATACTGTTCTTCCCCTCAAAGCCTTTAAATTCCAGTAAAGCTCATGGCCTTATGCTGAAACTGTTTTAAAGAAGCTTATTACCCATTAAAAAGACTAGATGCCTACCAACATAAGTAAAGATGTCAAGCTACATTTAACTTGTTTGGGGAGTCTGACCAGTTAATTTTTCTGTGGATTGAATAGTTTAAAATATTAGCCTATAACTTAAGAGAAACCCATTATTTAGAAAGCAACACTAGAACTCAGTAGAATTCTGGTCCCCATACAAATCTACCTATAAAAAGGTATTACAAAGTTTTGTTGTCTTGTCTCGGGAGGAATCTATAATGTCAGTAAAAGAGAGAGAAAAAAGTAGAGGAAAATAGTAAATCATAACTGTCCCCAAAACAGAAGAGGAGCAATTCCCTATTGACATGGAGGCACTATCTACTCCTACAGGGTTCTATTTGCCAGGGCTGTATTCATTAAAAACTCAAAGGTAACAACACAACGACAAAAGTGTCACGGGAGAATTATGATCAAAACTGCAAAGAGCAAGGTCACCTCTGCGAAGAACAACCACTGTGGCCTGAAACGGTATCCTGCTCTATAGTTTAGCTGACTCTATTGAGCAGGTAAGGAGCAATAATCAAACCAAACCCCAAACCCTTCATATCAGTTCTGGGAGAAAAGTCTTGGCTGAAGCACAGACATCACCAAGTTACCCAAATGAATGAGACCTGGGGTGGATAGTAAAAGTGCATAAAGTAGACTGGCCAAAACGTTTTTAAAGAAAATAAAGCAAATGTGATAGAAAAGAGAAAAACTGGACCACAACCAAACAACAGATAGTGCTACAGACTGAAACCTGCCCCAAAGGCGTCCACACCCATATCCCCGTAACCTGCTAATGTGTAACCACACATGGCAAAGGGGACTTGGTAGATGGGATTAAGAATTCTGAAGTGGGGAGGTTATCCTGGATTATCCCAGTGGGCCTGTGCCAGTTTGAATGTATTAGGTCCCCCCAAACGCCATTATCTTTGATGTAATCTTGTGTGGGCAGACCTATCAGTGTTAATTAGATTGTAATTCTTTGAGTATTTCCATGGAGATGTGCCCCACCCAAATGTGGGTGATGACTCTGATTGGATAATTTCCATGGAGGTGTTGGCCTGCCTATTGGGTGGGTCTAAATTAAATTACTGGAGCACTATATAAGATCAGATAGAAGGAGCGAGCTTGCCACAGCCAAGAGGGACACTTTGAAGAAAGCACAGGAGCTGCAGATGACAGACAGTTTGAAGATGGCCGTTGAAAGCAGACTATTGCTCCAGAGAAGCTGAGAGAGGACAAATATCCCAAGTGCAACTAAGAGTGACATTTTTGAGGAACTGCAGCCTAGAGAGGAACATCCTGGGAGAAAACCATTTTGAAACCAGAACTTTGGAGCAGTCACCAGCCACATGCCTTCGCAGCTAACAGAGGTTTTCTGGACACCATTGGCCATCCTCCAGTGAAGGTACCCGATTGCTGATGTGTTACCTTGGACACTTTATGGCCTTAAGATTGTAACTGTGTAACCAAATAAACCCCCTTTTATAAAAGCCAATCCATCTCTGGTGTTTTGCATTCCGGCAGCATTAGCAAACTAGAGCAGGGCCCCAAACGGAATCACATATGTCCTTGTAAGGGGGAGGCAGGAGAAGATAAAGATGACCCACTGACCATGGAAGCAAGGTCAGAGGGAGATGTGAAGATGCTCCCCTGCTGGATGTGAAGATGGAGGAATGGCCCCAAGCCAGGGGGTGCTGGCAACACCTGGAAGCTGGCAGGGGCAAGCACATGGGGGCTCTCCTAGAGCCTCCAGAAAGGAACCAGCACTGCTGACACTTTGACTTTAGCCCAGTGAGAAGGATTTAGCCCAGTGAGAAGGATTCTTGGCTTCTGACCTCCAGAACTTTCAGATAATAAATGCATGCTGTTTTAAACACTACATTTATGGCGATTTGTTACAATAGCAATAGGAAACCGATAAAGAAATAGATAGGTATGTGGACAGATAGATTGATAGATAGGCAGACAGGCAGTCTAGCTTTTAAGAGAGTAAAGAGACAAGCTGCAAATTCTGCCACACCCCTTAAAACCAAAACCTTCAGAAGTGTACTCAGGAGCCAGCAAGTACCCTCAGAGACTCCTGAATGGGGGGACCTGAGTCCTCCTCACCGCCCCCCTGCACCCGCACCCACCAGCAGCAGAGACTGTCCAACTTTTCAGTAAGGCTCCAGGGCCGTGGGCTTTATTTTCATTAAAGATGCTCACTTCATAGGGAATCTTACTTCTTTATCTCAGATGGACTTCAAATCTGCCTGCTGTCAGCACTCTGGGGACTACAGGCCCAGGAACCCCCTCCCTTTCCAAGTCCTGGCACTGATCTCGCCTCTGAACTCCTCTCTGCCTCTAGTACCCGTCCGACACTTATTACAGACTGCTTTGGATTTTATTTAAATGATTAACTTGTTTATACCTTGGTTCCTCAACTAAAGCATAGGCTCCCTGGGGACAGGAAATGTTTCTAAAACTAATTCTAATTAAGAAAATTTGAGAAATATATATAAAAATATATAAAACCTATTTCGAATTGTTCAAAGAATAACAAAGCACAACACCTAAGCAGCCACCACCCTACTCAACAAATAAAAGCAGTATTTTTAGAAACCCCATATGCTCCGGCCTTCATCACATCCCTTTCTTCCACTCCGGAGGTAACCCTCTCCTAAATTCCCAGGAATCATTCCCCTGCTTTTTTGGTCTGTTTATTTTTTCAGTGTTTTGTTTTTTTTTTTAAAGATAGTTGTACCCCCAGGCATGTATTCGGAAACAAGAGTAGTGTTCAGTGCTGCCTGGTTTTGAACTTTACACAAAGGCTCTATACTGCAGGTATTCTTTGGTGACTTGTTTCTTTCACTCAGTACTGTTCTAGAGATTCATCCAGGATGATACCAGTAGTGGTAATTCACAAACTTTCACAGCTCAACAGTATCCATTTGGTTTTATTGTACAATTATAAGCAGAGCTGCCACAAATATTCCAGCCACGTCTCCTGGGCACACGTGCAAGAGTTTCTCAAAGGGATGGATGTGCCTAAGAGTCGCATGGTTGGGCCACAGAGCAGCCACGGGTTCAAGTTCCCCTGATTACTAATAAGGCTGAAATTCTTCGATTTTTATGTGTTGTTTGTGTTTTCTCATTTATGAAACACCTGATCCTACCTTTTGCCCATTTTTCTATGACTGTTTTTCTTTCAGAATTATAAGAATTCTTTACATATTCTAGATAGATGTTTTCTGTATGTTGTGTTTCTTTATGGTGCTTTTGATAAACTGAGTGTCTTAAGTTTAATGGAGTCCAATTTATCAGTCTTTTTCATTCACAGTTTGTGCTCATGATTTTTTTGTTTGTTTTCAGAAATCCTGCCTTAGTCCCAAGTCATAAAGATATTTTCACATATTGTTTTCTAAGTTTTAAGAGTTCTGCTTTTCAGATTTAAGTCCTGAATCCTCTTGGGACCTTGTGATGGTGTAAGGCTGGGATCTCAGGCAGCTTTAATATTCCTCCATAGCAGCTGGCACAGTGCTCCATTTGTATACAATATTTACAGTATTTATTTAATAAATAGAATCTAAATAAAATCAAATATTGTTTCATGCTCATATCAAAATTTCACTCACGAGGAGAAAAAAATTAAGAAGTTTCTGAAATTTTTTATCAGCACTTTGAAAAACATATGGGTATATAGTAACTTTTTGGAATTTCCTTGACTTCCTTTGCCAATTCTTGACATACCACTAACTGAACAGTGGTGAAAGAGCAGCAACACAGAGTCAGAAACCTGGATTCTCATCCAAGACCCAATACACCTGAGTTTCATGACTCTCTCTGTGCAGCAGGAATTAAAATAATAATAGCACCCCACTCCTCGGTATTTCCACAAGAGATCTGAAAACGGAGGCTCACACCAGAACTTGTACACCAAAGTTCACATTAGTATTCATAAAAGCTAAAAAGTGGAAACAATCCAAATGCCCATCAACAAAGAATGAACAAACAAAATATGGTCTATCCAGACAATGGAATATTTGGTCATAAAAAGGAACAAAGTACTGATACACGCTACAAAATGGATGTGCCTTGAAAACATCACTCTAAGTGAAAGAAGCCAAACACAAAGGACTGTACATTGACTGCCTTCATTTATATGAAATGTACAGAAAAGCCAAACATACAGAGACAGAAAGTAGACTAGTGATCACCAGGGGATTGGGAGAAAGGGGAAACTGAGAGTGACTGCTAACAGGTACAGACTTCTTTTGGGGGTGATGGAATTTTCTGGAAATAGGCAGTGATGATGGTTGCACAACTTTGTTATACTAAAAATCACTGAAATGTACACTTTAAGTGGTAAATTTTATGTTTTGTGAATTTTATCTCAAGAAAAAAAATCTACCTGAAAAATTAATAATAGAATTGTTGAACCCTATGTCCCTGGAGCGTTAACTAGTATAGTGATTAAAACCACAGGCTCTGAAAAGGGAATGCAGTCGCCTTCATCCAAGAGCTGTGTGTCCTTGGTACAGGAAAAGTTACCTCACCTCTGTGCTTCCCTTACATCATCTGTAAAAATGGGGGTAACAGTAAGAGCTCCTGCCTGAGACGATAGCAAGGATTAAAGGAGGTGATGCACATACAGGCTTAGAACAGAGCCTGGAACGAATGCGCTGGGTAAACCTGAGTTACCAGCCACATACTCAGTGCCCAGTGCTCACCACTGGCTCTCCTAGTACTCAGAGTTAAAACTGAGAGCGGACTTGTGCCATACTCTGCCAAGGGCTTTATTCCTACCACCTGACTTGATTCACTCATCAGCCTTATGAGGTTGGGTTATAATCACCCCAGGTGACAGAAGGGGAAACTGAGGCTTAGAGAGGTAACCTCTGAGGACCACAGAGCCAAGAAGCGGCGGGAATTCAGATCCAGGTCTGTGAATCCTGGGCCCGGCTGCCACCCCCCCGTCATTTGTGCACACTCGTGCTGTAATCACCGACAGACGCCGCCGTTTGCTGGGTTGCTGGGAGCCGCATCTTCCTGTTCACCTCCCCACCCTGCCCCTCCAGCCCCCGGCAGGGCCCAGCAGAGCGGGTCCCTAGGAAATCCCGGCTGAACAAATGATCGGGGCGGCAGTAATCGTGGGTGCGCTTTCTTTAGGCGCTCTATTATTCTTAATTGTCTCTGTAATTCAGAAAGAAGACAACAAAATCCCACTCAAACCCAATCGTTCAGAAACGAACCTCAAGAGGCAGCGGCAGAGGGCGATTTTAAAGCCTCTCAAGGGAGGGCCGGGTTGGGGTTGGGGAAGAGAAGGGGCCCGCGCTTGGGGTGGGTGGGGCCGCCAAATGCGCCGGGACCTAAAGGGGAGGGGGACGACGAGGAGCAGGAGGGGGTCCCCTGGGTGTGCAGCGCCGGGGCGGGCGGAGATGGAGTCTGGGAAAGGGGTGCCCTGGGATTTGGGGGGACGAGGCTGGGAGTGCTTGGTCCCGACGGGGGGGGGGGTGCTGTGGGCGGGGTTCCGAGAGAAGGATGGAACGAAGAGAATTCCGGGGGGCCCGAAAGACCCGCGGGACCAAACGGCGCGAGGGGGCGCCGATCGCCGGGGGCGCGGTTGGGGTGCGGAGGGAGGGGTCGGGCCCAGGCCCCGGCGAGGTCCGAGGGGGAGAGAGGGGGTCTCAGGGCGGGGGTTGGAGTGCGGCAGGGGCGCCAAGGCCGGCTGCGGGTCTGGGCGCGGCGGCCGCGGTACCTGCAGAGCCCGCGCAGTGTCCGGAGCTGGTCCCCCCGGAGCCGCGCGGCCACCGCCCCCGTCACCGCCGCCGCAGCTGCCGCCGGGCCGAGTCCCCACGTGACACGCGCGCGCCCGGGGGGCGGAGCCCTTGCAGGACCCTCCCTCCTGCGTTTCCGGGGCGTTGGCCCTGAGTGCGCGTGCGCGGCGGTTGCCGCGGCGACCAGGGTAGCGTTCATCCGCCAACTACCGCGGCGCGAGCGGCGAGCGGGGAAAAGTAGGCGGATCTCCGGCCGCGTCTGGGGGCCCTGGTGACCCCACGGAACGAGGCTCCCACTCTTCCAGGGTGTTTGGTGCTACAGGAATAAACATGCATCCCGAGGTCTCGGAGCCAGCGGCGGACGGGGAGGCGGAGCAGGGCAGCGCCCAGGAGCCCGGCCTGGAGGAGTCTGCGGGGGACCACCGCGGCGCAGGCCCGGGGGGCCGCAAGGAAGGTGCCGACCACCGCCCCCGGGAGGGCAAGGGGGGCGATGGGCCGGCCCGGCTGCGCGCTCCGGCTTCCTCCCAACGCCACATAGCTGATCTTTACAGTCCGTGAATGATATCAATAACCACAACACTAGCAGTTAACATTTATTAAGCGATACTTGCCAAGCGCTACCCCATTTGAGCCTCTGCAGTAGGCGCTCCTCTTCGGGTTTCATACAGCTGAGGAAACCGAGACTTAAAGAGCTTATGAAACTTGCTCCAATCGTTACCCTCAGCTACTCCGTAAGAACAGAAACGTCTGGCTAGTTTGACTCCGGATCACAAGCCCTTCCTCAACACACCAGGATCCCCACCCCCCGCCTTCCATCCCTCTTTTTTTCTGTTTTGAAGTTATCCCTTTCTTGGTTTCACGTCTCAGATCAAAGGCTCTCTCCTCCTCCAGATTGCAAGCTATGGGGGAAGCATATCCTGATGGAATTCCAGTGCCCAGTCCAGTGCCTGACACTTGGCAGGGAGAGGGAGTGAAGAGTTGGTGGTTCTGGGTTCAGTGAGCCCTCACCAAGGTTTCTCAAAATGATCTTGGAGGATATGCTTCATCTCTGCTCCCACTTGGTTTGGAGCCCAATGGGAAACCTTTTAATTATCAGAGAAAAAGTTGAATTGATTTGTTTCATTTTTTGAATCTAGTCGACAAATAAGTCTTGAGCATCTTCCGTCCAAGCAAATCCTGCATGAGGAGCCATGGGAAAGCCTTATGACTCAGTGGAAAGACACAGGCTTTAGGACCAGTCATGTTGAGTTCAGATTCAGGCTCTGCAGCTCACCAGCTTTGTGGCTGTTTAACCCCAGGGTTTAACCTCTCAAAGCCTTTGGTCTCCACATGGGCAAGCAAGGATACTCATACCTGACTTGCAGAATGATGTAAGACCTGGTATCCATGTCTCTGGCACATAGTCGGCAATTAATAAATAGTAGCTCTTGTTATTAGTACAATCAATCAATTATTAAATATATATGGAGCACCTATTCTTTATTTATTCCATAAGAATTTATCTAGTGCCTCTTGTGGCTAGGCCTTGTTATGTAGTGAGAAACGAGACGTGTAACACACAGTCGCGCACAAGGAGTGTTTAATCTGATTCAATAGACGACACTAACACCCAGAGGGTAGGAGCCAACAGCCCTTTAAATTAAGTGCATTTGAATGTGCTCATTTTCTTTTTACTGAAGATAGTTCCTTTTTTATGGTTCCATTTTATGTGGTTTCTCTTTTGAGAAATTTTTAAAAAGAGAAAAGGAACAGAACAAGTAAAAAACACCTATGCTTTGCCATCCAGATCTGAAAATTATTAACATTTTATCCTGTTTCCTTGAAGTCCTTTTTTAAAAAAAAGAAACCATTGCAGATAAAGTTGATGATCTCTTTGTCCTCTTCCCTAGTCCCACTCCCTTCTCCCTCGTCCCCAAGAGCCACCAACTATCATGAATTTGGTGTGGCTGCTTTCAGTCACTTCTCTATGCACATGTTATATGTCCTTAAACAATACATAGCATTGTTTTATGTGTTTTTAATTGATATGAATGGTATCCTGGGATGATTATGAAACTTGTTTTAATCACTTAATATTTCTGAGAAGTACCCATGTTGATTGATGTAGCTCTAGTGCATTCATTTTAAAGGCATCGATCCATCGACTTAATGTAGCATGTTTCATTTGACCAGTCCCTATGAATGAACATTTGAATTGTTAACAGCTTTTGTCTGTTACAAACAATGCAGAAGTGAATATCTTTGCACATGTCTCCTTGTGTACTGTACAAGAGTTTCAACAGAGGATCTACCTAGAGTGAAATGTACATAGCCCTGGTCAAGGCTTTCAAAATTGTCCTGCATATAAACATGACTGGTATTCCATATTAAAAAGTGCAAAGAGTTATGAACCAAATTGAAATGGGGGAACTTTTTAATGCATTTCTTGATCACTATCATGCCACTTTCTTTTATGTTACAGAGATTAACCCTCCTAAGGAAACTTGTACAGATCCTTCTGATGCCTCCTACCAAAGTGAACAGAAACCAAGTGGTGATAGCAGGTCAGATCATGGCTTGGCATCCCAAAGAGATGACAGGGCAGACCGTGGCCCCAGGTATGTGGGTATGACACATCATGACACATCAACGATGGTAGATGGTGTCACCACTCTCTTGTATGGATAAAGAGACAGAGGCTCACAGAAATTAAGTAGCCTGCACAGTGTCTGAAAATCAAGTAGCAGAGCCAGGAAAGCACTGCCTCTGTTCCCCTGCTGACCTCAGTCTATTTAGTTTTACTGCCAGGCCTGGAGAGCGAAACTTGATGACACTATTAAAAAATATTTTTATTAGAGCATACCTTGCAGTTTTTTTAAATGCTGAAAGTACGGATATTAGATGGAGGCCCTAAAACCTATTTTTAAAAAATGAACGCCATAAAATAGCTATCAGGCATTAGAGGATGTTATGGGATTATTCGGGAGTGGGAGATTTTCGGAATGTATTTTACAGCCGACAAATTGAAATACATTTCTAGTTTCTAGTTCCTGTTTCTTATTTAAACAGAATGACTAAAAGTTTCCTGCAAAAACTCTGCAAGGAACACAAGCTTTATATTACCCCGGCATTGAATGATACACTTTATCTACACTATAAAGGTAAGGATTCAGTAGAGGAGTTGCTTTGTTAGGCAGAAAGACTCTAGAGGTATAAAAAGTTATTCTCAGAGATCATCTGGGGCTCTCAAATTATATTTAAGTAACAATTTGAGATTTTAGTGGCAACCCATGGAAAAGCAATAATAATTCTTTGATGAAAAAGTTGTGCCTGACTAGAGTTTATGAGATTGAAAAATTGGAAAAAGGAGGGCATGGCCCACTGTGTCGGTTACCTGAGAATGGTCAAGTACACAGAGGACTGAAAGCTGCATCTAGCAATTAGGGTGTCAGTTGGTTTCAGTAACGGCGGGATCGAGAAGGGACTGGTCTGCAGTGAGGAGCAAATTGGAGGTGGCCTTAACGAGCCAATGGAGGCCTTTCCCTGTGTTGGGCAGTGAAGCAGAAGAAGATGGGGTGATGACTGGAGAGGGCAAGTCCAAGAGAAAATCCAGACTGTGGGAAACTCTCAAGGACAAACAACCCCGTCTCTTCAACAAAAAATTGGAAGGGCAGAAAGACAGACAAACAGAAATGTGTTAAGGAGACTTAAGAGACATCAATCAGTTGCGATGTGTGGAGCTTATTTGGTTCCAGATTCAAACGGCAAACAATTAAAAGAAAGACAATGGATGAATAAATGTGAACAATGACTGGCTATTTGATGATATTAAGGAATTACTGTCAAATTGTTTAGGGGCCATAATGGTATTATGGAAATCTTTAAGAAAAAAAGAAAAAAAGTCCCTATTGTTCAGAGATACCTACTTCAGTATAAAGACCTTGAAATAACATGATAAATTTTTATGCTGTAATGTTTTATGAAAAAATGGCAAAATTAAAAAAAATCTATGCTCTACCTATATTTAAATATATTCTTTGATTACAAATGCGTAAACTTTATGTATGTTTACAACAAGGTTGGAAGGGAACAGAGAAAATAATTATTGGGATAGCAGGATCATAGGTAAGTTTTATTTTTGTCAGCATTGATATTGTAATTTTTAATCAAAACTCTTCCAGTCAATAAAATAAACAACTTTAAAAAGTTTTGATGATAGTGGATGAACCATAAATTGCATATCAATAGTGAGTCATTAAAGGAAACAAAAATGTTTGCTTCCCTAACCCTGAATTTGGCTCAGAAAACTGAGAGATAAAACAAAACCCATGGGTTGTACTACCTTTAGGCTTGGCTGAAGCCAGGTGCTCGAGGGAACTGTGTTCTTTTCCCAGCCCTGCTTTCCTCTGTGTTGGTTTCCAGCAGGTTCACCCCTCACCTGCCCCCACTCCCAGCCATGGAGGCAAGATGGCTGCAGCGGCCCTCGCTCCCCCTTACCAGGCTGGCACTTTCAACAGACAGAGGACCTCTCACCAGTGGAGCCAGCAAAACCTCCCAGGGTTCTTCCCTACTGGCTCCGCTTGGCTAAGTGTGACCAGCCCCAGATGGATGGTGACTGATTACCTGGACTAGAATTAAGAGAGGGATGTTCCCGCACAGGAAGGTTGCCTTGGCCGTACTAGAGGAAGGAGGTGTGGGTGCTACTTAGGTGGGTGACTCTGCACCCTGTGTGTGTGCGGGAACTTAATCCGTGCCCCCTTCCTTCTCGCTAGGTTTTGATCGCATCGAGAATCTGGAAGAGTACACGGGGCTGCGCTGTCTTTGGCTGGAGTGCAATGGGATACAGAAAATCGAGAACCTGGAGGCACAGACCGAACTGCGTTGCCTCTTCTTGCACGTGAACTTGATTCATAAAATCGAAAACCTAGAGCCTCTGCAGAAACTAGATGCTCTTAATCTCAGCAACAATTACGTCAAGACCATTGAAAACCTCTGTAAGAATGCCAAGCAAGCGGTCTTTTTTGCCATTGTGTCGATCACTTTCCCCTGGGGGAGGCTTAAAGAAAAGTATATTACAGGAGAGAAACGTGTTTTCTGCCTGTGTTACCTACTTGTGCTGACCTCACCTTCCAGCCTGCCTGCCGGTCCTGAACACCTTACAGATGGCACACAATCACCTAGAGACTGTGGCAGACATTCAGCATCTAAAGGAATGTTTGAAGCTTTGTGTCCTTGATCTTTCCCACAATAGGCTGAGTGACCCAGAGATCCTGAGTGTTCTTGAGAACATGGCTGATTTGGTAAGAAAAAAAAAAAATCTTGCTTTATTTTATGTTTTTTAAATACCAAAGAGCTTCGCTTTTTCCCCCCTTCCTCCCTTCCTCCCTTCCTCCCTCCTTTCCTCCTTCTTTTCTCCTTCCTTCCTTCTTTCACACTTTCTTCCTCCTTTTTTTTAAAGCTGGATTATCTTAAAGCAAACGGCAGACATCATTTCATTTCACCCGCAAATTTCAGTCTTTATCTCTCACAGATAAGGAATTTTTTAGCATAACTACAATATCATTGTTACATTTAAAATATTGTAATATCTGCATTTAATACCCAGTCCATGGTCAGTTTTCCCCATTTGTCTCAAAATGCATTTTGACAGTTGGATTGTTCAAATTCAAACCAGATCCACAGATTATATTTTGATTATTTGCCTCTTAAACCTCCATTAAGAGTTCTCCTGCCCTATTTCCCCCTTGCCCCCCCCCCCCATCTATTTGTTGACCAAATTGGGTCCGGTGTCTGGTAGAGCATCCTACAGTTTGGATTTGGTTGACTGTATTTTCATGATGTCATTTAACATGTTCCTCTGTCCCCAATATTTCCCGGAAAACAATAACAGAGGCAGAGGTTGATTAGATCCAGGTTCAGCGTTTTAGGCAAGAATACATAGAGGTGTGCCATGTCCTTCCCATGGCATCACGTGGGGCGGGAGGCATGGGATGTCTAGTTGCCTCCCTTTTTTAGGGTTAAGATTGATTAGTGGGTTCAGGTGTTGTCTGCCTGATCCAGTTCCTCACAGTCTTTCTCCGTGTTGCTTTAGCAGCCACTGATGGATGTTGCCTGGATGTTTTATTTCATTAGATTTTATGCAATGATGACCTCCAAATTCTCTTAATCCTTCTGCATTTATTAGCTGGAATTCTTCTTAAAAAAGAACTTTCCCTCATGAACTAGTGGTCACCCTAATATATAGTCAAACAGAAAAGGCCAGGATTAATGTTTGGTTCTTCTCTTTTATTTGTCAATTTTCAGAGAAGTGAGTTGAGACCTCAGCAACCTCTAACGGTGGCAGTGAAGGTGTTTTCTTTTTGGTATCATTATAAGGGCATGGATTGATAATGCAGTATTTGATGTGATCTAGCCATTGCTGTCATTATAACTTTTGGTGTTCAGATGTCCCGTGTCTGGGCCACTGAGAGTCCCTGCAGTTTGGCTCCTGGATTCCTCTGACCCTGGGAGCCTCTCATAGTTTCCTTGCTTTCTGAGGCATGTGTGTTGTCATGTGTGTTAGGAAAAACAACATTAAAACCAGCACACCAAACCTTTGCTTTCACTGTTTACTGCTTAGGGCAAAGATAAGTAAGGAAAAAAGGCAGGCAATTTAGACAAAAGGAAAAATCCGTGGCTTACCTGGGGGTGGGGGGCCCGAGAATGCCCTGCCCAGCCAGGAGGGATCATTTAGCATCGCGCCGGCACAAGGTAGCGACGGGAAGCAGTCTGCCTGGGAGCCCTTTTCGGGTTGTTTTTAAGTTCTCTGCAGACCACGCGCCTCCCTAGCAGCCACCCCCACCACCCGGCCCCTGCCTTTGGTACTCATCACTCAAAAATACAACAAAAACAGCGAATGAAGTGTGGGAAATGCTAAATAACTAGTTTACCATGTATTCTCCCCCATTGACAAAACCACTTTAGATATGAAAAATACTTAGTTTAGGCGGATGGAATTCAAAACCGTCCACTAACACGGGATGGGGAAGGAGGGCCGGCTGGCTGTAACCCACACCCTGAGGTCCTTTCCTTCTCCTGGCTAAGTGGACCTCAGGGAGCTCTGTGACCCCACAGCAAAGGCCCTCCGTCCCAGGGCACTCTCCATGCCTGTCCCTTAGTCCCCGTTTCTCACCTGTCCGGCCCCTGCGAATGTTCACTTAAAATGTGTCCTGGCTGCAAAGGAGAGAAAACAGTCAGACAAGAGATGACGCTCAGTAGAAGGGATTGAGTGAGCAAAACCCATGTAATCGCTGCAGTTGGAAAAGGCTTTGGGAATGTTTTCCAATATTGTTCTGGAAGGACAATGACATCTGGGATGTGCAGTCCAGGTAGAAGGAAGGGCTGCTCCATTAGCTGGACAGGTCAGATGGCACAGAAACAATGAATACCTTCTCCTGGTTTCTCCGGTGAAGTCACCAGGGCATGGAGTTGGCGTTTGCTCCTACTCAAGGAAAATATAATTTATTAATTATTCTTAGAGCTCAGGTTATATAACTATTATGATCACATATGTTTTTTCAATAATTCATTTGGTTTTGCTTCTTTGCTTACAGCGTGTACTGAATTTGATTGGAAACCCAGTTATTCGGCACATCCCTAATTATCGAAGGACGGTTACGGTTCGACTGAAATATTTAACGTACCTGGACGATAGGCCAGTTTTTCCAAAGGACAGGTAAGAAGGGGAAAAGTGCTTTGATCATCTTTTAATATTTAAAATATGAGCCTATTGAACGTTTGTTGATGTTTACTTTTGATTTGTGAGCATTTTCACATCATTAAATTTTTTTTTTGGAAACAGTTTTAATGGCTGCATACATAATTGTCCAAGAAAAACCTTATTTCTGGTTTTTCACAATCCCTTGATAAATATGAATTGTTGACCTCATCGCTGATTGTTTGCTTACGATTGAGTTCTAGGAGTGGTATTACTGGATGAAAGAATGTGGCTTGAGCATTTTTTAAAGCTCTTATAAATATTTTCTGTTTTCTAGAAAGTTTGTACCAATTGTAACCTCAGCAGATATAGCAATTTAAAGGAACTCTTTGCCAAGTTGATTGATGGGTGAAGGTGGTATCTCATTGTTTTAAATTTGCATTTTTGGATAAGTGATGAGGTCGGTCATTTTTTCACCTTTATTTGCCACTTTACTTCCTTTCTGAATATTCCATTCATGACTTCTTCTCCGTTTGCTTTGGAATATGATTTTTATTGATTTATAAGAGCTCTTTTTGTATGAGGAACATTGGCCCCCAGACTGCCATGTGTGTTGCCACCACTCTTAACTGTGTGTTTCATTTACGTTGTAATCCAGGTTACTGCTCATTCTCACTTAGACTAAAACCTCAGTAACATGGGCTGCTTGAAGGAAAGTACAGCCTGAATTTTGAAGTCTACAACATGTAAAAAGAAATGTGTCTTACGATAGGTTTTTGAACTCAGGAATTCAAATCCAACTAACTCCTGTTTCAAACAGAAGTTAGAGCTGACACTCCAACTAGGTGAGAAAATGAACTTTCTCTGGGAAATTCAGCAAAGACTGTCCCTCTTCCCCGGGCCCCAGCCCTGGGCCGGTGGGGAGCAGCGAGGGGAGCCCGGAGACCTGGCTTCACAGCCCAGCTCTGCTGCCACGAGTTCTGTTTCCTCGGGCAAGCTGGCCGCTCTCCCCCAGCCTCAAGTTCCTCAGCTGCAAAGTGGGGGTAACGCCAGCTGCAGGGTGGCTGTGAGCACCTGCGAGGAATGTGTAGGCTCCAGCAGGTGCAGGGAGGACAGGAGCTCCATCCTGGGGCAGCTTGGAGAAGCAGGAAAGTAAAAACGTGCCAGGCCCTTTGCAGGAAGACTCACCAACTTTCGCAGCACATAAAGCCCGAGACTCCAGTGCAGGAGGCAGAGGAACTTGGTCTGAAGTGGTTCCATATTCAGCAGGTCAATTCTCCCCGCCCAGCCTTAGTTCCCGAATGTGTAAATTGGGGGTAATGGAATTGAACGGTGGCCCCCACTTGGCCGGCCCGCGCTGTGGAAGTGCTCAGCAAATGGCTGTTCTTGGCCATTGTTGGGAGTTTGCTGACTGGAGTCAGGAAGGAATCAATTTACTGAAGAAGAACGGCTTCTCCACCAGTCCCTGGCCGCCTGGGGGAGCAGGCAGTCAGCTGGGTGGGAAAGGACATGGGCTTCGGAGTCAGGCCATTCTGGGCTTGGGTGCAGGCCACCACTTAGGACCGGGGACCCGGGTTGCCCGTTTTCCCATCACAGCCACTGCCCCGGCCGTGCAGCTGTGTTAGGATCCAGTGGCACCTCAGGAAGTGCTGGTCCTGTGCATCCGTGGGCTCAGGGGTGGCAGCGGGGAAGGGACAGCAGCTGGGGAGATTCCAGCGTCCCCCTGCTGGGGGTCACTTGCAGCCGAATCCCAACTCTTGATCCTCCTGCCATAGCAGCTCCTCCCCAGCCTTCCTCCTCTCAGCTAAGGGCAGCTCCAGCCTCCTGGTCGCGCAGGAGCAAAACCTTGGAACCATCCTGGACTCCTCTCCCATCCCGTGGCCCACAGGCGACGCGTCCCCGAGCCCTGGCGGCCCCGGCCACCTCCGCTGCTGCCTCCCTGGTCCACACCGGCAGCATCACCCCGCCAGGATCCCTCCTGACCCTTCCAACCTCAGTCACCCCTGGCCCCAGCCCCACGGAGTCTGATCATCCAGCATCAGACCAGCTCCCTCCATGGCCAGAACTCTCCAGGGACCTCCAGGGACCTGATGTCCATCAGCTGATGTCCTCCGCAGCCCCAGGCCCTCCTGTCGCCTCTGGTTCACTGTCTTCCACTGCTCTGCTCCAGCCGCACCGGCTTCCTTATTGCCCCTCGTGTCTGCCAAAGGCCCCCCACGCAGGGGCTTTGGTATGCCCTGTCCCCTCCGCCTGGACGCTCTTCCCCAGGTATTAGCAAGCATCTGCTCACTTACCAGTTGTGTTCAAGGGAGTTCACCATGGCCACCTGACTTAAATATTAGCACCTTTTCCACCTGATGCCCCTTTAGCCTGATTTCTCATCTTTTTAGGACACATCAGCCTCTGGCATATGCTTGTTTCCCGAGACAGCAAGCAATGTCATGCCCCCCTTTTGTTCACCGCTGTCTCCCCAGCTTAGAAATATCTAGTAGGCCACTGACAAGTGTTTGCTGGGTGTCTGTTCCTGGATGAAAGGGGTTGAGGTTTTCTTGCTGATTTGGTAAATGGACCTGAACATAGTTTATTCTCTTGGGCATACCCTGCCTAGTGACCTTCTGCTATGGTATGCTTTGCAAAACCCTATTGGACTATTTCCAAATAACCTTCTATACTTTGATTTTCCACTGGGGATCTGCCTCCTCTCTCTAAAGCCAAGACTCCTGTTTTTAAACCATTAGACTTATAAAAAAAATACATAACAGCTCTATTGAGATCTAATTCACATACCATACAGTTCAGCCATATAAAATACACAATACTGTGGATTTTTGTACATTCACAGAACTGTGCAACCATCACTGCTTTCAATTTTAGAACATTTTCTTCACCCATAAAAGAAATCCTTACCCATTAGCAGTCACTCCCCATTCTACCCTGACCCCATGAATGGATTTATATAATATGTGGTCTTCTGTTTCTGGCTTCTTTCATATGCATAATGTTTTCAAGGTTCATCCAAGTTGTAGCATCTGTCAGTACATTACTTTCTATGGCTGAATAATATTCTATTTGGATATGCCACATTTTATTTATCCATTCATCCGCTGATAGCCATTTGGGTTGTTTTCACTAGTAGGCTATTATGAATAATGATGCTAACCGCATTTGGGTGGAAGTTTTGCCTAGATCTATGTTTTCCATTCTTTGGGTGAATATCTAGAGTAGAACTGCCAAACTGTTCTCCACTGCATCTGCATTTTACAGTCCCACTGATAAGAGAAAAAACTTTTCATGCAAATTAGGGTCTCACAGCTTTATTGGGCGATTCATGAATCGGGCAGCATCCCACTCAGGAGGTAGAAGTTTGCACCACCGACGGGGTGGAAAGTGGAAGCTCATAGAGAGCCAACGCGGAAGCAAGTGAGGAAGTGTTCTGATTGGCTGACATTCCGTTTCCATTTGACAAGGGGGGAGGGGTGGCGAATCCTACAAGGTGGGGAGCAGCTGTACATTGATTGGTATGGTGTGCTTGACCATTCTGATAAGCTCTCTCCACTGGACCAAAAGTAGTTTTATCATCTGATATTGCCCATCTGGGACCCTGTAGGGTTTGTTGTATTTTCTTGGAAAACATCTGCGGATCAGTGGTTTTTGTCCTCTGGAAAAGCCTTCTGGGAAAGGGGGTCTTCTCCAGGCAATGCCCTGTGCAGAGAGCCTGTTTATTTTACTTAACACCATCTTCAACGTATGAGGGTTCCAACTCCTCCATTTCCTCACCAACACTTGCTATCATCTCTCTTTTTGGTTACAACCATCCTAGTAGGAATGAAGTGGTATCTCATTTCTTTGCTTTGCATAGCTTTGATTTGCATTTCCCTGGTGGCTAATGATGTGGAGCATCTTTTCATGCACTTATTGGCCAGTGTATATCTTCTTTGGAAAAATATCTGTTCAAGTCCTTTGCCCACTTTTAATTGGGGTATTTGTCTTGTTATTATTGAGTTTTAAGAGTTTTCATATATTTCCTGATACAAAGTTCTTTATGGGCTGTATGATTTGCAAATGTTTTCTCCTGTTCTGTGGGATGCCTTTTCACTTTCTTGATGGAGCCTTCACAGGATAAAAGTTTTTAAGTAAATGTTTTGAATTTACTTTTACCCTCTAAAAAATTAAACCTCCCTATTTCTGTTTCTTTCTTTATCCCTCCAAATAGAGCGTGTGCCGAGGCCTGGGCGAGGGGAGGGTATGCGGCGGAGAAGGAGGAACGACAGCAGTGGGAGAGCAGAGAGCGGAAGAAGATTGCAGACAGCATCGAAGCCTTAGCCATGGTCAAGCGGCAGGCGGCCGAGAGAAGGAGACAGAAAGAAAGCCAAGCGGAAGATACGTGCTCTCCCCAAGGTCCGTGTCCTCAGAGTTCTGTTTAGATTGGGGAAATCGGGGCTGTCAGACTCACAAATCTCCAGGATTTCTTTTTTAATCGTTACACACATTTACCTGTGGATCCACCTTACCTGCCTCCCAGGGCTCAGTGAAAATCCTAAACTGTCACGGGCAGTTTCAAACCATTTTTTATCGATTAAAACACAATTTGTTAACATACTCTATTTTTTCAAAAGAAATGATGTATTCGTTTTTTATAGCTGCTGTTGACAAATGGCCACAAATTTAGTGGCTTAAGACAATTCGGAATTGTGACCGTATTATGGTTCTGCAGGTCAGAGGTCCGAAATGGGTCTCAAGGGGCTGAGGTCAGGGTGTCTGCAGGGCTGCCTCCTTCTGGAGGCTCCAAGGGGAGAATCCACTGCCCGCCTCTGCCAGTGTGTACAGGCTGCCCGAATTCTTTTGTCCCTGCTCCCTTCCTTTGCCTTCAAAGCCAGCAGCGTAGTGTCTTCAAATCTACTGTTTCTCTCAAGTTCCTCTCACATCACATCACTCTGACCCTCGTGCTTCCCTCTTGCACTTTTAAGGCCCCTTGTAATTACACTGGACCCATCTGGATCATCCAGGAGCATTTCCCCATCCCAAGAGCCTTAATTTATTCACTCCTGTGAAGTCCCTTTTGTTCTGTAGGGAGTAGATTCCCAGGGTCTGGGAGCAGGACATGGACATCTTTGGGGGCCATTATTTTGCCTCCCACAAATGAGTATCATTAATTCCATTGGGAGCTTCATATTGAGGCCTTCTAATAGTGTACTAATTATCTTAGATACATCTAGTGCCTTTAGTAGTAATAAAAACAGCCCACCGTATCCTGGGGGCTTGCTCACTGCTCTTTGTGCCTTGTTTTAATCAGAGAGTTATATAATCATCATCTTTTCTCTGTCGCTGAAGTTTACAACTATTGTCCTTTTAAATCTGACACTTTTCTGTACATAGAACTCTGCCCCTTGGCGGTGGGAGACATTTGAACATGAATGTCTGCACACAAACCTCGGGACAGGCGGAGGGCGCATGCGCTTACACTCGGGGGAGGGGGAGCGGTCCGAGCAGAAGGAGGCGTGGCTCTGGCTGTCCCCAGGAGCCGGGGACTGAGATGGGCAACAGGGTCGTACCGGATACCCATGATTGGAATTAAATGGTATAAAGCAGACAAGGCTGGCGGGGTTGAGTGAGGTCACACTCAGAAGGGTCTTGAAAACCGACCTTGTCGTGGGAAATGACAGGAAGCCTCTGTGGGTTCTGAGGAGGACTGGCGGACTTGAGAGTGAGGTAGGTGGGCTGGACTCGGCTGCAGGGGGTCGCATCCAGGGTGAATGTGTCACGGTGGGGGTGTCTGCCAGGGAGCCGGAGCCCCAGCGTTCGGGATTTCTTCTGTGCAAAGCACCAGCAGAAGCATACAGGCCCTTGGGGACAGTCAGGAGTTGACAGTTTAATTCTCTTAACTGCCAAGGGCAGCTGCACTGCCTCCTCTTTGGCGTGGAGCATTTTCCTACTGTTTACTTCAGAGCACACTTACAGGTCTGGTGGACCCTTAAGAGTCAGGACTTCCCCATTCCTGGCTCGTCAGGATCAGGGCAGGCCCAGGAAATGTTCTTGCCCACATAAAATAGACGTTCCCCTGCAGTATGGCTGTTTTTGTTTGTTTTCTCTTCCCAGGTTTTTATATTGAAATGTTTCAAATTTTCAGAAAAGCTGAAAGAATAGTAAAACAAACAGCTACGTTATCTCCATTTAGATTTGGTGATGGGTTTGTGTTTTTTTGCCACACATTTGCTACACCACACACACACACACACACACACACACACACACACAAACACCACTTTTTTTTTCTGAACCATTTGAAAGTAAAGGCAGACCATCGAGCCCTTCACCCCAAATACTTCAGCGTGCATCATGTAAGAACTTACTGCCTTGTTTTCTTAATGGCTGTGTCCTGTTCCATTAAATAGACATGCTAAGCAATCCCTTCTTATGGATATTTAATCCTATTTATTTGGCAGGTGTAGACTACACTTTGATAAACAGCCTTGCAAGTAATTCTTTAACCACATCCCTGACTATTACTTCCCAGTATTCATTCTCAGACATTCACCACATGTCCCTGACAGACATGCCGACACCCTGTCCTGCTGGGAAGTTTCAAGTTCACTTTTGACTTCCCTTGTTTAGGGGAGACCCCACCGCCAAACAATGACGACAGTGTGGGTGCCCACGCGGAAGAAAAGGAGGGTCCTTCTGTGGACCAAGAAACTCGGCAGAAGATGGAGTCATTTGTGAAGGAAAGCTTCCAGGCTAAGGATGAGCTATTCCCAGAAAAGCCAAGTGGAGAAACGGAGCTGCCAGTGGATGAGATTGAAGAGATTGAAGACCAAGAGCCAGGAGGCACGCTCCCAGCTGAGGCTCTGGCACCAGCGCCCACTCTCGGTGCTGCCAGGGAAGGTAACACAAGCTGAGAAACACACAGACACGGGCCAGCTCAGGGCTCCATTCTGGTCAGTCACATCCTCTGAGTCATGCATTTGTGAGACCTGGGATCTGAGTTTCAGTTCCTCTTTCTTGCTGTTTCTTTAGGATAAGGTTTACTAGTTGTCTCATTATCTAGAGCAGTGCTGTCCAATAGATGTATAATAGGAGCCAGGTATGTAACTCAAAATTTTCTGGTTGCCATGTTTAAAAGAGTAAAAAGAAGCAGGTGAGACTATTAATACATTTTATTTAACCCAATATATCTAAAACATAATCATTTCAACTTGTAGTCAACATAAAATATTAGCATTTTGCATTTTTTTCATACTAAGTCCTCTAAATCCAGTGTACAATTGACACTTATAGTTCATCTCAGTTTGGAGACTAACTTTTCAACAAAGTGAAATGTAGTCCTACCAAAATGAGCAAGTTATTTTATACTGCTTCTTTATAAATTTTAAATTGAAGTTAAAAATAAATACAACACAATAAAATAAAAGTTCAGTTCCTCAGGCTTACTGGCCACATTTCAAGTACGCAGTAGCCACGTGGCCCATGGCTATGGTGATCGATGATGCAGATCTATAAAAAAGGAAATCTCTCGGCAGGTTCTAGCCAAGTTCCTTGGGTTCTGCCGACTAATAGGTAAAACCAGGGTTTCCCCAGGACACCGGTACTATTGCTGTGGTACTGGAGGGGATGACCCAAACCTGGAACATTCCAGTCCAAAGATCCCTGGGAAATGGGGAATATTCTGCACGGCCCAACCTGAGCGAGATTTGTGCTCTGTCTGGGAAGTTCAGCTAGAATGGGAGGTCTCCCAGAACGAAGGCCCCACTGTCTGGGAGAGACTCCGAAGTAACCCTTTTCCCAGACTGCTAAGGAGACCAACCAAAGGAGCAAGGGCCCATGCCCCAGGGCGCCTGGGAAGGGTGAGTTATCCTTTATGCTAAAGGATTTAGACAAAACAGACCATCCTCAATGATCACACACAACTGAACCCTATTTAATTAACACACACAGACACGTCCAAATAGTTAGTGCTCTGGTATTCATTTGGATTGATTACCCACCCCTTTGTGCAGTAACATCTGAAAAAATGTATCTTCTAGCTTGGATCTTTGGAGAATGTATGTGGGAAATAAATACATAAGTCAGGAAGAGGGGTGCGGGGGTGACGTGACCTTGTGTGTATGCGGCCATGTCCAGGAGCTCAGGGATAGTGTTCCTCTTGATGCCGGGACTCAGGAATCTCCCAGGGATCCTGAGCCAGATGAGGCCAGAGGAAATGGAAGGGAAGAAGGAAAGGAGTGGGAAAGAGATGAGTGAACAAAGAAGGAGAGGCCCACTCCTGGAGGCTGTGGGGGAAAGAGGACTTCAGAATGTTTGTGAACAACCACAGTTACCAAACAGAGGAAAATTCTCCCCCTCCTTTCCAATGCTGTGCCCCCACCTTTTCAGGTGTTCATCACAGCTCCCAGGGGGCCATCACTGAAGTCAGCTTTTTAAATTCTGGTAAAATATGTTTAACAAAAATTTGCCATTTTAACCATTTTTTAATGGGTACAATTCTGTGGCATTAATTACTTTCACAATGTTGTACCACCATCACCACCATCCATTGCCAAAACTTTTCATCACCCCAAATAGAAACCCTGTACCCATCTAGCAATAACATCCCATCCTCCTTCTCCCCAGCCCACTAATCTATTTTCTGTCTCTATATAGATTTGCCTATTCCGGACATTTCATGGAAATGGAATCATACAGTATGAGACCTTTTACTTCTGGCTCCTTTACTTAGCATAATGTTTCCGAGGTTCATCCGCATTGGATCATGCATCAGTATTCATTCCTTTCTTTAGCTGAATACTATTCCTTTGTCTGGATAGACCACATTTTGTTTCTCCATCTTCTGTCCATGGACACTTGGGTTGTTTCCACCTTTTGGCCTTGTGAATAAGACTGCGATGGACACTGGTGTACAAGTGGCTGAGTTCCTGCTTTCAGTGCTCTTGGGCAAATACTTAGGGTGGAAGTGCTGGATCACATGGTAACTCTAAGTTTAACTTTTTGAGGAACCTGTCTTCTTTTGACTTTGACATGAGACTGGGATTGGAATGTTTCTCCGAGAAACTTGACTGCTTAGAGGAGTAACCGTGTTTTGATTTAGTTTTTCCTCATGAAACACTGCAGGGCTGCTCGCTATAGCATCCTTTGGCTGCCTGGGATTTTGAAATCTCACCAGCCTGATCATTCCTTGGCTGAACAGAAGAGAATCTCTACCAAACAAGGGTCATTCTTTCCCTAAAGCTTTTCAGACATGGAGATGTCATGGGCTTTATTATTTCAGATATGCAAAGATTTATGTTGTAAACATATAGAGAGAAACTATTTTGTGAAGTATTGACAGACACCCCAAGGTCAAGTCCAAGCCTTCCCCTTAACTAGCTAAGTGCCCTTGGGCAGCCATGATGCCTCCCTAAGCCTGTCCCCACATCTGGGACCAGGAGACACTCCCTATGGCACGGATGGGAAGCAGGTGTAGGCAGTGCACCCAAAAATGCTAGTCCCTTCCCTGTCACACCTTTTCCCCCCAAAACAAAACACAGCACAGGAGACAGATGCTAGTAAAGGAGAAATAGAAGGACTTGGCAGCTGCCTTGACCACAGCTTCTTGGCTGCACACCTGGGGACATGGTGTGCCATGGACAGGAGAGGGGACGGCTGGCCTGAGAGGTGGAGCAGTGTCCTGGGGCCGTGGGAACCAAGCACCACAAATGGGGTGGCCTAGAGCAGCAGCCAGTCATCCTCCCACGGTCTTAGAGGTCAAAAACCGGGTGTCAGCAGGTCCTGCGCCTCTCTGAGGGCTCAGGGAGAGGCTCCTTCCTGCCTCTTTCAGCTGCTGGCGACCCCAGGTGTCCCTGGGCAGGTGTCTGTGTCCCTGCGGTCTCTGCCTCCATCTTCCTATGGCCATCTCCTCTGTCTCTGTGTCCTCTGCCTTTGAGGTCACTTGTCATTGGATGACCTCATCTGAGAGCCTTAATTATACCTGCAGAGACCCTTTTTCCAGATAAGGCCACGTTCACAGGTTCTGGGGTGAGGAGTGGTGGTGGCCCGATCTTTTTAGGGGCCACCATTCAACCCACTCACTACAAGAGGGGAAGTGAGAGAAGGCATATTTAGAAATACTGAATTTGAGAAGCCATGGAGACGGCCAAGTAGAGAAGACCACCTCAGCTGGGGCCTTGTGTGGGAGACCCGGGAGGGCGAGAGCTGCACTGTGGACTTGGGGTCCTCCCCCTGCCCCTCTCCTTGGCTCCTCCTAAACTGGTGCCAAGGTGTGGCTCTCAGGGTCAGACTGGGCATGGTGGACACTCAGGGCAAGTTTCTGGTTTCTTCATCTATGTGTAATGAGAAAAAAACTGGACAGTTATTCTCTAGCATAATAATTGCAGCCATGAAACAGCCTTCGGAACCTTGAAAAGTGGGGGCCTGGAGGAGGCCAAGGAACCCCTTCCATATTCTCAGGCCCCCTCGTGATTATTTAGTGGGCATCCCCGGCCCTGGTGTGGCAGGAGGGGTGTGTTCCCTGACTGAGGAACGTGGTGATGAAAGCCGGCTCTCCAACTTGCCTCTCCTCTCGGTCCCGAATTGGCCTTGTCTTTACAGCATCCTCCTCCTCCAGCTCCTTGCCCATCCATCATGTCATCTTCCCCAGGGTCGCGGCTTATGCTGAATTGATTACTGACTGGCGCTTTCATCCCATCAGATTCGAGGACAGATTATAGAGAGGAGGCAGTGCTTTGTGTCTTTTCTTAGTGATACAACCCCATCCCAAGCCGTGGAGCCTGGTGGCTTCTCTCCCAGGGGTTGGATTTTCTGCCCCAAGGAAGGTTTTGTCCTGTCCTGGAAATCCATCTGAACCTTGGGTTTGTTGATCTACCCATGATCTAGAAAAGGAACTCCAAAATTAATCACTTTGTTGTTAATTGTTCCTTAGACTCCACTCCTCCCACTGTGGCCACCAAGGATGAATTAGTTACCAAACTCGAAGGAGCTGACGGTTTAGAAGCCGTTAAAATGGAGACTCTGGAGAAGTTCTTCATCCATGTAAGTCAAGTGTTTGCACTTGTAGTTAAGTGTCTGGTTAAAGTTGGTTATACAGGTGATCAGTTAAAAATCTTCCAAATCCTCGCTAAGGAGGGTCCTTGGGCCCGCAGCATCGGCCTCCCCAGGGAGCCGGTTAGCTCTTGAAGAACCACAGGCCCCACCCTGATGTACTGATCAGAATCTGCATTTTAATAAGATCTCCAGGTGATCATACATACGCATATTCAAATTTGAGAAGCACTGGCTTAAAT
This sequence comes from Choloepus didactylus, assembly GCF_015220235.1. Classification (NCBI taxonomy): domain Eukaryota; kingdom Metazoa; phylum Chordata; class Mammalia; order Pilosa; family Megalonychidae; genus Choloepus; species Choloepus didactylus. Next base: position 39,247,510 of record NC_051328.1, read on the forward strand.
GGTTCCCTTTGAACTAGGTCTAGAAAACCCTTGGTTTCCCGCAAAGAAGTTGCTCCACAAAGCCAGTCTGTCCAGTTCGCCTTACATAGAATTGTTGAGAAGGGCACGTTTTGTCAGCTGAGCCTCTCAATCCTCCACGGGCCTGTGCTGCTCTGGCTTCCTGTGGCTCATCCAGGCGTGACCATCCAGTGTCCCATGACCTTAATGTTCAGTGGCTCCTCCTGGACACTCTTCTCCCTGGGATGGCAGTCTTAAGGTTTTGGCCCAGGAATGAGTCTCCATGGGAATACACACATTCCACTGGGACTCTTAGGAGCTGAACTTGGGGGGGGGACAAGGAGCTGGGGAGGCGTCAGCTAGCACACAGGTGGGCAACTGGAGCTCGCTCCGCTCACACCTAAGGCCGGCCCTGCCCTGCACGTGAACCTCACCCTTGGGCAGACCTTTGCATGCCCCCTGCCCACTTCCTTGTTTCACTTCTAAACTGGTGTTTCATTTCTAAATGCTCGAACTTCAAATTTTCATGTGGCTCAATTACTGTCAAACTGCATATGGTCAATATTCATAGTGGGTTTCTAGTTTTCTGGACCTATGTATAATCATAAGCAAAACTGAACAATTGATTTTTAACATTTCAGAACCAATTATATACAAAACAACAACAGCTAATACTTACTGAGTTCTTATTTTAATCCTGACACTGTTCTAAACACCTCTTGTATTAATTGATTTAACCCTCCCAATAACTCTTAAGATGTAGGTACTATTATCTCCCTTTTACAGATGAGGAAATTGAGCCACAAAGAGATTTAGCTGCCCGAGGTCACACAGCTGGGAGTCCCTGCATCTAACCACCCCCTGTGCTGTCTCCCCTCGTGCCAGACCGGTGGTAATGGATGAAGATGCCAAAAAGTCATAACAGAACCCAAAAAGCACTACCAGTTTGGGGGAGGTCCAAAGTAAACTAACTTTATGCTATGTAGAGTCTGGAGACTAATTTATACAGAGAAAAAGTGGGTGCATTTGATTTGGGTCCCATTATTCTGCACACACCCCCCCCCCTCAAACTGGTTGTCTCTGTAACGACAAAGTGGAGAAAAGATCTGGAATTTTCTTAAAACATGTCATTCCTTACAAATCTCACATTCACTTCTTAGATCCAGATACTTGAAGTAGCCGTGTCTGCTTTGTGTGTAGGGGGTTTCTTTTGGAGGGGAAGCAGGGCTGGGTGATTTGGGTAGCTCCTCATTTCTCCTCTACACTTTACACATATGTGGAAGCCAAATGTGATTTATGTCTGCATTTGTTTTGTGCTTCCCTGGTGATGTAAGGCTCACATTTTCTCTTTCAGGACCTACCAGACTTGGAAGACGTTGATACAGGCGACTTTTCCGAAGACCCCCACAAGGTTATCAGTACACATTTTCCCACTATCAGCATCGTTCCACTTTCACCTCCAGTCTTGTCATTTACAAAATCCACCTCCTTACCTTGGAAGAGGTGCAAGGCTGCGTGCAATTGGACCGTTGCGTACAACCATGTTTTGCACGTTACAGAAGGCAAGGAGGCATGGTTGTTTGCTGCTGCCCGTGGTCTGAGGTTTTATGATTATCCACTTGCATTTCTTGAACATGGTTTATCACTGATTTTTAACAACTGTGTACAGTATATGCCTGAAAACACTTTTTTGTCCTTGTGACGTACTTAGCTGTTCCTGCAGAGAGGGAAGGAGGCGTAGGAGGCATGGTGGGGCACCCTCCCCGCTGAGCCCACCCTCCCTCCTGCATTCCTGGGGGAGGCCAGAGCCACGTGCCCAGGGAGAAGGAAGCGGGAGATTTAATTCCCGGGCGCGAGCTCACCATCGAAGGAAGGAAACACACCCAAGGGCAGTTAGGGGAAACACACCCAAGGGCAGTTAGGGGCACGGAGAGCCAAGGGAGCCAAGACCTGATGGGTTTCTGAGCAGAGCCACCAGGTGGCTGGGTTAGGGTGGACGCCAGCCCAGGGCCCAGGCTCGGAGATCGGCCCATCTGGGGAACCCAGAGCGTCGGGGTATCAGGACAGAGCAGGGAAGGGGAGCACAGCCGCGGGGACGCATCAGGCCGGGAGTGGCTCAGACAGGACTAGAGACTTTGGCTGTGGAACTCAGGGCGACTTTTTGGGCTCAGGAACAGCGAGCCAGGCGCACCCACCCTGAGGTCTTAACTTTGAAAGGGAGAGTCCTGTGTTGCCTTGGGTCTTTCTTGTATGTGGCATCTGAATATGTGATTTTAGATCTAAAAAGAGAATTTGCTTAATGCATTTTGGAGTGCCTCTGTTGTGAAAACAGAAATGTTCCACACATTTTTTTCTTTCAATAGGAAATGTGCCTTCCGAAGATTGAAACGATTTCGGGCCTGAGTGATGACAGTGACCCTGAACTGGACCCCACATCACTCCCAGTGTTGGAGAAGGTGTCCCCAGATGCCCTCTCAAATATATTCGCAATTTCCAAAGACACCTCACAGAAGGCTGAGACACCCTTTACAGACATCTTGAAAAAAGAAACCGAGAGGGACCTGGGGACGCAAAGCACAGACACCAAGTCCCCACGGCCGTTGATTGAAGAGCTCGACCACGAGCCTTTAGACCCCCTGCCGATGCCCCCAACCTGCAAGACGGATGCCAAGCCCACCCCTGCCTGGGAGGACAGGGGCAGGGAGGAGCTGTCAGCCTCTCCTCCAGGTAACGCCGCCCTGCGCGGCCGCAGCGGCCAGGAGCCTTGGCCGTGGAGACCAACTGCCTAAGATCCCAGCCCGGAGGGGAGGTGGTGCACCGAGCCCCACGGAGCCCCTCTCGGAGGCTTTTCATTCCAGGTCCCAGAGCTCCTAAGTTCACAGCTCCCGAGCTGCAAAGCAGCCCTGACCAGCCCTGGGGAGGGCGCACCTGTGCCACCGGCATGGCGACCAGCTGGGGGCACCGACCTTGGCCATCTTGGTTCAGCAGGGCCAGGCAGGGCTGAGGAACCTGCATTTTTAAGCCACCCACTCACTCTCCCTGAACCCCGGGCTTTTTAGAGGCGTTGGAGGGCAGGGAGGTTGGCCATGCAGGGACGGTGTCTGGGCCACCTGGCTGGTTGGGACAAACAAGGTCAGGAAATGAACACATCAGGCTGCACCTGGGGCTGGAGGCCTGTCCACGCACCTGCAGGAGGTGGCTTGTGGGGAGCAGCTGGCTCCTGCTCACCAACAGCAAAAGGGTGGCTGTTTATTCAGCAGGTCTTTAGACATCCAAATCAGGGAGTGTTGGCTTACAAGAAGGAGATTGGTTAAACCTAGAAAATTCCTACTTATTCTTACTCAACACTGATGTGCAGCCAGGTGTTTTGTCTTTTTTTGAAAGGCAGCTTGGGTGGCCGACTTAGGATCTGCGACAGGAAGAATGGTGGGGGGGGCAGGGGACAGGACTGACCCTATTCCCAAGAACACTGAGTTCCCTTCTTTAACTCTTTAGGAAACAGCACTGAAAACAATGAGACACAGTCCAAGATTGAGGGGCCCGAGGAGTCTGGGATGGGGGAAGACCGAGAGGACGATGAATTTGGGTTGGACTGAGCCCCTGGGCCAACAGTGCCAGCCCGTGGGCGGCTGGGCCCCAAGGCCTGACCTCTGGCGGGCACAGGCCAGCCCCTTGTCCGGTGCCCCTTCCACATGCTGCTGTTCCTGAGGTCTGTGCCCAGGACTTTGCTGCAAGCCATGCCAAGGGGTGCAGCTCATCTCTCCTCCTTTCTCGGCCTTCGGGATGTGGAACAGGGTTGGGTTTCTTGTAATCGAGACATAATACAATGTCCTCCCACTTACTTGTTGTAAAAACCATACAACTTTAAGTGTCTTGTTTGAACATTATAAACATTTTAATATCCACCCGAGTCCATGTCACTGGATTATTTAAATCCTTGTGAGTTGTCTGGAACTCCTTTTATCAGCTACCCTTAGAAAAGACCCATCCCCCCTTTTTTATCAAAAAAATTGAAAAAAAAAATTTTTCAAACAAAACAAAAGGAATGTGAACAGGCATCTAATTCAGACCTGGTCCTGTGAAATTTTCAGCAAGTATTTTCCTGCAGAAGACCAGAATCTTCCACTGGCACTACAGAAATTTGGAAGTGGAACTTTACGCTTTAGACCCCAGAAGTGACGTGAGGGGGCTCTGTCCAGCCTTAGTCTCGCTCATGTGAAACCACATTTAGCCAACAAGTTCATTCAATCCCTAAACCTGGGTCAAGGTGCCTGCTTCTGAAAATACTTGATTGTGGTAGAAACTGGTTTACAAGCACAAACTGCAACAGGCACCATGGTTGACTGAGCTCTGCTGTAAGGGGTCACCAGCTCTACAGGTGTCTCAGCCCCCCCACCCCCCCAAGCACAGTGAGTCATCCCCGACTCCAGGGAAGGACCCCATGGAGACCCTGCTAGCACCATGGAGCCAGGGTGCCCGGGCCCCTGCTGCCCACCACGCCACCTCCTGAAGGGCATCCCAACACTGACCTTTCCACTTGCCTTCCAGAATTCTCTTCAGGCAACTACATAAACTACAGGACAAAATACTACCTCGTTAACCTATATCCCACCAGCGTGGCTCCAGATCCCGCCTGGGTGCCTCCACGATCACGTGGCCTTCGGAGGCTCTTTATTCCTGCGTCCCAGCCACGGAGGGCAGAGCCTGTCCAGGATGCAGGGCTCTCTGAAGGCCCAGCCTCCCAGGAGGGTGCGGTGCAGCTCTACCTGGGCCCTCAGAAGCCCATGCGGGGCCTCTTGCGGGGCGGCTGGGAGCCAGAGCGGACAGGGGGCTGCGTGCTGGAGGGGGTGGTCCGGATGCTCGAGGTTTGCGAAGGGAGCGCAGCGGCACCTGCAGGCGTGGCGGGAGAAGGCAGCCGGGCCACGTAGTCACGGAGGGTCTGCCGCCGCTCAGCAGGGATGCCCCGGGCCCATGGCTCCTGGCTCAGCTGCTGGGAGGTGGGTGTGGCAGGAGGCCCGGGCCTGGGCTCAGGGGCTCTCCGGTCTGGGCTGTGAGGGGGGCTGGTGCCGTCGGAGAGGTCCTGGCGGCCACTGAACGAGGAGAAGGTGCTGGACAGCTGGGTGCGGCGCTTGGGCCGCTTGGGGTGCTTCTCGGGCCCCGAGGTCCTGCCAAGCTGCCTCTCCCACCAGGCAGCCCCCCGGCCTTCCCAGGCTTCCCCTAAGCGCTCGCTGAGCTCGTCTTCGGGGCCTGACTCGGGTGCTGGGGGCGGCTCTGCCATGGGGAGGAGGCCCAGGTCTCCTGGCCGCAGGAGCCGCCCCTTGGCCATAGATGCCCGCAGACTCTTCTGCACGGGCCCTTCTTCCGCTGGCTGCTCCTGGCAGCACAGGAGGTTGCGGTGGGAAAAGTTGGGTGCAGTCCACACAGGGGGTGCCAAGGGTACCTCCTGCAGGGCCTCCAGCCAGCGGCGGCAGACGGCCGTGGCGTGGGGGCTCCAGGAGGCTGAGGCGGATGTGGACATGGCCACCGTGGGGGTGTGGGGGCCAGGCCCAGGGTTGCCAGGGGGCCCAGGGTCTCCGTGCAGGCTGGCGTCCTGGAGGCAGAGGTGCTGGTAGAAGACATCGCCAGCTTCTGAGAGCTGGAAAAGCAACAGGACGGGCGTGGAGGCCGAGGGGGGGAAGGCGGCGGCCAGACCTGGAAATGGAAGGGTGGTGACCCTCCAGCCCATGGGGGCGCACCCTGTGCCCCCTCACACTCACCCCCACCCCCTGGCCCACCTATGGTCGGTGCCTTCAGACGCTCCTCCAGTTGCCGCTGACTCTTGGGCTCCAGCAGGGGGAATGCGGAGAGGGCCTCGGCCCTTGAAGGAAGAGACTGGGGAGGCCCTGCCAGGCGGGGTGCAGAGGCCCCCTCCCCTGGAAGACAGGCGGACAGCTGAAGCCCCGATCCAGGCCCAGCCGCCCACCGTCCCGCCCCTCCTGCCTGCCTGCCCTCACCTGTAATGTGCAGCAGCTGCAGCTGTCCCCCCTGGCTGCCCAGGAGCAGGGGCTGTGGGAGGCCAGGGCGGGGTGGGGGCAGCAGCCGGGCCAGCAGGGGAGGGGAAGGGAGCCCGTGGTCCCACTTCAGCATCGGCACCAAGGGGAGGCGCTCATCCACCAGGTAGAGCGAGAACTGAAGCCAAGAAGCAAGATGGAACGGATGGGACAGAGATGTGGGTGAGGGATTGGTTGAGAAAAGTCTCCCCGGGGGGCCCCACGGCCTGTCAGGGGGCCTCACACAGCTCTCAGGATGAAGCACAGACTCTCCCGGGCGGCCACAGCCTGCTGTCACCGGCCATTGACCATCTGCCCAACTTCGGGCTCAGCCCTGACCGGGGTGGGGGACACTTCCCGGAGTGTGTGTCCTGGTCACCAGTCTTGCCCAACCCAACTCGAGAAAAGGGGTCTCGGGAAAGGCGTGGAAGGATCTTGCCATGTTGAAACACACCCTGACCTTCACCTGCCCTCCCCTGGCTCCCCTGGCCCCAGAACCGACATGTGAGCTGCACCCCTCTGCACTGTGACGTGGGGGGACCCTCAGGTGAGCCAAGGCTCTCCTCCCCTTTTCTGGACACATCAGGAAATCGACCTGCTTTGCAGATGCTCCCCCCACCTGGATGCCCTTCCTCCTTTCACCTAAGCAATCCCTACGCACATCTGAACACCTGATATAAGCGCCACCTCCCCGGGCCAGGGGCGCCAGAATTTTCTGCCTGTTCTGGCCGCAGACTCGTGCCAGGGCTCTCAGAGTTGTCCAGAGTCAGCCCCTGAAAGGAGGAGTCAGGGAGAGGAGGGGGGGGAGGCACCGCTCACCTGGGTGCAGATGAGGTGGAGAGTGGGGGGTAGAGAGCTGGAGCCAGACTCCCCTAGGGCCTGGGCCAGCAGAATCCGTTCCCCTTTCTGGCACGAGGCCTCCGCGCCCCCACGAAAAAGCAGCAGGCCACAGCCTGGGGGGCCCTGGGGGAGAAGCATAGGGTCAGCCTCTCCCTGACAGTCCAAGATCTGGAACATGGCCCCCCGGCCCGCACCGTCGGCCCTGAGAGTCCTGGGCACTGCTGCTTTTCGTGCACTGGGGGAGCCAGCCTGCCCCCTAGGACATCTGCTCCATCTTGGGTCCACAGCCTGCGGGCATCAGCCCAGGCCCTGTACCTGAGTGTCCACCATCTTCACTCCTGTGCGATCGGCGACTGTCAACACCCGGGGGTGCGCAGTGAAGTCTGCCCACCGCCAGGGCGAGGGGTCCCGGAACACAAGGGTCTCAGGATCCTTGTAGATTCGCTGCAGCCTTGGGGAGGTGGGAGAGGGCGGGTGAGATGGGGGGCAGAGGGGCTGACCGTGGTGGAGCAGGGAGCCTGGCCTCAGGGCCAGGGCAGGCTGAAGAGGGGGTGGTGGGTTACGGGGAGGGCATTACCCTTCCTGGGGGCGCCACAGACAGACGGCTCCTGAACGGCTGCAAACGGCCAGCTCCCCGGGCAGGTGAGGGCTACAGGGCAACGGTGCGGTGACTGTGGGGTTGGCCGCCCCTCCTCCCAGGCTCACCTCCTCATCGACCTCCCCAACTCGCCCCCTCACCTGAGACTGACCCCTGTGGCTCCCTTCTCGACCTGCAGCACCTGGAGAGGGCTGGGCCACCCCTGTTTCCCGACCTTCCACACAGCACAGTGGTAGTCAGCGCGGACGGCCAGCAGGGCTGAGGAGGGAATGGCGAGGGTCAGGGTCAGGGGTCATCCCGGCAGGTCCCGTAAAGAGGTGTGGGAGGGCCTTACATTCTCCCTGGACGGTGCAGGTCACCACCTGCCGGACTGGTCCCCGGAGCTGGATGTGGCCAGGGTCCCCGATGACCCGGGGGTTGCCGCTCGGGGTCACACGGATGCGTTGGAAATCTGAGCCTCTTGCTAAGGAGCAGGGGCGCTGGTCACCGCAAGCCCCAACGTCCTGCCCTCCCCCAGTCCATTGGAGGGCACCTCCTCCACCACCAAGGAGCCAGGTGGGGTCCTGCCCAGCGGGAAAGGATACACAGCCTGTCCAGGGCGCCTCCAGCAGGGTAGACCAGCTGACCGAACTGAGGGCTCCTCCCAGGCACCCAGGCCAGGGCACCCCCAGTGAAGGCATCGTCCAAGAGCAGCTGCCCCCACCGCATTGCCAGCTCCTCGTGCAGCAGCTCTCCCAGGAGGCTCACCATGGACTTGCCCAGGATGGGGGCCCCCAGGATGGAGAACCGGCGCTGGCGGTGGCTGAGGTAAGCCCAGGGACACCTGGGGGTGAGACCACAGCGGCAGGCTCAGTGTGTGGCAATGATGGTGGAGGACTGCTTGCTATTCCTCGGGCAGCAGGTGCGGTGGATGCACTTTTTTTTCTCTAGCTAGACTCTCCCCATGCCCTGGGGCAGTCATAGGACACAGAGCACATCAGAGCACCCCATGGCCACTAGCCACGGAGATTGGCCACGGATGGGCCTGATCCCCGTGCCAAACAACTGAACTCCTTCTTGGGACTTTTGCTGTTACTCCCAGGAAAGATACTGGCTCTTTCCTTTGAATTTTAAGCCTTCTTCCTGCCACTTGGAGAGAGCTTGTTTAAGAATTAAGCCAGGCAGAGGATCAGATCCGGGCAAGTGGATCAGAAAACACAGACAGAGCCTTATTAACTTTCTTTGAACATCTAGATGCAGCCATGCCTGAAGTCCAGGAATTTAGGTGAGCCAATAAATTCCCTTTTCCCTTGCAGCTGGCTGAAGGTAGGAGTTCCATATAAGAAGTAAGACTCACGATTGAGCAAGGGAAGGGCAAATCACCTGGGATGGAACCTGAACTCACTTCCCAGCTCTTTCCACTCCCCATCCCCAGCTAGGCCTTTCCATCCCAAGCTTTCTCACTAGCCACTTGCCCCCAGGGCTGGTGTCCAGCGAGGTCCTGGAACAGCGTCTTCACACTGATCACTGTCTTCTTCTTAGAGCGGCTCTGCATGGAAAGGCCTCGTCAAGCTCCCACACCCCAGGGTTCATCCCAAAGTGAGGCAGGGAGGCCCCTCTCCTGGCCTGCCCAGGGCTACTCACCCGGGCTCCCTCCAGCTTGAAATTCTCCTGCATCAGCTTCCCCACGGATCCAAAGGCGACGTCCCCATGAAACCACAGGAACCGGCTGAGCTGGGGGAGGAGAAGCAGCCAGGTGGCCACCCACGGCCTCCAGGCTGCCTGGCCCGATCCATCTGGGGACACTCACCTGTTCGGTAACATCCAGTACGGCTTGTGGCTGTCTCTGGAACTGGCGACCTTCCCGGAAAAGCAGATCCTGGGCAGTGAGCCCAGGGTCCCAGGGCTCTGAGGGAAGAGTGAGGCCAGGGAGAGCGGTCTGTACTGGGGACTGGGGAGGGGGTGGAAGTGGGGCCAGGTGTCCCAGTGACTGGAGGTATCCAAGGACCCCAGGGGAATGGAGGATGTCAGCAGGAAGAGGGAAGGTTTCGGGGGGCAGAGGGTCGGGGAGAAAAGCGACGGGTAGGGCAGCTTGGGGGCGAGAGCAGAGGAAGGAGAGCCTTACCAGGACAAGGAGGCAGCAAGGGGAGAGGCCCAGGGGTCTTCGGCTCCCACCACAGGCCCTTGGCTGAGGGCAGTGTCACATTCTGGAGGAAAAACCACGACCATGGTAACGTAACCACAGAGCGCTGTCCCAGGGCCAGGCACTGCCGCAAGCTCCCCACTTTTACAGTCTCATTCGATACGCGCAACCAGCCTCCAAAGGTGGTGTGGCTGTAACTGACATCTTACCAAGGAGGAAACTAAGGCACAGGGAAGTTAAGCCTCTTGTTGCAGGTCGTGAGGCCAGTTACGAGGAGCTGGCATTGGAACCCAGGCAGCCTGCCGGCACAGTCCGTGCTTTCTGCCCCCTGCCTGCACTGCCTCTCAAACAGGACTCCCTTCTGCCACTGCTGGCGGGTCCAAACCCCGAGGTCTCACTGGGACGGTGGAGACTGTGGGAGAACTTCCTCTGGGAGCCCCACAGGCCACTCCTTCTCCCACAGCCAGGCTGGCTGAGACCACGACCCCTCAGTTCAAACCCTCAGGGATGAGGGGGCCGACAGGGCAGGCTCTCGGAGGGATGCCAGGCTGACAGTGCACCCTTTCTCCTCGAGGAGGCCACCCCACTCCCCCATCTCTCTAGTTCTGGATCCGCTTACTCTGCCTGGCTCAACCCTTAGACAGACGGTCTCCAAGTGTCATCCACAAGGATTCTGATTCTAAGGAAAGAGCCCGTGTCCTTCCTGAGGGCACCAGCAGAGCTGTGGGAAGGCTGATCTATCGCTCACCCCACCCTCATCCTCACACGCCCTGTTTCTGTTCCTTTGGATTCATTCAAAGCTATTATCACAATATATGATTATTTCACCCAGTGGTCTGTTTGCCAGTGTCCTCTTGCTTGACCATCTAAGTTCCATGATTCCAATCTGACTCACTGACACTGGGCCCCCAGTGCCCAGGAAGGTGGGTGCGACATGGTCAGGATTGTTCGATGAGTGTTTGTTGAACAAATGAAGGACTGGGAGAGGGAGGCAGGACAGAATGAGCCTCAGCTCCCGCTGGGGAAGCCCTCCACGGACAAGGGCGGCCCACGTACCCTGACAGAGGGGGTTCTGGCTCAGCCCGTGTCCTGGGCTTCCACTACCCACCTGGGGCCCCTGCCAACTGGTGTGTGTGCTAGGGAAGGGGGTCCGACTGAAGGACCCCCTCTGTAGGGCTCCCCCCTGCCCTCCTCACCTCTGAGCTCTGGGGCTGGGACCCTGGCAGGGTCAGCGCGTCTCTCCAGCTGCACATGAAGGACAGGTCGGGGACGCTGCTCAGTCCCAGGGGGCCTGCCGTAAACAAAGCGGGGCGGAGGGAGCTGGGGAAGTCCATCCTGGAAAACAAGAACCAAACACCACACTGGCCTTCCTCCAAGAGACTTGACTCTGATCATGGCCTCCAGGATTCCTGGGGAGAGTGAAAAGTGCCCTAAGAGGACTCTACTTGCTTTGGGAAAGGACGTACCAAACAAACAAACAAATATGTAGCCTGACAGAAGGTAGCAAAAAGTTTTAATATAAACAAAAATAACCACAAGGAGGGGACAGTGATTGGCCAGTTGAGAATGTGGCATCTGAGCAGAGCCGGAATCTAACAGGAGAGAGAATTGTGCAGCAACAGGGAAGAGGGTTCCAAGTAGAATGAACAGCAAGTACAAAAGTCCTGGGGCAGGACAGTGCTCAGCAGTTCTGGGAAGCAAGTAGGAAACCACAGAATGAACAGGGAGGAGGGTGAAGGGACTCAGACAAGTGGCAAGGGTTCAGCTTCTATCACAGCTCTTAACACCCTGTATTATGATTCTATGCTTGCAGCTTGAATTCCAAAGACTGGGCTCAAGTTTCCCCAAAGCCAGGGGCTGAGTTGTGTCTATCTGTTTTCCCACTGTCAAGCACAGTGCCTCCCAGAAAATGCACTTCAAATATGTGTTGAAAAAAATTAATTTATGTCTAAGGGTTTTGGGAAATACAAAGTACTCTAGAAGTACAGGCAGCCACATCCCTCCTTTTAAAATGAAACATAAAAATAACAGCAGCACTCACTTACCTAGTACCACCAGCTACAAAACATGTTACGACTTGCTTTTCTCTTCTTCCCAACTCCCCTACTTTGGAGTTCAGGAAATTGAGGCTCAGAAAATGGCAACTTGCCTGTAGTCAACAGCTCATAAGTGCCAGAGCCAAGACTTGTGCTCCTGGTCCAATTCAAAGCCCATGTTCTGAACCATGATACACTTGTGCACCCCAAACCAAACACTTAGCAGCATTGAAGTCTTAGGAGGCAAAAATCTTCTCCCTTGGGATGCCCCTCGCCCTTTCCCAGTTTATGCTGTAGCCTCTGCACATCCAAGTACCCTCGGCACCACGCACAGTGCTCATTGCAAAGCAAGTTTGTGATGGTTAAGTTCATGTGTCAAATTGGCCAGGTGACGGTGCCCAGTTGTCTGGTCAAGCAAGCACTGGCCTAACCATTACTGCAAGGACATTTCATGGCTGGTTAATAAACCAGAAGGCTGGTTTATTAACTCATTACTCAGTTGATTGCATCTTTGACTGATTACATCTATGATCAACTAATGGAGTGTCTTCTCAATGAAAATCCAATCAGTTGGATTTAATCCAATCAGTTTTAAGAGAGAAGAGAGAACATTTACTTTTTTCTTCAGCCAGCCAGCCTCTCCTGGGGAGTTCATCAAAGACCTTCATCAGAGTTGCCAGCTTGCAGCCTGCCCTATAGAATTTGGACCCATGCATCTCCACAGCTGCATGAGACACTTTTATAAATCTTGCATTTACAGTTATCTCCTGTTGGTTCTGTTTCCCTAGAGAACCCTGACTAATACAGGGTGCTAAGTCAAAACTTGTCAAGTGAATCAACGAAGAGTTGCTTGGGGCACCCATCAGCCTCATTCGAATCGTGGTTTTCATGTATGTCCTTTCTCCCTCACTAGACTGTGAGCTCCCGGAGAGCAGGGACTATAACTGAATCATTCTCAAGTCTCTGCATTCTGGCTGCTGCTATTCCTTTCATTTGCATGATAGGGGAGGATAGTGTCAGAGATCCTCAGTGAATCTTTGTGAAAACTCACTAGCTTCCATAGGAGGGGATCACACCAACGGGTGCACCCCCCGATAAACCAGCAGACAGAAAAAAACACTGCAGCTTATCTCCATGTTCCTTGGGCTCCAACCACACTGACCTGCTTGGGGTCCTCCTCACCATGTTTCTTCTCACCACAGGGCCTTTGCACTGCCCCTCTGCTTAGAATGAGCCCATCTCCATTCCCTCCCACCACACAAAACCCTACCCATCCTTCAGACTTTGTGTCAATCCTCTCCTCCTCAGGGAAGCCCCTTCCAATTCGCCCAACCCCATCCTCCCATAATACCCTGCACCCTTCCCCCAGAGCTTGCACAGCAATTGTGACTAGATAGTTAAGAATGAGGCTGTTTGATTCAAGGCTGATCCAACAGGCCCCATGAGAAAGGAACTTGGTAAGTATCTCCAGTGCCATGGTATTTGCCACATGGTAACAACTGGTATACAGAACTTGGAAGAACAAGTCTAAGAACAAATGAATGAGGAGAGGAGAAAAGAACCAAACAACTTTAAACGAATCCAGGCAGGCTGAGGACACTAGTGGAATCCAGGAAAAGCCTTCAAACAAGGCAGCCTCGACCTCCCCTTGCCCGCTTCCAGCCCATACTCTAGGTCCTCCAATGCTGCAGAACTGGTCGGGTCTGGGGACAGCAAAACGTGAGCCTGTGGCAGAGGAACGGGAGACGGGATCCAGAGGTCCCGCCCCTCATTTATCTTCCAATCGTCTCCGTCATCCCGAACATCCCTAGTCTGATCTCCCCCCCGGCCACCTCTTACTTCGCCACCTCCAGGTCCCTGCTTTTCAACCCGACAACAGCAGAAGCCTCACATCAAGCATGGGGTGCCAGACAGCCGCTACCACGCTTCCCATTCGTGGAATCCTCAGCGCTCCGTGACCTAGGGGCTACTAATAACCCACTTTGCAGATGTTAAGTGATTCATCCAAAGCCACACAACCTGAGGCCTGCGGCCCCGCGCAGAGGTAAACCGAGCTCGCCTCTCCGGCCGAGACACCCCTCTCGGGGTCCGCCCGGCTGGCTGCGCTCTCTCCTCCCGTCCGGGTGGCCCGCTCACTTACCTAATCCGGGCCTCCGGGGTGCTAGTTTGAGAAATGGGAGCCTGCGAGACGTTCTTCTGCCCCTCGACCCGCGAGGGGCCCCGAAAGCCGCCACACTAGCTTCAATTATCTCCCGGGGACAGCGCCCACGCCGCGAACTAACGGTTTTCCGGGTCTGGCCGGAAGTGCGCCTTCGGAGACAGGAAGTCCCGCCTCCCAGCTCGGCCGCCCGGGAGTCCTCGCGCGCCCCCTCCCGGGCAGAGAGGGAATGTCAAGGCTAGGTGGACTTGAATTTGAATCCCCCGTGCTTTAACCAGCTTCCTGCCTCACACGGTTGATGTGCGTATCTAATTAATTCATTCAACGAGCGTTTACTGAGCGCTACTCGGTAAATGCGCCTGGGTTAGCCAGTAGGTATCCTACTGATTGTCCTTGAGCCGCAAGGAGCAGGCTCCCTGGGGGTACTTGGGGATTTTCCAGGGAAGTCACGCAAGTATACTTGTAGGCGGTGGTTCTCAAACTCTATAAGCATCACCCGGAGGGCGTGTTTAAACAGGCTCTGATTCGGCAGGCGTGAGGTGCAGAATGATAATTTGCGTTTCTAAATCCCCAGGTAATCTGATAGTGCTTGTCCGGGGACCGCGCTTTAAGGACTACTAACCATTATCCTAACCCAGTAGTTCTCAAACTTGAGCATCCACCAGAATCCCCTGGAGGATTTGTTAAAACAGTTGAGACTCACCCCCAGCATTTCTGATTCAAGAGGCCTGGGGTGTGGCCCAAGGCTAGATTTTTACCAAGTCTCTGGGGGGTGCTGATGTGGCTGGTCCAGAGACCAAAACGAGGAAACCACTGCTTTGAAGAAACCATTTCCAAATGCTCAACTTCCATCCATATGGTTTTGTTTTGTTTGTTTGTTTTTCTGGGTGGTGCTCGGAACTGGATGGTTCTCCTTTCCTAACTTCCCTTTCACAGTCGCTCTTTTTCCACCATGGAGCATTGCCCCAGGATGGGTGCTGTAACAAGGGGGCGATTCCACAAGGCAGACCTCCTGCAGGAGAGAGCCCCTAGAAGACTAAGAAAAACTGAATCAGTAAGAAATAATGATGGAGAGTACAGGAGGGGGGCTTCTGCCGACTGACAAAATTTCATTTCTTCATCTAGTTACATGGGTGTGTTCAGTGTGTGAAAATTCATCTAATGATCTGTGCACTTTTTTGCATGTATATTATACTTTAATGAAGAATTAGCAAAAAGAAAAAAAAGAAAGAAAGAAAATACTGCTGGCTATGACACCTCATCTCATCAAGACTTCAAACTCCTGTTTAGACTACATTCCTAGAATTCAGAAGCCACTCCAGAAGATTGGAAACTCTTTTGTCTGGGCCATTCATTGATGTATCCCAAACATTCAGGAGAGTTCCTAGCATATAGTAGATGCTTAATAAATATTGAGTCAATGAAAGAATGAAATGAGATGGCTCTTCTGGGAAAATACCAACACATTTATGTAAATTGAAATTGACATCAGACTTTCTGATAGGTAAATCTGATTTAACTGATTGGTTTGGCTATGAGGACAGGCTTTGCTAATTAGATCATATGGAGAGTTTTTTTCATAAATTGATGAAAACATATTTAAAGGACAATGACAATACATAATAAATCAGAAATTGCACCTTTGTAACCGTTTAAACTTGGGATTAAAAATTTGGCATGCATAGTTTTTCAAAATTATTTTACAGAGTAGGTAAGCCAAACATTTGAAGACACTTGTATGAGTTTTCTCTATCTGCTATAGCAAATTACCACAAATTTCATGGCTTCAAACAACACAAATATGTTATATTACAGTTTTGGAGGCCAGAAGTTCAAAATAGGTCTCAGTGGGATAAAACCAAGCTGTCGACAGGGCTGCATTCCTTCTGGAGGTTCCAGGGAGGAATCCCTTTTCTTGCCTTTTCCAGATTCTAAAAACTGCCTGCATTTCTAGGTTCATGGCCCCCTTCTATCTTCAAAGCCAGCAATGGCCGGTTGAGTCCTTCACAAGATGTCTTCTCTCTGATTCTGATTCTTCCCCATTTATAAACCCTTGTGATTACATCCCCCCCAGCTCGATAATACAGGAGAATTTACCTATTTTAAGGTAAGCTGATCAGCAATCTTCAATACGCCCTTCTATGTAACATAACATAGTCACAGGTTCTAGGGATTAGGACGTGGGAATCTTTGAGAAACCATTATTCTGCCTAACACGTCACTGTTCTACATCACCTTATGAGATACCTGTACAGCTTCTGCACTGGGAGGCCAATCTGTTTCTCCATCCTCCCTCCCATCTTCCCTCCCATCTTCCTCTCCTCCCTCCTTCCCTTTCTTCTTTCTTTTTCTCGGCACAAGTTGTTATTATGTCTTTTTGTTAGTGAAATAGGCTTTATGAATCATAAAGCACACAAATCTTAGGTGTATAGCTCATTGGATTTTTACAAATCTTGAGTTGACTCACACAGATCAAGATAGAAAACATTTCCATCATCCCAGAAAAGTTTCCTGGTGCCACTTCCCAGTCATTACCCCCTTCAAGAAGTCACTCCTATTCTGACTTTCACCACCATAGACTAGTTTCATCTCTTCAAGAACTTCATATAAACGGAATCACGTGGAGGATTCTCTCTTGTGTTTGACTTCTTTCACTCAGCATGTCTGTGACATTCACCCACGCTGTGCACATAGCAGCAGTTTCTTTCATATTACTGAGCCATGTTCCATTGTAGGAATATACCACAGTCTGTGTATTCATTCTCCTGTTGGTGGACTTTGGGGATGTTTCCTGGTTTGGCTATTATGAAGACTCTGTTCACATCTCTTTACGAATACGTTCAGCCACCATTCCATTTATGAATACCTGGTTGTTTTGGTTTGCTGCCGGAATGCAATATACCAGAAATGGAATTGCTTTTACAATGGGGATTTATTATCTAACAATTTACAGTTCTTAGGCTGTGAAAATGTCCAACTCAAGGCATCAACAGGATGTACTTGGACTCTGAAGACAGGCTGCTGGCATCTGGGACACGTCTGTCACGTGGGAAGGCACCTGGCTCCATCCGTTGGTCCTTCTCTCCCAGGTTTCATTGCTTTCAGCTTCTGGCTTCAGTGGCTTCCTCTGTTTTTTTGTGGGTCCTCTTAGCTTCTCCAGGGCTTTTCTTCATTCTTAATTTCATCTCTCAGCTTCTGTATGTATTTTATCCTTTTATAAAGGACTCCAGTAAGCTGTTCAAGACCCACCCTGAAACCTAATCAAAAGGTCCCACCAACAATAGTTCTGCACCCACAGGAATGGATTAAAAGCACATGGCCTTTTCTGGGGTACATAACAGCTTCAAACTACCACACTGTTGTACTGTCCATTATATCTATGAGGCGTAACTCCACCCTCTGGGCAACACACACAAATACAGAATTCTTCTTTTGAGGCCAATCCTTGAAATATTTGATGAGGTTGAATCTACACTGGCCCTGACACCTGCTCTGTCCAAGGCAAATGGTCCCCATTCCACCAATTGCTCCTCATAAGCCAAAGAAGCCACACAGCCACAATCCTGGCTAGCATTGTCAGGTCCAAGGGTAACAATCAGCAGCAGCAGCAGCAGCAACTACAAAGACCACAAACCTTACAGACACTGCGAACTGAGTGGCCATATTTTCCCACTCAGAGTTAAATTCCTGGCCCCCCTTCAAGCAAATGTTTCTTGCATCACACCAGGTCTTACATACATTTTCAGCCCTTACTTCACCTTAGTTTTCCTATTTCTCGTTCACCCCTAGTGCCTCACTTTACAAAGCATTCCTGTCTTGTGGTGTTTTTGTGACTCAACTCAGGGTCCCATGGTGGGGGTGGGGGTGGGTGTTGGGGGGTGTGGGTGTGGAGTGGAAAGGGGGTGGGGTGGGGAGGCAGGGTGCCATTTTTTTTTTCTTAACCAAATGACTAATTTTGACTAGAGATACATGTTTATTGCAAGTTGCCTTCAGGCAGGCCTATAATAAGCACCTTTGAAGTTTAGATCCGAACGATTCTGCAGACTGCTACAATTATGACGGGGCTGGCGAGGGCTGATGCAACAGGGTATGGTTTGGGGGACCCTAGGCCCAGCAGCTCCCACACCCTCTCCCCAGGTCTTTGATAACCAGGACCACCCAAAGGCAGAGAAGAGGCTGCCGGGAGCGCCCCGCCCCCCGCGCCAGAAGCTCCGCCCCGGAACTGAGACGTTTGGTCCGAGACCGACCCCCACTCCTTTGCGGTCCAGCATCCGGGCCTTGGCCGCCAGACGGGCCGGCCTTCCCATTGGCTGGGCAGGCGGGGGCGGGGCTTACTGTGCGCTGCGGGCCGCGTGCTCCCCACGCGGGAGCTGACCCCGAGCGTGTAAAAGGGCGCAGGCCGCGCGAGATCCGGGCCGCGAGAGGCCCCCTGGGAGCTGGGGTCGAGCCGCGCCTTCCGGTCCTTGCGTCCTGTCATGGCTTCGCCCGCCCGCGCGGCTCCGGGCGCCCGGCTCACCCCCGCAGCGCGCCCGGACGATGGCGTCCGCAGGAAGCCTCGGCTGGCGGCGTCGTTGCAGCTCAGCCCCGGGCCCGGCCCTTGGCGGCCCCCGTCTAGCCTGGGCCAAGATCCCTGGGAGCCCGAGCCTGTCCCCGGCGCGGAGGAGGGGGCCGGGCAGCCCCAGGCCTCGGCGGCGGGGGACGGTGGGCCCGGGGTGGGGGCCGGAGTCGGGGGGCTGGGAGCCGCCCGGGCGCAGGAAGACTCGGGGGGACGGGTGGGAAGGTCCCCGAGAGTCGCTGTCCCCCTTCAGGGCCCGCTGGGGACTTCCAGACAGCAGCCAGACAGCTGAACCTGCAGCTCAAAGACCTGCCCCCGGGACAGGCCGTGGCCCTGCTCACGCAGTACGCCACCAGCCTGGGCGTCTCCCTCATCTTCCGAGAGGACCAGGAGGCAGGTGGGCGCCCGGCAGCCTGCGGACTGCAGCCCTCCCCGGGGGACTGGGTGGTGCCGCCATGACAGCAGCGGAGACCGAGAGCGAAATCGCCAGGCCAGAGGAGGGAGGGTGGTCAACAGCCACCATGTTCTGGAGACTTGTCAGTGACCAATGAGAGAGGGATGTCAGCTAGGCAAGAGTCTGGGGCATCGAGGTGGACACCCCCACCCCACCCCACCCAGCAGCGTGGATTTAAGGAGCGCTTGTTATAGGCCAGGCCATGTTAGACATCTGAGGGGGTTTGGGGGAGAGTGGGGGAGTGGGGGTGGCTCTGGTGAGGTGGGGGAAGTATTATCCCCTCTGAAGCACACGAGGTTAAAGGCCAGGCCTCAAACCACCCAGCCTTTCAGTGAATTTTTTTTGCATGGCTCTTGCTGTATCACCAGTGGGGACACCTGGGCCAGGGCCAACCCCAGAACTTAAAGAAATAATGTAACACCACACTTTGCTAAGGGTGATAAATTATAGAGGTTAAATGGTTACTATGTCCTTTTCCTTTTTTACAATAGTAACCCCCACTCCCACCCCCCAACACCACCAACTCAGAGACACAGAGCAGTACACCAGGTGGTAAATTCAGGCCCCTAATCTTAGACCAGAGCATTCCCAGGAGACAGCAAGGAACTCATCTCTCAAGGCGGTGGCAGCATTCAGCATTCTAAAACCTCCTAAGAGAAGCCCAAGTGAACAACTTAAAAAGAGACAGTAATAGTTAACACAGATGAGTCCTGGATGATGTGCCAGGTGCTGGTTGAAGGGTTTTGACACAGTAACTCAGTGAGTCCTCACATCAGCCCCTTAAGGAAGGGGTGATACAATACTGTTGCCACCATTTTACAGCTAGGGAGATTGAAACCAGAGAGGTCAAGCCACTTTCCTGAGGTCACACAGAGAGTGGCCGGGTCACAGTGTGAGCCCAGGCAGTCTGGTTCAGAGACTGAGGACTGAGCTGCCGGCTTGTACTGCCCGTCCCTCTGTTTAGGATGCCTCTTTATATTGTTTATCTGGGTAGGTGTGGCTTTAAGTAATTTGTTTTAATTTTTTACTTTGATAAAATTTCAAAGGCTAGGATAAAAGAACTCCCATAAACTCTTCACCCAGATTCACCACCTGACATTTTGCCATTTTTGTTTTGTCTGTTTCTCCCTTATTTAGGTATTTATATATATATAATTATCCATATTATTTTTCTGAATAATTTGAAATTTAATTGCAGACACCATACCTTTTTACCCGAAATACTTCAGCATGTATTTCCAAAAAAAGAGGTCTTCCTTTAATATAACTATAGTACAAATGGCAAATTCCAGAAACGTAATTGGTGATATACCACCATCTAATTACCATTCGCATTCAACTTTGCAAATTGTCCCAATGATGCACTTTATGACCATTTTTTTTCCAGTCCAGCATCTCATATTACATTTACCTGTCGCGCCTCTAACCTCCTTTTATCTGAAGCCATTCCTCGGTCTGTCTCTGTCTTTTACAACACTGAGGTTTGGAGAGTAAAGCTTTGTAGAGCGCACTTCAGTCCAGTTTCCCTGTTTCCCCTGGATTGGGCTCAGACTGAGCACTGGCAACGGAACGCCTGGAAGTGACGTGTCCTTTGCAGGAGGCGTGTGGTTCCAGCGTTTCCTCCACTGGCTCCGTGAGGGTGGGGTCTGCCAGGACGCGGCTTTCCCCTTTGGGTCTGACAGGCAGTCTGAGAGGAGATCCTTGGAGATCCTCTCCCACTGGATAGTCACCTCAGTGTTCACATCCTCGATGATTTTTGCCAGATTCAGTTATCATGAGGGCTGCCAAGTGGTGGCTTTCTAACGCCAACTTTCCTTCTCCACCTATTAGTTGGCCTTCACAATGCCCCTTTTAAAGTAGACCAATTTCAGGGCTGGTGAGAAGGGCTGAAACGGATTCCCTTCTAAACAGGGGCAGCTCTCTCGGGAGACAGTTGTGCAACGAGTACTAGCAAGTGCCGTGAACAGTCACGTTTTTACTCTCTGGCCAAATTGGGCCCAGTTCCATGATGTCATCTGACTGTTTTGGAACAATAGGGTGTTTGATGGACTCACCTCTCAAACATGGGCTCTGCAGGGGAGAAAAGGAATTAGCAGCCCTTTCTGTGCCTCGCCTGTAAACAGAGTTGTGGCTCCCAGTGGAAGGGGGTGGTGAGGACTTGTTCTAACTGATGCTGGAGCCGAGCGGGCGGAGGTGCCTGCAGCCTGGTGCAGGTGGGTTGGTGGCTGCTGAAGGCCTCCGCGGCCTCCTGATCCTGCTGGCAGGAGGAGGCAGCCGTGAGAGCTGCTGGACCGGCTGGGGCTGGGTGCTGTACCCACCCAGGGGGCTCCTTCAGTGCCCCTTCCTTTCCCAGGCCCCTGCCCGACCTTCTCAGTGTGCGCGGAACTGGACGGCATGGTCTGCCCCGCAGGCACCGCCAACAGCAAGACAGAGGCCAAACAGCAGGCAGCTCTCTCTGCCCTCCGCTATCTCAGGAGTCAGCTGGAAGGTCTAGGTGATTGGGGGCTGTGTGATGGGAGTCGGCTGGGGGCAAGACCTGGTGGGTCTGCAGCTCTACGAGGGAGGCAGAAGTGGCAGTGTGTGTGCATGTGGGTGGGTGGTAGGCTGGTGATGAGGGCTTCCTGGGTGGCAGGACGGACCTGCAGGAGCTGAGGGGAGGGGGATGCTGGCCCCGGCTCAGATGTCCTCGGAGGCCTTGTCCACACAGTGGGACAGGGCCCACCAGAGGAGCAGCCCATGGAATCTGGGTTTCTAGAAGATGAAAAGCTCCCCTTCTGTCCTCCCAATGGAACATCTTGGCTTCCTGAAGGACTGGAGGGCAGACTGGACCTCCCGTGGCGGCCCAGCTCCCCTCATCTCTCTTCCAGAGCCCCCCAAGACTCCCAGCAGGCCTCTGCTCACCTCCCTGAGTATAGGTAGGTGGGCTCTCTGACCTGGTCCCCAGTAACGAGGGGGTCGGCATGACTCGTGCCCCCCACTCTGCCCTTTCCCCTGCCCAGAGAACATCCTGACCCATGAGCAGCGCTGCGCGGCCGTGGTCAGCGCCGGCTTCGACCGCCTGGTGGATGAGAATTCGCCCTACCGGGCCTGTAAGGGAACCGTGGCTGCTGTGATCTTGGAGAGGGGTAGGCGTTATTCCTGTCCCACCTCCCACTGTCCGGAAGCCCCTGGCCCCTTGACCTTGCCTTAGGATGAGGTGTCTGTCTGTCCCCTTCCCCGCGCAGAGATCCTGGGTGCCCAGGGCCTCGCCAAGGAGACCTATGAGCTCGTGGCCCTGGGCACGGGCAGCAGCTGCTGTGCCGGCTGGCTGCAGTTCTCGGGCCGGCAGCTGCATGACTGCCACGGCCTGGTGATCGCCCACCGGGCCCTGCTGAGGTGAGCAAGGGTGGGTTCTGTGCAGCCCTTCCAGGAGGGCAGGCAGCACTCACAGCCCCCAACTGCTACCCCGACCCTCCCAGATTCTTGTTCCGGCAGCTCCTGCTGGTGACACAAGGGGGCCCCAAGGGCCAGGAGCGGTCCGTGCTGGCCCCCCAGCCTGGGCCTGGGCCCCCCTTTGCCCTCAAGCCCCGGATCTTTCTGCATCTCTATGTCAGCAATACCCCCAAGGGAGCTGCACATGACATCTAGTATGTGGGGGCTCCCTGGCTCTGGCTGGATCGGGCAGGACTGCATGGGGTGGGTGGTCAGGAGAGCAGCCCTGCGTCAGGACCCCATGCTGCCTGTTCCTCCTGTCTGCCCCTGCAGCCTCCCGGCATCCTCGGAGGGTGGCTTCCTGCACTGCCCCCCGTTCCGCCTCCAGGCCCACATCTGCGGGGAGCTGAAGCCCGTGTGCTATCTGATGCCCTCGCTGCGCGACACCCATGTGTGCTGCCTATCGGCCAGCGACAAGCTGGCACGCTGGGCCGTGCTGGGGCTGGGGGGCGCCCTGCTGGCCCACTTCCTGCCACCCCTCTATGCCACCAGCCTCGTCCTGGGTGAGGGGCCTCCAGGAGTGTGAGGGTGGGGAGGGAGCTCTGGGTGTGTGGGGGGTGAGGGCAGAGACTCATGCCTCCCCGTTGGCTTCTGCCCCACAGCTGACCCCTGCCACGACCCTCCCACTCTGAGCAACGCCATCCACACCCGACCCAACCTAGATGGGGCCGCGGGGCCGGGCCTGCCTCCTCCATACGCACGTACCACCCTGCACCTGTTTGCGGGGCCCCCGGTGGCCCCCTCAGAGTCCACCTCCAACTCCTGCCCTGGTGTGAGCCTCAACTGGAGCCTGGGGGACCCTGGCATCGAGGTCGTGGACGTGGCCACGGGGCGTGTGAAGGCAGAGTGAGCAGGGCTGAGAAGGGAGGCCTGGGAGTGAGGGTGCTCCCCCCATCTCTGTGCCCCCAGGGCAAAGCCATGCATGGGAGTCACGGGCTTGGGTTCCAGGCGGGCTCGGCCGCTCTGTGGCTCTGGGAGCCTGCGCCAGCGCTACTGCCCCGGCAAGAGGCAGGACCAGTGGGGCCAGGCCAGCCTCGCTGTGCCCTTCCCTGATGGCTGGTGGTCTCGCCCCATCCCCAGTGGTGCCCCGGGGCCACCCTCCCGACTCTGCAAGGCGGCCTTCCTCATGGCCTTCCGCCAGGCCGCCCGCTCCCTGGAGAAGCCGCAGCTCCTGGCCTTGAAGACCTACCAGGCTGCCAAGGTCAGTTCCCCCTCCTCCACCTCCCCACAGCCCCCGAACCCCACGGCCCTCTACAAGCCCCTTGTCTTGTCTCCTGGCCCAGGCTGGGCCCTACCAGGAGGCGCGCCGGCAGCTGGCTGTGCTGCTCGACCTGCAGGGCCTGGGCGCCTGGCCCTCCAAGGCACTGGTGGGCACCTTCAGGAGCTGAGAGCAGACCCCAGGCCGGTGCCCTGAGCGGAGCTGGAGGGGTGGGGGGCTGTGGGCCCCGGTGAGCTGGGGCTGGGGGGGGGGGGGGCTGCTGCAAACTTGGCCTTGAATAAAGAAGCTGCTTCTGGTGATTCTGTGTGTAACTGGCTTTTTTTTTGAGGGGGGGTGGTGGCCATGAGCTCTTTGATTTGCGAGGAGAGCCCTTCTCAGTCACCTCTGGGCAGGGCAGCACTCAGCCGGGCTCTTCCTTTGGGGGTCTCACTGAGCCGTCACACCTGTCCCCTCCCGGGGCGCCGAGACCCAGCAGGTCGGGCAGGGCGCAGTCTGCAGCTCCCACCTGTTTGTGGCTTGAGGGTGCGGGGTGAGGTCCTGGCTCCGCTGAGCAGCCGACAGCAGCCTCTCACCCTGGGGTCTCTCACGGGCCTGGGACCCGGGAGGAGAGGCCGCACCTCCTCCCGCCGTGGTGGCCGAGGGGTCAGCGCTGCTGGGCGTGCTCTGCGACGGGGCACTCAGCCCCCGGGAGCCTGCAGGCACTGCCTGGAGCCCTTCCGCCGGACTTGGGAGGGTCATGAGAGTTGCGGTCTGTGCCAGTTTGAATGTATTATGTCCCCAGGAAAAGCCATATTCTTTGATGCAATCTTGTGGGGCAGACATATTAGTGGGGATTAAGTTGGAACGTTTGGATTAGGTTGTTTGCATGGAAGTTTGCCCCACCCAAATGTAGGTGATAACTGATGAGATATTTCCATGGAGGTGTGGCCCCACCCATTCAGGGTGGGCCTTGATCAGTGGAGCCATATAAATGAGCTGGCAAACAGAAGGAACTCAGTGCAGCTGTGTGTGGAGAGCCGTTTTTAGCCATTTTCCGGGTTAGGGCCTAGTGGGCATTCTGCAGCCTGCTCCTAGAGTACGCCCCTCCCATCGAGTGAGCCGGGATGGCGCTCGCGTCCTGTTTCAGCCTGCTCCTAGAGTACACCCCTCCCATCGAGTGGGCCAAGATGGCGCTCGAGTCCTGCTTCCGCATTATGGCGCTAGAAGCAGCAGTTGCTGCTAGCCTATTGTACACACTTACGTGGTGCCTGTTTGTTGGTTGTGATCATTGTATATAAGAAAGTTCCCGGGCAGAGCTCGGGGAGACAGCCCACAAGGAGCCGTACCTGACGGCCGCATCGAGGCTGTTCTCCCGCGAGGCACTCTGCCACGCGTGGTAATCTGTAACAGAGAATGCTTGTCTAGCTTCAGTAAAAGAATTGCTCTCACAACCACCGTGTGGCTCGAGTCGTGACTTCCAGCCAGATCAGTTTTGCGTGGTCTGCATCTCTCTCTCTCTCCATCCCTTGTTTCTCCCCTCGCCGGCCGGGGAGCAGGGATCGAGCGGGGCGGCGCCGGACAGCTGTGAGTGACATTTTGAAGAGGAGCTACAGCCAAGAGGGACACTTTGAAGAATACACAGAAGCTGAGAGAGTAGCTGCAGATGAGAGAAAGTTGAAGACAGCCTTTGAAAGCAGACTCTTGCTCCGGAGAAGCTAAGAGAGGACAAACACCCCAAGAGCATCTAAGAGTGACATTTTTGAGGAACTGCGGCCTAGAGAGGAACGTCCTGGGAAAAAGCCATTTTGAAACCAGAACTTTGGAGCAGATGCCAGCCACATGCCTTCCCAGCTAACAGAGGTTTTCCGGACACCATTGGCCGTCCTCCAGTGAAGATACCCGATTGTCGATGCATTACCTTGGACACTTTATGGCCTTAAGACTGTAACTGTGTAACCAAATAAACCCCCTTTTATAAAAGCTGATCTATTTCTGATGTTTTGCATTCTGGCATCATTAGCAAACTAGAACACAGTCAGACCCTTGCTTTGTTCCTGCTGGGTTGACTGGGAAAGCCACTTGGCTTCCACCTCACAGGGGTGGCCAGTGGGGCTCCCCTTTCAACAGGCTGGTCTGTGAGTCAGCGAGGGTATTGGGCACTCTGTGAACCTTGGGTGGGTGGGGAAGGTGGTGACCCTGCACACGTGTGCACGTGCATGCATGCACACGCACACACATGCATAATTCTGCCTGTAGGACTGCCTGCGAGGCCTTGCAGCCTGTGGACCTGGGGCTAGCAGGGCTTGAGGACCACAGCCAGCCCTTCACACCCCTGCACCCCCAGCAATTTGAGGGTTCGTGACTACAGCCTGCCCTCCCAGATGGGCCCTGGGAAGCCGGGTCAAAGGCTGCCCCTCCAGAGCTGACACATGGGGCCAGGCTGGTCCAGACTGTGAAGCCCCCTCCCTCCAAGTCATCTCTCTGCCACCAGGGAGGGCATGTGTGTGTGTGTGGCCGGGGCGGGCCCACTGGGGAGAGTGTGGTTGTACCAGGCACTGGGGTGGACTTATCTAGGAAAACAATGAGGAGCTGGGCCCTGGTGGCCTGCTGTCCCCAGCTTCCCCATCCGCAGGCCGGGCTAACTCGAAGCTCGTCCACGGCCACCACCATGTGGGGGAACCTGAGAGTGTGGCTGTAGGGGGACAGGCGTAACCAATGTGCTTGGGGCTCCAGCAGGCCCTGGGCCCAGGCTTTATGACGTCATTGTGTTTAAACCTCCTGCCAGCTCTGCAGAGAAGCTATTGTCACCACCATTTTATGGGTGAGGAAGCTGGTGAGGTAAAGCTTGGAAACTTCCAGAAAAGCACACAGCGAGGCGGGTTGCAGTGCAGCAGACAGGCTGACCTCAGAGCCCTTCAGTCTCAGTTACCGCCCTGGGCTGCCACTGGATGCACTTACGAGACCTCGGACAAACACTTAACCTCTCTGAACCCCATTTTGCTCACGTTCCCTCCTGCTTTTGACTCCATGGGCTCCTCCTGACGGCCATGGGAGAGCGGGAAGACGTTGCCCTCGCTGCTCAGGGAAGGAGCTGGAGGCTAGCGGGTTGGCAGGGTGGTTGTTGAGTGGAGGGCACGCGGCCAAGCAACTGGCCAGTGGGAGGGCAGGAGAGGGGAGTGGGGGCAGGAGTGGCCGCTGAGCGAAGGGCCCGTGTCCGGGAAAATGCAAAGAGGAGGAAAGGCCTTGCAGAGGACGGTGGGAGGAGGGGAGTTTGAACCAGGAGGGAGGGTCTCAGAAGCCAGGTAAGCGCTGATTTTTTTGTTTAACAGAGAGAACAGCTAAGTTACTTACCTTTAGTTATTTAAACACGTGTGCACACACATGCACACACACACACTCTCTTTTTGGGCCAACTTGGAAATAATTATTTCTCGTGGTTACTTTTTTAAGGGATGGAAAGGCCTATTAATTAGCACATTTATTACATGTTGTTTTCCTCAGGAGAGAATTAAATTGATTCACATTTTGTACTGCAATGGAGACTGCAACCAGATCCAGAAACATATCAGATACCCCAGACACTGCAAACTGCAGCTTTATGCAATGAGCCTTTTGGTACTCATTGATCACATCATCACTGGGTAAATAAGGTATTCAAAATTACATGAACTGTGCTGATTTCTGCCAAATAAGTAAGATTTGCTCCTTGGCTGCATGAATCTGTCTGGCCTGTCCTCTCCTCTGGAGTTTGTTTGATACGTAATATTTGCTCAGTTCCTCTGATTCAGCTTATTTCTTATTGCCGGGTGATGATGAATGCTATTTTTGCAGTGGGGAGTCTGTTAATGTCTTCTTGGCCTCAGCCCTTCGGGATGAAGTTCTGCCAACAAGAGCATATTGAAATTGGGAGGTTGATGCAGTCCCACATGGCACGACTCGAACGCTGCTTCCTCTGGGACCCCTCCCCCTCCCTGCACCCCCAAGCTCCAGGACCTTTCCTGGGCCCTGGGCACCCTCTGCAGCATGTTGTCCCCGTTTGCACCAGGAGGAAGCATGGCCCCAGGGGTGCAGGGGTCGCTGGCCTTCCCAGGCCTCAGTTTCCCCATCTGGCAAATGAAGGTCATTCACCAATGTGTAGCCTGCTGGGTTTTGGTGAGATTATTGTTTGGCAAAACTCCCTACCCCCAACACATACACAATAGACCCCTAATAATTAATCCAGGAAGCTTTCCCGCAACAGACTATTGACATAAAGTTCACTCTTAGCTACCATAACAGTCTTAACAAGGATAAAAACAAAATTTTCCATAACGTAATAACCTCCCTAATGTCAACTCCTTATCTTACCCCGAACACCCCTGATGTCAACTCCGTATCTTACTAAACTTGTTATCTTACCTTGACGTCAGCTGCTTATCCTACCCTGAGCAAACCAATCCCCCTTCCAAAAAGCTATAAAACTTTACTCCCACCTTTCTCGGGACTGTTGCCATTTCATAAGCTTCGGCCTGCCTGTACGTAAATAAATCTTTCTCCAGTTAAGCTTTGGTCTCTTCTCTTCCCGGTCAAAAAACCTAACAGTTGTAGGGGAGTGTCCCGAGCGTGGTTCCTGGCTCTTGACCACCCTGCCAGCGTCTGTCCTCGTGACTGCCGTAAGCTCCTGCGAGTGGGAGCAGAGGCCCTGTCTCTCCCGCCCTGCCCACGGAGTCTGCAGTATGGAAAATGCCCAGCAAACAAGTGTTGAATGGAAACTGAATGGATTATAGGTTCTCCTCTTTAAAGGAGTGGGTTAGAGGGTGGGAATAGAAACACTGCTCCAAAATGGTTTTAGAGGATATTTTGAAAGTTTCCATTTGGTCGTGCAAGTGGTTAATAGCATGTAGAGAAGGGTTAATGAGAATCTAGGGAAAGGGGCTTCTGCTCAGTAAGCTGTAACCCTGATTCACATTGTAGTGATGACATGACAGTTAAAAAACATTTAAATATCATTTAAAATTACCCCTTTTTAAAAATAAATTTTCCCACATTTCCACATGCAGAAGAATGAGATTGGATTCCTTCCCCAGACAATACACAAAAATTCACTCAAAATGGATTACAGACCTAGTAAAAGCTAAAACTATAAAACTCTTAGAAGAAAATATAGGAACATATCATGACCTCAGGTTAGGCAAAGCCTTGTTAGATATAATGCCAAGCACAGCAACAAAAGAAAAAACAGATTAATTAGATTCCATCAAAATTAAAAACTTCTGTGCTTCAAAATAAACCATCACGAAAGTGAAAAGACAACCACCTACAGAATGGGAGCATATACCTGCAAATAATGTATCTGATAAGGGACTTGTACCCAGAGGATATAAAGAAGTCTTACAAGTCAATAATAAAAAGGCAAATAACTCAATTTAAAAATGGTCAAAGGATCTGAATAGACTTTTCTTCAGAAAAGATAAAAAGATGGCCATTAAGCATGTGAAAAGATGCTCAACATCATTAGCCACCAAGGAAATGCAAATTGAAACCACGAGTTACCACTTCATACCCACGAGGATGGCTAGGATCAAAG